>NC_044387.1:83115911-83755078 GCF_006542625.1 Nomascus leucogenys
TTGTCTAAAAATTATATAATATTCTATTTGTATTTTACTGGGAAAATTGACAAAAAGGAATTCAATAAGTGCAATACTATGTTTGTGCATTTGTGTGTGTGTACATGTACTCTCATGCCTGTGCAGAAATTTCTACACATTAAAGACCTGAACTAATATATACCAACATGCTAATTGCTGTGGAGTTGCAGCTGGTTATTTTCTTCATTAAAAAATAAAGTGAACACTGATTGCTTTTAAAATCATTGAAATATAAATCTAAAATTATAAATTAAATATTTTTGTGGTTATTTTTCTGCCTTAATTAGATTAACTTATATTATTACTTTGCAGACTTTGGTAGGCTTTAAGGAGATGTTGTTATTTATATTATGCTTTAAAAAGTGTTCCTTTAGTCTTTTTTCTCTTACCTATGAAGGAAGGGAGATATATTCAGCTATAGAATTACTTGGATAAAATGAGCACTGTCTACTCCACTTGAAATTATAGGCAATGTAGTAAAATAGGTCAAACTGTAAAGAAGAACCTGTAGAAATGGCTTGATGATATAACTCTGTTTGGAATTGCTATTATTAGATATACTAAGTGCATTTTAAAATGAGGTTTTAACCCCTGCTATCTTTCACATCTCTAAAATGTTTTCTTCTTAAATGGGAATTGAACTATTTGTTATCTAATTTTGCCAGATGGTCTCTTAATTAGCTATTGGGATTAAAAGAGTTGTTGATTTATTTATCTCTACCCAGGATGCACATATTATCTAAAATGAGAAAGCTTAATACCAGTCATTCAAAAACAAACAAACAACAACAAAAAAAAAATTAAGATTTTCTATTTGTTCAGTAGAAAAAGAAAGCAGAGGTGGCTGCACACCACATATTCTCTCTTTTTTCATTCCAAATTGGGTATAATTTTAGAGGCCAGAACACCTCTTTGGTAAAGATACGGCTAAGTTAATATCTTTTTCTGTTCATTAGTACACAGTTCTGATTAAAGCTAGGCACACTTAGAAATTAAAATTTTAATGGTAAAGCATTGTCACCAATTCATCTCAAATGATATTCATGTAACAAATAAAACACTATATTCTAAACTTAGTAGTTAGTATATCTTTTTCCTTTCCATAGTCAAAGTAAAAGTAACACATCAATATTCTTTTAACAAATTATGCCTTGATACAATGACATCTGTTCCTCTTTTTCTCACTTCTGAAGATGAATTCATCACAAATAAAATTTTAAAATAAATCATATGCTTTGGTGAATACAAATTGATATATATAAAATGTAAAAGCCATTCTAATGAAAGTAAATGTCGATAAATTTTATTATACAAAAATAAAGGTAATGTACATTTACCATACACAAATTAAATAATTATATGTAACCCCCATACCAAAAATATTTCAAACTGGAAAATGTTTCAACATATCACAGGCAAATAGCAAATATTCTTAATAAAGAACAAAGCCAGAGGCATCACATTACCCAACTTCAAACTATATTATAAGGCATAGTAATCAAAACAGCATAGTAACTGATACAAAAACAGACACAAAGACTAATGGAACAGAAAAGAGATCCCAGAAATAAAGCTGCATATCTATAATCATCTGATCTTCAGTAAAGTTGACGAAAATAAGCAATAGAGAAAGGACTGTCTATTCAATAAATGGTACTGGAATAGCTGGCTAGCCACACACAGAAGATTGAAACTGGACACTCAGCTTTCACCATATACAAAAATGAACTAAAGATGGATTAAAGATTTAAGTGTAAGACCTTAAACTATAAAAATCCTTGAAGAAAGCCTAGGACACATTCTTCTCAACATCAGCCTTAGGAAAGAATTTATGGCTAAGTCCCCAGAAGTGATTGCAAGAAAAACAAAAATTGACAAGTGGTATCTAAGTAAACTAAAAAGCTTCTGCACAGCAAAGGAAACAGAACAGACAACCTACAGAATGGGAGAAGATATTCACAAACTATGCATCCAACAAAAGACTAATATTCAGTATCTATAGAGAACTTAAACAAATCAACAAGAACAACCCTGTTAAAAAATGGGTAAAGGACATGAATAAACACTTCTCAAAAAAAGACATACAAGCAGCCAACAAACATAGGAAAGAAATGTTCATAATCACCAATCATCAGAGAAATGAAAATCAAAACCACAATGGAACATCATCTCACACCAGTCAGAATGGCTATCATCAAAAAGTCAAAAAAACAATAGATGCTGGTAAGCCTACAGAGAAAAGGAAATGCTTAAATGCTTATACACTGTTGGTAGAAATGCAAATTAGTTTAGCCACTGTGGAAAGCTGTTTAGAGAATTCTGAAAGAACTACCCAGCAATCCCATTATTGGATATAGAGCCAAGGGTGAATAAGTTGTTCTACCAAGAAGACAGATTAACCATGGAATTAACCCAAGTGCTTATCAGTGGTGGATTTTATAAGGAATATGTGGTACATATATACCGCAGAATACTATGAAGCCATAAAAAAGAAGGAAAACATGTCCTTTGCAGCAACATGGATGCAGCTGGAGGCCATTATCCTAAGCAAATTAATGCAGGAATGGAAAAACCAAATACTGCATATTCTCACTTCTAAGTAGGAGCTAAGCAGTGAGTACACATAAACATAAAGATGGGAACGATCGACACTAAAGGCAACTAGAAAGTGGGGGCAACACAGGCTGAAAAACTACCTATTTGCTACTACGCTTACTATTGGATGGTATCATCTATACCCTAAACCTCAGGACTACACAATATACTTGACCAACAAACATACACATGCAAAATAAAATAAAAGTTGAAATTACTTTTTTAAAAAAATAACCAAAATTGATTAAGAAAAACGCAAAATAATGGAAGAAAGAAATGAAGGAAAGAAGGGTAAAAGGGAGCTGGGAGGGTCGGGAAGAAAACAGCAAAATATTTGAAGATCAATTATCAGTAGAGGAAACTCTCATACTTATTTAAATGCTGAAAAAGATGCTCAACTTTCTTCATCATTAGAGAAGGGAAAATTAAAACTCAGAATATAGATTTAACCCATTGCATAGCAGCAATAAGGTAGTTGATACTTGTTTGCTAAGGTGAGGAGAAACAGGAATTCTTATGTATTGCTTGTGGAACTGAACATTGTTATAAATTCTGACAGCTAATTTTCCAGTATCTCTTAGAATCAGTTATGCATACATACTCGATCCAGCATTTTCCTTTCTACATCTTCACAGTACAAGACAATATCATCACAAGACTGTGGCAGTATTTTGTGTGATAGAAAAGCAATAAAAACCTCATAAGTGTTCATCAGTAAGTACAACAGATACCTCAGGTTCTGAGCACCAGAGTGTACAGAACCACCTAATACCTGAGCTATAAATTATGGCCCATTAGAAAAAAAGGAAAAGAATTCTACGCAGCTATATTAAAAAAAAAAAAAAGCAGTTGAAGGTCACAACTCCAAGGCATACTCTTGATGAAAATGAAAATGTCTTCTGGTTTTTTCCTGCTTTTATCAAAGTAATTAAACTGGCCGGGGGCGGTGGCTCATGCCTGTAATTCCAGCACTTTGGGAGGCCAAGGAGGGCGGATCACAAAGTCAGGAGATCAAGACCATCCTGGCTAACATGGTGAAATCCCGTCTCTACTAAAAATACAAAAAATTAGCCGGGTGTGGTGGCAGGCGCCTGTAGTCTCAGCTACTCCAGAGGCTGAGGCAGGAGAATGGCCTGAACCCGGGAGGCAGAGCTTGCAGTGAGCAGAGATCGTGCCACTGCACTGCAGCCTGGGCAACAGAGCCAGACTCCATCTCAAAAAAAAAAAAATTATTAAACTTATGTTTATTTGACTTCTTCATCTTTTTATTTCCCTGTTCTGCATAAGACAAGAAACTCTCAAGTTAATTTTTTGGAATAAAGCCATTGGTGAATGTTATAAAAACTAATCAGATGGACCATAGTCTGAAAAGACTTAGAATCACTTGCTCTTCCAGCTGCCCAAACTTCTTCTGCACAGATCTAGGTAGACACAGAGCACAGAAGCAGACAATCTGGCAGTCACTTTCTGCTGGGTGTTGAAGAAAGGAGTTTTACAGAAAATTATGTAGAGTAACCCATGAACATCATGACATATATAAGGAAATGAATGAGAATAAAATAACTGTAACTTAAGAATGTTTGCTCACTATCTTCTTTGGTATGTTGTGAACTTGGTGGAATAAGGAGCTACATTTGCCATATATTACATTTTATTTCTGTAGATATTTTTGAAAGTATGGAAAATACTAAGATTCTTAAAAATATGAATGGGGATTGTATTGGTGCTTTTTACATGTTGGATACTTTTCTGTTTATTTAACATGTTTAAATAGTTAAATGTTATTTTCCAAAGTTTCATCCTTATTAGCTTCTTGATGTTCTGCTAGTTTCAGTTTGCAAGTATGACAAGGAAATACAGAAAACAAACTGGCTCATTGTTTTCTAGAAGGAATATAAATACTATGCATTTAATACACATATTTGTATAATCATTTACTATATTCTAGGAGCAGTCCTATTTGCTGGTGATGGGAAGATATTTAGCCAATTTGTCTTAAAGGGTCTCATAGTTGATGGGGCAAGGTAGTAAACCAACAGTAAGGTGGGTGTATTATTGGAGCAAAAATATAGCCTCTTACTTCAATCATTTAATTAATATAACCAGCATAAATTAATTTTCTAAAAAAATACTATACATCTTTAGGAAAAATTACAAGAAAAGACAGATTGTGTTGGGGGAGGCTATGTGTCTTTGAAGAAGAAGATTTTAAATAAGTATTGATTCAATTTAATATTCTCTCACAAAGGGATTTAGAAATAAAAATAGTAATCATTAAGTAGATATTCCTTTTTGATTGTTTATCTGTTTTTAAATGACACAGCTGATACAACCTGAACCATTTCATCATCACTATGTATGAATAACTTCTAGAGCATGGTATTATGCAATAGGCTATTTTACAAAGAAAAGTCAGACCTTTTGCAGAACTTCAAGGCTTCTTCTTCTGTGTCTAATTTAAATTATATCAAATTATATCATCCTAGCCATGATAATTGCCATTGTCTTATTTTAGGCACTAATAACTTCTCCCCTTGTTTACTCCAACTGCCTCTTTTCTGATCCATCTAATTTTGTTCCTGTTCCCAGCCAGTTTATTCTCCATATTGCTCTCAAACAAATAATTCTAAAATGCAAATTATATTATGTTCCCTCCTTAAAACCATTCCACTGTACTCCAGGAATATCCTGTGAAGCTCATGATTTACTCCTAAGCAAAATAGTGCACTATGACATGGACAAAAATTAAGAGTAATTTTTTTAATGGACTAAGAGGAGCAGCGTGATTAGATCTTTCCAATGTGAAATATAATAACTGAGTCATTCTGGGAAATTTCCCCTTTGATCTGGGTGTACTTATTTCCTAGTATGAACTATCCAAGACAACAATCATAAGTATTCAAGTACGTTTCTAATAATACTTGTAGAATGAGGTTATAAGAAGTTATTACATGTAAAGAAGAAAGGGAGAAAGAGAGAAAGAAGGGAAGGGGGAAAGCAAAAGAGAAAGAAAATAAGGTAAAATAGTAGGAAGGGAAAAGCCTTTCATTTTATTCCCTTTGCCTATTTAAATGTAGAAAATGTCAGATGATATTTAAGGAGATAATAATAGTATATTAATTACTAATTGATGTTTTGTATGTAGGTAGAAGGGTCTAACCAGAAAATGTGTATTCATTAACTTCCAAATTATGTAATTTAAAATCTCTTTGTCAGCTTACAAACAGCCAAAAGAAAAATACTCAGCTATCTTAGAGGAACTTGTGTAATGGCCAACTATTGAAATAGTGGGTCTCGCAAAGAAAATAAGTCTTTTTTTCATGAAAGAAGACATAAATAAATATTCATTATTTATCAAAGACCTTTGAAATGCTAAGTAAGAAGCCTATCATATGACTTTCTTCACAGAATTGGGAAAAACTACTTTAAAGTTCATATGGAACCAAAAAAGAGCCCACATTGCCAAGACAATCCTAAGCCAAAAGAACAAAGCTGGAGGCATCATGCTACCTGACTGCAAACTATACTACAAGGCTACAGTAACCAAAACAGCATGGTACTGGTACCAAAACAGAGATACAGACCGATGGAACAGAACAGAGCCCTCAGAAATAATACTACACATCTACAACCATCTGATCTTTGACAAACCTGACAATAACAAGAAATGGGGAAAGGATTCCCTATTTAATAAATAGTGCTGGGGAAACTGGCTAACCATATGTAGAAAGCTGAAACTGGATCCCTTCCTTAGACCTTATACAAAAATTAATTTAAGATGGATTAAAGACTTAAATGTTAGGCCTAAAACCATAAAAACCCTATAAGAAAACCTAGGCAATACCATTCAGGGCATAGGCATGGGCAAGGACTTCATGTCTAAAACACCAAAAGCAATGGTGACAAAAGCCAAAAATTGACAAATGGGATCTAATTAAACTAAAGAGCTTCTGCACAGTAAAAGAAACTACCATCAGAGTGAACAGGCAACCTACAGAATGGGAGAAAATTTTTGCAATCTACTCATCTGACAAAGGGCTGAAATCCAGAATCTACAAAGAACTCAAACAAATTTACAAGAAAAAAACAAACAACCCCATCAAAAAGTGGGTGAAGGATATGAACAGACACTTCTCCAAAGAAGACATTTATGCAGCTGACACATGAAAAAATGCTCATCATCACTGGCCATCAGAGAAATGCAAATCAAAACCACAATGAGATACCATCTCATACCAGTTAGAATGGTGAGCATTAAAAAGTCAGGAAACAACAGGTGCTGGAGAAGATGTGGAGAAATAGGAACACTTTTACACTGTTGGTGGGACTGTAAACTGGTTCAACCATTGTGGAAGACAGTGTGCAGTGATTCCTCAAAGATCTAGAACTAGAAATACCATTTGACCCAGCCATCCCATTACTGGGTATATACCCAAAGGACTATAAATCATGCTGCTATAAAGACACATGCACACGTATGTTTATTGCGGCACTATTCACAATAGCAAAGACTTGGAACCAACCCAAATGTCCATTAATGATAGACTGGATTAAGAAAATGTGGCACATATACACCATGGAATACTATGCAGCCATAAAAAATGATGAGTTCATGTCCTTCGTAGGGACATGGATGAAGCTGGGAACCATCATTCTCAGCAAACTATCGCAAAGACAAAAAACCAAACACCACATGTTCTCACTCATAGGTGGAAATTGAACAATGAGAACACTTGGACACAGGAAGGGGAACATCACACACTGGGGCCTGTCATGGGGTAGGGGGAAGCAGGGAGGGATAGCATTAGGAGAATGACAAGTTAATGGGTGCAGCACACCAACATGGCACATGTATACATATGTAACAAACCTGCACGCTGTGCACATGTACCTTAGAAGTATAATAAAAAAAGAAATATTATTGCTATTATCATTATTATTGTTATTCCCATTTTACAACTAACAAAGAGAGATTAAATAGAAGACATTTAAACTCAGAGAGATTAAATGGCAAGCATAACTTACAGTGAATGACAGATCCAGGTGAGATGTTGCTGTCCTTCATAGAAAAGACTCATGGCCATTGAGTGCAACATCAGCAGCACAGGAAGGCCTTCACGGAGGACCCTTAGTTTGCATGTAGTCAGCCTCGGAACAGACCCTGCAATAGTAACTTTAATTTTATTCATTGTAACTTTCAATTCTATTTCTAACTAGGTAAGTCTTATTCTTATTATGAAATAGATGGTTCAGGCAACCCAGGAACAGCCTGGCCAAGATAACTTAATATCACTTCAAATCCAGGAATAGGGAGAAAATAAGACGTGCATAATCTAAAACTAAGTTACAAGCTTAGTCAAATATGCAAATATGTTTCTTGGCCATAGTGTTCTGCTATGCATACTTAAGGAATCTTTTGAATTCCCATTATTATATGTTGAAATGATAACACTTGAAACTGTTAAAAATAACAGCTTGAATAGATTTATGAATAGTCTATTTAGAAAATTAATTTATTCTTGTTATATTAATTAAGTAATTAGAAACAACTTGGGTTCTTACTACATATCAGGTATTGCTTATGCAGTGATGTCCAGAACAAATAGAGCCCCTTATTCCATCAAGCTCACAACATACCAAGTAAGGTAGATAGTGAGCAAACTTATTTTTAAGTTATAGTTATATTAAGTACTAAAAAGAGAAATATGTAGATTATGAATGGGGATAAACTAGGGATTTAAGACAGCCAGAATACTGAAGTGTGTTTTCTCTAGAAAAAAATACACTTTCAAGGTAGACTGTAAGTATGGGTAGAAGCTGGCTTGTCAATAAATATGAAAAAGTCTTTCCAGGCAGCATGAATAGCATGTACTAAGGCTGCAAACTGGGAAGCATTTTGGTATCTCTTGATACATCTGGGAAAAAATAAATAAATGAGTAATCATGCCAATGGATAATAGAGGCTTTTAGGAGAATTGTGTGGGAAGGGTGGATCTGCCTAGAAACGTGGGAACTGAGCTCATGTTGAGTCTTAGTCAACCAAGGATTTAAAAATTTATGTTGTCTAAGTAGTGATGAAACATTTTCATAAATTATTTTGATTAATGAATATGCAGTTACCCTTTATTTGTGTTCCAAAAATACACCCAACTTACTGTTGGTTTACTACCTTGCCCCATCAATTATGAGATCATTTAAGACAAATTGGCTAGATATTTTCCCATCACCAGCAAATAGGACTCATTCTAGAATAAAGTAAATGATTATACAAAAATATGTATTAAATGAATAGTATTTATACTCCCTCTAGAAAACAAAGAACCATTTTGTTTTCTTAATTTGCTTGTCATATTTGTATAAAGATGAAACTTTGGAAAATAACATTTAACCATTTAAATATGTTAAATAAACAGGAAAATATTCAACATGTAAAAAGCACCAGTACAATGTCCATCCACATTTTTAAAAATCTTAGTATTTTAACATATTTTTTAAGAATAAGGACAGAAAATGTAACTTATGCTGCCTTAGCTTATTATCCCTTCCATCACTGGTTACGTGAATCCCTACCTACACTAATTATTCTGTATCATCCCATGCATGTGCATATACTGTATACTATATCTCTATATATTTATAACAATATATTGTATTGCTTTGGATGTTATCATGGTGTGTGAGCCATTGGTAACTTTGTTCATTCATTCTTCTACTTCCAATAAAATAGTGTTTTCATCTTCCCTATCCTTGACAACACTTACTATTACCAAATCTTTTTATTATTTTTTAAAGCAATGAGACTCTATTGTTTTAACTTTATTTAAGAAGTCTTATTGTGCAGAAATCTTTTTTTAATTAAAAATAGTAATTGGTAGACATTTCTTTTGTAATTTGTATTTTTGTGTGCTTACTCTGCCATAGCAAAAGTATTCTTTTTTCTTTCTTCTAAAGGTTAAAAGTTTTGCTTGTCACGTTTAGGAATTTAATCCATTTGGCAACTTTAAATCTATCCTAAGAAATCTGAATGTAGTATTTTTCCCAATAACCTCACCTTCAGTAAACAATTATTTTTCACAAATTGTAGGAATCTTCAGACACATCAATTACCTATTTTTATGTGGGTCTCTTGTAAAAGTATTCAAGCTATTTCATTGGTTTATATGCCTAACATTGTTTCGGCTTTATTATAAGTTCAAACGGTGGCTTGCCAGTTATTTACTATTGTACATACAAAGTAGCAAGTATCTTAGATTAGACCAGGGGTCCCAATCCCTGGGCCACAGACCAGTAACAGTCTATGGCCTATTAGGAACCAGGCCGCACAGCAGGAGGTGAAAGGTGGGCAAGCAAGCAAAGCTTCATCTGTATTTACAGCTGCTTCCCATAACTTGCGTTACTGCCTGAGCCCTGCCTCCTTTCAGATCAGCAATGTCATTAGATTCTTATAAGAGCTCAAACTCTATTATGAACTGAGCATGCGAGAGATCTAGGTTGTGTGCGCCTTATGAGAATCTAATGCCTAATGATCTATCACTGTCTCTTATCACCCCCAGGTGGGACCGCCTAGTTGCAGGAAAACAAGCTCAGGGCTCGCGTTGATTCTACATTATGGTGAGTTGTACAACTATTTCATTATAATTACAATGTAATAATAGAAATAAAGTGTACAATAAATGTAATGCACTTGAATCATCCCAAAACCATCCCTAATCTCTGGTACATGAAAAAATCATCTTCAGCAGGGTGCGGTGGCTCACGCCTGCAATCCCAGTACTTTGGGAGACCGAGGCAGGCTGATCACCTGAGGTCAGGAGTTCGAGACCAGCCTGGTCAATATGGTGAAACCCTGTATCTACTAAAATACAAAAATTAGTCGGGCATGGTGGCACATACCTGTAATCCCAGCTACTCAGGAGACTGAGGCAGGAGAATCACTTGAACCCGGGAGACCGAGGTTGCAGTGAGCCGAGATAGCACCACTGCAGTCCAGCCTTGGCAACAGAGCGAGACTCTGCCTCAAAAAAAAAAAAAAAAAAAAAGGTCTTCCATGAAACCAGTCGCTGGTGCCAAAAAAGTTGGGGCCACTGCCTTAGAAAGATATGTGTCAGGCTACCTATGAGCCCACCAAAGGCATTCATAATTTCTGTAACGTTCTTCTCAATATCTAGCATTTCCTTTTGCTTTTTTCTTTTACATTGCCCATTTCCTCTGGCATGTCGTCCACTTTTTCCATTAGAGCCATTGGCATATTAATTGTAGATTTTTAAAACTCCTAGTCTGATAATTCCAAAATCTTTTTCATATGTTGGTCTGCTTCTGATGTTTGCTTTGTCTCTTCAGACTGTGTTTTTTGCCTTTTAGATTACTTTGTAGTTTTAGTTGAAAGCGAGATATGAGGTATGGAGTAAAAGAAACTGAAATATATAGGCATTTAGTGTGAGATTTTCTAGTTATGTGGCTGAATTAGGCTGTATTTGCTGTTTGCAGTCACTGTGATGTTAGAGGCTAGAATTTTAATGTTTTTTATTATTATTTTGTCTATTGTCTTGGAATTTTTTTCAGAAACCTCTTCTTCCAGCAGGATCTTAGTATTGCAACTCTTTTGGCTGTAATCCTCTATTATACAATATTGATATGGTGGTAAGGTGTGGGAAGAGGGAAATCACACTTAGTCCTATAATTCAATCTCAGTCTTTTAGTAAGCCTGAGTTCGTTCCTACCCTATCTTCATGTTTTCAAAAGCTACATAGGAACTGGAGTTGAGCATTTTCCTTCTCCCAGATTGGTTAGGCTTTGGTGCAACTCCAGTCATTAGGCTTTACTAAAATTGTTCCCCTCGATGAAGGTCTTCTTAAGGAAAATAGAGAGCTCTGGGCATATTTCAAAATGGTTCCTTTTTTCCCAAGCCCTGCCAGAAGCACCAGTGGAATTTTTTCCCAGATCTTCACAGTGAGAATTTGATAGGGTTCCTGAAGTAAAACTTGAAAAAGTGTGGTGGGGTCTTCCTAGGACTGGAAACCCTCCGTTTTACATTTTCATATTTATGCACATACAGCTTCCAGCAATTCATCAACTACAGTTTGAAGTGTTACCAGTACTGGCTTCAACTGCTCCAGGGCTTCTGCTCTTGGAAAATTGTGCTGCTCTGTACTCCCGTCTATCTTTTTAGTTTGAAGGGCAGCAGTTTGCCCTGTGACCTCAGATCTCTGATGGATCTAATAAATGCTGATTTTCAGTTTGTTCAGCTTTTTTCTCATATTGAGGACGACAGTGAGGACTTCCAATTTGTTATAAAGCCAGAAACCAAAACTTGTATTATTCTTTTGAATAGCAATTTCTGACTTGTTACTAATAAAGACTGAATAAAGAAACATGAGCTGTCAAGTAAAAGTGAACATGTGATATAGGACCCATTAAGAACTGTGTTCTCTGACATGTCAAGCGGTAAGTTGAAGTGTGCATAGCTATAATCCATCTTTCAAGAGAAAATTCAACATAAAGATAGCTTTTTTAAATATTGGCAGTATCTTTATAAAGGGCTTAGTATGATTGACATCTTATGTCTGAACATTTTGATTTTGACCACAAAAATCCACTTTTCTGAAAGAATTAAAAATAGTCTAGAAGTTGTGTGACGAAAATTAAACTCAGGCGTGAGAACAGGAACTCAGTGGTGGCTCTGGTATGGATGCAGGATACAGATTGGACTTTGGCCCAATCATGTCACATATCTTTTCTTAACATTTAGGAGATTGCTGCAATGCAAGCAATGGAGATACAGAAAGCCCCACTGAAATTTATTTGAGGTCTCATGACCCTTCCTCATCCGTGGGAGGACTGTTGTGTCTAGGGTGAATGTCCTAAATGTCTTAGAGCGGCGGTGCCCCACCTTTTTGGCACCAGGGACTGCTTTTGTGGAAAACAATTTTTCCATGCATGAGGTTGGGGGCGATGATGTTGGGCTCAAATGATCCTCTCATCTCAGCCTCCTGAGTAACTCTGGACTTCAGGTGCACACTACATGCCTGGTTATTTTTATTATTTAATTTTTTTGTAGAGACAGTGTCTCACTATGTTGCCCAGGCTGGTCTCAAACTCCTAGGCTCAAATGATCCTCCTGCCTCACAAGGTGCTAGGATTACAGGTGTGAGCTACCATGTCTGGCCTTTTCTCAGTTTTTGGAAAGTCCACTATACTTAATCATTTTTTTGAGAATTTGATTTTAAATTTCAAATTCTCAAAATTTAATTTTATTAAAGCTACCCTTCACTTTGCAAGGCATTTATCATTAGATTGTCATAAGGAGCGTGCAACCAAGATCCCTCGCATACGCAGTTCACAACAGAGTTCTTACTCCTATAAGAATCGAATGCCAACACTTCCCTGATGGGAGGCGGAGCTCAGGCGGTGATGCTCGCTGGTCCATGGCTCACCTCCTGTTGTGCAGCCCAGTTCCCAGCAGGCCACTGACCAGTATGGTTCACAGCTTGAGGGTTAGACATCCCTGTCTTAGAGTGATGTCTCTCTAAATTTCTCTGCCCCTTCTCCAGCCTTCTCCAGAAGGCCAGCTCTCTTGTATATAGGAAGACCTTGCCTTCCACAGAGGGAATACCTCTTAAATCTCCAGATGATATCATAGTGAAGACTCATGTGTTTAGATTTACCTTCTGGCTGTAGCATCCTAGTCCTCCAATTTCTTATGCCAACCTATATACAGACATTAAAAGTCACAGAAATCTTTAGTTGTTTCCTCCTTATGCCTGCCCATAGTGGATTCTTCCTTCTCCCACTTTACCACCAGGGATGAAATCAGTCCTTAGTCTCATCTTTCTGAAGAAGCTAGTTGATTTCTGAAATGTGGGTTTGTAGATTACTCTTTCTCTTCAGCTTTCAAAAGGACTTTAACAACTATACATATACTCTTTCCTTTTTTAGCTTGTTTTTGCTATTAGACTAGAATGAAGTTTCTTTCTGTCTCTGAAAGAAAATTGGAAATTTATGCTATAAGATGTTTACTTATTTTAAAAAGTATCAAATTCTTGTAATTCTAAAACATTAAAAAAATTAAGTTCAACCTCATTCAGTATTTTCTACAAGTGATGTTATATTGTCTCCATTCTACATAGAAAAAGAGAGTTTATTCGTTGACAATGTTCTTGTGGCATTTTCTTCCTATGGTGCAGAATTATGTGATTTGTGGTTTTCCATCAAAACTTCTTTCTCCTGCCTCTAAGAGTGCTTTCCATCGTGTGGCTTTTTGATTAATGTGCCCTCTGGAGTAGTTAATTTTATTAAAGCTACTCTTCACTTTGCAAGGCATTTTTCTAATGAAGTGATTTTAAGTAATTTGATTTTGTAACATCTGGAGATGCCTTCAAACTCACCCATTGCATTACAATGTGCACAGGAGGTAAGTTTTTTATTCTTTCTGATAGGTTAGTTTAGAGTCATAGATTTCACATTCATTGATGTTATTAAAATTATATGAGTTTTCCTATTTTGCTTTGTTTCGTTTTTCCAGACAAGGTCTCACTCCACCACCCAGGCTGGAATGAAGTGGCACTATCATGGTTCACTGCAGCCTCAACTTCCTGGGCTCAAGTGATCCTCTCATCTCAGCCTCCTGAGTAAATCTGGACTTCAGATGCACACTACATGCCTGGTTATTTTTATTATTTAATTTTTTTGTAGAGACAGTGTCTCACTATGTTGCCCAGGCTGGTCTCAAACTCCTGGGCTCAAATGATCCTCCTGCCTCACAAGGTGCTAGGATTACAGGTGTGAGCTACCATGTCTGGCCTTTTCTCAGTTTTTGGAAAGTCCACTATACTTAATCATTTTTTTGAGAATTTGATTTTAAATTTCAATAAATTTTCATGGTATATAATTATACACATAGAAGTACAACTCAATGTTGTACTTTAGGGCTAAAACTAGCCTTTAAGGGTTAGAGAAGTGTTATTGGTTTAGTTTCAATAGGCCATGGGTCTCTGGAAATTATTTTTTACAACACTCTATGCTATAGATCTCATTGAACATTGGATCATATACTTTTCAAATAAGTATGATCTTCATGAATATAATGCAAAATAGCCAAAATGGATGGCACACATCCAGTAGGTTTGTGCCACAGCTGGGAATCCCTCGATTATGAAATTTGAAATCTTATGAGGAGTCTGCTAGCATATCTGCCAAACCTTACTCCAGAAGATATTATATTTATTATGCTGGTCAAGATATTATTCTGTCCTCTGCTTTGAAAAGAGAAAACTATTTGTACATAGTTGTTTTGCTACAAGAAAAATTCTTAAAATGATAATCCATTACAAAATCTGTCAATGCCCTTTCTTTACAAGATGTGCAGAAATGTAAGAGATCCATGGGGAATTGCTTCTCAACGTATGACTGTTGGTGTATTATTTTGCATTCTGCCATTGTTTCTGCTAATCTTATTTTTTCCATAAGTTAGTTCTATTTTACCTGTGTAAACACAGGTGAAATATTCAGTTTTCTTTGACTATTAACATAATTAGTAAAAGAATTATATTAACTTTAAAAGTATAGACTTTTTTAAATTTACCATTTATTTTGAAAACCGAAAGAGATGGAATTATCTTCATGAGCTTGAACTTCTCTTGTAGTTTAACATTTTTTTTGTACCTAGCAAGAATTAACCTAAAACAACACACTGACACTCTTTTTTATTTTTTTAATTATTATTTATTTATTTTTTGTTTTTGAGATGGAGTCTCGCTCTGTGGCCAGGCTGGAGTGCAGTGATACGATCTCGGCTAACTGCAACCTCTGACTCCCTGGTTCAAGTGATTCTCCTGCCTCAGCCTCCTGAGTAGCTGGGATTACAGGCACATGCCACCACGCCCAGCCAATTTTTGTATTTTTTTTGTTTTGTTTTTTAGTAGAGACAGGGTTTCACCATGTTGTCCAGGATGGTCTTGATCTCTTGACCTCTTGGTCCGCCAGCCTTGGCCTCCCAAAGTGCTGGGATTACAGGGCTTGAGCCACCACGCCTGGCCACTCTGTTTTATTTTTCCATGTATATTGACACTACTCTCATATTAGATTCTCTCTGGAGAAATCGAAATTACTACTCAAAAGCATTAAAAGCAAAAGACCATTTAATCAGAACTGCCAGCTACAGGGCCTACAAAATAAAATTTTCAAGTGAGATAGCAACAGCGTAAGTAAGAAGAATAAAAACAGGTTCCGTAAGTTGTATAAATGATCCTTTTATAAACGTTCAAAGCAACATATTGGAATAATTTGATGTTTAAAACAGAAATTAAAAGCCAAAATCTAAATTTCCTCTTAATGTTTTCATTCTAAAGAATAATTGTTTATTATATGATATAATTTTAATATATCAGTAAATTACATGTAGTTTAATATAATACCTATAAATCATTGGTCCTAGTGTTCTGAGGCCTTTACCTTGATATTTGGGAATTGGAAGATCAAATCCTGCTGTTGCCTCACATAAACTAATGGCCAAACTCCTTTATGAAGGGATTACTACCAACTAATCATTAGTTCTGTTTAAGCTTGTTGGAATGTACCAGTTTCTGTTTGTTCTCTTGATATATTTCTTTGAGTTTAAATTTTTAAAGGAATATAATTAAATCAAATCAGTCTAAGAGACATTTTGTGACAACTAGGGTGTAGAAAAATTGCATTTAGAAAACTAAACAATGCACCAAGATAACATAAGGAGTTTCCCGAGTAATTTTAAAGAGATAATGGGAGTGGAGGTCATTTATCATCCTGAATGTGTTCTCAAGTATTCGGCAACCTTTTAAATCATCAAAGTAAATTAAAATGTTGGATTAAAAGACAAACGCCTATGGATCTTAAATTCACTTGTAGCAACTAAACTCAGAGTTAATTTGGAATCATTTTTCTATAAAGTGCATTCTATTATTTACATAACTTAATTATAAATGTAGTTCTCTTCTATAATACCAGCTCTTTAATTAGATTTCTTTGTTAATTGTTTAGGTGTAACTTGTTGGATTTTAAAATTAAAATGAAGTGGCAAGGCGAACTATAGTTTTTGCCTGTGAAAAAATCAAATTATTGCAGTAATATATATTTAGTCATAATCTAGACTTAAAGAATAAAACATATTAAAAATATGTCACTGTTTTAATTTAAAAACCTATTTTTTCTTTTTTCTTTTTTTTTTTTTGAGACAGGGTCTCATTCTGTTGCCCAGGCTGGAGTGCAGTTTTGCAATCTCGGCTCACTGCAATCTCGGCTCACTGCAATCTCTGCCTCCCAGGCTCAAGCGATCCTCTCATCTCAGTCTCCTGAGTAGCTGGGACTACAGGCGCACACCACCATGCCCAGATAATTTCTGTATTTTTTGTAGAGATGGGGTTTTACTATATTGCCCAGGCTTGTCTCAAACTCCTGAACTCAAGCAATCTGCCTGCCTTGGCCTCCCAAAGTGCTGGGATTACAGGCGTGAGCCACCATGCCTGGCCAATATTTATTTTTCAAAAACCAAAGATTTATTGGCAAAGACTTCAATTCCTGGGCAAGTCCTGGTGCTGTGCTGGATGTGACATCAGTGCACCACAGGGGGCATGCGACCCAGTGAGACACTAGCTGGGACAGTTAAGGGAGTGCTTGTGCCAGCGCTAACCCAACCCCAGGCAGCGTAGCTTACAGCTCTGGGAGAGACTCCTTCCTTCGGCTTGAGTTGAAGAGAGGGAAAAATAAAGAAGACTTTGTCTTACAGCTTGGATACCAGCTGACCCACAGTAGGATAGGACACCAGGCAGAGTCCTTAGGCCCCCATTCCAGGCCCTAGCTCCTAAATGACATTTCTAGACACAGCGTGGGCCAGAAGGAACCCACCTTTTTGAAGGGAAGGACCCAGTCCTGGCAGGATTTATCGCTTGCTGACTGAGGAGCCCTCAGATCCTGAATAGTCAGCACCAGTACCCAGGCAGTACATGGGCCTTGGGTAAGACTCAAAGACCTGCTGGCCTCAGGTGTGACCCAGCACATGCCCAGCTGTCAAGGCTATGGGGAAGGACTTTCTGCTTGTGAAAAGGAGAGGTAATAGTAAAGGGAACTTTGTCTTGTAGCTCAGGTACTAGCTCAGGCAAAGTGAGGTAGAGCACCATGTGGGCTCCTGGAGTCTCCGATTTCAGGCACTGGCCATTGGATGTCATTTCTGAACCTGCCCTGGGCCATAGGGAAGACCACTGCCCTGAAAAGAGTTCAAGGCCTGCAGCATTCACCACAAGCTGACTGAAGAGGGCTTGGTTCTTGAATGAACATTGGCAGTAGCCAGGCTGTACTTGCTGTGGGCCTGGGGTGGTGGTGGTCAGAGAGAGAGACTCCTCTGCTTGTGGAAAGAGGACGGAAGAGTAGAAAGAACTTTGTCTTGTAGCTTGGGTGCCAGCTCAGTCACAGTGGAAGGGAGCACTAGGTAGATTCCTAACGTTTCTGACTCTAGGCCCTGGCTCCCAGACATCTCTGGACCTGTACAGGATTGAAGCTTGCCACCCTAAAGGGAAGGACAAAACCTGGCTGGTTTCACCACCTGCTGACTATAGTACCCCAGGGCTTTGAGTGAACATAGGTGATAGCCAGGCCATGGTTATCATGGGCTGTGGGCAAGACCCAGTGCTGTGCTGATTTCAGCTCTGATCCAGCAAAATCCCAGTGGGGGTGTCCACAGCAGTGCTTGTATCACCCCTCCCCCAGCTCCAGGCAGTTCTGCACAGAGAGAAACTCTGTTTGTTTGAGAGAAAATAAGGGAAGAGAACATGAACCTCTTTCTGGTAATCCAGATAATTCTTCTAGCTATTATCCAAGCCACCAAAGTAGTACCTTTATGAGTCTGCAAGACCCACAGCATTACTAGGCTTGGGGTGCTTCCTAATGCAGATACAACTGTAGTTACCAAAAACTTAAATCACAGTGCCCAAGTCCCTTTGAATACCTGGAAAGCCTTCCCAAGAAGAACAGGCACAAACAAGCCCAGACAGTAAAGACTACAATAAATACCTAACTCTTCAATGCCAGACACCAACAAATATCCAAAAGTATCAAGACCATCCAGGAAAATATGACCTCTGTTGTGCACTAGAAACACACTTTACCTATAAAGACACACATAAATTGGAAAAAAATGGATGAAAAAAGATATTCCATGACAATGGGAACCAAAAACAAGCAAGATTTGCTATACTTATATCAAGCAAAATAGATTCCAAGATAAAAACTGTAAGAAGACACAAATAAGGTTATGATATAAAGTGGTCAATTAAGCAAGAGGCAATAAAAACTGTAAATATATATGCATTGAACACTGGAGGACCTAGATATATAAAGCAATTTATTGTTAGAGTTAAAAAGAGGGATAGATCCCAATACAATAATAGCTGAAGACTTCAACAACCCACTTTCAGCATTGGACAGATCATCCAGACAGAAAATCAACAATGAAACATCAGATTTATAATCTGCACTGTAGACTAAATGGACCAAAGAGATATTTACAGAACATTTCATTCAACACTGCAGAATACACAGCATCCTCAGCACATGGATTATTATCAAGAATGGATCATATATTAGGCCACAAAAAGGTCTTAAAATTTCGGAATAATTGAAATTATACAAGTATTGCCTCTGATCACAATAAAATAAAACTAGAAATCACTAACAAGAGGAATCTTGGAAACTATACAAACACATGGAAATTAAATAATATACTCCTGAATGACCAGTGGGTCAATGAATGAATTAATAGGGAAATTACAAAATTTCTTTAAACAAATAATAATGGAAGCATAAAATACTGAAACCTATGGCATACAGCAAAAACAATATTAAGAGAAAAGTTTAAAGCTTTAATCACCTACATAAAAAAAAAATAAAAAAAACTACAATAAACAGCCTAACAATCCATCTGAAAAAACTACAAAAGCAAGATCAAACAACCAAAAATCAGTAGAAGAAAAGAAAAATAAAGATCAGAGCAGATCTAAAATTAAACAATACAAAAGAAAACAAAAAATGTTTTCATTGAAAAAATAAACAAAACCAAGAAGGCTTTAGCCAGACTAAGAAAAAAAAAGAGAAGACCCAAATAGATAAAATCAGAAATAAAAAAAAAGGAGACATTACAAAAGATACTGCAGGAATTCAAAGGATCACTAGAGGCTACTGTGAGCAGCTATATGCCAATAAACTGGAAAACCCAGAACGAATGGATACATTTCTAGATACATACAACCTACCAAGGCTGAACCATGAAAAAATCTGAAACCTGAACAGACAAGTAAAAAGTAACGACATTGAAGTTGTAATAAAACGTCTCCAGGCAAAGAAAAGTCCAGGATCTGATAATTTCACTGGGGAATTAACCAATAATACCAATCCTACTCAAACTATTCCAAAAGTACGGGAGGAGGGAGTACTTCCAAACCCTTTCTACAAATCCAGTATTTCCCTGATACCAAAACTAGACAAAGACACAACAAAAACAAAATTACAGGCCAATACTCCTAATGAACATTGATGTGAAAATCCTCAAAAAAAAAAAAAAAAAAAAAACACTAGCAAATCGAATTCAACCATACATTAAAAAAACCAATCATCATGACTGAGTGGGATTTATCACATGGATGAAATAATGGCTCAGCATACACAAATTAATCAATGTGATACATCACATTAACAGAATAAAGAATAAAAAACATATGATTATTTCAATTCATGGTGAAAAAAGTATTTGATAAAATTTAACATGCCTTCATGGTAAAATTACTCAAAAAACTGGGTATAGAAGAAACATACCACAACACAACAAAAGTTATATATGATAGACCCACAACTAGTATCATACTGAATGGGAAAAACTGAAAACCTTACCTCCAAGATGTGAAACAAGACAAGGATGCCCACTTTCATCACTACAATTCAACATAGTACTGAAAGTCCAAGCTAGAGCAATAAGATGAGAAAGAAATACAGGGCATCCAAATTGTAAAGGAAGAAGTCAAATTATCCTTATTTGCAAATGATATGATCTCATACCTAGAAAAACCTAAAGACTACCAAAAAACTATTGGAACTGACACACAAATTTAGTAAAGTTACAAAATACAAAATGAACATACATAGATTTGTAGCAGGTTGGGCCCAACAGCTTATGCCGATAGTCCCAACATTTTAGGAGGCTGAGGCAGGACGATTGCTTGAGCCCAGGTGCTTCAGACCAGCTTGGGCAATATAATCAGACCTAATCTCTATAAAAAAAATTTAAAATTAGCTCAGTGTGGTGGCATGTGCCTACAGTCTCAGATACAGAGGAGAGGAGGCTGAGGTATGAGGATCACTTGACCACAGGAGGTGGAGGTTGCTGTGAGCTCAGACTGTACCACTAAATTCTAATCTTGGTGACAGAGCAAGATCCTGTTTCGAATAAAGAAAAAAACTACAAAATCCATAACATTTCTGTATGCCAATAATGAACAATCTGAAAAAGAAATCAAGAAACTAATCCCGTTTACAATAGCTACGAATAAAATAAAATACCTAGGAATTAACCAAAAAAGTGAAAGAGCCATAAAATAAAAACTATAATATGATGATGAAAGAAATTAAAGAGGACACAAAAAATGGGAAGATACTTTATGTTTATGGTTTGCAAAAATTTACATCGTTAAAATGCCCATACTACCCAAAGCATTGTACAGATTCAAAGCAATGCCTATAAAAATACTGATGACATTCATCACAGAAATAGAAAAAAAAATCCGAAATTCATATGGAACCAAAAAAGCCACAGAATAGGCAAAGCTATCCTGAGCAAACACAACAAAACTGGAGGAATCGCATTACCCAATTTCAAATTATACTACAGAGCTATAGTATCAAAGCAGCATGATACTGGCATAAAAACAAACATGTAGACCAATGGAACAGAATAGAGAACTCAGAAGCAAATCCATAGATCTACAGTGAACTCATTTTTGACAAAGGTGCCAAGAATATACACTGGGGAAAGGACAGTCTTTTCAACAAATGGTGCTGGAAATCTGGATATCCATATACAAAAGAATAAAACTAGATCCCATCTCTTGCCATATACAAAAATCAAATCAGAAATTAATTAAAGACTTAAATCTAAGACCTCAAACTTTGAAACTACCAAAAGAACTTCTTTGGGACACTGGACTAGGCAAAGATTTCTTGAGTAATACCCCACAAGTACAGGCAACCAAAGCACAAATGGACAAATGAGATCACATCAAGCTAAGAAGCTTCTGCACAGCAAACAATCAACAAAGTGAAGAGACAACTCACAGAATGGAGAGAAAATACTTGCAAACCATCCATCTGACAAGGGAATAATAACCACAATATAGGAGGAGCTCAAACTATTCTATAGAAAAAAATTCAATAATGCAATATAAAACTGGGCAAAATATCTGAATATACATTTCTCAAAGAAAGACAATTGACAAACAAGTATATGAAAACGTTCTCAACATCACTGGTCATCAGATAAATGCAAATCAAAACTACAATGAGATATCATGTCACCTCTGTTAAAACAGCTTTTATCAAAAAAAAAAAAAACATAACAAATGCTAATGAGGATGTGCAGAAAAGAGAACCCTTGCACCTGTTGGTAGGAATGTAAATTACTACCACCACTTTGGAGAACGATTTGAAATTTCCTCAAGAAACTAAAAATAGGGCTATAATTTTATCCAGAAATCCCACTGCTAGATATATACCCAAATATAGGAAATCGGTATATTGAAGAGCTATCTGCACTTTCACGTTTATTGCAGCACTATTCCCAATAGCCAAGATTTGGAAGCAACCTAAGTGTCCATCAACAGATGAATGGACAAAGAAAATGTGGCACACATTGTATACACACAATGGAACACTATTCAGCCATAAAAAAGAATGAAATCCTATCATTTGAAACCACATGGATGAAACCGGAGACCATTATGTTAAGCCAGACACAGAAAAACAAATATCACACGTTCTCACTCATATGTGGGAGCTAAGAAGGTAGATCTCATGGAAGTAGAGAGTAAAATGATGGTTACCAGAGGCTGGGAAAGGTAGTGAGAGTAAGAGGTAAGTGGGAATGATTAAAGAGTAATATAGTTAGAATGAATAAAATCTAGTATTTGATACCACAACAGGATGACTACAGTAAACAATAATTTCTTGTACATTTCAAAATAAGTAAAACAGTATAATTGCATTGTTTGTAACACAAAGAAAGGATAAATGCTCGAGGTATTGAATACCTCATTTACTCTGATGTGATTATTATATACTGTATGCCTGTATCAAAATACCTCACGTACAGTAAAAATACATACACCTACTATGTACTCGCAAACATTAAAAATAAATTTTTTAAAAAAATCAAAAGCATTTTTGAAAAACGCAAATTAAGCAGGTTACTATAATAAAAATATGTAAAATGTTGAAAGAGTATGCCATATTAAAACAGCTTTTTAAAAGATTACACTAAATCGCACTTTGAATTTGGATCACATTTAATACTGTATTCAGTTAACTTACTATCTCACTACAGAATATGGCTAGAATGAAGGATATCCATAGACACTGGAAAATAAGAATTGGTCAAATGGTACAAAGGTTCAGTTATGTCAGATTAATCATCTCTGTAGATTTAATGTATAGGATGGTAACTATAGGTAACACTACTCTATACCTGGAAATTTGCTAAGAGAGTAGATCTTAGCAAATGATAATTAAGTGAGGTGATGGATATATTAATTAATATGATTAAGGTAACTATTTCACAATGCACACATGTATCATATCCTGAGGGTGTACACCTTAAATACATACAACAAAAACCAAAAAAGGAAATAAAACTTGAAAAGAATATAAAGATAAAAGAAATATATAAATTGTGCCTTTTAAAACCATTCATTTAATAAACACTTTTGTAGTCTTTACTACATTCCAGTCACAGTCCTACTTGCTGGCAATGGGAAGACATCAAGCTGAGGTAAATTGTCTTCAAGGATCTCATGGTTGAAGGAGCAAGATGGTAGTAAACAATGAACAGTTAAGTTGGGTGTTTTATGGGAGTATAAGCAACGGTAACTACATCTATTACTCAAAAATAATTTATAAAAATGTTTCATCACTATTAACGGAGGTTGTACTGGTACTTTTTACACGTTGGATACTTTTCTATTTATTTAAAATATTAAATGATTAAATTTTATTATCTGAAAATCTAATCCTTATACAAATATGGCAAGGAAGTAAGAAGGAAATAAAATTAAATGGCCCTCTGTTTCTCTAGAGGGAGAATGTGTATATTAATGTACACGAATGTATATATTTTTATGTATCTATACACATAAAATATATAATGTGTTGTATATTAAAATACATATTATATATTAATATATAAAATATTAAAAATATATAACAACATATATAACAGTTTGAAATATAAAGAAAATCAGAATTAATTGTTCAAGGATCAATAAAAAGTCTCTTGGTGAAAGGTAAAATTATGCTATTTATAACAAATATCTGTAATTTGAAATATATTGCAAGTAGATGGGGGCCATGGTCACTTTTTTTTTAATTTCTATTCAGAGTCAAAGAAGTCTTCTCAGAATCAGAGAAATAAAAAGCATAACATCAATTTTAATATGTTTAAAATACTGTAGGAAGAGTAGATAAACTAAAACAAATTTGTAAACTTTTTAACAGCCAACTGACACTTGCAGGCTGTAAATAAATAAAAGGCACTAATAAACTATTGCCAATATAATGGCCTAGACAAGGAAATATCTGCAATAAATAGGACTTATTACTTATATTCTAAGAGGCAGAGGAGAAAATAAAAGTCCTGAAAATTAACTTGGATTTGATACAACTGAAAAAAAGACTAAATGATGTCTACCAGAAAATGTGCAAATTCATGTGGAATTCCTTTCTAGAACTTTGTCTTAAATATCTCCACAGATTAACATTGGTATTATAAGTAAATATGATCCAAACCAAAGAGGACTACCAATAAGTTGTACACATCATAAACTAAAGTAGTATTTTAGTGTGTTCTTGACATATTTCTACTGCTCTGTACCTAAGGTTGCCCTGTTTTAGCTGTTATAATGGTATGAGAATATGCAGCTGCCATCCACTTTTTATTTCTAGTCTGTGCAGTAAGGCTATGCATTAGAGAACCTTGCTGCCTTGTTCCTAATACAGCTGTTTTCTGAGTGCTTTCCCATTTAATAGACTGTAACCATGGCATCCAGAAAACACAGAGCGCCTGTTAGGAACATAGGAAATGATCAGACAGGTAAGTTACATTGAACAAGTTATGTAAGTTTCTTATTTCACCAACTATAAAGTAGCAAAAACATTGTATAGAGTTGTTGCAGGAAATTAAATAAGATAGCATATGTAGACTACTTGACATTTAATGGATGTATAATAACTATTAATCGCATCTCCCAATATTGAGGCCTTACAGAAAAATATATTTACAATAAAACATAATATTTCAACTATAAGATGGGATTTAATTACACGCACTGCAAAAAGGCTTTGTGAGGAATCAAAGAAATCAAGTATGTGAATCACTCAGAATAAGGCTGGCAAAGTGTAAATGTCCAATGAAAGGTAGCTTAATTTCACAAAATTAATTTCATAAAGAGTTTAGTTTGTAAAAATATAATGTTATATATATATATCATGATCACTAAGTAAAAAGTAATGTGAAACATAACATAAAACAAAATCAAATATAACATTTAGTAAAAGAACATTATGAAACAAACAGCCATGAAACACATAGTTTATGAAACAAAAACACCTTTTTTTTTTTTTGAGACAGAGTCTCACTCTGTCGTGGCCAGGCTGGAGTGCAGTGGCATGATCTCAGGTCACTGCAACCTCTGCCTTCCAGGTTAAAGTGATTCTCCTGCCTCAAGCCTCTCAAGTAGATTGGACTACAGGCACATGCCACCATGCCCGGCTAATTTCTGTATTTTTAGTAGAGATGGGGTTTTGCTATGTTGGCCAGGATGGTCTCCATCTCTTGACCTCGTGATCCGCCCACCTCGGCCTCCCAGAGTGTTGGGATTACAGGCGTGAGCCACCGCGCCCAGCCAAAAGAACTGGCTGGTGGCCCTTGTTAGTTACGGCAATACTCATCTTTCTTTCCCAGAAACCAGTGTCCTAAATTTTGTTAACTACTCTTTTTCTTTAAAATGTATCACACAGTTCCGTGTTCTGAAACAATGTATTGTTCAGTTTGACCTATTTGTTAACGTTTATATAAGTGGGGTCATTTTGTTGTGTTTGTCTGTGACTTGCTTTTATCAGTCAACATTGTTTCTGAGTTATCATATGGAACCACATGTGGGTTCAATTATTTTCTGTATTGTGCATTATGTCGTGCTGTGAATATGAAACTATGTATCTACTCTGTTTTGATACTGCAGTTTTGGTATGGTTTGGCTGTGTCCCCACTCAAATCTCATCTTGAATTGTAGCTCCTATAATTCCCACATGTTGTGGGAGGGACACAGTGGGAGATAACTGAATCATGGCAGTGGTTTATCCATACTGTTCTCATGGTAGTAAATACATCTTATGAGAACTGACAGTTTTATAAGGGGCTCCTCCTTTCACTCGGTTCTCATTCTTTCTTGCCTGCCAAGATGGAAGATGTGACTTTTGTCTTTCACCATGATTGTGAGGCTTCCCCAGACATGTGGAACTGTGAGTCCATTAACCTCTTTTTCTTTATAAATTATGAAGTCTGGGGTATGTCTTTATCAGGAGCATGAAAATGGACTAATACAAATTGCTTATAGTTCTGTATTATTTCCTTTTTTTTTTTTTTTTCTGTGAGACAGAGTCTCGCTCTGCTGCCCAGGCTGGAGTGCAGTGGTGTGATCTCGGCTCACTGCAACCTCCGCCTGCTCGGTTCAAGCGATTCTCCTGCCTCAGCCTCCTAAGTAGCTGGGACTACAGGCGTGTGCCATCACACCCAGCTAATTTTTTGTATTTTTAGTGGAGATAGGGCTTCACTGTGTCAGCCAGGATGGTCTCGATTTCCTGACCTCGTGATCCACTTGCCTCAGCCTCCCAAATTGCTGGGATTACAGGAGTAAGCCACCAGGCCCGGCCCAGTTCTGTATTATTTCTAACAATGCTGCTATAAATATTTCAGTTCATATCTCTTGGGGCATAGATGTAGTAGTTCTATAGGGCAACGTTGGCTGACTTTCCATTAAAGGGCCAGATAGTAAATGTTTTAGAGTTTGTGGGTCATAATGTCTCTGCCAGTGGGTCATAATGTCTCTGCCACAACAACTCAACTCTGTTATTGTAAAATGAGAGTAGCTTCAGACAATGTGTAAGTGAATGAACTTGGCTGTGTACATATCTATCTATATATATATATTTTTTTTTTTAAAGAAGACAGATGACTTTAGTTTGAGGCATATAGTTTATTGACTCCTGTTCCACAGTAGAAAGACAGATTGAACTTGTTGGTTCAGGGTGTATGTGTATCTTAATTTTACTAGTTTTTGTGTATGGCTTAAAGGATTGTAATTATTTATTATGCATAACCAATATCCAAGGAATACCTAATAATAAGTTCACTATTTTTCCTTCAATCTCCAACATCCCATTAGATTTTCATAAATGTGTGGATCTGTTTATGAACTTTCTATTCTGCCCAATTATTCTGCTCATCAACCCCATACCCTGGACCTTACTACTTTAATTACTACTGATACAATGATAGAGGCAGGAGGCAGAGAAATTCTGGGAACACAGGGGCAGATCCCTGGTGAAGCCCCACCCTTAAGCCAAAAAGCCTGAGACCATAGGAGACCCTAGTCCAAAGTGAGAACTTATACCCTGTTTTCCCGCTGGAGTATCCCCTTTTCCTAAACCACCCGCACCCCACCCCATCCTGTGGCTTTAAAGACTCTAGACTCAGCCAGCAGAGAGGAGAAGTAGCTGGACGTCAGAGACTGTGGCTGGACATTGGAGAAAAGTGACTTGACTTCAGAAGGTCAGCCTGATGGCATAACTTCAGAGAAGAATCTGGCTGGAGATGGCTGGATTTCAGGGGAAGATTACTTACCACCCCCATATCCCCTTTTCAGCTATCTTTCACGCTGAGAGCTACTTTCGGTGGCAAGAAAATCCTCTGCATTTACCATCCTTCAATTCGTTCCTGCTACCTCATTTTTCCTGGACTCCAGACAAGAGCTTGGGAGCCACAAGTGTGGATACAAAAGGCTGTCAACTGGCCCTTTCCCTTGCTGGCAGAGGGCAGCTGCGGGCCCACCAAGCTGTTAACTCGGAAGCTGTCTGCTTAAAAAAAAGTACTGTAACACATCCTCTGGGGCTTTGGAAGTCGCAGGCACCCCACCTGGATGCTGCCATGTGGCCTGCACAGAGTTCGTTCCTGCCAGTGCCCAAAAGCACTTGTTCTGGCTTCTGCGCCCGCTCACTTGTGCGCTTGCTCCCATGAGAGGTGGAAGGCAATGGGTCCAAGTGAGTGGAGTTTGATCCTGCTGGCTCCAGCGATCCTGCACTCTTTATCTCTCGCCTCATTTGCTCGCGAGCTCCCTCTCACAAGGAGTTGAGAGCAGTGAGCTGAGTATAGGAGGCACCCTTGGTTATGAGTCCCGCGAAGGGGTCAGGGAAATATCCTGCTTCACTACTCTTTATAACATGCCTTAAAGTCCATTAAGGTAGTATTACTCATTTTTGTTCCTTTTCTTTATAATTATCTTATTTTTTACTGACTCTCACATTTTTATATTAATTCTATAATTGGCTTTTCATTTTTTATGAAAAAATATGGGATTTAAATGGAATTGCATTGAATTTATGGACTAGTTTGAAGATAAATTTCCTTGATATTAACTTTTCTTATCCATAAAAGTTGAAGTTTTGATAGGTTTTAGAAGGAACCAGAAGTTAGATATTTCTGGTGTGGGAAATAAAGGAGAATGTGGAATCAGGGAGACCAGCCTGGAGTTCTTGTAGTATTACAGATGAAAGTAAGTGGTGGTAGAATAATAGCTCCCCAAATACATCACTATCATAATCGCTGAAAGCTAGGTATATGTTACCTCACAAGGCAAAGGGACTTTGCCAAAGAGGTTAAATTAAAGATGTAACATGGGCAGATTATCCTGAATTATCCAGGTGAGCTCAATGTAACCAAAGTCTTCTTATGAGAGAGAATTAGGAGTATCAGAATGAGAGAAGATATGACAATGGAAGCAAAGATCAGAGAGAAAGAGTTTGAAGATGCGATGATGATAACTTTGAACGTAGAGGAAGGTTCTATAAGCCAAGGAATACAGGCAGCCTTTAGAAGCTCTAAAATGCAAGAAAAAGAATTTTATCTTAGAGCCTTCAGAAGGAACAAGGCCCTGCCAATACTGTGATTTAGAATTTTTTTGACATCCAAAACTTGAAAATAGTGTATTTTTGCTGTTTTAAGGTGACAGGTTTAAGGTATCTGCTATGGCAGCAATAGAAAACTGACATACAGTGGATGGCAAGTTGGATTAGAAAATTAGCAACGAGGCCAGGTGCAGAGGCTCACTCCTGTAATCCCAGCACTTTGGGAGGCCAAGGCGGGCAGATCACCTGAGGTCAGGAGTTCAATATCAGCCTGACCAATATAGTGAAACCCCATCTCTACTAAAAATACAAAATTAGCCAGGCGTGGGGACACATGCCTGTAATCCCAGCTATTGGGAAGCTGAGGCAGGAGAATCACTTGAACCCGGGAGGTGGAGGTGAGGTGAGCCAAGATCACGCCATTGCACTCTAACCTGGGCAACAAGAGTGAAGAAACTGTCTCGAAAGAAAGAAGGAAGGGAAGGGAAGGGAAGGGAAGGGAGGGAGGGAGGAAGGAAGAAGGAAGGAAGGAAGGAAGGAAGGAAGGAAGGAAGGAAGGAAGGAAGGAAGGAAGGAAAGAAAGAGAGAGGGGGAAGGAAGGAAGGAAGGAAAGAAGAAAGAAGGAAAGAAAGAAAGAAAATTAGCAATGAAGGTAGTGAGAACTGGTTGAAATAACCTTAGAACTTGTATTAAGAACCATATATAAATAATTGATTTATGTGGATTATGAAAGTCAAAGACAACTCCAAGGATTAGGCCCTGATCAACTGAAAAAATAAAACTGTAACTTTCTAATATATAATTTATCTAGAAAGATTAAGGAAAGGAAAATGTATCGGGTAGGATTACTGCGTGAAGACTTTGTGGGTGTGGCTGCCTTGTACAGCTATGGGTGTTGACTATTTTAGTGACTTTAAAGTTGAAGTAACTGTTAAATATCCAAGTGGAAAAGTTGAATTGGCAGGTGGATTCAGGGAGGAGGGCTAGAATGAAGATACCTATCTGAAGATTATTGGTATCTGTGCTTCAAGGATGAATTTGATCATCTACTGGGCAGATAAAGAATAGAATGCACCAATGATTGGGTGCTACATAGTTTAGAGGTCAGGAAGATAAGAAGAAAACATTGAAGCAGATAAGCATAATTTTTAAGAAATAGAAAACAGAATATTGGATTCTGAAAGTGAAGCAAAGATTAGGAAGGAAGTGGTCAAATGTATCCTACAGTACAAATAAGAAAGGAATGAGGAAAAAGCTAATAGCAACTTAGATAAAAGATGCTTAAGTGGAGTGATATAGTTAGAAACCTGAATAGACTGGAATAATAAAAAAATAGGAATAAAAATCGGATAGTGAGTACAGACAGTGTCTTTGTGAAATTTTCTAATAGAGTAAAAAAATAAACAGGTAAGTTTAGTAGAAAGGTAAGTTTTCTTTCTTGTGTTGAGATCTATTACATAATAATTTCATACTAAAGAGAATGATTTAGTAGAAATTGTTGGAATTATGAATATGGATAGACAAGAGGAATGGATTTCATTACATCATGGAGAAATTCAGCTCATCTAGGAGGAAGGAAAGAAATATGTGTTCACAACTGTGCTAAGAGTCTGTAGATGTCCTCTACCGATTTATTTTATTTTTTTCTAAGAGAAGTAGGTGGCAAGATAAATGGCTGAGTCAAAACTAAATACGTGATGCTGAAAAAAAAAAGAAATAAAATAGTCAAATAGTAGACTATTATGGTGACAAATGGGGCACAATTGTTTGGCAGGCATGAACTTACTAGAGATTTGGATGAAAACAGGCTGGGGTTTGACAAAGACAGAAAATGACAAAGACAGTTTATGATGAAGACAGAAAATGTCAAGAGCACTGTGGGTTTATGGAAGGGTTCATGAAATGGAGTAATAACCGGTATGGCCAACAGCATATAATATCAATAGCAAGAGAAGTTGATGACATGAGGAGGTACAGATAGCAGAATAATGGTAGGACCAATGAATTAGAGATCTTCTTTGGATTAATAATTGTTGTAGTTTGGGTAAAAGAGGTTATAAGTTGGAGAAATTGGAGGAGATTGGTAGATGGAGAGAATAAAATTTGAAAACTACATTATGGAGGAATTGCAGGTATTGATAATAATGATATTTAGGTATGACCATAGGCACAGAGATGACTGAGGTAGAGGGAGGAAAATATTATTGAAGAAAAGGGATTGAATGACCAATATTTTAAAACATCTTGTAAATATTAAAAATCTCAAAAATCATTACAACAAAGATCTGAGGCCAAGCCTCAGGTATATTCAGGAAGAGAAATGAAAAACACCTGGAATTATCAAAGAAAAAGCAAAGGAGAACTACTACACCTCCAGGTCAATGATGCATGGAGTGACAGAGAAAAGGGGCCACCAAGTGAGTGAGCTTCTCGGGAAACAGTGCCCTCCAGAGTGGGACAGTTCTAACAAAAAGTGAGGAGAACTTTCAGGGAAGATGCGAGTTATAAATAGGGTGTGTTGATGAAAGAGGTGTATCCCAGAGTGTACAGAAGAAGGTTTTAGGAGCAAGTGTGAAGTGGGATTAGGGTAGGGATAGACAGAACTGCAATGGGATCCAAGGTACTGATGAAAAAAGGTCATGGGAGTCTTGGGCTTGTTTGGGGGACCTGGAGAAACTGATAAATGGCATGGTGCGAATATCTTAATGCAGATTGCCGTGATAATGCTGGATGTATGGAGTTTATATTTAAAAATTGATGCTGCAGTCATGAAAAAATTATTCTTAGGGCAAATGAGAGAATAAGTCAGTGCTGGGAGAGGATTTAATTGCAATAAAATTATGAATGATATACAAATTTTCATGAATAACAAATGCTGTTAATTATGTCCAAATTGAAAAATAATGCATTTAAGATTATTAAAATATTACAACTCCCAAAGGTTTCCAATTAAAAAGTGAAATTTACTACATTCAATTTTAGCTAAAGATCCAGATTAGAAGACCAATAGGCCAGTAAGCCTTAATAAATCTTTAATGTAAACTTTTAACCTCATTTAAAACCAGATTGTATTCAGTCTAAGTTATTTAGTGTTAACTGACTTTATTAATAAGTTCAATTGAATTATTCATTAACTGATACAGTATTTTGAGCTTTGGTGAAAATTTTTATTTCTTTCTGGAGTCAAAGAGTTTTAAATGTTTTGGCTCATTTTATTAAGTTACAACAATGTCCCTATATGTAATGAATGTCTGCAATTCTAGTCTAGACTAAGAAACGAGCTTACATTGTGAACTGAGTCACCTCAAACATGTAAGACAATGTGGCAGTAATGGTGAAAATGCTAAAACCTCGAAAGTATGTGTTCCATGTGGGATCCTCCTGCAAATTTAACACAAAAGCAATGTCATCTAATTGTTAGCATATGGAAAAAATACAATTCTGACAAAAAGAAGAGGCTTGTCACTTCATTTAAGTATGATGTACTCACTGCTAACAATGAGCTCTTTGCCTGCTCTGTTATTAGCACCTCACTTTCTTGTGAATTTCTAATCACAGTGTGAAAATTCTATGCTAAATAGCTTCAACAATTATGAGGAATGTTCTATTTCATCATTTTGTTTCAAAGTATTTTGTAAAAAATATACTGACATTCCCAGGGTGGGGGTGGGGCTGGAATCACGAGAATACTATCAAAAGTCAAAAGCAGTTTCTAAAAGGGACATGTCCTAAGGATAGAGGCATCCTCAGTTGCTAAACATATATTTAAACAGGAAAAGTAAAGCTTTAATAGCTCTTTCAGCGTCCATCTGTGAAACCTGCCACCCCTTCCAAAATGGATGCCATCTCTGTCCAAGATAAGGTCTCTCTCTTTTGTAGCATTTCAACACCGTTGTGTTTTCAAATAGCAGTCAATCAACACTGGCCCAGGTGAACTTAAACTGTGCACAGAATCATCACTTAGCTTTCCCAGAAGTGGCTGGCATCCTTAGAGGGAAATCAAGGACCAAAAAATAAATAAAACCACAATAAAACAATAACAAAAGCATACCACCTCCACACCTCCAAAACACAAAGGAATAAATTTTTAAATGTTAAATTTTTAAAATTGTGATAAGGTCTACCTAATATTCCACATATGGTGCTAAGTAAGGTGTGTCTTGACTTTCCGAATCCTTGTGTCCTTTTCCTTATGATCAATTCATCTAAATCACCCACTCTTACTTATATGTCACTTGAATGATAATGGCTTTTGTTTTTACAATTCTAGAAATTTAAATCCTGCAAATTGAACTGTTTAGGCATGTTATTTTAGTTCAGAGAATTTTCTCACCTAGAGCTCTCACTAGGTGACACTGTTCTACCACCTAGAAGTGCTTCCAATTGTATGCACGAAAGGACTGCCCGTACTTTTTTGCCTTCCTAAAAGGAGCTACATTTTGAAGAATTTTGTTTTCATAGATCTCAGATTGTGCCAAATCTTAAATGAAAAAAATATTAGTTTTTCACAACTTGAGAGAAATTTTTTTGAACTGTGAAGTCTACTGTATTTGTTTGTGAGGTGTAAAAAGCTTTATGCCTATTCCCCAATTCTTAAAATCTGTATTCAAAGCAGTATCCAGTGATAATGGCTGATATATGACTATTTATTTTGTATCAGGTACTATCTTAAGTGCTTTATGTGTATCGAATAATGTAATCCCCAAAGCAATCTTAAAAGTCAAGACCGATTTTCTTTAAAAAATTATTTTAAAATAAGAAAATGGGTGCACAGAAAAGTTAAATAAATAATCCATCTTCATACATCTATTAATTAACAGAGCAACCTCATTGAGGAGCCTGTGTATTAACCACTGCCAACTGTTCCCTCTCATTCTCCATGACTACCTACAGATCACCCTGATTTCAAGTTGAGTTTCTCACGAAACAGGCATTGAAAGTCAACAATCAATTTCTTTTATTTTTTGGTTTTAGCATAATAAACAATATCAAATCCAGTTTTATATCAATGACATGTAAGTGTTAAGCGGTGAAGTCAGCATGCATAAATTTAAACCTCAGCCCTGTAATATACTGGATATTAAAATTGGGCAAGTTATCTAAACTCCTAAAGCCTATAAATAGGGAATTTTCACAGTATCTAACTCAAGTAGCTATTGTGAGCATTTAATCAAATAATTGATTGTCATCTAGCACTATTCTTGAGATGTGGTTATTATTATTGGAAATACTTTTCAAGCAAAATGAAATTCTTTCTGGGTGCCTTCCCAGATTAACACCAAAGAGATGATGTATTATGAATACAGAATTAGCTAATTTGAAGATAAAAGTATACTAATAAAAAGTTATTTAAATGTTTTTGGACATCTACCTGCAATAATAAATGTAGCCTTAGCAGAGTTAATTTGTAATATTCTTTTATACCATAATTGGACAGGTTTATTGAGGTTTCTTGTGAGAAAAACTAAGTCATTTCATCTACACATAATCTTCTAAGAATCAAGTACTTACTCTCCTCCAAGATGGGGTAAGGACAACAATGTATTAATGGTCTGCTATGTTCTGTAGATGTTAGCTTTTTCTTGTAACACAGTCCATGCCTCCTCACCTCCCTCAACAATCTCTTTCCAATGTGTCCTCTTACAATTTCACTGTATTATGCATACATTCTCTTCTACAACTCTTCTACAGATACATACTCTACTTACTATCTTTAACTAGGTTCTAAAATGACCACTTTTCATTCATATTTTTATTGGTATTTTATATTGTTTTAGATTTAGGGGGCACGTGTGTGGGTTCTTTACATAGACATATCGCGTAGTGGTGAAATTTGGGCTTCTAGTGAACCCATCACCCAAATAGTGAACATTGTACCCAATAGGTAATTTTTTATCCCTCACCCCTCCTCCCATCCTCCCCTTTTTTGGAGTCCCCAGTGTCTATTATTTATTTATTTTTTATTTTTTATTTTTTTGAGATGGAGTCTCACTCTAGTTACCAGGCTGGAGTGCAATGGCGTGATTTTTGCTCCCTGCAACCTCTGCCTCCCAGGTTCAAGTGATTCTCCTGCCTCAGCCTCCCAAGTAGCTGGGATTACATGCATGCGCCACCACACCCAGCTAATTTTGTATTTTTAGTAGAGATGGGGTTTCGCCATGTTGGCCAGGCTGGTTTTGAACCCCTGACCTCAGTTGATCCACCCTCCTCGCCTCCCAAAGTGCTGGGATTACAGGCGTGAGCCACCGAGCCTGGCCGGTGTCTATTATTTCTATCATTAAACCTGTGTGTAATCATTGTTTAGCTCCAGTTATAAGTGAGAACATGTGGTATTTGATTTTCTCCTTCTGAGTTATTTCACTTAGGATAATGGCTTCCAGTTTCATCCATGGTGCTACAAAAGATGTGATTTCATTTTTTTTATGGTGGCATAGTATCTCATGATGTACATGTACCACATTTTCTTTATTCAGTCAGCTGTCGATGGACACTTAGGTTGATTCCATGACTTTGCTATTGTGGATAGTGTTGTGATAAACATACCAGTGCAGGTGTCTTTATGATAAAATGATTTTTTTTCTTCTGGATAGATACCATGTAGTGAGATTTCTCGGTCTAATGGCAGTTCTATGTTTAGTTCTTTGAGAACTCTTCATACTCAATAGAAGTAGAACTAATTTACATTCCTGCCAGCAGTGTATAAGTGGTTTTTTTTCTACGCATTCTTTCCAACATATTTTTTGACATTTTAACAATGGCCATTCTAAATGGTATGAGATAGTATCTCAGTGTGGTTTTAATTTGCATTTATCTGATGATTACTGATGTTGAACATTTTTCACATTTTTGGCCACTTGTGTGTCTTTTTTTTAAGAAATACCTGTTTGTGTTCTTTGTCCACTTTAAAAAATATTATTATTATTATTTTTAGAAATGAGGTCCCAGCTACTCAGGAAGCTGAGTCAGGAGAATGGCGTGAACCCGGGCAGTGGATCTTACAGTGAGCCCAGATCGCGCCACAGCACTCCAGCCTGGGTGACAGAGCGAGACTCCGTCTCAAACGAACAAACAAACAAACAAACAAACAAACAAAAAAGAAGGTCTCGTGATATTGCCCACACTGGTCTCAAGCAATCCTCCCACCTCAGCTTTCCAAAATGCCGGAATTACAGGCATGAGCTACCGTGCCCAGCCTGACCACTTTGTAATGGAGTTAGTTATGTTTTCTCCTTGTTGATTTGTTTGAGCTCCTTATAGATTCTGGATATTAGTCCTTTGTTGGATGCATAATTTGCAAATATTTTGTCTCATTCTATAGGTTGCCTGTTTACTCTGTGAAAGTCTATTTTGCTGTGCAGAAGCTCTTCGGTTTAAGTCTGATTTGTCTATTTTTTTGTTGCTACATTTGCTTTTCATGTCTTAGTCATAAATTCTTTGCTTACTCAAATGTCCAGAAGAGTTTTTCCTAGGTTTTCTTCTAGGATTTTTATAGTTTCAGGTCTTACATTTACATTTTTAATCCATCTTGAGTTAATTTTTGTCCAGGTACAGTGGCTCATGCCTGTAATCCCAATACTTTGGGAAGACGAGACAGGTGGATCACTTAAGCCCAGAAATTCTATACCAGCCTGGACAACATGGCAAGACTCTGTCTCTACAAAAATAAAAATAAAAAAATTATCTGGGCATGGTGGAGTGCACTTGCATTCCTAGCTACTCAGGAGGCTGAGGTGGAAGGATTGCTTGATCCCAGGTCAAGTCTGTAGTGAGTCATGATTGAGCCACTGCACTTCAGCCTAGGCAATAGAGTGACAATAAATAAATAAATAAATAAATAAATAGGAATTAATTTTTTATATGGTGAGAGATGGGGGTTCAATTTTATTCTTTTGTGTGTGTATATATATATGTGTGTATATATATATATAAATATATATATATATATACATATAAATATATATATATTTATATATATACAAATATATATATATAAATATATATACAAATATATATATATAAATATATATATACATATAAATATATATATATAAATATATATATATACATATAAATATATATATATTGCTAACCAGTTTTGCCAGCATTCCCAGCACCATTTATTGAATAGGGTATCCTTTCCCCATTGTTTGCTTTCTCAACTTTGTAAAGGTCAGTTAATTGTAGGTGTGTGGCTTTATTTCTGAGTTCTCTATTTTGTTCCATTGTTATACATGTCTATTTTTGTACCAGAACCATGCTATTTTGGTTACTATAGCTTTATAGTATAGTTTGAAATCAGGTAACATGATGCCTCTAGTTTTGTCCTTCTTGCTTAGGATTGCTTTGACTATTTGGCCTCTCTTTTCATTTTATATACATTTTAGAAGTTTTTTCTAATTCTGTAAAAAATGACTTTTTTACAGAAGCTTGGACTGCTATAGTCCAGGTTTTTGGGGAGAAAAAAAATGTATACTGGAGCAGAATTAAATATTGTAATGCCAAGCACAGCAGGGCTCAGTTCTTTTTGCCATATTGCTTCCTGTTCTATATAAAGCTTCAAATTTCCACCATAACTTTTATTAATGAAATCCACATCATGGTACTATACAGCTGAATCTGAATGATGAGAAAATAAACGTAGTTACACTGAAAACTGGGCCTCTTTTTTGTAACAATATCTTGTCTAGATCCTTCTGATCCACATAGCTTTCAAAGGAGAACAAAAACACAAATCTGTTCAAATGGAAGTATACATCTTTATACATGCATGGTATATAGATGCAATAATATACCAGTAGCTGGTATTAATTGCCTTTGAAGGATGCAACAGGAAAATTGGTAGAAAAGTCTCATGAGGAAGATTTTTTTCCTGTTTAGCCTTCAGTTTCTATCATTACCTATATAAACTGAAGAAAATATTTTCCTTTAATAAAGTAAATAGCATATTTTATTATAGTTGAATCTATTGTTTTTTTTCTGAGCATTCTGGCGAAATATATATATATTTTTTAAAAGATATCTATCTTCATCATTTTCTAAGTTCTAAAATGTTGCTTTTTTCCCTTTGAAGGTTACTAATTATCCAATGTTAATCTTTTCTTGAATGTGAGCAAATTTACCCACAATTAAATATGAGAATCATTGCAGACTTTTGCATTTTATCTGAGAACGAAAATCACCAACATCAGCAAAATTTCTTACATAATCTGAAATGAGTTCAGGGTTTCTAATTAAACCAGGATAAATTGCTTTGATCAAAATATTTTGAGAAAAGTCAGTTAATACAGATTGCAAAAGAAGCTAAGTTTGTCTTGCTTTAAATTTGTCTCTCCAAATTTGTATCTTCAAAGCACTGTTTTTCTCCTCTCCTTATTGATTAACTAATTTCCACTTTTGCTTCTAAAATGAACCTCAGCTTCTTGTGCATATTCCCTTGTTCCTTAAGGCTCCTTTTTGATCTTTAGCTTATTTATATTCCTAGACTCTGAAACTTTCTCTCAAGCTTGTACCTTCCTTAACTAGTCTTTGTCTTGGCTATTCCAACCCCAGTCTCTCTGAGCTATCTCTGTCTTGATTGAAAATAATTAATACTGAATATTTAATTTCTTATTCATAATACTTTATAGATAAAAACTGTTTGAGTAATTTTTAATTTAGAATTTTTATCTACTGATTTTTCTCTTTCTTCTTCAGCAAAAACATTAAAGGCCTAACTGTAATTAAAAGCAGACTACATTGTGTCTTCATATTGTGCTTGGCTATTAGACACAGACATTTATTAGCTTAGCTGTTACCTGGGTCACTCTGTCCTAATAGAGTGCTATGATAATAATATGATACTTTGTAATGAAATAAAAATCTATGGCACCAAACAATAAAAATGTATTTGACCCTGCCTGTTGCTTGGGCTGAAAAAAATTCATTCACTGAAACCAAATTAATAGTTTGTGAAGTACACTGATTTTATCAACCATCATTTTAGAAGAAAAATTTGAGAATTATAGAATATTCCATCAATTTCTCTTTGCCAAGTTAAAATGCAATGTTACAACATAAAAGTATTTAAGCTACACAGTGATTTGTGCTTATACTATATTGATCCTCAAATGTACTAGCTATCAACATATTGTTCTACTATCCTTTTAACATTTTCTATTATGACAATAATTAAAATCATTTTCAGGAAAATGTTTACTTAATTAACATGATGTAGCACCCTGTTTCTTTTATTTTATTTATTTTCATTTTTATTTTTATTTTCCGAGATGAAGTCTCGCTTTGTTGCCCAGGCTAGAGTGCAGTGGCGTGATCTCGGCTCACTGCAACATCTACCTCCCGGGTTCAAGCAATTCTCCTGCCTCAGCCTCCCAGGTAGCTGTGACTACAGGCACGCACCACCACACCCAGCTAATTTTTGTATTTTTAGTAGAGATGGGGTTTCACCATGTTGGCCAGGATTGTCTCAGTCCTTCCTGACCACAAGTGATCTGCCCATCTTAGCCTCCCAAAGTGCTGGGATTACAGGTGTGAGCCACCACACCCAGCCAGCTCCCTGTTTTAATAAAAACTTCATAAAAATTATAGCAACAAATAGAATTCATTTAAAAAAGGCATTACCTTGATAGTGCAGGATTTAAAAAAAAAATACGGCTGCAAGGGTTTGTAGACTTTTTAGTGTTTTTTTGTTTATTTAACTTTTTATTCTTTATATTGTCTATTTGTTTTATTTAAAAACCATATATGCTAATGAAGTCAGCAGAATATCAAGGACCATCAGTCAATAAATGATAAAGAATACAAGATTTACACCACAAAGTTATTTTATATATATATATATATATATTTTGAGACTCAGTCTAGCTCTATCACCAAGGCCGGAGTGCAGTGGTGCAAGCTCAGCTCACTGCAACCTCTACCTCCTGAGTTCAAGCCAATCTTCTGCCTCAGCCTCCCATGTAGCTGAGATTGTAGGCACGCAGCATCACGCCCAGCTAATTTTTGTAGTGACGGGGGTTTCATCATATTGGCCAGGCTGATCTCAAACTCCTGACCTCAAGTGATCTGGCAGCCTCAGCTTCCCAAAGTGGTGGGATTACAGGCATGAGCCACTGCGTTCAGCCTAAAAAGTCATAGTTAATATTAAAAGTGGATATAAATGGATATAAAATGGTGCTTGATGGATGAACAATAAAATTGAAATTTGTAAGGTAGATCTTTAAAGAAATGTCAGCTAGTTTATGGTTGTGTTTCTGATAATATTAAGGTGTAAGGTAATAGTACCTTAAAATGTGAATCAATACTGAATTCAAGCCAGACCTAGATGATGGTGGAGAGGGATAACAGTCTCAAAAATTACTCAGTAAGGAAGAGATAACCTTCCTATGAGACTTCCTAAATGACACTTGTGTAGAGTGGCTTCATCTTCTAAAGCAAAGGTAAGGTATTAGTTCTTACAAATATTAATTTACTGATATGTGTAATGGGTACAAGATGTTTAAAATAAAGTCTCCAATACAATTATATACATGGAAAGTTTAAGTAGTATCCACATTAATTCAGCATCACTATGGTTTTCTTAATGATTTCTCTGCTGGGCCAGTACGTGTCCTTCATTATAGTTGTATTCATTTTTTTTCATGCTTCATAATGAGATGTTAAACTAGATGATGAGACTAGATATATTTTGTTGTTGCTATGACAATGAATTAACTTTTTAGTTCCTACAGATAGCATTTAATTGAAAAACAACCATTAGCCCAGTTTTGAAGGTGGGAAAGAAAGTATTATTTGGATTAAGAAAATTGCCTAAGATCATTTGCCAAGAGCAAGAGAAAACTACCTCTCTAATTTCAGAAACTGTGTTTTCAATTTGTATGTGCACATCTACATGCACACACACAGGTTCACACTAATGCTCTTGAGACACAATAAGAAGTAAAGGATGGGACTGTGTCTTGGTGATTATATTAGATAAAAACTATTCACTTAGAAAACATTTTATCTAGCAAGGGCTAGGTTCTATAGATACAAAGATAAACAAGACTTAATGCTCCTTTAAAGAAGTGCAGTGTCCAAAAGAGGAGATAAAATATAAGTGGATCATTTCACAGAGGAAGAGCATTTGTGACCATGAGAACACACGTTGTAGATCCTCAACTACAGGGAGCATGAGGACAGAGACCCCAAGTGCTTGCTCTAAAATCCAATCTGTGTTTTTGACCTCAGGCCATGCTTTTTCTACAGTCTGTGTCTAGCTAACAAATGACTGCCTTCAAGATACTAAGCCAGACCCCTGCCAACTTTGGCTCCCTGACTCCTCAAAGACTCTAAGAACCTTTCCAAGGCGTTCTGAAATGCTATGTCCAACTCCCTTGTCCTTTTTCTTTCGCTTGGGGCCAGTTTTGCACTGCAGTCTGACTGTTTTCTCATCTTGATCAGCTCCCACTCTGTTTTCTCTCATATAGACATTTCACCTAATATAGCTTTTGCAGGTTTAGTCATATCTTAGTATCCATCTCTTAAACAATCTTAGAGGATCTTGGTGTCTGCTTCTTAGAGGACCCACACAACATTCAACTGAAGCAGTGAGTAGAGGTGGGCTTTCTGAAGGAGGATGTGCCTATGTTGATGAAATGCTACAACTAAACATACACTCCACCCAAACGTCAGGCTAGGTAGAGCTAACATGAATAGAAGGACTGGTCATTAGTTAGGCTTTGCTCTCCAGTCACTTTTACCTACAATTCCACAATCAAAAATTAACTTAGTCGAGTTGAAGTTTTTTGATCTGTGGGAGCCACCTATAAAAAAGTGAATGTGGGCCAGGCACAGTGGCTCAAGTCTGTAATCCCAGCACTTTGGGAGGGCGAGACGGGCAGATTACCTGAGGTGGGGAGTTTCAGAACAGCCTGACCAACATGGAGAAACCCTGTCTCTACTAAACATACAAAAATTAGCCAGGCATGGTGGCATGCGCCTGTAATCCCAGGTACTTGGGAGACTGAGGTAGGAGAATTGCTTGAACCTGGGAGGCAGAGGTTGTGGTGAGCTGAGATCGTGCCACTGCACATCAGCCTGGGCTATAAGAGTGAAACTCCATCTCAAAAAAAAAAAAAAAAAAAGTGAACGCTACGAAAAATATTTCCTTTTTAAATATCATTATTGTATTTTACTGTCATCGTTTTTGAGGGAAAGAGAATGAATGATTGGGACATAGAGTCAAGGTGTGGAGAGAGATAAGACTGGAGGCATCAGAGCCAAGTAACAGGTCAAGGATAGAGAAAGCACCATAAAGTCTAGAGATTGCCTCCCAAAAGTGGGTGTTATAACAATTCTCAGATATTGATATTAACCAGTGTGTTCATATTTCAAACTTTACTATTAAACCCATTAGTTTGAATTAATTATTCATGTGCCTGACTCCCAGACTTCTGTAGGTGAATACGGTTTTGTACACCTACTCTCAGTTTAGGATTTGACATATAATGGGTAACAGTTATTTGTTTCAACATTTATTCCTTTACTCATTTATTCATCCATTCATTTATGCATGAATTTAACAAATGTGGAATAACTGCATAAGAGCCAGGGACTATATTAGAAGTTGAGGTTTCAGCCAGGAATAAAACAACTCTGCAATCTACTGAAGCTTGCATTCCAGTAAGAAAAAACAGTTAATAAATGTATAGACAAATGAATACCAAATATGTTATATGGCAAATGCTGTGAAGAAAAATAAACCAGGGTGAGGGATAGTGAGTAACTGGGAGTAGAGAGGGTTTTTATTTCAATAAGGTAGTCAGGGAAGGTATAGCTGAAAGGATGATATTTAACAGAAACCTGAATAAATCTAAAGGAAAAAGACATGTAAATAGCTAGGGGAAGTGCTCCAAGTTGAGGAAACAGTGGTTATAAAAACACTGAGGCAGAAGTGTGCTTGGAAACTTTGATTAACAGCAAGGAATCCTATGTGTCCAATGTGGCTGGATTAGGATAAAAAGTGTGATAAAGGCCGGAAATGGGGGAATTGTACCTATGGACAGGTATAAGATCAGGTGGAGTCTTGTCTGCTATAATACATACAATAGAGGATCTTATTAGAAGAGGTATCCCAGCATTTCTTTGCCAGAAATTTGTTAATATTTACAAGTTTTTGTAAAATGTCCCTTTCTCATAAGTGATCATTTTAAATGAAATTACTTTCCATAAACTGCATCTAAGTTATGTCACAGTATTAATAAACAGGTCTAATCTTTACAACTTGGTACCTTCAGCTGGACTAATACACCATCCAACTATCTGGTATAATTTAGTTAACAGCTGTTCTCTCCAATAATATGTCACCCTTGAGATAGTCTGATATTTGAGCAGTCCTAAATTATTTTTTATTTAGCTATATCCAGCAAATAATTTAATGGATTTGGTGAGAACAAGCTGGCTATCAAAACAAATGGATTCAATTTTCAGGAAAAATGCCATTTTGTAAAAGAAAGTATTTGATAAATAGCACTTTAACTTGAAGACTATTGATAATCTCATCTAATAGTTTATACAATTGCAGATACATTGATGTAAATACAAGAAAGTATTTAAAAGTAACTTTTAAAGTGCTCTCTAAATAAAAATGTATTTAATTAATGAATATTTTCTAGAGTCTATTGAGTGTATTGGGGCTCAGATAACAATACCCCATAATACGGGTCTTTGACATATTGAACTATAGAAGCAGCCACTTTCAAGTTCACATCTCCGCTCCCTAGCCCTCCTCCATTTCTCCCACAGCACAGGATGAGAATACTCTCTTACATTCCATTTACATTCTATTATCTGCCTTAGAAAGACACCTGCTAGAGAACACAATTCCCTTTCATCTTTCTCTAAAATTTGATTATCTATGACAAGATAGAAGACCTGGGAAAAATGTAACCGCACCTGGATGAATTTTGTCACAAGTTGGGTTCATTCAAATTTCAAAGAGAATTATCTACAAGATAATGTCTGCCAAATGGGTAGATTCATCTTCTTTAAAATAATTTAATGCCCTTCAAATTACTTATTTTCCCCCTCCCCCCTTCCCCTCTGAAGAAGGGCATGTAAACATCTGTAACTCTATGGATTATTGGTTATCATTCTCCTGAAATTCCCCTGTGCTTGTGCATGTTAGGAGCTGGACGCCATTATCCTCAGCAAACTAACACAGGAACAGAAAACCAAACACTGCGTGTTCTTTTTTATAAGTGGGAACTGAACAATGAGAACACATGGGTGCAGGGAGGGCAACAACACACACTGGAGCCTGTCAGGGGGTGGGGTGGGGGTGGGAGAACATTAGGAAAAATAGCTAATGCATGCTGGGCTTAATACCTAGGTGACAGGTTGATAGGTACAGCAAACCACCATGGCACATGTTTACCTGTGTAACAAACTTGCACATCCTGTACATGTGTCCCAGAACTTAAAAAGAAAAATTTTAAAAAGAAAAATAAATAAATTTGCATGCCTTTTTCTCCTATCAATCTGTTTATTATAAGTTCATTTTTAGTGAACCTTAAGAAGGTAGAGGGGAAACTTTCCCCTGACCCCTACAAGTGCCTATATATATATACAGTGTAGACTTGGAAAGTTTGATTAACAGCAAGGGATCCAATGTGTCCAGTGTGGCTGGATTAGGATAAAAAGTGTGATCAAGGCCGGAAATGGGGGAATTGTACCTATGGACATGTATAAGATCAGGTGGGGTCTTGTCTGCTATAATACATAAAATAGAGGATCTTATTAGAAGAGGTATCCCAGCATTTATTTGCTATAGACTATATATATATATATATATATAGACATATATAGATCTCTATAGAGGACTATATATATAGATCTTCTATAGATCTACAGATATAGATATAGATATAGATATATGTCTATATATAGGCTATATATAATCTATACTATATATATATAGTCTACAGACTATATAGTCTGTATAGTCTGAAACACAACATCTGAATCTTTGTTAGTTGAGTCATGTTAATGGTGTAGGGCAGCATTTCTCAATAAATGGGTTAATTTAATCACACTATATAGTCCATAGAATATATATATATCCTTTACAATGTTACATATTCAAAAAAGTTCCATGATTTCATTTCTTTATCACAAATATTTAGTAATTAATTAATAGTTCACACACACAAAATACCCCTGATAAAAGCACACCTATTTTTCTAATGATCATGTAGGTTGTTCATTTGTTTCCTTCTATAACAAATAAAATTATTTTTTAAAGTTATTCCTATGATGATCCCAGTTTTCTGCCTAGTTTCCAGACTGCCATACAAGAAAGGGAAACCAAAGCAAAGCCAGATGATGTCCCTGCTGTTAAAGAGTGTTACTTAGAAATCCACGGAAGCTATGATGGTCAGAGTCTGAAGGGCACAGTACAGGGGAAGAGAGAACTGCACATAAAGATAACTTCAGAGATATGCAAGAAGTTCCCCTTGAGTATTCAGTGGAGAACCTGACATCGCATGCATGTGAAAAAACTACCTGAAGGCAGGGAAAGAGCCACACCAAAGAATCAAGGGAATAGTGCTGGCAGGAAGTTCACATAGGCAAGGTTGGAAAACTTCCTAATTGAGGGCATCAGAGTACTACGAGATACTACCTCATTAGTAGGGAAGATTTATCTTAGGCTAGGGATTCCATTTATTCCCAATTCCAGTTATCTCTACACATCAACATGGTGGTTATGTACAAAAGCAAACCTTTTTTACAATAATGAGAAAAACTACATTAATGAACTTTATTTACCCAGGACATAAACTAAAGAAGTGATTCCTTGACCCTTCATTTATGTCTGTCACCAACCAAAATTAATTTGTGTTTCAGGGGGTAGAGGGGTAGAGAAAAGGAGAACAAATACAGAACTCAGGCTGAGTCTGTTGTATTTATTCTCCAAGGAATTCAACTAAGAAACACAACATCTGAATCTTTGTTAGTTGAGTCATGTTAATGGTCTAGGGCAGCACTTCTCAATAAATGGGTTAATTTAATCATACAAATCATTAAAGGATCTTGTTAAAATACAGGTTTAGATATTTTGGATCTGAGGTGAGAACTGAGATTTTGCTTTTCTCAACTAGCTCCCGAATGTTATGGATGCCACCAGTCCCCAGACCACACTTGGAGTGGCAAGGATCTAGAGGTGATGTCCATGAACTATTGTGGACATATTGTGAACAGTTTGGTTTCCTACCATTAGCTAGAAGTTGGATGACCTTTGTTATGTGAAATGCCCCCACATATAGAAACACACACCCTCACACTCACACATATGCACTCACATCCCTAACTACTTCAGTGTCAAGATAAACAGCTATGGAGCAATACACTTAAAAGCAGGGAGATTATTCATAGGATTTTTCTTTATACTTTCACATTTGGAAGAATGCTGATTGCATGGTAAAATCAACTGTTATTGATTCATTGTAGATTAAAAAATTTAAAAAGCCAGACATCAGGGATATTATATGAATTGGCAAGAATTGTTTCCTAGCAATCAATTGTGCTTGTTAGCTTTCAATAATAGTGCAGTCTCTAATTGGCAGAATCTATGTTCTTGGCAAAGATAAACAGTCCTGAACTTTATTGCTTTAATGTTTGCCAGATACAATTTCTAATTTTCAAAAGGTAACATGAAATAAATATATGGTTCTCAAATTTAGAGGGCTGATACTACCATATGTAGCATTTTCCAAGATCTCTTTCAATATGCTGGATTAAAGGAGCTCTCATTTTATATTCATTTCTTGTTATTTTCATTGTAAATATATAGCCAAGATATTCCAGCCTCAGGGCAGCTGTCAAGGGTGGCAGTTAGGAGGGTCCAAGCAGCCACATCTCCATTCTGACCTTACATAAAGCAGCTAACATATCTAGATAATAAGGAACTTATGCATGCATTAATTAGATGCCCAAGATTTGTTTTATTCAGGTGTGGTGAGGAAATAGACATAGAGGCAACTGATTTTGAAAGGGGAGGTTATTAATTACAGCTCCCAAAAGAAGAGGGTGTGCCATACCATCTGGTGACACACAGTGAAGTTCCAGGCTTAAGTCAGGAGGCAGAAAGAGCTAAGTAGAAAGCACAGTCCAGGGCCTTTACTGTGGTTTTCATGGGAAAGAATGAGTGAGGCAAGTTCGAGTAAATTTAAGACTGGATAGTTTGACTTTCTCAGGGCTCTGGGATATAGGGGTGGTCATCAGTGGTTCCATATTTGGCCCTAGGGTGATTTAGCACAGGGAGAATATTGGCTTGGGATCTGACAGTCAGATAAAGGAGAAGGTTGAGGATAAATTCTGTGGATTTGTTCATTTGCCTATGAAAGGAATGCTAGTGGGCAAGTCATTTATTATCTCTAGGAATTAGCTAACCTGGGAGAGGTGCAGTTTCTCCCAGAATAGGCAGTAAGGCTCCAGGTAGACCTCTGGGAGTCACAGCATGATAAAATACAGACAGTAAAAGACACGATTAATACAATACATTAATGAAAAAGAACAAATCTTGCCTAACCTCAGCTACTTATTTTCCAATATCAGTGAGATGGGTTGTGACCTTAGAAGTTACCTTCATCCACAGATGATTTTGCAGCTGTCAGGACAAACACAAAGCTTCCCTGAATTGAGTTTTATTGCTTTTTTTTCTTTTTTTTTTTTTTTGAGACAGGGTTTCACCCGTCGCCCAGACTGGAGTGCAATGGCATGATCTGAGCTCACTGCAACCTCTGCCTCCTGGGCTCAAGCGATTGTCCTGCCTTAGCTTTCTGAGTACCTGGGACTACAGGCAAATGCCACCACAACTGGCTAATTTTTGTATTTTTTGTAGATACAAGATTTTGCCATATTGCTCAGGGTGGTCTCAAACTCATGGGCTCAAGCGATCCACCTGCCTCGGCCACCCAAAGTGCTGAGATTACAGGTGTGAGCCATTGCACCCAGTCTTATTATTTTATATCTAAGCAAATAATCTTTTTCTCTGATAAAATCAGAAATGCTATTACCTTTTATGCAATTTTCTTCACGTTTCTATAGAAAGAAAGGTAACTCATATTCTTCAGCTCACGTTAAACTATTTTAAATTATTTTCTTTCATAAACTTAAATTCAAAAAACAGAAAGCAGAAGAAAAAAATAAATCAAAGTTTTTGTTCTATCCTAGGAAGAAGGTTATTGCATGTGAAAGAAGCCTTTTTTTATACATAGCTCTAGGTCCTAAAAGAAAATTCATCTTTTTTTCTCAGTTTTTTATTGATACCTAATTATTGTCCCTATTTACAGGGTACATGTGCCTATTTACAGGGTATATGTTACATGCATATAATGTGTAATAATCAAATCAGGGTAATTAGTATATTTGTCACGTTACAGAAACAGTTTAGACAAATTAAATTTAACAGCATTTAACTGAGCAAAGAATAATTGCCAAGTTGGGCAACGTGTTTTAACCTGAATAGTTTCAAGAGAGACTCCAGTGTTGCTGCATAGTCAGAAAAGATTATGGGCAAAAAAAGAAAGTAACACATAGAAAGTGGAAGGGAGGTACAGAAACAGTTGGATTGGTTACAGTTTAGTTTTTGCCTTATTTGAACACAGTTTTAACAGTTGGCTGCCTTGATTGGCTGAAACTCAATGACTGGTACAAGAGTTGGTTAGTCTGTTTACACATCTAGTTAGGTTACAGTTCACTACGTACAAAGAAACCTTTGGGAGAGACTTAAAATATGTACGGAAGCAGCTTTAGGCTAAACTTAATTTAACAATTGCCCATTAAAAACTTTAGGCATTAATGTCACTCTGTCACCATCATAAATGTACTTAACTGGTCACAAATCCCACTGGGAAACAGCAGAACAAAGATGAGGGTAAGGTCTTCAGGTTACTTGTTTGTAAAGATTAAAGCAGAGGTGACCTTCTTATGATAGAATCACCTGTTTTCAGAAGAGCCAAAAAAAAAAAAACAAAAACAAACAAACAAACAAACACCTGCTCTGTCTTGCAATCTGTCTGCTTCCTTAAAGTATTAGTTTGATTAAATCACATTTAACATAAGTGACTCCATTTTGGTTTGATCTGGTCTGGTATTTTGGGTCCTAGTGCTCAGTCCAAATCAATGGCCTTCCATAATTTTGTTTAACACTTCTCTCCTTTTGATCAAGTTCTCACTTAGGTGAGAGTGTGACTAAAACTTAGAGCTTTAGCACTACTCTCGGTTACCATCATTTTGGGTTACCAGTCTCAGCATGTCATTTGTAGGTTAGAGTCCTCATGACGATGCATTTCTTCAAGATTTAGTCATTTCAGTCAAAGACAAACCACATGACATTTTATTGATGGCTTCATGCAGACATTTAAAACCTGAAAGACTACAGTGCACCAGGGACTATTGTTATGACTATCAGGAGGACAATACCAACAGCTTGCAGTATGCGCCTTCGCCAAGGTACCCATGAAACAAACCAACTTAAAATTAAATAGATCAAAGAATGAGCTAAACTGTCAATGCATTTCAACCAAGCAGCCTGTTCGTTAATCTCCTACAACTCAGTCTCTGTAAGATCTGATGTATTCATCCATGTGCAACAAGAAGTGTCACAAACTGAACAGATTCTTCTCTTTTCAGCCAATAAATAATCTGGAGCAATTCTATAATCTATCTAAAAACAGAATTTTTAAAAATATGTTGTGAAACTATAGTCTTTGCAGTAGAATCTGCTATAGAGCCTTTTATGAGGGACACATTTCTTACCATCGCCTTACTTACTATAAACAATGGAAAAAGGGACCTACAAAATCATGCCCGCCCGGAAGGATGAAGGCCTCCTTGAAAAGTTCTCTTTCATCTATGATGTATGTTATGAGGAATTAGTCAATGTTCTGTTTCTGACTATGAAGCAGCAAAGTTACCATTAAAATTTCTTGCCCACATTGGTCCTTTATCTTCCTTCTATCAAGGCATAAGTTTGCTCATGCATAAGGCATAGGGTTGGCTGTGAAATCCTCCACAAATAAAATACACTCCACAGCTGCACTCAAGTCCCCTTTTACAGCTCTGTTGTTCATAGAGGCATAAGTAAAGAAAAAAATTAAGATAAGTTAAAGTTTTCTAATAGCAGAGAAGTCTTAATCCAAGATCTTGAGAAAGTAGACCAAGTCAATGATACCACTGGCATCTGGGAAGAAACTTTCCCGGTTAACTTTACCTTAAGGTTTTCAATGTGTGTGCAGTTCCAAGAGTCTACAGGGGCCCTTCTGAGTTGAGAAATTAGGAACCCAACGTCCAAGATTCCAAAATTTGGCTGCAGGGTGAGTGGCAAGGGCAGTCTTTCTCTAATGTAATTTCCAGAAGACACAATCTCTGGGTTCTAGATGATGAAGGATTTGATTGTCCTCAGTCCTTTACTTCACCAGGTACACTTTGGCATAAAACATTGAAGTCTTTCAGAATTTAGTCATGTTAGCATTTAGGAGCAGAGAATACAAACGGTTCTATTATTAGGGACTGACGCCTTCCGGTGACTATTTTATAAGTGGTTAACTTATGTTTTTTCATGGGAAGTAGATCTGAATGTCAATTTGTAATACCTCTGACCAAGGATATCCAGTTGATTCAGTTAGCTTTGCTTCATGCTATTGTATCTGTGATACCTTATTTAATAGTTTTACAACTTCTCTAGTGAAACAATCACCTTATTACTGGAGATTTCTCCAGGAATTCCCCATGAGAGAAACACATTTTCTAATAACCTATTAGCTAGTATTACAGTATCTGCCTTCTTGCCTGGGAAAACTTGTAGGGGAAAAGTCCACAATTTTGTAATCTCTTTTGATTCAAAATGCATTTCCATAACTATATTAGACTTCATGATCATTTAAATATTTCAATTACCTTATTTTACCATCTTTTTGACTTTTAAATTCTCTTCTGCTTACAAGTTTAGCTTCATCCTGCCATCTCCATCATTTCTCACAGGCATGCTTTCTGCTCTTTCTTTTTATCTACTTCTATGTCCTTTTTCTTTGTCTTCTTGTCCCTGTGTTATTAACACCATATTCTACTTTACTTAATTTTGGAATGTTCCACTCTGCTTTAGCATGTCATTAACTTTAGAACATTTCAAATGTGTCCATGTAACTGAAATCTTATCCTTAAGCAAAACTAATCAAGGAAAACGTATATAGTAAGTATAAAGATTCAAGAAAATCTGCATACTGATACAGAAAATACCAACAACATACTAAGTTTATAAAACAAGTTACAATCTACTATGAAAAATATAATCTGATATATTTTAAAGCATTTAACGATAAAAAATGTAAAATCTATCAGTTGTATGTGTACAAAAAAATAACGTATATCCACCAACTAATTAAAATGTCATCTTATAGGCTCAAATCCTAATGGGGAATGAAGGGATATTATTAATCACTGAAAAAAATCATTAAATAATTCAATCAATCAGTAATCATTTCTAATTATATGTGTGTGTGTGCATGTAGTTTTTAAAATTAGGCACATTTAAAATAATTTCTATAGAAGACTGTGAGGCTAAATCTTCAAAAACTAAATAAACACCACCTTTGTGGAAACTGAATCTTCCAGTTATTATTATAGCTATAAGTCACTAAAGGTAGACTTTCAAAGTAATACCTCTTAAAACCTTCCAATAATCTAATATTTTTTGCTCTGCTTATGGCTGACACAATATTTGCATTGCTAATAAACATGCTTAATAAAATGACATTTTAAGTTGTTTATTAATAGCACATCTTCCTGCTTCTACAAAGCTCTTTCAGCATGTACTTAAGCTGTATTTTGCAAAAGCTTTAATTCATTTTTGGTGTATCTAATTCCAAGAAAATAAAAATTTTAGTATTTTGTTTGAAAGTTTTTCTATATACCATCAAACTACAAATGTACTCATCTACTCAACTAGTATTAGTTTCTACTACTTAGAGCAATTTCAAATAAAAAGGATACTATGCTATATCCCTGATGTTTTGGATCTTATAAATGATGTTAGACAAAAATATAGTGACTAGACACATAAACAAGATAAAGTTAAGTGATAATAATATTATGAAGAAAATAAAATAAAGATTTGAAAGATGAGGCCTGGGATTGGAACGAGCACAAAAGTAGATTCTCTAGCCAGGAAATCTCAGTGGAATAGTATATGATGGGGAGACAACAAGGGCTAAGCCATCTAATGATTACAGATGTTAATCAGGATTTTGGAAAAAGGGAGCTAGAAAGTCTTTGAATTGTTTTTTAAAAGTGTAGTAATTTTTTATGTCTTTTAAAAAAAAAGAAAATATTGATTATTATTTGGAGAATGGATTTCAGAGTGGAAGAAAGGAAAGCCACAAGTTAAGAGGTAATTGCTACACCCCTCATGTGATGGTTAATACTGAGTGTCAACTTGATTGGATTGAAGGATGAAAAGTATTGTTCCTGAGTGTGCCTGTGAGGGTGTTGCCAAAGGAGATTAACATTTGAGTCAGTGGACTTGGAGATGCAGACCCACCCTCAATCTGGGTAAGCACCACCTAGTCAGCTGCCAGCAAAGCTAGAATAAAGCAGGCAGAGGAACATGTAAGGACTAGACCAGCTGAGTCTTCTGGCCTCCATCTTTCTCCTGTGCTGGATTTCCTGCCTCAAACATCGGAATCCCAAGTTCTTCAGCTTTTGGAATCTTGGACCTACACCAGTAGTTTACCAGGGGCTTTAGGGCCTTCAGCCACAGACTGAAGGCTGCTCTGTTGGCTTCCCTGCTTACAAGGTTTTGGGACTTGGACTGGCTTCCTTGCTCCTCAGCTTGCAGACGGCCTATTGTGGGACTCCATCCTGTGATCATGTGAGCCAACACTCCTTAATAAATTCTCCTTCATATATACATCTGTCCTATTAGTTTTGCCTCTCTAGAGAACTCTAATACACCTGGTATAGAAGACAATCAAATTTTCTGTCAAACAAAAGCTCTTGAGGACTCTGGAGACTTAACAAAGGCAAATCTTGATTTCGAAAGGGAATCAAAATGTAAGGAAAATGATTGGTTCAAAGTTCACCAATTTTTTTGAGGTGGTGTTCTGTGCTCATGTGACGTCATCACAGTGGCAACATTGCTGGGATGCCTAGTACCCTGATAGAATGCCAGAGGAATGAGGATGAAGCACCTGGATGATTAGGTTTCCTGAGAAAGGGAAATTACTACTAGGAGAGACCGGAAACTCAAATCCCTGTGCTTAAACTCATACCAATTTCCTGGCTAATTCTGGGAGCCATGCATATGAGGCAAACTGAAAGCAGCATATACCTAATGCTAAACAAAGTTAACAAAGATGTGAGCTAGCACCTACCTCAGATATGACTGATTTCCGTTTTAATGTAAACAAATTTACTGCCTGCTAAACAAAAAAACCTTCATAGTAATATAAAAAAAAAAAAACCTAGAGTGTCTACAATGTAATATTATTACTCAAAATAGAAAGAGACGAAAAATGTCACCCGGATTTAGGGAAAAAAATAATCATCGGAAGTCAATGTAAAATGATCTTGATATTGGAATTATCAAGAAAGAATGACGAAATGGCCATTTAAACAATGGTTTCCCAGAAAATGGTGAAAATGTGCTCAATGAAATAAAAAATATGAAATCTCAGCACAAATAGAAAATATAAGAAATAAAAATGGAAATTTACATACTGAAAAATGGAATATCTAAAATAAATCACTAAATAGCCTTACTACCAGAATGAAAATAATAGTGGGAAGAGTCAGTGAACATGAACATAAATTATTAGAAGTAATCTAATTTTAAAAAGAGAAATAAAAAATATTTTTTAAAAAAGGACAAGGAGAGCCTTAGTGAGCTATGCAATGCCTTTAAAAGGATAGCTAGACTTCCAAAGGAGAAGAGAAGTAGAGTGGATAGAAAAAACTGGTTAAGTAATGGCAAAGAACTTGTTAAAATTGATGAAAGATGCAAATTTACAAATACAAGAAGGCTAGTGAATCTCAAAAAGAATAAATTCAAATAAATCCATTACTAGTAAAATAATAGACACACTGTGAAAAAATCAGAGACCAAAGTTAGAGAGAAAATCTTGAGAACAACCAAAGAAAAACAAGTAAACAACTATTCAAATGACTTGGATCTTCTCAACAAAATCATGGAGGTCAAAAAAAAGGAAAAAAAAAAAAACCAGAATAGCATATTTCAAGTTTCGAGACAGGGAAAAAGAAATAAAATTCTATATACTCTAAGTAATTTCCTTTTAGAATAAATGTAAAAATGTTTTTAGATTAAAAAACTAAATGGATATGTCTTTAGTAAAAGTGAAAAACATAACATGCTAATAGAAATTATTTAGGCTGAAGGGAAATCATAGTCAAACACTGGATCTTTATGAACACTTAATAATCAATGGAAATAGTAAATATATGGTACATTTTAAAAGATTACTTTCTTAATTTAAGAAATCCTATGACCACTTAAAAGAATATTTATAATTATTTTGTGGGATTTATGTTGTATATAAATGAAATACATATAAAATTACGGCATACATGGATGGTAGGGTTATAAACCAATATGGGTTTTAAGGTTTCTACATTTTTATTTGAACTGGTACATAATAATTTCTAAGTGGGTTTTACAAAGATTAAGAATGTGTATTGTAATTTTGGTACAACAATTAAAAACATAATAAAAAGTAATATAGATACAAAGCCAGTCATTAAATCAAATGCCATCAAAAAATATAAAAGCTTCAAAAGAAGTCAAGCAAAGGGAAGAAAGAAACTAAGTGTGTGAGGGGATAAAATGGTAAACAAATAACAAGACAATAGATCTAAATCTAATTATATCAAATATAGTAAATATTAATAGACCTAACACTTCAACTCAAAGGGGAAAATCATCAGAATGGATAAAAAGTGAACCAAACTACCTGCTGTCTATGCAAACACACTTGAAATATAAAAACAGATAAATAGAAAATGGATGAAAACGTTCTAACATGCAATACAAGAAGGCTGGAGTGGCTATTTTAATATCAAATTAAATCAACATTAGGATCAAGAGTATTATCAAAGATAGAGAGGCTTTTTTCGTAATGATATGAGGGTAAAATTACCAGAAATATACAATAAAAATGGATATATGTCTAACAGTCTCAAAAGCATAATATCTAAATTTTCTAAATTTAAAGAGAATATAAACATTTTAACAATCAAAGATTGAGATTTTTATGCCCTTTTCTCAGCACTTGGTAAAACAATTAGGCAAAGGATTCAGTAGAAACATAGAAAATCTTAATAACACTATCAAATAATTTTAACAAATTGATACTTACAATACATGCTACCCCAAAACTCTAGAGACATGTTATTTCCAAGTTTAGGTGGCCCATTCACACAAAGAGGGCATACTTAGATTATTAAATAAGTCAAAAAGTATTTAAAAGATTGTAATAATGCAGGATATCCAGTGTATTCTCTGCAAATAATAAAATTAAATATAAATCAAGATCAATAACATATATAAAAAGACAAATATTTGGAATTTTTACATTTCAAAATCATGAAGAAAATTAGAGAATATTTTTATCTGAATGGTGAATAAAATTTAATGTATCAATATTTGTATGATTTAAGAGGTGACACGTTAGAAAATAAAAAGTCTAAAATTAATAATCAAAGACTGTATCTCAGTCTCAAGAATTTTAAAAGTACAGTGACAAAGAAGGATTAAAATAGACACAAAATAAAAATAGTAATTTTATATTACTGGAAAAAAATAAAAATAGAAAAAAGTCAAGCAATAGAGAAAATCAACAATGGCAAAATCTGGTTTTAAAAAATCAAGAAAATTGATAAACCTGTTGCTTTATCAATAAAAATAAGGAATCACAATCACAAATATGAGGAATGATGACTAAATATCTTACAAAACGAAATGGATAAAGTAATGTTAAAATGGTGTACTAGTCCATTCTCACACTGCCATAAACAACTGCCTGAGACTGGATAATTTATAAAGGAAAGAGGTTTAAATGACTCAAAGTTCCACAGGGCTGGGGAGGCCTCAGGAGATTTACAATCATGACGGAAGGGAAAGGAAACACATCTTTCTTCACATGATGGCAGGAAGGAGAGGAATGAGAGCTGAGTGAAGGGGAAAACTCCTTATAAAACTGTCAGATCTCTTGAGAACTTACTCACTATCGTTAGACTAGCATTGGGGAAACCACTGCCATGATTCAATGATCTCTCACTGGGTCTCTCCCACCACACGTGAGCTACAATTTAAGAAGAGATTTGGGTGGGGACATAGCCAAACCACTTCATTCCACCCCTGGCCCCTCCCAAATCTCATGTCCTCACATTTCAAAACATCATCATGCCCTTCCAACAGCCCCCATTTTATTTAACGATTTCTCCCATGAATATGCAGATATAAAGTGACTGGCATATATTTCACACTATGCTGATTTTTCAAAGTTCTGTTATGTATTTTCTTTATTCATGCATTAAGTCATCCTTTTATTAAATATATACTAAGTTTACCAGGTGCCAGACTCTATAATATATGCTGGGGCTACGAAAGTAATGAACGAATGGCTCTGCTCCCTGCTTCCATGGAGCTTGCATTCCACTGGAGGATGTATGCATTTATTAAAATTGATAGAAATAGCTATACACTTTCACAGTAGTTAGAACATACAAGACACTATTGGAACATACAAGACAAATATTTGCCCTGGTTTATAACATTAGGGAAGGCACCTCTGCAGCAGAAATACTTAAATGGAGAGCCCGAAGGTGAGTAGCATTAAGTAAGCAGAAAGAAAATAACATTCTAGGTAAAAGTAACCCCACGCTGATTGACCCTTTCATAGGAGTATGAATGAAGACTTTGAGGTACAGAAAGAATGCCAGTGTAGGGAGACGCACTGTATACCAGCGTGGAATGGTGTGCAACTGACGTGTAGGTAGGAAAAAGAACATGCAAAAACTCTATTCTGTTAGCAATAGAAAGCCATCGATATGCTTCAATATGAGTAAGAAATATAGATCATATTTTTATAATTGTCTTTCAAAAGGAATGGGAAGGGACTCAATATATGTAAACTAGATAAGAGATACCTGCACTTTCTTTACTATGGCCAAAGGTTTCTCATCATTCTAATCTCATCACCTAGCATTCTCTACTCAATGAATTTTAATGATTTTTTTCCTTCATACATACTAAGGATATTCCCACACCAAATCTTTCTACTGGCTCTTCTTTCTGTCCGGAATTATTTTGTAATAAAGAATTCCTATAATTCATGTCTCAACTGACACTCTGTAACTGAGTATAAATAGTTTTGTCCAATAAATTTGAAAACAACTGATTCAGAATAATTTGGCTTGCAATTGGAGGTTGGAGAACATTAACTGGAGGAGAATTATGGATTGAAGAAAAGATTTATTTTCATTTTGGTTTTGTTTTTAATAGAAGCAGCTAGGCTGGACATGGTGGCTTATACCTGTAATCCCAACGCTTTGGGAGGCCAAGGCAGGAGGATTGCTTGAGCCCAGGAGTTTGAGACCAGCCTGGACAATATAATGAAACTCTGTCTTTATTTTAAAATAACAGTAATAATAATAATAATCAAAATAACTACAGCATATGCTCATGTCTGTGGTTATTTGTAGTTTTCCCCATGTGTTTAATATAGTTATAATTTTATTCATCATTCAAATCTTTAATCATTTTTATCTGAAAGTATCAGAGATCTAGTTTTTATTTTGCTGATGCTATGCTTTCCCCATTCTATTTTTATGATGTTTCCATATATAATTCTGTTTGTATGTGTAATTTCTAGTCTGTTTAACTGCTCCCTGTGTTTATTGATTAAACATCCCCATACTTAATTATGTAATTTCAATATGTGAGAAGGCACATCCCTATACATTTCTCTCTCGCTCTTTGTCTCTACTTACACTTCTCTGAAGTTTTCCCTTGTCTATTATTCCTTAAGAAAACAGTAAAAGAGAATTGTCTGATTTAAATGATCTTTGTTGTTATTTTCATTAATAACAATGTTAAATGTATAGATCAAGAAGTGGAAGACTGATATGATGAAAATGGTTGACTAGACACAGTCAGGCAGAGGCACATCTCCCACCAAGAGGAGCAAAAATATTGACTAAACCATCACATTTCAAACATATATTTTGAGATAAAACACTAAAAGTCAATAAAGATGCCACACAGATGTTGTGTCTGAAGAGGAGGGAAGCTGGGAAACCTCCGTAAGTTGGAGAGCACCAGAACCAGCTCCTGACCCTGAACAGGTCCTAAAGAAAGGGTGAGTGAAGGAACTCTGAGAAACCACACTCCTGCTGTGGACCTCTGGGGTCCTGGCTACAAGAGATCTCACGAGCCCCATGGACATTTAAATTGGCAGGGAAGAACTGCCTGGAGGTCAAACAGAGGCAGAGCCTGAACCTACATGGAGCCCAGTGGGTTTTGTAATACATGGTGCAACAGCAGCTAAACACAACCTATTCCCCAGGGCTCTCCATCTTGCTCCGAGTGATTGTTGTTCCTGATGATTGCTGGGCTGGGAGAGAGCAGGACTGCCTTTCCCTTGGGACCAGAATCTTTGTGCCTCCTCATCCATTCCAATACCACTTGCTTCGCCACTCACACAGGAGGGTGCCCAGAGCTCAGCTTCCATTTCTCTACCTGAGTGTTTTGCTGGTGGCCTGTGAGTAGTTTGGTGACCCAGCACAGCCAGAAATCAACCCCAAGGGGCCAGAGGACAAAATCATGGTTCTGGTTCCAGCCCTATAGTATTCAAGCCCACAATCCAGGGATGTCAAGCCAAGATCAGTGGCCTGAGCTTAAGTGGAGGAGAAGCCCCTAATCTCAGAGCATTTAGAAGAGTGTGTCATGGGTTCCTCTGCCAGCATGGATCTGGGCATGCCTCCCTCCACAAGATCAGTCTGGGAAGGGTGTGGCCTAATAACTAACCACAACTTCTTCCTCAGGGAGCCCCATGGCTTGGAAACCCAGGAACAGCCCAGTGATCTGTGTACAGAAGTTTTGGGAAAAGCCTACCTGATCAAGCCAGCTTCTGGGGCAGATGCCAGCGGGAGAACTGCTGGGCTGGGAGAGCATCAGCTAGGAATACCCTACAGCCAACTGTCAGGCTGCAGGCACCACACCAGCTGCGTACCCACTGTATTACCATCCTGTTTGGGAATTTTTCACCTTTGACCCATTGCATCCCCAGACCACCCACAGACATACCTCACAATCTGATCTGATACTGCCAAGCTCAGAGGACCAGTGGGTGCTCTAGGGAGTTGCAGGTCTTCTGGTGACCTAATCTTTGGCTCAGTCACTCCTAAGGGAGGGGGAGAGTGCAACCTGCCAAAACCCCCTTTGCACCTAATGAAATGTGGGCACAGTGCCAAAAATTGAAAGTAGTGCCACCAAGGCCTAGGAATGGAATTGGTAAAGGTTCATCTCTTCCCCTGCATCTCTTTCCTTAAGAGTACTGCTGCATATGCCATGAAATACAAAAGAGACCTGGGGCCAAGCAAAAGCCTATTTGCCAGCCCTTACTCTTAACCCTTTGTATTGGTTTCTCAGTTTTAGACCTCTGAAGATACCCAGAAATCAAGCCAATCGACTACACATTACATACACCACAGTCAAAAACACTCAAGGGAAAAAAATAATATAAAAACAAAAAGCCCCATTTAAAGGACAATAATTACAAAAAGAAAAAGAAACTCAGTCCCCTCAGATAAGAAGGAATCAGCCCAAGAACTCCAGAAATTTGAAAACTCAAGTGTTTTCTATACCTACATATACATATATATATATATATACACACACACTCAATATTGGAGCACCTAGATTCATAAAACAAGTACTGCTAGACCTATGAAAATAATTAAACATCCACATAATAGTAGTGGGGAACTTCAACACCGCACTGAAAACGTTAGAGAGATCATCAAGGCAGAACACTAAAAAAATGTTTTTGGATCTAAATTTGACATTTGAAAAACTGGAACTAATAGATATCTACAGAATATTCCACCCAACATCCACAGAATACACCTTCTTATCATCTGCACATGGACTCCACCCTATGTTCAACCTCATGCTCAGCCATAAAGCAAGCATCAATAAATTTTAAAGAAAATTGAAATCATACTAACCATATTCCTCAACCATAGAGAATAAAAATAGAAATCAACCAAGAGTTACTTGAAAACCACACAATTACATGAAAACTAAACTACTTGCTCCTGAACGACTTTTGGACTTTTGGGTAAACAATGAAATTAAGGCAGAAATACAAAAGTTATTTGAAATAGATAAAAACGGATACAACTTTCCAAAATCTCTGAGATGCAACAAAAGTATCCTTAAGAGGAAAGTTTATGGTGCTAAACACCTACTCAAAAAGATAAAGATCCCAAATGAACAACCTAACGTTAGTTACATTTAGAGGAAGTAGAAAAACAAAGCAAACTAACCCCAAAACTAACAGAAGAAAAGAAATAACTAAAATCAGCACAAAACTAAATAAATTGAGACATGAAAATTCATACAAAGGACAAACAAAATGAAAAGTTTCTTATTTAAGAGAATAAACAAGATCTATGGACCACTGGGTAGACTATCAAAAAAGACATAAGATCCAAATGAGCACAATGAGAAATGACAACGGTGACATTACAAGTGATTCCACAGAAACAAAAAACACCCTTAGAGACTACTATGAACACCTTTTTGCATACAAACTAGAAAATCAAGAGGAAATAGATACATTCCTGGAAACATACAACCTCCCAAGATTGAATCAGGAAGAAACTGAAGCCCTGAAAAGACCCATAATGAGTCTCAAAATTAAGTAAGTGGTTAAGAAAAAAAACCGATTAACTAAAAAAAGTCCTGGACCACGTGGATTCACAGCCAAATTCTACCAATCATACAAAGAAGAGCTGTTACCAATCCTACTGAAAATATTCCAAAAATTCAAGGAGGGATTCTTCCTTAACTCATTTTACAAAGCCAGCATCATCCTGATACCAAAGTCTGGCAAAGACACAAATAAAACAGAAAACTGCAGGCCAATATATTTGAAAAACATAGAGATAAAAATCCTCAAAAAAAAAAAAAAAAAAAAAACACTAGCAAATGGACTCTAGCAGCACATCAAAAAGTTAATTCGCTACACTTACATAGGCTTTATTCCCGGAATGCAAGGTTGGTTCAACATATGTAAATCACTAATTGTGATTCACTACATAAATAGAATTAAACATAAAAACCATATGATCATCTCAATAGATGCAGAAAAGGCTTTTGATAAGATTCAACATTACTTCATGATAAAAACCCCTGACAAACTAGGCATCAAAGGAACATACCTCTGAGTAATAAGAGCCATCTATGACAAACGCACAGCCAATATCATATTGAACAGGCAAAGACTTGGAAGCATTCCTCATAAAAATTGGAAGAAGACAAAAATGCCCTTTCACCACTCCTATTTAACATAGTGTAGGAAGTCCTGCCCAGGACAATCAGACAAGATAAAGAAAAAGGCATTCAATAGAAAAAGAAGAAGTCAAACTATTTCTCTTCACTGATGCTATGATTCCATACCTAAGAGACCTTAAATACTCTGCCAAAAGAATCCTAGGCCTGGTAATCAACTTCAGTAAATTTTCAGGATACAAGACCAATGTACAAAAATCAGTAATATTTCTATACAAAAATAACATTCAAACTATCAGCCAAATCAAGAATGCAATCTTATATACAATAATCACACACACAAAATAAAATGTCTAGGAATACATCTAACAGAGGAGGTGAAAGACCCCTACAAGAAGCACTACAAAACACTGTTGAAAGAAATTACAGATGAAATAAATAAATGACGGAACATCCTATGCTCATAGACTGGAAAGAATCAATATTGCAATGGCCATACTGTCCAAAGTAATCTACAGATTCAATGTCACTTCTATCTAACTATTGATGCCATTTTTCACAGTTAGAAATATTCTAAAATTCATATGGTACTAAAAATAGCCTTAATAGCCATATATTTAGATGAAATATTTCAGAAAATACTGGCTAAAATGGTAGTCATTTTAAGGGAATCTACAAAGCTGAGGGGCAGGGTTTTAAAATAGGTTATTTTTCACTGTGTAGCTATTTGTGATCATAGAGATCCTTATTGTGTGCATACATCATCTATTCAAAAATATTGATTGAAATGAACAATACATTATGTGATATATTGAAAAAACATCTGCAAATGGAATTAGGGTAAATTATGCTGAAAACCAAGTGTAAAAGGGCAATAAATTTGCCCTTGCCTGTCATTCTGTAGCACCCTTTAATCTGCTGGTGAGTAGTCTTTGTAATGGGTAACATTTTCCTCTAACATGTTTATTTATTTCAAATTAAATCAATTACTAGATGCCTTTGCCTTGTGTTCTTTACAGCCTGTGATTAGCATGTAATTATATAATTAGAAAAGTATGTGTGCTTTTTTGTTGTCTTATTTTCTATGTGGGATTTTTGTAATTGTATTCTTCACCTTATTTTGCTTTATTAAACACTGTTCCTGGACATGATATATATGACTGCCCTTCCTAGTTATGTGACACTGGCCAAGTCTTAAATTTTCTTAACTGGAATATATAGATAACAGTTTCTAACTCACTGGATTATTGGGAATGATTAAAGTGAAAACATATACAAAAGTTTAGCATAGTGTTAACTTATACTAAGTCACCAATGCATTTTAACAATTGATTCCTGTGAAAAGACTTTATCTTCCACATAAAATGAATTAATCTATTTATCAGTTGCATTAATGATAATTGAATGTCTTAGCTTTGAGAATACTGTATACACAGAAATGGAAATCATGACTTTACTAATTGTCTTAGCCCACTGGGTTGCTTATAACAAAATCCATAAAATGGGCAGCTTAAAAAAAAAAAAGAAATTTCTCACAGCTCTCAAGACTGGGAAGTCCAAGGTGGAGGTGTCAAGCAAATTCAGTGTCTGAGGATGGCCCACATGCTTCATAGATAAGCGTGTTATTACTGCAATCTTACATGGCAGAAGGGGTGAATGAACTCACTTCTTATAAAATGAATGCCTTCATATATTACACTAATCTCATTCCTGCAGGCAGAATTATCATGACCTAATCACCTCCCAAAAGGCCCCACTTCCTCATACTATCACCTGCAGGTTAGGATTTCAACATATGAATTTTTGGGGGACACAAACATTCAGATCATAGCACTAATCATTTTGTATTGCTCCTCCTTTGGATAAAATATTGCCTTTACATGTAAAGTACCTTCTTATTTTATTCTGATAACTCATAGGACCTGCAAGTGTGCATAAATCTAGGTAAACATAAAAATTTTTACTGTATGCTTGAACTAAAAAAAAGAAAAATGATGACACAGGATCTTGAAATTCACTGTCAGTATTATGAGTCACCTTCAGGTTATTCTTACTCAGTTGATGCCCATCTCTTATCCAATCTCTCTCAAGATAGATGGATAGATAGATAGATAGATAGATAGACAGACAGACAGACAGACAGATAGATAGATAGATAGATAGATAAAATAGATATATAGATATGCAATCTTTCTGTTGTTTACGGTATTTTGTATACAACATATGATAGTCAAAAGTAACAAAAATATAACTTAATTTGGTGGGAAAAAAACATTTAATTTATAATAAAACACAGGACAAAAAACTGGCTGAGTAGATGCTATCAGAATCAATACATTTTAATTACCTGGAACAAAATGGTTATTTCATGAAAATAATATTTTTATAGATGTTTATGCTTATCATGATTATAAATGATCATAATCATATTATCTATAAATAGTATTTTATTTGTTTCACAAATATTGCCTCTCAGAATAATGTCATTTCAGTGTAGTGAAAGGAGGTATGCTAGAAATTTTATTTGTTCAATATTATTACTGTATTTATCTTCCTATTAGGAGAAAACATGTAATGTAGTATACATCTGCCAAAAATGTTTATAATCTTTAAAAATTTTCTGCAGGTATGATTATCAGTAGATAGTATTATTTCATTCCTAGCAATACCTAAGAATGAAAATTTTCTGGTAAAATGAGAATAAAAATTGACTGTTATATAAACAGGCCATGTTTTGTAAACATTAAAACCACTCAAATACTAGTCATAATGTAAACATTAAATGTAAACATTAAAACCACTCAAATACTAGTCATAATGATTATTAGCAGAGCCAGTTCATAAAGAGTAAATGTATGATATGTGCAGTTTTACTCTTAGAATCTATATACTGGCACTGCTGGTGCAATTTATTTCCTGAGATCATTTTAAAACTGCATTAGCAGAAAATCTCACCAAACTGTTTTCTACATCATTTGAGGTGTAGTTTCCATAATTCTTCAGGAATGGAGAAAAGACTAACCTCTAAAGATGAAGTAATTTGATTCTGTCTCTTGACAGATATTCTTTAAAAATTAGACTACTTTCAGCCATTCTATTGTGAAAGTTCTATAAGAAATAATCAGATAGTGCTTTGGTTCCCAAGCAAATTTTTTTATATATTAGAAATTATGTGTTTCTGATATATAACACACATACACACACACACACACACACACATACATGTATATTTCTGATATATGTGTCTATGCATGTATCACATACCAGGACATATGCATTTGTGCTGGACAGCATGTACTTGTATATATGTGTAAGGGTCTAGAAAATGCAATACTTTACAAAAGTTTTCAACAAACTGGGACATGTAATTATGTAATATAAGTAAAATGGCAAGCACAATAATTTTCTTGATTAATAACAAGCAATATCCTGATATGTTTTTCAGAGCATCATCTTGTTAGTTCAATTCTATGTGACATGTTTTTGTTTTTTTTTTTTCTCACATTCCTCTTCCTCACGCAGACACTGACCTCATCCTTTGAGTAGTCACTGATACTGCTTTTTCTGGGACGAGACAGCATCCTGCTTTTATCTCTTCACCAAATACCTTGTGTTCTTTTGTGCCACTACAACAGATGACCTGAGCCTGGGTAATTTATAATAAGTGGACATTGTATTTCTCATAGTTCTGGAAACTGAGAAGCCCAATGTCAAGATGTTGGCATCTGGTAAGGGCCTTATTGCTGCATCATCCCATGGCAGAAGGGCGAAAGAGCATGGGGTGGGGTGTGGGGTAAAGAAAGAGAGCAGAAACAGAAATTATCATATTTTTAAAATCAGGAATCCACTCCTAAGACAACTAACCCACTCCTGTGATAACAGCTTTAATTATGAGTGGAGAGCTCTTGTGACCTAATCACCTTTTAAAGGTACCACCTCTCAATTCTACTGCATTGGGGATTACGTTTCCAACACATGAACTTTGGGGGGCACATTCAAACCATAGCACAAGTATACTCATCATACTGAGACCCCAAGCACTGGCCTATATAATAAGATATCCATTAGGCTTCCAGCATTAATAGTCTTTTCTCCCATGTTTTCTTTTCCACTGAAAAACTTAAGGTAACTTTGTCTAAGGCCTGGATTATTGTTACATATAGACAGTCTCAGTATTGAGAAGACAGTTTATAATTGACACAACTTATTGAATTAAGCACTACTGGCTCCAAATAAGTATACATACTTACTTATGTAGACCAAAATGTATCATGTATTTACATCTATTTTCTTAGATGTTCGTGGACCAAACACAATGTAAGATGACGAATGGAGACCTTGATGGACTAGCAGGCTGCCTATCTTATTTTAGAGTTTATTTCTTAAAGATAAGAGGGAGAATTCATATCAGGTGGTCTTGTATTCTCAAAACTCAAGAGTGTCAGTTTTCCTTTTCTCAAGTACTTTACAAATCTACTGTCCTTTCTTTTCACACACCTTAAAAGTACTTCAGATAATATCTAAGACTACACGGTACATCTGTTTAATGAGTCACCACAATCTGTCATTGCTGGCATATTGTGATTTTCAAAAATATTCTGTGAGTGATTAACTAACCACATAGATATGTTTATAGATATCCACCACTAAAATGCAACTGTTTTGTTTTTTCACAATGACTAGATCAAAATGCAAAAATTTGACTTTCTAAAACTGAACACTCTTATTTATACTTTCTTTCAATTTCTTCTTAGAGGAAATACGTTAAAGACAAAGCAGTAGAAAGTAAAAAGTGCTGTACGGTGTACAGAACTTTTATGTTGTGAAAAGTTGCTTAACCTAGTTAGAAATTAACAGCAAAGACAAAAACCAGTATACGCAATGTGACTCAGAACCAAATTGTCATATAACCAAGACGAAGGCATTCGGGTACAACTTGGTGACTGATTTCTAGCTTAGTTTACATAGTGACACACACACTACATAAGTAGGCACATGTCCTGGTCAGGACAAAAGCCAAGGCAATCTTCAAATCTAGGTTATTAGAGTAAAACAAAAAGAGAAAGAAAGAGACAGAGAAAAAGAGAAAGAGAGGAGAGAAGAGGTGGGGAGGAGAGGGGAGGGGAAAGGACGGAAACAGGAGGGAAAGGAAGGGAGGAGAGAGGAGACAGGAGAGAAGTGAAGGGGAGGAGAGGTGAGTGAATGGGAGGGGAGGAGAGTGAAGAGACCAGAGAGTTGCTACATATCTCCAATAAAGAATAAATATGGGCCAGGCACTGTGGCTCACGCTTGTAATCCCAGCACTTTGGGAGGCTAAGGTGGGACGATCAATTGAGGTCAGGAGTTTGAAACCAGCCCAGCCAATGTGACAAAACCCCATCTCTACTAAAAATACAAATATTAGATGGGTATGGTGGTGGGCACCTGTAATCCCAGCTACTCAAGAAGCTGAGACACTAGAATCGCTTGAACCTCGGGTTGGGACAGAGGTTGCAGTGAGCCAAGATTGTACCACTGCACTCCAGCCTGGGTGACAGAGTGAGACTCTATCTCAAAAAAAAAAAAAAAAAAAAAAAAATTATAAATATGGAAAGGGCTCTTTCACTCCAGAAGAACCAGACATGTATCTATTTGCAGAATGTCCTAAAATTTAAAAGAGCACTATGGCTATCTGGGTCAGTTATAGGAGGATTTGGAAACCTATGGACTTTCCTTGAGGACAAAAAAAAAAGCCCTCATATTGCTGCCTGTTTGCAAAGTGGAGTTAATCCACAATGAAATAAGTATGAAAATCAGGGTAAGCATTTGAACAAGGTCTGTACACTAAAGCCCATGGACCAGCTTCCTATTTTGATAAAGTTTTCTTGGAACATAGCCATACCCATTCACTTATGTATTGCCTACGGCTACTTTTGAACTCCAGTGGCAGAGATTGGATGGCTTGCAAAGCCTAAAATATTTACTACCTAGTACTTTACAGAAAAAATTTGAGAATCCACCATCTCATTCCCTATTAGGAAATGTTTATAGCAATTTGATTTGGCCATAACATCTAAGTATATGATCATGTGTCCAGTAATTTTTTTCTTGTATTTTACAAATTTATTGGTCCACAATTGATTGGCAGAGGGAAAAGGGAAAAAAAAGACTTTTCAATGAAGATATTTTAAGCAGTGCTGTTCTGCATTATATATATTTCAGGGCAGGGCAAATCTGTTCATAAAATTCATTTTATTTTAAGCCCACTGTTCTGATGTTTATTGCCTGACATTAAATTAGATTCAAGGGATGAGTCAAACTTGTCCTCTGGCTGGACTTGAACTTTTTCAACACTTCTCTTGCAATAACAGTTTGTTGTTATTGATCGCTATTGTGAAAGCAGGTTTTTTTGATACCAATATAATTCTGTTGTACAGTACATTTTCCTAGGTACATATTGTGTTTCAGTAAGACTCTAGATCTTAAAGGGTGTCATTGCAATACAAGGTTATAAAATTTGCATATAAATTATGTTTTTTAAGAATTAAAAATTTCCAAACCTGAATGAGATTTCGAAACCTGAATGAGGTCAGCATGGATCTGATGGAAATTCATTTAACCTTACAAAAACTTAGTGAATTTTTCTTTTTTTTTTTTTGAGACAGAGTCTTGTTATGTCACCCAGGCTGGAGTGCAGTGGTGGGATCTCAGCTCATTGCATTCTCTGCCTCCTGTGCTCAAGTGATTCTGGGGCCTCAGCCTCCCGAGTAGCTGGGACTACAGGTATGCGCCATCACGCCCAGCTGGTTTTTGTATTTTTAGTAGAGATAGAGTTTCACCATGTTTGCTAGGCTGGTCTCAAACTCCTGACCTCAAGTGATCTGCCTGCCTCAGTCTCCCAAAGTGCGGGGAGTGCTGGGATTACAAATGTAAGCCACTGTACCCAGCCGTATTTTGCTTTTTCTTATTATTAACAGTTTGATTTATCTGCAAACCTGCTTGTTTACAAAACAAAATCTGGATCATTTTTAGGAGAAAGTTAATGGCTTTCTCTAACTTTAAAACTTTAAGTAGCAATAGAAAATTATGAAATAGCATAAAACATTCTGGGTTACTTGATTGTGTGTTAACAGAGAAAATAGCTTGAAATGGCCAGGCAAGGTAGCTGACACCTGTAATCCCAGCACTTTGGGAGTCTGAGGCAGGCGGATCACGAGGTCAGGAGTTCGAGACCATCCTGGCCAACATGGTGAAACCCCGTCTCTACTAAAAATATAAAAATTAGCCAGGCGTGGTGGTGCATGCCTGTAATCCCAGCTACTTGGAAGGCTGAGGCAGGAGAATCACTTAAACCCGGGAGGCAGAGGTTACAGTGAGCCGAGGTCACGCCACACTGCACTCCAGCCTGGGTGACACAGTGAGACTCTGTCTCAAAAAAAAAAAAAAAAAAAGAAAATAGTTTGAAAATGTATTTTATGATAAAACTGCACAGAATCACACATATGAACACACAAACACACAAGGTGCATGTAAAACATGAAATCTGTGTAAGCTCTGTAGATTGTATCAATGCTGATTTCCTAGTTTTGTACTACAGTTATGCAGGATGTCAATCATTAGGGGAAAATTAGTTAATAGTACGTGAGATCTCCTTGTACATTTCTTTTTATATTTCCTATGAAGCTATCATTATTTTACAATAAAAAGCTAAAAATGTGCTAAATTTATTAAACTGTACTAAGAAAATTTAGTTATGAGTAGTTTGTTATTACCAAAGAAAATAACTAGGTAATCTGAGAAAGAAAGCTAGTAAATAGCTTGCTTTCTTTAGGAATCAGTAATCTTGATAATCTTGCATTAGAATCATCACTTGGCAATTTAACAAGATTTAAGGCTGACCAGAAGACAATGACTTTCTAACCTGTACTTGAAGTTTTTGTAATGAGAGTGAGACTCACCTGTCGTGGGTTCTTAAACTTGATTTGGAGAGTGGGCCAGGCTACCGGTTTGGCTTCTATATTCCTCTGAAAGGGATGAAACTGACTACCTAATTAATAGTCTACTTAAAGGATCATGAGCATCTCAGGTCCCTGATGAGAATTAGTTACTATTAACCTACTTGCAGATAATCAAGAATTAATATTATTTTAGATTCAATTATGATTTCAGAAAATATATCACCTAACAATATACACCCACTATATCAGTAAATTATTTTATTTATTGAGATAATTGCTCTTTTTGGTAAGATAATATAAAATAGTTAAAAGAAAATTATACTTAGAGCTGTAGTTTTAACTATGACTTTTAAAGTACAAGTTATGAAAACTAAGACCAAAACAGTCGGCCCCATGTAGGAAGTACAGAAAAGCTCTTCAAGACACCTTATTAATAATAATACAAAATCTTTAAAAGTCCACATAATCAGTTGAATAAGCTAATACCAAGAATTATACTAGATGAAACATATAGCTATTTATAATGATATTTAAATATAATCATAGCTCTACAAAGATAATAACCAGCTGACAATTATGTAGCCATTAAGAAATAAATCATGGACCTTCACACCAAGCATGAAAAAATAAATTTCCTAGAAATGGAGAAAATATTTAAGCCAAAAGTGCTGAAGATTACAAAAAAAAACAAAAAACCAAAACAAAATGTGGTAGTTTTGGAGGTCTGTTTAAAGAAGTTCGCATAGAAGTAGGGCGATGTCAAACTAATTTAAGAGAAGTCACACACATTTAGAAATGAAGCCATCTCAATGACTATTTATATTCTCTAGAACATGAGAATTTTGCAATTTTATCTTCTGAATAGAGTTAAGGCATTGATTAAAATATCTAGAAATAAAAAATTCAAAACAGCTGAATTTCTGTGAACAGACTTTCAGATTTACATCTTTGTAAAACAAACATTAGTAATTTAACATTCTAAAAACCTATGAAGGTGACAAAACATGTAATTTAGTTTTGAAGATGTTACCAATCTGTAAACTTATCGGTTAAGACATTTAGACTTGTATAAAAATCAAACTTTAAAAATAATTTGTTAGAGAAAACACTTTTTCTTCTTTATGTGTAGATCATAAACATTTCTATGTAAAAGATTTCATTCAAATTTAAGAAAACAATGGAGACTTTTGTGGAGATAAGATGAACCTACATACCTTCATGCACACATAGCTTTTTATTCAACTTTTGAACAGGCTTGGACCACACAAAAACCATAATTGGTATTCTCATTTTCCAAGTATTATGTTAAGAATACCCATTGAATGATATTTTTTCCTCTTAGTTAACAATTACCGATTTTCTCTTAAAAAAAACCTTGTAAATTGAGAATGAGGAACATCAATACTTGAACAAGGCAAAAAAAAAAGACGGCACCTCTAGTCAGCCATCTTGCTGATGTCTTGTTTTGCATATTTAGAGCTATAAATGACTACACAAACATCTCTTTGTAAAGCTTCATTATCCCTCCAACATCATTTATATAGATATGCTTTTTTGTAGTTACAGATATTTTAAATACATTTTTCTTTGGAAAAGATTTTCTTCTTAAGTTTTTGCCTCTTGAGCCCCCCCTTTCCAAAGAAAGAATAATTTCTTATTAAACTCTGTGAAACACTGCTCTAAATGATTTTGAAAAATAAAATACTAAGAGATACAAAAATGAAATAAGAAAACTATTTTTGTTGAGAACATATTATTCTCCTTTCGTTTTGTTAAGCACTTTTCCCTATACTAACATCTTTAACCATTAATACAACTTTGAAACTCAGATATCATGATCTCCATTTTAACTGATAATTTTCATTTTAACTGAACTGTCACAGACCCAATCATAGGCAATTTGCAAATGTTACACAGGTAGTAAGAAATAAAGCATGATTTAAACCAAATATTTTCTATCTCCAAACCTGGGTTTTACCCCTAGAATACGATTATGCAAAACAAATGTCACAGTGCCCCAAGCTATCTGAAACTATACATTCGTTTCTTTTTTATTGGTTATATCCGTCTGTTAAAAGAGATAAATAGAGAAAGAAAATAGAATATTCCCAAGTAATTTTGATCTCGAGGGACAATTTATGCACAAATAAACCTAACTAAGGCACATCATTGTGAAATATCACAACACTAAAAAAAAGGGCTGCAATAGGATATCTCAAAGACTACCCTGAAAAAAAAGATAAGTAAAATATTTAAAATTATTTTTAAAAAACATTGCTATATCTTGAAAAAACAGTCTTTTCTTCCCTTTATTTCTTTCTCTATCATATGGTACATTTATTGCTTTACTTTCTCATTCTGGCCTCAAACACAAACTTACTGTGTTATTCTTATAATAATTCAATCTTACAGCTAAAAAATATTCACTTCAAAAACTGATGTTTTTCCAACCCAGGCTTTCTGTACCACAATGACTGTCACTGTCTAGAATATGACACGTTGATATATTAGTGTTTCAATATGATCCAACTGGGATTTATTTTAACCACCACTCTGTTCAAAACAAGACGGTTGAGAGAATAAATAAGGTAATTATACTTCTTTCAGTCTTTTACATTTTCTCAAAAACTTTCACCTTTCTTTTTGTTGAGACTTTTTTCAAGTCATTATATTCATTCTACTAATTATATGAATGTTTTTGTCATTAGCTAGCTATGCTTTTTACATTTTTTAATGCTTACTAGCACTTGATGAATGTCTAATGGATAATGAGTAATTCTCTAGAGAGCAATATATTATTTCATGTCATTGCTCAATCTTTTGTGTCTGAGCACAAAAAGTTAAAAAAGAATTCAAAAGGAAAATAAATTTATAAAACAGAAAATTTTTACAGGGCCGACTTTGTTTGCCAAATGACGTGTCTGAGACATGTGCCTGAGAAGACAATAGCTTTAGGTCAAAAGGGCCAAAAACATGTTTTAAACTAAAATAAATAATGAAATTCAAGAAGTCTCTTTTTTTTTTTTTTTGAGACGGAGTCTCGCTCTGTCGCCCAGGCTGGAGTGCAATAGCACCATCTCAGCTCACTGCAAACTCTGTCTCCCAGGTTCACACTCAAGAAATCTCTTCTAAGAATCATTACTGAAGTTAAATTATATAATTAGTCTTCATTTCAAAAAGTTTAATTTTTGAAAATGTTCTAGGAACTAAGAAATGCTTGACATACATTTGATTATTCAGAATAAGACCACAATCATTTGCATTAGAGAGCCTTTACTAAAGACTATGATGCTTTTCTTAATTGAAGATCCTCAGCAGTTGAATGACTTTTTCAGGTATCTCTTGGTATACTAAAGAAGAGCTTTCCCTTTTCTAATTCTCAGAATTTCTCTAAAATGAATAAAGGAAAAGAAAAGTCACAACAAAAGAAAGAAAGCAAAGAAAGAGTAGATATTAGAAACTTTCAAGATAAAAGCCAGTATGAAACCACAAAAGACCTTGAATAACCAAAGAAATCTTGAACAAGACCAAAGCTGCAAGCACTGCACTATCTGATTTCAAGATAAACTCCAAAGCTATAGTAGTCAAAACAATGTATTACAGGCATAAAAACATACATATAGACCAATAAAACAAAATATTGAGCTGAGAAGCAAATCCACATATTTATGTTCAATTGGTCTCAGGCAAAGAGTCCAAGAACATATAGTGGGGAAAGGACAGTCTCTTCCACAAATGTTGATGGTTCAACTGGATATCCACACATAAAAGAAAGAGACAGAACCCTTATCTCACACAACAAAAATCAACTCAAGATAGATTAAAAACTTACATGTAAGAACTGAACTTATAAAACTACTAGAAGAAAACGTAGGGGAAAAACTCTGTGACATTGTTCTGGGCAATGATTTTTTTTAATAAGACACTCAAAACATAGACAACAGAAGCAAAAATAGACAAATGGGCTACATCTGAATTGCAAAGGAAAAAATGAGCAGAATGAAGAGACACCTTAAGTGATGGGAAAAAATGTTTGTAAACCATATATCTAACAAGGGATTGGAATTCACAATAAATAAGGAACTCAGACAACTCAATTGCAACAAAATAAATAACTTGATTCCAAAGTGGGCAAAGGATATGAATAGACATTTTTCTTTTTTTTTTTTTTTTTGTTCCAGAAAGTATATTTGGATGGAACCGGAACACGGAACAGGACACGCAGCAGGACGTGGATCAGTGTCAGATGAGGCCAGAAAGGTGGGTGGGACTGGTCTTCAGGGGCTCCAGAAGAGGCTGAGGGGCTGGGCCCAGGTCCTGGAGTGGGGTCAGCTCTGGGACCCTTCTGGGGCTGTCTGAGGAAGGGGCTGGGGGCCAAGAGGTCCAGGAGGAGGCTGGCGATGAGCTGGCTGGAAGCCATGAATAGATTTTTTTCAAAAAGACATACAAATGGCCAATAGGTATATTTTTTAAGAATGTCAACCTCATTAATCATTAGGAAAATGCAAATCAATATCACAATATTACCTCACACCTGTTACAGTGGCTTTTATCAAAAAGATGAAAGGTAAGTGTTGGCAAGAATGTGGAGAAAAGGGAATTCCTGTCCACCGTTACTGAAAATGTCAGTTGGTACAGCCATGATGGAAAACAGTATGAAGGTTTTTTGAAAAATTAAAAATAGAAAAATAGAGCTATCTTATAATCCAGCAATCTTATTTTTGTATATATTCAAAGGAATTAAAATCAATGTCTTGAAGAGATATCTGCACTCCCATGTTCATTGCAGTATTAATCAAAACAGCTAAGTTATGAAACCAACCTAAGTGCTCATCAACAGATGAAAGAAAGGGAATTTTGGTGTGTGTGTGTACACACAGACACACACACACACACACACAATGGAATATTACTCCATCTTAAGAAAGATGAAAATACTGTTATTTGAGATAACATGAATGAACTTGGAACTTATTAAGTGAAATAAGCCAGGTACAGAAAAACAAATATTGCATTATCTTATTTATATGTGGAATCTAAAAGGGATGAGCTCACAGGAGCAGAGTAGAATTGTGGTTTCCAAGGGTTGGAGGGTTAGGAAAGTGTGAAAATTTTGGTCAAAGGGTACAAAATTTCAATTATATAGGATGAATGAGTTCTGGAGATCTAATGTATAGCACAGTGATTATAGTTACATTACTGTACTGTATGCTTGAAATTTGCCAAGGCAGTAAATCTTATGTGTTCTCACCACACACACATAACTGTGAGGTCATGGATATGTTAATTAGCTTGATTGTGGTGATTATTTCACAATGTACATGTATATCAAAACATCACATCATGTGCATTAAATGTATATAAGTTTTGTTTGTCAATTATACTTCAATAAAACTGAGAAAAGAAACAGTCAGTACGCCAGTATTTCATGAGGTACCAATGGGTAACCATTATCCGAGGAAGCCACAAAGAGTTTAATGTGATGTAAAACACTAAAAAGTAAAACTAACAAGCAAATAAACAGAATGATTAAGAGTTAAGACTGATTTAGCATTACTCAGTAACTAACTAGAAATTAATCCTTCTTTGCATGTGTCTTGTTCAATGAATCATTTGAAACATTATTGTAGAGCTTTTAAAATGTGTAAGTTCACATAGAAGGACTAGTGCATGTATTATTATTTAAGAAAAAAGATAAGAATAAAAGAAAAAGAATAAAAATAAGATAAAAGAAAGAGGGTCAAGAAGGAAAAAAGGCTGAAAGAAAAATATATGACTTTCTCTTCTTTGCAATGGATAATTTGGACTCATTAAATATATTTTACTAATTCTTTATTCTCTCACTTTTCCATTTCTGTTTCCCCAAAACACAATATTCGTCTGGTCATTTGACCTCCCCTGGCATCCCCTGCCTCCACTGCTTGCACTATAGCTGTAGCTGTCAATGGATGCAGTGTCCTTTATTGTACTATGACTTGACTGCCTTGGAATTTGGGGCAGATATTAAAAATAGAGTCACAGAATGCTATTTCAACCCTGTACAGCAATCTTTAATACATGCTAAAGTCTAGAGGACAGATACTTCCTTTTCCAGATAAACTTACAGGTATGGTTTTACATGTTGGCTTAGTTTTTTACTTAGCAGACATATCCACAGGAGATTTGGGAAGGCAAAAGTAAACCCCTTGAATTAGAGACTACTATTTCTGATGACAAGTATGGCAGTGGATATGTTTTCCCCCATGGCAGCTGAAGCAGGGGGCTCAGTGTCTTATTTTTAGTGTTGTTTATGTCAAGAGGTAGATATAGGCCATGAATCATGCTGGTGCAAATGGCAGCAGAAATAATTTTATTCTAGAGCCAGAAGAGTTGTGCTATGTATTTCTTTCCCAGATCGCAATAGAAGTGGATTTTAGGAACTCAGATATTGAAGGGTGAAAAACTAGTGCCCTGTTTTTCAGATGTAAAAACTGTTAATCCTGATATTACATGCAGTACATAGGAGGGAAGAGAACATAATAACTAAGGGTGCTATGATAAGGAAAGCAGATGAAAAACATAATTTAATTTTTTTCTGCCTCCATTTGGCAGTTTTTGTCCTTTTTTTCTTTTTATTTCTCTTTCTCTCTCTCTTTATAAACTTTTTTAAACATCAATTCTATGAAAGAAAATATGGAAAGACAGGTGGAGAACCAGCGTCTTTCAGTTAGCCTAAATAAGAAACACTCCTCTGAGAAGTCAGGTAATGTGCGCAATTCCTGCCAAGTGGTGTTTGATTATGGATATAGTAAATCATTAATGAATTTCCTTTTTGTCCATATTTTCTGATTTTTTTTACATTGCTATACAGTGAAAAGCTACACTTGAGCTGGATAGACAGGAAAGCTTAGCACACAGTTATGTTTAGCATTGGTCTGGATAAGGTAGCTGGGTAGAATTATAAGGTTGGTTATAAAAATAGAATTATGATGGCTCTTTTAGGGAAGAGGAAGTGGGTTGTATTTAAAAAAATAATGCAGCTGCCTTTTTTCTGCCATAATAACCATTATCATACGGTTGCCTAATAACAGGACCCTAATTTTTAACAGGATATTTGGCCACTATGAACAAATGTTTCTCCAGCCTGCCTTGTAGCTAGATATGGCATGTAATAAATTTTATCTAATAATATAGAAGAAAAAGTATTGTGTGTAACGTGTTGGAAATGTTCTTAGAAGAAACTATACCCTTTTCTGCCTCTTCTTTCTTGGTTGCTACATTAACATGACATGGCTGGGTGACATCTGCAAAAATGATATAGTAAAGACCTCTGAATATTTGCCCATAAATAAAAGCAGCGAAAAAAACTGGCAAATATTGTCAGAAAAAACTTTTTTTTAACTCTGGAAATTAACCAAAAGTTTTCAGCAACCTGGGAAGTATTTATGTGAGAAAAACGGCAGAATCTCAGTAATAATAAAAAGTAAGCTTTATGGCAGTTTTAACTTACTCTACTTTCATTTCCTACTTCCTAGCTTAGTGGTAGTAATGAAAATAACAGTCTACATTCCTAGTACTGGAGGGAGCAGAATGGACCTAATTCACAAATAATTATGATCTTACATGTCTCATGGTTCCTGGGTAAAGCTGTTTAAAAGGCTTGTCTTTATTAGATCTCAGAGTTTTCCCAGTCCTAAAAGCCACAAACAGGATATAAGAAAATATAAATATATTTTTAATATTTCACTTTTTTCTTCTCTTATTTAAAAGAAAACTGCATAAAGCTATAATTATAAATCTATGTTGGCAGGCACAAAAGTTATACAGGCATAATTTGTGATGATAACATGAAAGAGTTAGAGAGAATGGAGCAAAGTTTTGGCATACTGTTGAAATTAAGTTGGCATTAATTTGAAAATGCCACAGCGCAGGATATGAAAGGGTAAGGTAAGGGGATGATGGAACAATACAATAGAGCATCTTCAGCCCTTGACAATTGAGACAAATAATGCCAACCTTAGTTGTTTGCTTAGATTCCATTTTATTAGAAAAAACATTTTAGGCCGATGCGGTGGCTCCCACCTGTAATCCGAACACTTTAGGAGGCCAAGGTAGGTGGATCACGAGGTTAGGAGATCGAGACTATCCTGGCCAACATGGTGAAACCCCGTCTCTGCTAAAAATACAAAATCAGCTGGGCATGTGTCTGTAGTCCCAGCTACTTGGGAGGGTGAGGCAGGAGAATCACTTGAACCCAGAAGGCGGAGGTTGCAGTGAGCTGAGATTGTGCCACTGCACTCCAGCCTGGTGACAAAGAGAGACGCATCTCAAAAAAAAAAAAAAAAAAAAAGAAAAGAAAAGGAAAGAAAAAACTTTAAAGCCACTGTTATTTCCTTTTTTTCTGTTTCTTATAGCGAACCTTAACATTAAGAGTTTCCATAGATTTTCCAATACAGAGAAAATAAAAGATATCTGGTTGGTACTCAAAGTCTTATGTTCACAAAAGATATCCCAGGCATAGCACACCCTATGTCTACGCCAATTCACAGTGTTGCCCGCAGTAAGCCCACCCCTTGTACTCTTTCTTGTATTGAGGCTAGACTTTCTAGTCATTCTCAAGACTGAATCAGAAGGAGGGATTTGTTTTCCCCAATTTTCTTCTACTTAGAAGCCCCACTCCTAGAAACAGTGACCAATTTATGCTTTGTCTTATTTAGGAAAGCAGTGTTTAGAAAATTAGACCTAAGAATTCAAACATGTTTGTGCTAGTTTATACTGAATGGTACAAAGTCACTACTCTCAGTTTCTATTGCAGTACTTGGAGGTTTATAAAACATGATGATTTTTTTTTCTCATTTTCATGTGTCTGAAGAGTAGTCTGAGTCATATAGCTTTAAGAAATCCTTTAAAAGAATAGACATGGTTATGCCCATCGAAATTATTACTCTTCCTTCCTAATATAAGAGGAGAAAAATACAATTGTCTCTTTTCATTTTTTTCCAAGATATTTTTTGTTGTCAAGATATTTAACTTCATCAGTGATATTTTCCTGGCCACGATCTCCATAAAGAAAGAGACATTTAATTGGGAGTAGAGAAAGGATGTTCTGATACCTTGAAAATGCCTTTTCTTCCGAAAAAAAGAGTTCCATAGGACACTAAGACCAGTTGGTAACACAGCCCATCAACATTTACAATCTCCTTGGACTAATTTATTTGGTAATAGATGGGATTTTACAATTCCCTAAGTTAGGATTTCTCTATGTCAAGAATCCTATAATACTGAAGAGATTACATGTGATATTTTAATAAATTGAAATTTTCTTTCTTCTTCAGAGATACTAACTAGATTAGCATGTGTTAATTATTCTTTTAGGATCTTACAAATTTGTGATTCTTGGGTATACATTTCTTCACAGGCTTAATTTCAGGAGCAGTTAAGGACACACTGACCAATTTGAACCAAATGATATTTATATACATAATTGATAAGGCAGAGATAAATCAAACTTTCCAAAAATCATGTACAAGCTTGAAATTGCATAGTTATAATAAGCCCACATGGTAATCTCTGAAAACTCCTACATTTAGTGAACTTTGCAAATTTTACTTAGAAGAAAAAAGATTAAGACACTTGCTTCTTAGAGAAACTATGGTGAAAAAGAAACCTACCATTTCCATCTGCAAAATATTTAATAATTTATATATAGCAACGGAAAGACATATTTGAAATTTCTCACTTATCTTCTTATCCATTGTATTGATTGCCATGACAAAGGATTCATAAAAAACAATCAATTTTGACAACTGTTATGCTTTCTCAGTTCACTTATTTTCAAATGGTAATCAATTATCCATCAACCCTTTATGCCATTTACAGTACATTTCAAGAGTTAAAAAGAAATTTAAGTCTATATATATGATATAACTCTTGCAAAAAGATGGTTACCCTTTCATTAAAATCAGAATATACACAGTTTATAAAATTTTATATATGTTAAAAATAAAGGGTAAAAGTCCCTTGCTAAATTTGACATGGCAACCTACACATCAGATAAAGGACTAATATCTTGAATCTATAAAAAACAAATCAACAAGAAAATAACAAATAACCCCATTAAAAAGTGAGCAAAAGTCATGAACAGACACTTCTCAAAAGAAGACATACAAGGAGCCAACAATCGTGAAAAAATGTTTAACATCACTAATCACCAGAGAAATGCAAATCAAAACCACAGTGAGACACCATCTCACACCAGTCAGAGCATCTATTACTAAAAAATCAGCAAATAACAGATGTGGGCAACATTTTAGAGAGAAGGGAACACTTATATATTGTTGGTGGAAATACAAATTAATTCAGCCCCTGTGGAAAGAAATTTGGAGATTTCTCAAAGAACTAAAAATAGAATTACTCTTTGACCCAGCAATCCTATTACTGCGTATATACCCTGTAAACCAAAAATAAAATTCTAAGTCCCCCCAACCATCTGAATAGACCCATCCTCCTGGCCAAGGGCATTCAAAGTTAACTGAAAAACTAGTTCAAGCCATGATGGGAAGGAGGAGCCAGACATGCCTCATTATATCCCCCTCCCTTTTGGAATTATTGATTGAACAGGCTCTTTAAGTCTGATAAGAAACATTTACAATCTATTCTCTCTGAAGCCTGCTTCCTGGAGACTTCATCTACATGATAAAACCTTGGTCTCCACAACCCCTTACTGCAACCCAGGTATTCCTTTCTATTGATAATAAGTCTTTCAACCAATTGACAACCAGAAAATTTTAAAATCTACCTATGACCTGGAGGTCCCCACTGCAAGTTGTCCTGCCTTTCTGGACCAAACCAATGTACAACTTACATGTACTGACCGATGTCTCACATCTCCCTAAAATGTATAAAACCAAGCTGTACTCTAATCACCTTGGGCACATGTCATCAGGACATTCTGAGGCTGTGTCATGGGCATGTCCCTAACCTTGGCAAATGCAAACTTTCTAAATTGACTGATAGATAAAAGTATCTGTTTCAGATACTTTTGGTTTACAACCCAAAAGAAAATGAATTATTCTACCAAAAAGTCACCAGCAGTCATATATTTTTATTGCAGCACTATTCACAATAGCAAAGATGTGACATTAACTCAGGTGATCATCAATGGTGGATTGGATAAAGAAAATGTGGTACATAAACACGATGGAATACCACAAAGCCACAGAGCCACACACCATGGAATACTACACAGCCACATCAAAGAGTGAAATCATGTCATTTGCAAGAATATGGATGCAGCTGGAAGTCATTATCCTAAGTGAATAAGCACAGAAACAGAAAACCAAATACCCTATGTTCTCACTTATAAGTAGGAGCTAAACATTGGGTACACATGGACCCAAACATAGGACCAATAGACATTGGGGGTTTCAAATGGGGGGGGGAAGGAGACAGGGGAGCAAGGTCTGAAAAACGACTTATTGAAAACTATGTTCACTATTTGAGTGACAACAGGATGATTCAAAGACGGTGTACATACATTCAGTGTTATTCAATATACCCATGTAACAAACCTGCACATATACTCCATTGATCTCAAATTTAAAAATAAATTTTCAAAAGTAAATAAATTTTGGCATGTCCTCTAAAATGTACTCTCAAGATAAAAAGATTTTTAAAAACTACAGTTATTTAAAGAGTAGCTTAAAAAACAACTTTACCTCTTTCAAGAGGCAAAATTTTCATGAACTGTGCTCTTTTGCCTCCTAATATAAAAGTTATCGGGTAACATTCTCTGCACTGCATTTAAAACCATTCATAGTAAATGAATCATTTAGAAGAGCAAAAGAGGTTGCTTATTTATTGTGTTTTCAAAATTTTCAGTCCACAGCACATATTTATAGATCACTTCACTGATGAAAAACATTTATAGTAATGAGAGTTATCAAGTGTAAGTTTAAAACACCAGCAGTGACCATTTTCAAACCAAAGTAGTTTCAAAACACACAATATGCTAGTTCCAGCATTCAGATTTTAATTGATAGATCCAGGCTTCAAACTTAGGTTTATCTGATTTCAAAGTCTTTATCCTAGACATACCATAATGCAGCCACCCAAAGTATATAATACCATTTATTAGGTACTGACCTAATATATACTTCACTGTGACCAATATTACTGCAAAATGGCTAATGTAATTTACTATGTACCTGAGATGGATAGGTAGATAAACAGAAGATATATATATATATTTATTTATACATATAAAATTTTATGTAAGATTTATATGACACAAACAAATATATTTAAATCTTTATGGATAATCACTTCTCCACACGAGATGTGCACAAATATTTCCACATGGCCACAGTACTGTTCTCTGGAAAGCCTTGAATCAGCGTCAACATTCTCAACACAGTACTTTGACAACAGCTGTTATCAGTTATGAAAGCACATTTCTTAGAGTAATTATTGTTGTTATTCATAATTTATTTGTATAATTTGTACACATCTATTTTTTTGTATTCACCTTCATCTTTATCTCTTTTTTCCAACACTATACTCCAGCTAGAATGGCCTTACTTCTCACCTTTAGGCCAGAAACCTATTCTCCTGGCACAATGTCTGAGCTTTCACATTTAATATTTCATTTAATTGGATGTTCTTTCCCCAGATTGTCACCTAGCTATTTCCTGCAGCCTCAGTTCAAGTATCAACTTCTCAGAAAAGTCTTCTCTGACAAACTTGGCTAAAGTAGCTATTCCCTAAATTCTAGAAGCATTCTAGCACATCACTCTGTTAATTATCTTTATAAGACTTTAAGATTTGAACTATTTAATTAATTTATAACTTTTTATTACATCCACTACTACAGTATAAACTTTCTGAGGGTAGGGTAAGTCCCTGACCTCTCTCATTTATTTTTGTATTCCTGATGTCTAAAGCAGAACTGAGAAGACTTTGAACAAATAAATATTTTATAAATGAACAAATTAATAGAAAAGATATATTTATTATATAGATTGAAATATATAACTGTGTATATATTTGTGGAATTTTAGGTAGTATATATATTAGTTGTTTAGTTCTCCTATTATTTAATATAATGAACTTGTGAATAGATGACAATAAGCATAATTCTTTGAGTTGTTTTCACACACAAAGTAAACTCTCTAATTGAAAAACAGAGATTGGCAGAATGGATTTTTTAAAAACCATAATTTAATCATATGCTAGTCCTCTGAAAAGGTGAAAACAATATTTTTGTTATACAAAAGAATTATTTTTGCAAAAATAACAAAAAGACAACCAGAGTAGTTATATCAATGTCAGACAAAATAGACTTTAAGACAAAGGTTATTTTGTAATTTTAAAGGACTAATCGGCTAACAAGATATAACAATTATAACCATACATGCACTTAACAATAGAGCCCTAAAATATAAAGAGCAAAAATTGACATAAGGTAGAAAAAGACAATTAAATAGTAATATTTGGAGACTTCAATACCCACTTTCAATAATAGATAGGAAAACCAGATAGATTAACAATGGAGTATAAGAATTGAGCTACACTATAAACCGGCTAGACATATTTATAGAACACTCCACCAACGAACAGCAGAATATACATTCTTCTCAAACACACATGGAACATTCTTCAGGATAGACATATGTTAAGCCATAAAATGTGTCTCAGAGAATTTATAAGAACTAAAATTATACAGGATATGTTCTCTAATCACAAAAATGGTATTAAAAATCAATGAAACAAGGAAGTCTGAAAAATTCACACACATATAAAAATTAAGCAAACACACCCCTAAATAACCAGTTGGCCAGAGAATTAATCAAAAGGAAAGTTATAAAATACTTTGAGAAGACCAAAATGAAAACACAACATACCAAAACATGAAATGCAGCAAAAGCAGTGCTTAGAGGCAGATTTACACCTATAAATGCATACATTAAAAAGAATAAGTGCCTCTAATTATTATCCTAAGCTTCCATCTTAAGAAACTAGAAAGAAAAGAGCAAACAAAATTCAAAATAAAGAAGGAATTAATAAAAATTAGGATGGAAATAAAAGAAATAGAGGATAAAAAATCAATAGAGAAAAAAAATCATAAAACCAAAGGTTTGTTCTCTGAAATGATTGACAAAATTTACAAACATTTAGATAGACTGAGCAAGAAAAAAAAAGATGCAAATGACTGAAATCAGTATTGAAACACGGGATGTCATTATTAATTTTACAGAAATAAAGTACTTTTAGAAAATACTATGAATAAATGCATGCTAGTAAACAGGATAACCCAAATGAAATAGAAAATATTTCTAGAAACTTACACACTGACAAGAGAAGAAAAAATAGAAATCTTAACAGACCTAATATGAGTACAGATTGAGTTAATAAAAAAATTTCTAAAAAAGAAAATTCCAGAACCAGATGGCTTCATTGGTGAATTCTATCCACATTTTAAAGAATTACCACCAATTTGTTTCAATCACTCCACATCAATGGAAGAGAGGAAAGCACTTCCTACCTTATTCTGTAAGATCAGTATTACTCTGACATCAAAGCCAAAACAAGACATCACAAGAAAACTACAGACCAATATCCTTTATGAATATAGGTGAAAAAATCTTCAAAATGTAATAGCCAGTTCAGCCCAGCAATACATCATCATGACCAAGTAGGATTTATCTCAAGGACGCAATGCTAGTTCAAAGTGAGAAAAATCGATCCATGCAGTATACCATATTGATAGAATAAAGAAAATAATATACATGATCATTTCTTTAGATGCAGTAACAGCATTTGACAAAATCCTATACCATTTCATGATAAAATCACTTTAAATGCAAATAGAAGGAAACTTCTTCAACCTGATAAAGAGCATTTATAGAAAACCCATAGCTAACATCAGACTAAATGGGAAAAGAACAAAAACTGTTCCACTCAGATAATGAACAAAATAAGACTCTTCTAGCCAACACTGTATGGATGTTCTACTCAGGGAAATTTGGCAAAAATAAATAAAAAATATTAATTCATAAATAAATTTATATCTTAGCATAAGACATAATATCACATATAAAAGGCCATAAGGACCAAATCTATTTGAGCTAATAAATGAATACAGCAAAGTTGCAGGATACAATATTAATATACATATATCAGTTGTATTTCTGTGTACTAGCAATGAACAATATGAAAATGGAATTAATAAAATTCCACTTACAATCGTATCAAAAATAAAGAAATTAAGAATATACTTAAGCAAAAAAATACAAGTACAAATGGAATATTATTCAGTATAGACCAAATGCTAGGTATATGTTTTCATAAGCTTGGGTTAGGCAAAGTCTTCTTACATATCACACAGAAGCACAAGTAACAAAAAGAAACTAATTAGATTTTATCAAACTAAAAACTTTTGTGTGTCAAAGTACAATATCAAGAATGTAAAAATATATCCCACTGAATGAGAGAAAATATTCTCAAATCAGTTACCTAATAAAGGATTGCACCAAGAGTATATAATGACCTGTTACAACCCAACAACAAAAAAAAACAAATTTTAAAATGGGTAAATGATCTCAAAAGAAATGTCTTAAAAGAAGATATAAAAATAAAAGAAGATATTTAAAAAAGCACTTGAAAAGAAACCCGGCACCATTAATCATTAGGAAAATACAAATCAAAACCACGATGATAGCATTTCTCACCCTCTAGGATGGCTATATTTAAAATGACAGATAAGATTAAGTGCTGACAAGTACGTGGAGAGTGTGAAACCTTCATCCATCTGTTGTGGGAATTTAACATGATGCGATTGCCCTGGCAGCTCCCAAAATGTTACCATACTGTTACCATATGACCAAGCAATTCCTATATACATGCTCCAATGAAATGAAAACACACATCCTCATAAAGACTAGTACACAAACGTTCATAATAGACAACAAGTGGAAACCACCCACATGTCCATCTGCTGATAGATAAAAAAGTATGCTATATCCATAAAATGGAATATTATTCAGCATTAAAAATGAATAAAGTATCAATACATGCAACAACATTGTACAACCTTAAAAACACTATGCTAAGTAAAAGAACCCATTCACAAAGAAGATATGTTGTATTATTCTATTTATATAAAATATCCAAAATAGTGAAATCTATAGAGACAAATTATTCTAATGGCTATCTAGATCTCAGGCTTGGAGGTTCTGGTTTCAGAACAGAGATAGGCTGGAAAGTGGCTGCTAATGAGTAGAGTTTCTTTTAAAACGAGAAATGTTGTAAAATGGATGGTGGTGATGATTACACAACTGTGAATATATTAATATTAAAAACCAAATAATTGTTTATATGTATAGTATGTGAACTATATCTCAATAAAGCTGTTAAAAATCAATCTAAATTAGCCCATTAAGAAAAATAAATGGAGAAAAATTAAATGATCATATCTAGGGATCCAGAAAAGTCTTTGATAAAATTCAATCACCATTAATTTAAGAAAAAATCTCTTAGCAAATTAAAAACTAAAACAATGGCCACAAAAAAAAATCCTATAGTAAAATCCACAAAAAATTAAACATTAGGCTTAATTATGAAATACAGAATCTTTCCCCTTGATTTTTTGAATGAGCCAAAGATATTCCTTTTAACAATTATATTCAACATAGTATTGGAGTTTTTAATATATGCCACAGGCCTACAGATGAAAATAAAAGACTTAAGGATGGGTAAAGAAGTAATAAAATTGTCATTATTTGCAGAGGATATTATTGTGCCCTTAGAAAATCAAAAAGAATCTGTGGAAAAACCATTAGAATTACTAAGTAAATTTAACAAATCTAAATAAAAGGTTGGCATAATGTAAATATATAAAAACAGGAGAATTTCTACATACCTACAACAAATACATTAGGAAATTTAAAACTAGAATTTCGATAGCATTGAAAACATCAAATATGTTGGGATACATTGAGTGAAAATACTTGAGAAATCTGTACTGAAAACTGCAAAACATTGTTGAGAAACTGTAAGTCTAGATACATGAAGGGATTATACTATGCTCATGGATAGGAAAAATCATTATTAAGAAAACTGTCTCCAAATTTCCTCTGTGGGTTAAGTGAAAAATGTATAAAGAACTCATGTGAATCTGAAGGAAAAAGGAAGAAAATCATTAGAATAACGGACAAAAGACTTACACAAGATGTCTGCAATAAAGCATATTCAAATGGACACTAAACAATTGAAAAGTTGCTCACCTTCCTTAGACTTTAGAGATATGAAAAACAAAATGACAGTGAAATACCACTACATAAACTCCCAAAAAATAGTTAATTTAAATAATTACGGAATAAATCAAAGTGTGGGCAAAAATTTGAGCTATTTAAACTCTCATATACTGTCAGAGTACAATTACTTTGATCATCTATCTAGCCATATCCAATAAAGTATAACATGCATACTTTATTACCCAGTAATTCCATTTCCAGATGTATAGCCAACTGAAATGCATATACACTTTCAACAGATAAACACGTTAGATTAGAATGTTTATAGCAGAACAACTACTAATGGTACTAAATATCAAACTTCCCAGATGTCCACCAGAAATGGATATATAAACTATTCACAGATCAGAATGTGATACAGCAAGGAAATTATTAAAACTCCAACTTCCCGCATCAATATTGATGAATCTCACAACAAAAATGTTGAATAATAAATGCTAGATACGAAAGAGATTATGTTGTAAAAAGTTTAGAAATAGCTGAAACTACACTTTGGTGGCAAAAGTCATGCTAATAGTGACTCTTTTGGGAGAACAGGAACTGAAGGGAATGCTTCTGGGGTGATGAGAACATGGTTTATTATTCTATTATACTTACATGACCATGTACACTTTTAAAAATTGATCAAGTTATACAACTTATTTGTACATTTTGTTCTATACCCGTTATTCCTTAATAAATACTTTATAAAACGGGGATGGCAATGTGAATGAACACATATTTGGTTTGAAGAAATAAAAATATTGTGATGTGCCTAGAATATGAGAAAAATATTGTGAAGAGAATGCATAAGCAGAATACTTTGCATAATCCAAACTATAAGAATCTGACAATTAAAAAAGAAAAAAAAACAGCAAATGTCACTACATTTTATGAGTTTATGTCAAGTTCACTTCTCTATACTTCTGAAAATCCAACCTTAAAATCAAGATAGTCAAACTTCCTATGTTTAGAGCCTCTTTTTCTATTCATTAATTCTCAAGGGTGTTAAACAGTGACTGAGTAATGTTTGTACATTATTCCAGTAGCATATAATGTAAATTAAGCAAATCTACAAGGTGAGTTAGCTTTAAAAACACCTGTTCCTCCTAATGACTCAACACATTTCAGAGAGGCATTCTCCTTTTGAATTCTTTGTACTATATTTCCAAATGTTAAGATGAATTCTCTTATATTTAGAAGATGGAAACAAGATAGGAGTTGGCCTTTTAAAAAATCTTACACCTTGTTCTAACTCAGTGGATTGACTTGTTCTTAGTTGTTTATTCTGCTTTAAATATAACACTAAAGACTTTTTTAAAATTAAGGAAAATATTTATCCCTTGGGTTTCAACTCATTTCCTTACTTAAAAATTTCATTACGATAAGATACTTAGGTTTGTTTTGTTTTTTCATTCTCAATTATTTACTCTTTTTTTAATGGTCTTAATATAGTATGATAGCTTCTTGAATGCAACAACTTAAATTTTCATTTTAAAGAACAATGTAAGTTAAGATTTTTAGTTTGTTAGAACATAATAAGAATTCCAAAATTTAGGAATAAAAATGATTGCAAAAGCACATCAATAAATGTACCTGATGAAAGAAACAGTCTCTGTCACGCATAAACTAAAAGAATAGAATTTGGGGAGTGAAATCTGATGATTTGCCAGTCAATTAAAAGATCATTGCACTAGTTCAGGACACCCATAAAAATTTACTCAACTATATATATGCAAATAAATCATCACATTTAAATTCCAACACTTAATCCTGTTCCTGATATAAAGTATACAGAGGCAATTGCTTGATGCTTACTGATTAAATTGTAGTGTCAAGGTTTTCAGAGCCTGTTCTTCCTGTGCCAAGCACTTCAATCTTTTCTGTTATCTTGTCTCTTTCTTAAACTTTAAGGATGAATAACTACGGTCCACCATATTAATAGAATAATAGCATTAATAGAGTATCTATGAAGCAGAGCAAATCTATTCTCAAATATAAGATTTGTTGTCCAACTAAACTAATAAGCCTATGATGTCAAAATTATTTAGTAATCCATATTAATCTCAATAACATAGCTTCAGATGATATATCCAGGGAAGCTGTATTCTGAATTTGTTCCTTTAAAATTAAAAGTTATTTATTCCTCATAAAAATTGAATAAATTATTGATTATGCTTTATCTTCTTTTTAAATAAATGTACATTTTGTCTTAACCACTTTGTTTTTGGCATCTATCATCACATTAATTACACTGTCATTACTTCTCCTTTTTCTATACTTTCTTTGTCACATTGTTTCCTTCCATTGGAGCCCAGCCCCCATCTGTTTACCCTGATACACAGATTTCTGTTCTGGAACACAACAGTATTCCTTATGCCTGCTGTTTTTCCTAGCAATTCATCCCTTCGTTCTAGGCATGAATGCCATTCTTAGTCCCAAAATGGTGAATGCTAAGATATCAGTAGTAGAGTGTGAGTTTTCATTCTTTTTTTCTCTTTACTTGTAGCAACAGGTTTGAATAGCCAGAGTTTCACAAGGTTCCTCTTATGACAAACATACATGACAAACATATGTATATTCCTGTTGTGACAAACACTTGGAAACCAGAAGTTAGCTAAGTAGTCTTTGATTGTGAATTAGACCAATGCAATTAGCCTTTACTTGACTGCCTATTTTATGTCATTCTTATGAGGAAAAACCAATAACTATTACATAAAACTATTACTTTTCCTTTACATCATTATTTTAGATATAAAATTATCTTGTATGCATTTAAAATTGTAGCATGAGATGCAAAGTAAAATATCAGCCAATAAAGCATTATGCACTCCTGTGTTATAATAAATTATGGCCCTCATTCTAAAAGGTGAATGTACCTTAAAAGTACCTAATTTCAAAATGCATTTTGTTAAGAAAAGGGCCTTTGACAAGTGTTATAGTTTTTAAAATGGTACTGCCATAGGTTTTCCCTAAAAGTAGCATTGACATGTGCATACAAATAATATATATTTTTCTTATAATTAGGACAACAAGTTTATAATGCGAATGAATGAAATACTCTGTACAAAGTAAACCGATGTAAATTTGGGGGCAATTAGTCATTGAGAATCTTTGTGTTCTTTAGTTCTCAAATTACAGATAATTTTTTAAAAACTTCAGCCCCAGCCTTTCATATACATATTCATTACTTATCAAGTACAAATATTGATAGCTCATTTTTTTTCTGAAAACCATCTAATTGACCTTAAAGAAATTTTTAAAAAATCAGACTCATAGAAATGGCTGACTTTTCCAACTTAAAAACATTGCCATCAAAGAAAAAAAGGAAAAAAGATAATGCTATGTAAGAACTGGAAGCAAGGCTACTGCTCGACTTCATGGTTCATTTGCTTTTTTTTTTGACAGTCTCATTGTGCCTCCTCAGGCTGGAGTGCGATGGCATGCTCTCGGCCCACTGCAACCTCCGCCTCCCAGGTTCAAGCGATTCTGCTGCTTCAGTCTCTTGAGTAGCTGGGATTACAGGCATGCACCACCATGCCCGCCTAACTTTTGTATTTTTTAGTAGAGATGGGGTTTCACCATGTTGGCCAGGCTGGTCTCAAACTCCTGACCTTATGTGATCCACCCGCCTCAGCTTCCCGAAGTGCTGGGATTATAGGCATGAGCCACTGTGCCCAGCCCATTTGCTTTTATATGTTAAGTTATTTTCCAAATTAAAAACACTTGTTTAAAAGTTTGGCAAAACATTTCTTTGACTCTTAATTTATAACTACTTTTTGAAGGAGATTTTTGCATTAACAGAATTGTCTAAACATTTCCCGAATCTTCACAATATATTTTACTTAGAGGAAAAATCATTTCACCTAAATTTCCTCTTACTCAACACATTTAATCCAGATATAATAAATTGAATCTATGATAATAGATTAAAGAATGAATCTATTATAATCTGTAATTTAATCCAGTTTAATTTATTGAGTTTCATGAATGAATTAGACTTGTTTCAGACTGTATCCTAATGACCTATTTTATCAGATTAGATAGTTCTCCCAATACCTAATAAAAAAGACATTTATGTCTGAAAAAGCAATACTAATTCTGAACATCTTGGATAATATTTTCACCCTATTCAAAATTTGTTTGGGATATATAAGCTATTTTGAAGAGACCAGAGACTTTGTACTATTCAAGACCTATAGGTATGAGTAACCTGCTACAATTACTCATAATTGAAACTTATTTAGTTCAAGTGTATTTGGTGTTCTGAAAATTGTTGTGAGGTATTTTTGAAGCACCTATGTTGTCTGGAGTATAAAGCCTGAGTTTGTCGTCACACACCAGGAAAATTTAGGACCTAAGGAGTTTAGGAGCAGAGGTTTGTGTGTGTGTGTGTGTGTGTGTGTGTGTGTGTGTGTGATGAAGTCTCGCTCTGTCACTCAGGCTGGAGTGAAGTGGTGCGATCTCAGGTCACTGCAACCTCCGCCTCCCCTGTTAAAGTGATTCTCCTGCCTCAGCCTCCCGAGTAGCTGGGACTACAGGCACACCCACCACGCCCAGCTAATTTTTTTTTGTATTTTTAGTAGAGACAGGGTTTCACCATGTTGGCCAAGATGGTCTCAATCTCTTGATCTCATGATCCACCCCCACCTGGGCCTCACTAAGTGTTGGGATTACAGGTGTGAGCCACCATGCCTGCTGGAGCAGAGGTTTAATTGGTAGAGGAGAAAGAGAAACAGCTCCCTCTACAGAGGAAAGAGTCTCCGACTGGAAAGGACTGGCTGGTGGCCAATGCACGGAGTTTTATAGTTCAGTTTGAGGAGGCGTGTCCCATTTACACAGGGCTCACAGATTGGTTTGATCAGATATGATGGTTAAGTAGTACATGGGAAAGGATGGTCACCCCATCCTAATGTTCTTAGGCAAATAGGCTTTCCAGATGATCTGAGCCATCTTATCTGCTCCTTACAATACACGTGGCTGGCAGAGAAGGGAAGATGGAGCCTCTAGTTTGAAAATGTCTAGTCCTTAGTTCCTACTGGCATTCACCATGCAAGCTCCCTGCTTGTAGGCTGCTCTTTGTTAGAAAATGATTTGGGGCTGCTTTTCATTAAAAAGAAAAGTCTTACCGATGACTCCCATGCCCTTGCTACCTGCCTCAATAATTCCTTCTTAACTCCTGTATCATTTTTGCACATTATGAGATTTACATGTTAGCTAAAACATTCATGTAGACATTATTTTCTAACATACAACCTATAACAAAATTCAATTAAAATGAAGCATTCTCAAAAGCTTTGAAATGTGAACTCACATTTACTTGCTTATGTACTAATGAATTTTATAATACTGTTCTAACTCTGCAGATTGAGAACAGTTCAGTGTAATTGAAATCTGTATCACCAGAGTCTGGATAATCACTTGCTCTAACAGCAGTTGGCTGGTTGTTTTTTTCTTTTGTAGTTGAAGCCAGCCAACTTTAGGCTCTCTTAAAATAAAATGTTTAAAGTAGGTCACAGTTTTCTGATTCTTCCTGTTGCTAAGGTTATAATTCATATTAGAATATTGTTTAAAGAAGAGGCCATTTAAATCAACTATTTCCTGAGCATTTTGCTTGAATATAATAATCTTTATGAAACCCATGATTTAAAGCTGTTGTTTAGCCAAGGTCACGATGGTGATGTCAGGCCTCTTGTTGTCCAGGTGAAGCAGCTTATAAGGAGCCTAAGACTATCCTCTCCTTGGAGAACATCGCAAAAACAAGCATGGACCCTGTCTTCTTACATACGTTATGAAATAATATGTTTCCTGGCCATAGAAAAGAAAAGTTTTGTATTGGTCTTTTATCAATAAAATATATAAGATGGTAAAATATAAAACTTAAATAGAGCTAATTGTTTCATTTACACAGTGTTTCTTTAAATTACTTGATTATAAGAATAAGTTGGGACTTTTGTTTAAAATGCACCTCCCCAAACACCTCTAATCTTTAGCGTGTCTGGGAAGTGGTCTATAAGTTTGTATTTTTAATAAATAGCCCTAGGTGATCCCAATCATCAGTAGTTTAATGGAAATTCTGCATTAAGGAGCAAATAAACCACAACAATCTGGTGAAAATGCAAACAACAAAGCTGAAGCCAGTACAACTCAGGTAAATTGAATCATTAATTATGTATATAAGTTTTGGAAAATAATATGAAGATGAGCATTATAAGCCAAGATCTCTAGGCAGGAATCCTGCGTGACAGGAGGGGTATCTCAGTTCATTTCGGCTGTTATAACAAAATAACACAAACTGGGTGGGTTATCACCAACAGAAACTTACTGCTCACAGTACTAGAGGCTGAGAGGCCCAAGATGAAGGAGCCAGGAGATTCCATCTGGTGAGGCAGCTGTCTCTTCTTACCGTATCCTGTCAAGGTGGTAAGGACAAACAAGCTCTCTTAGGCCTTTTCATAAGGGCACTAATCCCATTCATGAGGATTCCACCTCATGACCAAGTCACCTTCCAAAGGCCTCTCCTTCCAAACCCTTCACCTTGGGGTTAAGATTTCAGCGTATGAATTTTGGAGAACCGGGTCTCGCTCTGTTGCCCAGGCTGGAGTGCAGTGGCACCATCTTGGCTCATTGCAACCTTTGCCTCCCAGGCTCAAGCAATTCCCCTGCCTCAGCCTCCTGAGTAGCTGGGATCCCACTCGGCTTCTCAATGTGCTAGGATTATACGCAAGAGCCACCGCGCCCTGCTGGGGGTGTTACCAGTGTATTGAAAATTTTGAAAGCTCTCCAGGTGATTCTAATGTGCAGCCAGTGTTAACTCTTGTTTTAAAGACTACAGGGGGAGAGCTACATTTAGTGTGAACCAAGTTCAACTTTAATATTTGATATCATGTGGATTGAGAAAAACTGGTAAATTTCACTTTCATTTCTGGATCATTGCACTAAGCTATAAGCCCTACAGTTAGAAGTTAATTTTAGTAATCATATTTTTATAGTTTGATCTGAATATCTAAATAGCATTATAAACTCTATTATTGATTTAAATATTTTTCTATATGTAATTTGAAGGTTTTTTTGTAGAGAAGTATAACTGCTAATAATGACAATTGAGTTTCTTATCTTTAAATACTTATTTTTTCATCTATTTATTTTCATTACCAGCATAGCTAAGACCTTCAAACTCAACATTGTCTGTAAAATGGTTCCTGATTTTGACAGGACCACTTCTAATGTTTCATATTAAGATTTATGCTTGCTGTCGGTTTTTGATAGATTCACATTATCAGATTAAAGAAATCTCCTTTTATTCCTAATTTGCCAAAAAATTATAATAATCTACTGATGCTTATAGTTATATGATCTTGATGTTTACTGCATCATTATTTATCATTTTCTTAAGTTTATTTTCATTTACTTTCATTATTCTTCTCATTGTTTGAATTTATTATTTTTCTAATTCGGTTAGAACCATATTTCACTAATTTTCATCTTTTCGTTTGCTTATTATAAACATCTGTGACTATTAAATTTCCTTCACATATTATATCCACAAGGTTTACATTAATATTTACCTTTTCTTTTAGTTACAAATACTATTTGACCAAGAAATAATTTAAAAATCTAATTTAAATAATAGAAGACATATAATATTAGCTTTTCTTTCCTTTTTTACCTTAATTTTCATTAAGAAAAATTTCAAATATATAATAAGGAAATAGTAAACCCCTATGTACCCAATAATGAATTGAAACAGCTAATAATTTAAGGTCATATTTTCTTCTTTTACTCCAATTACTCTCACCTCACAACCTCACTCATATACTATATTTTAAAGTATTTATCATTTATCTCAAAGATACACAAAAGCATACATCATTTTTTGTAATCTATAGTTGCTTCAGTATATATATAGCTAAAGTAAAAGTTAGCAATTACCACCTAATGTTATCAAATATTCAATTACTTTCACATTTCTCTGATTTTCAGTTTTTCAATTGAGAATCAAAACATGGCCCACACTGCATTTGGGGTTATATACATATAGATTATATACAGATTATAATATAGATTATATTATACTTTAGATTATAGATTACATTTTGGAGTATACATTATATATTATATATTTTATATTTTAAAGTATTTATCATTTATCTCCAAGATAAAGCAAAAGCATACATCATACTTTCTAATCTGTTGCTGCTTCAGTACGTATCTAGCTAAAATAAAAGTAATTATCACCTAATCTTATCAAATATTCATTTACTTTCAAATTTCTCTGATTTTCAGTTGTTCAATTCAGAATCAAAACAAGGGTCCATACCTTGTATTTGATTAATATGGTAATTAAGTCTATATGTTTGATCTATATGTTTCATGTGGCTTAAAAAAATACACGAAAGTACTTTTGGAAGAAAAACTATTTGTTTAAAAAGTGGATTGTTTTGTAAGGTTTTCCATATTATCAATTTTGTAAATTGCACCCCAAAGGTGCCCCTTTCCTATGTTCTATATTCCCTCTATGCTTACAGAGGGATCAAATCTAGGTTTGATTTTTTAAAAGAGTACTACTTATTGATAGGTAATGCCATATACGTCTTAAAGGCATCACATCAAACGTGCTTCTGGTTGTCTCTTTCGAGGTAATGTTAATACTGACTCAGGTGTTATCAACCTCTTTCCTTTCAATATAAAATTTCCCGGCAACCTTTCACATAAAAGGCAGCCCTTGAAGATCATTGCCTCAATTTACTATTTCATTACGGTTTACAAACTGATGATATTCTAACTCTATTAATCTTTCTGCATTTATTTTCTGAAATTCTTCTGTAAAGAGTAACATTTCCTTATCACCTATTAGGTTACTGTAATTTATAGATCTAGTGGGAAAAGTTAAATAAATATTTGATGCCTTTTCTTAGCAGTTTTCAGAATAATATTGAGGTGGTTTGTAAGCAAATCCAAATGTCAACAGCTTTGTTAGAATGTGTTTGTTTACTATCATTAATAACTCATAGATTTTAACATATTTGTTACCTTTGACTCGACTGTAGTTTTTATTCTTTCCATTGTTTAAATTAGCCCATATTTCGCTCATGGGAGCCCCTTCAATATGACTCAAATATCTTTTGATATGACCCCATAAGTATTTACTTTTTGTCTTTTTGTACTTCAGACTCATCTTGCATTTCGTATTTCAGATTGAAGTTACATATTTCTGCTGTCTACTCCTTTTTAGTGAAAAATGGCATTTACAGGACACTGTATGAGAACACAGGGATGCTCATTATTACTGGGCGATCATTTTTCCTAGACCTATTTAGAGAAAATACATTACATTCACTGATATTGCTAATTCAAATTTAAGATGATGGTATTTTTACTAAGTTTTTGTTTCTTCTACACCTATATTATGGTTTCCAGTAACTTTAATGTAAATACTTGTTTGTTTTATCCACATATCATTTTATATTGGTATTTAAAATACATTGTATATTATTTTTAAAACTACATCATATTTTGTTTTGTATGTAATATGTACAATTGAAAAGAGTGATTCCAGTATTATTACTAATAATAGTATTGAAAACAGATTAATGATTTTTTGGTTTTTTTTTTTTGAGACGGTGTCTCACTCTGTTGCCCAGGCTGGAGTGCAGTGGCACAATCTCGGCTCACTGCAAGCTCTGCCTCCCAGGTTCACACCATTCTCCTGCCTCAGCCTCCCAAGTAGCGGGGACTACAGGTGTCCGCCACCACACCTGGCTAATTTTTTGTATTTTTAGTAGAGATGGGGTTTCAGCATGTTATCCAGGATGGTGTCTCAAACACCTGACCTCTTGATCTGCCTGCCTGGGCCTCCCAAAGTGCTGGGATTACAGGTGTCAGCCATCATGCCCGGCCAATGTTTGTTTTTTTTTTTAACCTTAAGATATATTCTACTGTCTATGCTGCATATATTGCTGTGTCTTAAAGTCACTTGAAATGATTCTTTTCTACAGAATTAGACCATATTAATCATAGTTATCTTAAATTCTGACAGTCTTGGCATGTAGGTCAAATCTCAGTCTGGTTCTGTGGATTGCTTTTCTCTTGACAATTAGTAGTTTTCTCATGTGTTTTGGTGTGTCATAGTTTTCATTAAATAATGAGCACCATCTACAGATTAATAGTAGAGATTGAAGTAATTTCAACGCACCCTCTTTTTATGTCAGATTGCAAATAGGTGTGGTTGAAGTAATTCAATGAGTTGAGCTGGGCTTGGTGCACCACAGACTTCCAATTACTCAGGATGAAATGCTGCTACTTGGTGTTTAGTATGAGTCTTAAATAACCTGAGCGTTTCTATCAGTGTTTTTGCTGCACCCTCAGCTTTTGCTGAGGCCCTGCACCTGTATGACACAGATGCAGAAGTTAGACATAACCCAGGAAATCAGCGGCTGTTGTTTGTTACTTAACTCAAAGCTCATGATTAGGAGCAGATGGGGTTGTGCAGCTCAGCGCCAGCCACAGTCTTAGGGAGGCCACTTGTGCTCTTGGCTCAAGGGAGGGGCTTTCTCAGCGTTTCTAACACTTTCCCATGGTAGCTGAAATCTGCTTTGAGCCAGAGGAGTGTTTTGGGGAGCGCTCTGGTGTTGGAGCAAGTTTCCCTTCCCTTCTCTTGGCTGTAGCTGATCTCTGCTTCATGTTGGTGCAGAATTCTTGGTATGCAAAGGCTCTTTACCCTTTCCACATCAGCAGATGGCTGTGTTGGCTTTTATAATTTCTATTTTAAACACTGGATACATTGATTTTATTGTTTGTTTTTCTGTTTGTGGATCCCAATGTCATCTTCGTTGTTTCGCTCACACTCTTATGGTGCCTTGTTACATCACATGTTCATAATTGTTATTGATAGCTCATATTTTGTTAAACATAATCTGTAGGAATTCTGAAGATATAAATTATGTGTGCTTTCAATCAGAAAGTATTTCTACTTGGTTCTGATGGGGAGTAAATTGTGCTATAGATCCAGAATGACTTAATCTCTTTCAAGGAGCCCTTCTCATCTTCGGAGATGCACCTTCCCATATAACTACGAGCCATTATATGCCCCTAAGATAACTGAATTTAATGTTTGCTTAAAACTCACTATTCTGTTTCGGCTGTATACATTCTACTTTTCGTCAGTTTTATTTTCTTGTCTATGCATATTTTCCTTAAAATGTTAATATATCAAAAAGATGATAAGTGAATGAGTTACAATTCAGGCAGATGATAGTTCTCACGTTTTTATATTTTTAGATGTATGAATTCTTTTCCTTCCTGTAGCAACTCCATGAGATTTTGAACTTTATTTTCAATATAAATAAATGCAGGATCTAAGAGTTTAAGTAGGTAAATTGATCTGAACTTATAGGACAAATAAGTTGATAGTAAATCCAGCTCTTTTCTCAAGTTACTTTTTTTTTTTAACAAATGATAAATATTTTTCTTTTCTTTTGGCATCTTTTCCCTAGGCAGACTGTCTGATTACTAAGGATGGATACTTTCTGAAATGCTGGCAGGCTTAATGAAATGATGTGCTGTAATATCATTTTATTCAAACAGAGAAAATTAAAACATTATGATAAATGTATTAAGCATATATATATTTGTAAATATTTGGGCCATATACTATTGCTCTAATGGAATATGGCTAATAAGAGGAAATCTTCACTTCCTTGTTAAAATTTTCTACTTTAGATCTTTGCAATATTTTCTGAAATTCATTTCTCTGTATCAGATTCTTCTAGTAATATGAGCTTTACTTCATACGTGAATAAAATATTCTCATTATACCTCACAGAACATTATGAGGGCCTAATAATATACAATAGGTATTGGCCACATTGTTAAAAATTATTTGTATGCATAACAGTACTGTAATAATTAGTTTCATGTCATGCAGCAACATATTCTAAAAATTATAATGGCTTAAGCAATATGGAAGTTTCTCTCTCTTTCATGTAAAAGAAGCCTGGAGATAACCAGTTTAGTGGAGGTGTTATGCTCCACAGCTGAGAGAGTTGGGCTTTTTCTGTTGCATTTTTCCACCATCCTAAGGTTTGCTTTCAATTTTCAAGGTCATCTAACTGTGCTAAATGGCTGCCAGAGTTCTCATTATCATGTTTTCATTTCCAACAGCAGAAACACAAGAGAAGGAGAAAAAGGGGTGGGAGAGTGAATACACTAGCAGTCTTTTAAGAGAGGTTTCCTGAAAACCCCGTGCAACTTCCCTTATGGCTCATTGGCCAGATATTAGTCAAATGGATACCTCCAGTGGCAATGGGATTTGAGAAAGGCAATATTTACTCTAAACAGTTAAAATATAGAATTATGTAAAAAGAAGGCAAAAATGCACATTGGGCTAGTCAGCTAGCATTCTCTGCAAAACAAAACAAAACAAAACAAAACAAAAAAACATGTTAGGCATCTATAAACATAACACACGATTACTTTATTTCACTTTAGTTTTTACAAAAATCATTCAAGATTCAAATAATCTGTTACTTAATTCTTTAAGAACCCCATGGAGCAGAAAGAAAGTTCTCTACCCCTGGTTTTTGCTTGGGATATATATTACAAAACTCAGGCTCAGAGATTGTATGAGATGCCTAAGATAATACTGTTTTTAAAGGCAGAATTACATGCTCTTTCTGTAGGGATATAAGTAAAGAACACTACATTAAGTGTCACAAATCTGAGATTTAAAAAATTTTTTTCCCTGTAATAGTTCTATAACCTTATACCTCTCTGAGCTTCAATACTTGCAGCTAAATATAAGCACTCTAATTCTTAGAGTTATGAATTGCAAATGAGAAAATGCGAGAAAGATGCCGTGACAGCAAAGGAGTGCTGAAAACCAATATGCAACAGAATAGTAGGATCCATCCATCTGTTACAAGTTATTAAAATAATTAATATACAAGAAATATTGTGCACATATTGCCTAAAGCATTGCTAGCAATTGATAAATATTTGTTAAAAATTACAAGTGTGAATATTTGTAATATATATGATATTTTTGTTATCACTGCACTTTTCTCTGCATTTTCAGGTACATGAACGATGTACCTGAATGGATGCCTTAGGCATCCATTATCTTAGTGTTGTGGATAGGTGGGGAAATTCAGTTTGCTAAGGTAACTGGAAAGCAAAGGGAATAAGTTAAAATTAAGCTTCTAAATTAAAAAATAATGCTTTTCAGAATTATCAGAATTTCTTTGGAGCAGAAAATTTCTGTAAATGTATTTCTCATTTTATGTAGTGACAGCTAGTCGAGTTACTAGTCCATAGAGTTTCTTCCATAGTATAGTTAGGGTATCAGTTTCTGTGAGGACTCTTAGCCAATAAAGCTTGTTATACTAAGATGGAAGGGCTCTTGTGTAGAGAAATTTAAAAACTTGAAACGCTCACCTTCCAGTAGGAGGTATAGGGAATTGTGTTCAGATGTTTGTCGAGATCTTTGTCTCAGACCCACTCATAATCTGGGTGGGCACAATCTAATCAGCTGCCAGTGCGGCTAGAATATAAGCAGGCAGAAAAATGTGAAAAGAGAGACTGGCCTAGCCCCCTGGCCTATATCTTTTTCCCATGCTGGATGATTCCTGTCCCCGAACAATGGACTCCATGTTCTTCAGTTCTGGGACTGGGACTGGCTCGCCTTACACCTCAGCTTGCAGACAGCCTATTGTGGGTGCATGTTATCGTGTAAGTTAATACTTAATAAACTCCCCTTTAAATATATTTATATATACTAGTTAGTTCTGACCCTCTAGAGAACTTTGACTAATACAGTCATGTATCTGCATATATATTTTTATGTATATGTGTGTGTTTGCACTAATATGAACTGACATTTGATCTTTTTATATGTGCATTTTTATGTTTAAAACTAAGAGAATTGAAAGGTCATTGCAACAGGTAATAGTGTCATAGAGATAAGTGTGTGCTCACTACAAAAACAAAAATGGAAAACGTGGTTTTCTTCTTTGTAACACTAATGAAATTCTTTGGAAACTTTTCTATGTAGTCACAATTAATAATCTTAGAGAATTCCATTATCTGCTGAGAAAAATACTCTCAAAAGACTCTGACAAACCTAAATTTTCAAGATAAATAGGGATGAATACCCCAGCATTTTTCATGGGCAGCATTCATATCTACAATAAAAAGAAAATACAGTTTATGCAAATATTATTTAGTTATTACATAATGCCATAGAGGCATTGAATGGATGGAAAGAGAAAAAGAGAGAGCATTTTACCAGTTTGAGAGCTCATGTACCATTCTACCCTTCCTAGTACAGAGAAATACCCAGCTATTTTTCCTTAAAAAAGCCTTATGCCAATATGTCTGAATAATATTTCATTTAACCTTGAGGTCCTCTGCTCCTCCAGTGGATCCCTTTCTAAAGACCAGCATATTAAATATAAATTATGAAACTTGGAACATACAGACTTATACTATAGGAACTTAATTTTCAACTTTGTAGCCTCTTTATATCTTAGATAAATGTCCTATCCTGAAAGACATTATGGCTATTTCCTTCGAATCCTTGCACTTTTCTACATTTCTTTATTCCACCCTCCATTCTTAAAGCAATCATGTTCTTAAAGCAATCATGTTACTAGGCCCAAATTTAAAAAAAGAAAAATCACTCAAGTCGTTCCTGACAATGCTCACTGCATACGATTCCTCTTTCTTCTAAACTCTTACAGCTTTTTATTATGTGCCTCTATCACGAGTATCAGAAAACCTGTATCATATATATTATTTGTATGTCTTTACCATAAACTATTTAGGCGGGAACATGGTTTATAAATCTTTGCACCACTTCCTCTTTACCTCATAATACCTAGAACAATGCATTGAGTTGTGTAAAAAAATATTTGATTGTTCAAAACTATCAGAACTTACTTAGGGATGTTTAACACATTACTCACATTTAATTTCACATACCACAACCATTAATAACCTGAATAAACAAAGCTATCAAACCAAAATTCTCATACGAACAACAGACATTCATTATTGAGGCAGACACCATACAAACACTAGGTAAAAACGTTAATATTGTATGCTTGGCAAAACTTTTACTTATTTCCAAACCAAATTATCCGCAGATACGATTATGTAGCAAGAGTCAGTATAAGAACAGTTAAGAGCAGGGTGCAGTGGCTCACACCTGTAATCCCAGCACTTCGGGAGGCCAAGGCAGGTGGATCATTTGACATCAGGAGTTCGAGACCAGCCTGATCAACATGGTGAAACCCCCGTGTCTACTAAAAATAAAAAAATTAGCTGGGCATGGTGTTGCATGCCTGCAATCTCAGCTACTCAGGAGGCTGAGCCAGGAGAATCGGTTGAACCCAGGAGGTGGAGGTTGCAGTCAGCCAAGATCTTGCTACTGCTCTCCAGCCTGGGTGGCAGATAAGACTCCATCTCAAAAAATAAGAATAAATAAAAAATAATAAAAATAAACCATTTAAGAATTAGGATAAAAAGGCAGTGAAATTTAAAGAAACTTTCCCAAAGATAACTATTTTGCTTTTCTGTCAAATGAAATACTGCCTTTGTATTTCTAGTTTTAGTATACCATAGGTTGTACGTCTGCCACATTCTCATATATATGAAATTTCAGCTTCTCTTATTAGGCTTTTAGATGAGCAATAACGGCCCCATGGCAGAGACCTTTCACTGACAAGAACCTGTGGAAGAGGCCAGTGAATTTCATTCTTCATTCTCATTCCTGAGTCAGGCTATTTTAGGGAAGCCTTTTGCAAATGTTAAGTAAGAAGTTGTCATAATACCTTTAAAAACAGTCGTTGGCTAATGAATGCAATATCTGTGAAACCACTTGTACTACTCTGCCCCTGTAGAGATTAATGTTACTAAACGTACTGTATTATCATGAGAGGAAAAGTGACATATGTACATATGTATTTTTCATATATAAACTTGATGCTGGAATAGCTGTATTAAAACTTGAATAGCATTTTCCCAAGATGACTTAGACTTTGTGTATTTTAGCAACTTTCTGGTTTTATGTCACTTCGGTTAGCTGATACAGACTTCTGAATGTTAATATTATCACCTCAGTGTACAACACTGTAGAGAAAAAAAATTATTTTAAAAACCCACCTTACTTAAACTCTTAAATGTTCCATTCTACTTGCCCAAAAACCTCTGAAAAAAGCTTTCTGTGTTTTATAAGAAAAACACAACTTTTTCATCTAAAAATTTCTTTTTGTGAGAAGAGTCAGAAGGATTTATCTCAAACCTAGAAAAAAAAAATATTTTTATCCAAAAGGCAATGCTATTCTGAAAAATTTGCCCAGGCACTAAAGCCCTTAGTGAAGTAACTTACTAGAAATTCTGTTCATACACACAAATGAATAAACCTGTCCAGACCGCTTCCGAGAAATGAGATATTTGTCTGGCAGGACAATTCCCTGAAAAGACAATGATAGAGATGGGTTTGGGGAAAATCATCAGGCCCTCTATCTTCCCTCTTCCCTATTCTATGCAAAACTCCATGTCATTACACCATATCTGTATCAAAAGAGAAACAGGAATATGTGATATATAAACACGTATATATTTATAAAGTATACATTATAATCTGTTTAAGGTAATAAGGAATAACTTCGCTAAAATATTATGCATAACTTAGAAGCCACGACAGTGACCGGACAATTTTTCATCTGTCTAAGCAGGGGTTCAAAGAATATAATGGAGAATTGGAGTAACCCAAAAATGACTGATGAAAGTGATTCCTACCTTGGTGAGGGAATGAATAAATCAGGTGTCCAGGTGTCAGATTATACATCAGGTTTATTCCAGTTTGGATGTAATACTGTGTCCGGATTTGGTGGGTTCTTGGTCTCACTGACGTCAAGAATGAAGCCGCGGACCCTCGCGGTGAGTGTTACAGTTTTAAAGGCGGCGTGTCCGGAGTTTGTTCCTTCTGATGTTCGGATGTGTTTGGAGTTTCTTCCTTCTGGTGGGTTCGTGGTCTCGCTGGCTCAGGAGTGAAGCTGCAGACCTTCGCAGTGAGTGTTACAGCTCTTAAGGCGGCACGTCTGGAGTTGTTCCTTCCTCCCGGTGGGCTCGTGGTCTCGCTGGCTTCAGGAGTGAAGCCTCAGACCTTCGCAGTGAGTGTTACAGCTCTTAAGGCGGCACGTCTGGAGTTGTTCCTTCCTCCCGGTGGGCTCGTGGTCTCGCTGGCTTCAGGAGTGAAGCCGCAGACCTTCGCAGTGAGTGTTATAGCTCATAAAAGCAGTGAGGAGGCAAAAAGCGAGCAGTAGCAAGATTTATTGCAAACGGCGAAAGAACAAAGCTCCCACAGCATGGAAACGGACCCGAGCAGGTTGCCGCTGCTGGCTTGGGCAGCCTGCTTTTATTCTCTTATCTGGCCCCACCCACGTTCTGCTGATTGGTAGAGCCAAGTGGTCTGTTTTGAAAGGGCGCTGATTGGTGCGTTTACCATCCCTGAGCTAGACATAAAAGTCCTCCATGTCCCCATCAGATCAGTTAGGCCCCATCAGATCAGTTAGGCCCCACCAGAACAGCTAGACACAGAGTGTCGATTGGTGCATTCACAAACCTCGAGCTAGACACAGGGTGCTGATTGGTGTGTTTACAATCCCTGAGCTAGACATAAAGGTTCTCCACATCTCCACCAGACTCAGTAGCCCAGCTGGCTTCACCCAGTGGATCCCGCACCCAGGCTACAGGTGGAGCTGCCTGCCAGTCCAGCGCTGTGCGCTCACACTCCTCAGCCCTTGGGTGGTTGATGGGACTGGGCGCTGCGGAGCAGGGGGTGGCGCTCGTCGGGGAGGCTCGGGCCGCACAGGAACCCGTGGAGGGGGTGGGAGGCTCAGGCATGGCGGGCTGCAGGTCCGGAGCCCTGCCCCACGGGAAGGCAGCTAAGGTCCGGTGAGAAATCGAGCGCAGTGCCGGTGGGTCAGCACTGCTGGGGGACCCAGTACACCCTCCGCAGCCGCTGGCCAGGGTGCTAAGCGCCCCACTGCCCAGGGCCAGCAGGCTGCTCCGAGTGGCGGGGGCCCGCCAAGCCCACGCCCATCCGGAACACCAGCCAGCCTGCAAGCGCAGCACGCAGCCCCGGTTCCCGCTCGCCTCCTCAAGTGCCGCCAAAGTGGGAGCCCAGGCAGAGGAGGCACTGAGAGCAAGCGAGGGCTGTGAGGACTGCCAGCATGCTGTCACCTCTCAATACCTTGAGCAAACCACAACAAAAGGGGACAGTTTACACACGGCTTTCACATAGAATCCTGCAGGGGGGACTTCTCTCTGACCACCTGAGAATGAGAAGTTTGCTCTCAAACATCCCTCCATCAAAAGCAAAAGGGTCTTGTCCTTTGAGCCAAAAATCTGAGTTGTCATTTTCTGTAACATACATAGAGGGATGTATGCTAGAGAGACTTCTTCTTTTATTTTCTATGTAATCTTTGGGGGTAAGACCATTTGTCACACAGAAAATTGCTAAGTCCATTAGTGAGGACTGTTGAAATTGAAGCCCAGCACAGAAATTACAAATACAATGGAAACTGTTCTCTGATTTCACACTCAGGTTCACAGAGACTATGTATCATTTTATAGAGCAATTTATTTAGTAGTTTCCTTAAAGAGCACTATCAATTATTTGCATAAAGCTCACTTCCTGACCTATTTCCTTTCAGAGTATACTAAGTAACTATTGATTTAATCACCATAGAATTGAAAAAAGTATGCCTGTGGGCAATTGCCAGCTATTTTTAAACCCATATTCTCTACTTCAGTTAAACATAAAAGTGGTATGTGTCCATGAGGAAAATTTATCCCTGCCTATATCAGAAGACAAACTGAAACAAAACAAGAAAAAAGAAAAGAAAACATTCCATTCACTTTTATTTGTAGATCCAGATGAAGGTATCCCAAGCAGCTTGAGATGTAATGATGGAGACCAGTTTGAGAAGACCCATCATCTCTAATTTCCCTCTGATTATGAAGTAATACAACAAAGCTACAGTAAGTGAACTGATGTGGTGATTGCAAACTGTTTCTAACTTCTGTCATTTGCTGGCTGGTGTCTTTAGAGGTATTTATGCATTTCATTGGCATATGTTTTATTTAGTCTATTTCTAAATTTAAAAAGTATATATCTGTTATTTTCACACATTTGGAAGTAAGAAAGGATGTTAAAGAAAAGACACCTATTTCTGTTTTTAGTAAACAAAGCTTATTGAAAAAGTCTTTTTTCTATTTGCCAAGAATGTTTTTCATTAACAATGGCTATTTTCTAATATTGGAGTACACTGATTCTTTAATGGGTCATTGATGTCAGCAAAGCTTGCTTGCCTAGGCATTCTTATTTGTATAAATTATTCTGATGGTAATCCGGCTATTTCCAAACACAGTGATCTCTTCCGAGTTCATCCTCATTCTTTGTAGCTGGCTGCTTCTTTATGGCCAAATCACTTGGCTCTGGGTGGTTTTATTTCCATTGCTTCTCAAACTTCCATTCTAATTTGAATTTGCATTTGTAAAATCACTGCCCAAATTTCTGATTGTAATCTAGCAAGCGTGTAAAGACAATAAAAACAAAAGATGTTGCATATTTTTTATTGTAGAAAAATAAATCCTTCTGTTTTCTGTGATATAGTCAATATAAAGAATTTCTTCCTCTCCTAAATTTCTATTGTAATTTTTGGAGCATCTTTTTTATTTTTGCTTTGCATTATTTATACACATTTGTATGCATGTCTTAGCTTCCACCTTAAATTTTATTCTACTTCATAATAGAAAAATACTTAATGAACTTTATATTCCCTTGCTCATGCTAATATTAGGTTGGTGCAAAAGTAATTGCGGTTTTTGCAATTAAAATAATGTAAAAACCACAATTACTTTTGCACCAACCTAATACAATACCTTCAGTGAGTATCTGAGAAATGTAAAGTGCATGTGCTTGGAGACAAAAGTCTTGGTAAATTCTGTGGATTTACAAAATAAATTTGAGGAAAGTAATATCTGATCACAGTAAAAAAAATCTAAAACTAAAAACAAAATATCAACAAACAAAAAGAATACACTACAAAATACTATAAGTAGTACCTATAAAATTAAGTTTATAAAGAAAAACAACATCTCCTGTCTCACCTTTCTCAACGCCTAGTCTTCCTCCCCAGAGAGCTATGCTTCCTTTGTTTAACTATGCTTTTAATTATTTTTAGCACTTTTAATATAATTAGTAATTTGCTTATCTTTCTGTGTCATTACTTTCCAGTTTTAAATATTTCAAATTGATTTCTTGTCAGTTGTCAGAATTGACTTGTCAGTAGTTGGCTTATTGACTTGTCATAGGAAAAGTTTGTTGATTTCTATTGTAACCATTTTCTCAACCCTTTCTTATCTCAATATACTTAGATCAGTATTTTAGTTTATCTGTCACCTCTTAAATAATATACTTGAAATCAAACTCATACCACTCTTTTAAAAGTGAATCACAATAGTAAACCTTTGTTGATAGTGGCTAGTTGCACAGAAAACAACCCTTCACTCCATATCTTTTACACACAACTTCTGTATTAAGGTCATGAATGATCCTAGCAAAAACTACATTTTCTGGCATACTTTGAAAGAGAGGTAGCTAATATAATGTGAATAGGAACAGTTTGGTGGTATTTTCATAAAAGCTCTTTAAGGGAGCTAACTCAGTTTTATAAGTAAATCCTTTTGCCCTTTTCCTTTTCTCCTTCTGAGAGTGGACATGGTGGTGCGAACTTGCACGATGGTTTGCACTAATGAGTTCATATTGGCGATGGAAGAAACATGCTGAGCTAGGATGGTAAAACAGAAAGAGCCTGAAATCTTCATGGCCACTGGAACTGCCGTAATAACCCTCAGCCACCAATATCTGAACTGCTCTTAAAAGAGAGAAAACTAGCCGGGCACAGTGGCTCATGCCTGTAATCCCAGCACTTTGCGAGACCAAAGTAGACAGATCACAAGGTCAGGAGTTCAAGACCAGCCTGGCCAACATAGTGAAACCCCATCTCTACTAAAAATACAAAAACTAGCTGGGCATGGTGGCGGGTGCCTGTAATCCCAGCTACTCGGGAGGCTGAGGCAGGAGAATCACTTGAACCCAGGAGGCAGAGGTTGCAGTGAGCCGAGATCACACCATTGCACTCCAGCCTGGGCAACAGTGCAAGACTCCATCTCAAAAAAAAAAAAAAAAAAGAAATGAAAAAGAAAACTCTAATTATTTAAAACAATGCTATACAAGTTTTTAGTCATATCATCCAAACATATTTTTAAGTGCTATGTTGACAAAATACCATATATTAACAGAAAACAAATGAACTTAATTTCAGGTAATTGAATGAGGGAAATGAATGGATGATACAATTCCTGAAAATTTAAATTTGCATTTTTTTTTTAGAATATAAGGTTAAAGATAGAGTTAATGGTTTGATATAGAATTAAACACAAGAGTATGGAAGGATAACATATTATTAAACACAAGAGTACGGAGGGATAACATATATTATTATCCTAAGGCAAATGATGTCCCTGGTCTGTCTGATTGAATGATAATTCAATAAGAAAAGAAGCCAAAACAAACCTCTTAATCTTTGTAAAATTACTGTCAATAAAATTATTATGGTATTCCTTTCAAACTTCCAAGAAAGCTAAAACTAGTTCCTATTTAGATGGATCTGGCAACCCCTGATGGATTATAGTAGTATGTGTGTGTAATAGAGACAGAGTGAGAGCACTATTTTATGAGTAATAATTCTGCTATAAAAGAAATTATATACAGCATGTGGTCTATTTTATAGCTAATATAATAAGCATTTATAATTATACAATGCTATGTTGAAGGCATCATATATTACTGTAGGTCACTAACAATATTTCATCTTCAAGACAATCCTATAAGTAGGCACTGTTGTTATTCCATTTGAGGAAACTGAGGGATAGAGATACCTTGTCATTTACTCAAAGTCACAGAGCTCATCAATGTTGTTGCTAGAATTCAGATACAGGTAATTTATCTTCAGAGTAAGAACATTTAACCATTTGTCTTCTCATATACGGGCTTTTACCAAATAATAAATAATTTTCAAGCAAAATGTAAACTATTGTTTTCTTTAATAACCCCCTTCAATGTATTCACCACCCTTTCACAAGCCACCCCTTCCTCTGTGTTTATTGTATATTCTTCAATTGGTTAATCTTTCCAACTGTATGAAACTAGCTGTTTCTAATCTGTCTCCCAAAGGATATCATCAATTCTTTGAGTTAGCTAGCCAAAGTACAAAGTACAAGATTAATTTAAGTCAACTATCCAAAGTACATAAATAAATTAAGCATGGCCTGTTGAAGATCATACATGAATGTCTAATAAAGAAATGCATGGGGCCAGGCGCATTGGCTCACGCCTATAATCGCAGCACTTTGGGAGTCCGAGGCAGGCGGATCACAGGTCAGGAGTTCCAGACCACCCTAACCAACATGGTGAAACCCCATCTCTACTAAAAATACAAAAATTAGCTGGCCGTGGTGGTGCGCACTTGTAATCCCAGCTGCTCAGGAGGTTGAGGCAGAAGAATCGCTTGAAGCCGTGGTGGTGCCCACTTGTAATCCCAGCTGCTCAGGAGGTTGAGGCAGAAGAATCGCTTGAACCCGGGAGGCAGAGGTTGCAGTGAGCCGAGATCGCGCCACTGCACCCCAGCCTGGGTGACAGAATGAGACTCCGTCTCAAAAAAAAAAAAAATAATAATAATAATAATAATATAATAAAAATAAATGCATGGTTGTATACTTTAATTCTAGTGTTCCTTTCAGCTCTGCACTCCTGTGTCTATGATGTGTTGAGAACCTCTCAGTATGTTTTCCCCAATTCTTTCTAGTTTTGTTATCTTTGAAAACCAGCTTTTAAAATATTTTCATGTTTGCTTCTGCAAACTCTACAATTGAAGTTAACAGCTTCCTTAAGTTTGCTACCCTTTCTGTCAAGATTCTGCAAGCCTCTCTTGTAAGCTAAATTCTTGATATGAGGCTAGGTTGAATTTTGTCATTTGCTGATCAATTTTTATCTGCTTTCTCCATAACCAGTATCACTTTAGATGTGCAACCACATGTTCTCTCAGCTGTTCCTCTTCTTGTCTCCAACTATCTCATTTATTCTGATCTTAAGTCTGTTTCATACCAGTTTAATATTTCCCATCTTATCTCGCTACTCATTTCCTCATCTTCTTCATAACTCTACCTTCATTGCCTAGAAAAATCTTCAAAACCATTCCAAAAGTCAGACAGGAATTGTATGGACTCTGTCTGGTTGTACAGTTAAGTGAATTTTAAAAACCTAAGGCTTAAGATATTACTTCATATTCATTTTAGACACTAGAATAAAGAAACAAGTGACTAAATTGCTGTTGACTGAATATTATTTTGAGTACTAATAATTGTTTTAATATCTTTCCTTTTCTCTCTTTTTTTTTTTTTTTTTGAGACAAGATCTCACTCTGTCACTCAGGCTGGAGTGCTGTAGCACAATCATGGCTTACTGCAGCCTCAAACTCCTGTGCTCAAGCGATCCTGGCACTTGAGATTACAGGCACACACCACCACACCTGGCTAATTTTAAAAAAAATGTGGAAATGAGATTTCACTATGTTGCTCAAGCTGGTCTCGAACTGCTGACCTGGCCTCAAGTGAGCTTCCCATCTCAGGCTCTTGAAGTGCTAGAATTACCGACATGAGCCACAGTGCTTGCCCTCTCTTTTTTCTTCTTTAATAAAATAAGATGTTATAAATACTTGTTCCTGATATTCTAACAAATAAAGGAATGTAACAGTAAATATTCCTTTTAAGAAAGGCACGACCTCTAGTAAAACATTTTTGCCAGAAATTTGAAATATTTTAGAAATAAAGATGGCTATGATATTCTACAAAATAAGTTTACAGTATATATAACTGAATGTTAACTAAATATTTAAAAGTACGTGTCAAAATTCATTCATATTTGGGTACTTTAGAGGAAACAGAAGAATCCTCAACTTAAGGAGAGAGTAATGGGACAGGAAGGGGAGGAGAGGGGAGGGGGTGGAATTCTGGACTGAGAAATTTTGAGAGTACGAGACTTACCAGCGAACCAAACTCTTACCTATGGTTTGATTACTTCATTGTCATAGAAATGTGCTCTAACTACTTATATAAAATTCCTGCAGCAACAACATTAATTGGGAAGAAATCAGAGACAGAAGCAATAGGATGTACCGTGCATTCTACAGCACTGCACTGGCAACCAGAGCTGGACATTAGACTCTGGCATGAAAACCTAACCCTTGACTATTGAGTTTTTGTTGTTGTTGTTGTTTGTTTGTTTGTTTGAGACACAGTCTCGCTCTGTCGCCCAGGCTGGAGTGCAGTGGTGCCATCTCGGCTCACTGCAAGCTCCGCCTCCCAGGTTCCCACCATTCTCCTGCCTCAGCCTCCTGAGTAGCTGGGACTACAGGTGCCCACTACAACGCCCAGCTAATTTTTTGTATTTTTTAGTAGAGACGGGGTTTCACCATGTTGGCCAGGATGGTCTCAATCTCCTGACCTCGTGATCCGCCCGCCTTGGCCTCCTAAAGTGCTGGGATTACAGGCATGAGCCACCGCACCCGGCCGACTATTGAGTTTTTAAAAGGCATAACTAAGTGAACACTATCTCTTTCCATGGTGAAACTGAGTACAGGGCACAATAACAATATGAAATGGAAAAATGTCTTTAGCCCTATCCTACAATCTCCCGTTTCCTGTTTGGTTGAAACAGCTTCACTATTAGGCCTACAAGGCAGTGTGTGAGGCTTCCACGTGCAGCTCAATGGCAGAGTAAAGCAGTGACAACACCTTCCCTGCCTGTATTCATGTTTAGGGAAGTGCCACACTCCATCTATGGTGTGCATGGATTTAGATCCAAAGATTGCAGTTGACTAGGACTGATTTTCTGAAGCACTGAGCTGTAGCTAGGTTTTATGAAGGTTTTCAGAAAGGTGACTTTTATAGGAGACAAGCCAGCAGTGAATCAGTTTTAAACAAGTTGAGCTTTCCCTCTCACTACTCTTAACTCTTTCACTCTTGGAGGGACCTACTGCCATCTCATTCATTTCATGCCACTGCTATCTACTCCATCCCTTCATTCACAATATCATTTCAAAGGTAACAATAAGTCACCTCCAGATTGCCAAATACATGGTTATCTCTAATTCATTAATATACTTTATTGCTCTGATGTAAGAAATAGCTGACCCTTGTGCCTTTTCAAGCCAATATAAACTTCTTTTTACTTCAAATTATGAGCAAGAATATATGCCTGTGGTATTTTCTCTATACCTCAAATACAGATACTGAGATTTATTTTATTAATATTCTTCAAATAATTATATTAAATGTAAAACATCATTACTGTATAATTTAGAATTCATTTTTTTTTTTTTTTGAGACGGAGTCTCGCTCTGTCGCCCAGGTTGGAGTGCAGTGGCGCAATCTCAGCTCACTGCAAGCTCCGCCTCTCGGGTTCACGCCATTCTCCTGCCTCAGCCTCTCCGAGTAGCTGGGACTACAGGCGCCCGCCACCACGCCCGGCTAATTTTTTTTTTTGTATTTTTCGTAGAGACAGGGTTTCACCGTGGTCTCGAGCTCCTGACCTCGTGATCCGCCCGCCTCGGCCTCCCAAAGTGCTGGGATTACAAGCGTGAGCCACCGCGCCCGGCCAATTTAGAATTCATTTTATATTTATTGATTTATTTTCTTGCTTGCTTTAATTATGTTTCTGTGTTCCAAATTTTTAATTTAGGCAGATTTTCCATTATTACTACTTTAAAATAAAAAAAATTTATTTTAATAGTCAATACATAAACATTAATATAGTTTATGACTTATCTGACCCTCCCTGTTCATAGATCTACATCGTTTTTCTTTGGGGATAAAGTTTTTCTTTTAAACAGTGGATGTGAGTGTTAGTCTTTAATGTCTGAAAAGACAATTTCATCATCAATCTTGAATGACTTTTTAAGATATTACTGGAATAGAATACTAGGTTGAAATTAATGAAGGTTGAAGTGGGTTGAAGATATTACTTTCTGGTATTCTGGCATTTATTGCTACTGATGAAAATTTTCCTTTCAGTCTTACTGTTTTTCCTTTGTAGAGAATCTCTTTTTCTAGAATCTTTTAATTTTTTCGTTTCCTATTTAAGTATATTTTTATTTTTCCTGCTCTATATAGAACCTAACACCTTCATTTTATTCAATTCTGGAATTCTCAGCCATTTGGGTTTTTACTAATTGCATTGTCTTTTTTTTAAGGTCTTGTAAGATCTTTTTATCTCAGTAGGCTTATGCTTTTGTTGTACTTGTTACTATTATATATATATATATATATATATACACACATGTTATATGTATTACATATATGCGTGTGTGTGTGTGTTTGTGTGTGTGTGTGAGAGACAGAGAGAGAGAGAGAGATTGTGGTTTTATAAGTATTATCTGAAGAGTACCAAGTAATTGGTACTCTTTTCTATTATTTTAGAATTTTCTATTGTTTGGGGAAATTACTTCTTTAAATATGCTTATTTTTAATTAGTTTTTTTTATCATTATACTTTAGGTTTTAGGGTACATGTGCACAATGTGCAGGTTTGTTACGTATGTATCCATGTGCCGTGTTGTTTTGCTGCACCCATGAACTCGTCATTTAGCATTAGGTGTATCTCCTAATGCTGTCCCTCCCCCCTCTCCCCACCCCACAACAGTCCCCGGAGTGTGATGTTCCCCTTCCTGTGTCCATGAGTTCTCATTGTTCAATTCCCATCTAAGAGTGAGAACATGCGGTGTTTGGTTTTTTGTCCTTGCGATAGTTTACTGAGAATGATGATTTCCAGTTTCATCCATGTCCCTACAAAGGACATGAACTCATCATTTTTTATGGCTGCATAGTATTCCATGGTGTATATGTGCCACATTTTCTTAATCCAGTCTATCGTTGTTGGACATTTGGGTTGGTTCCAAGTCTTTGCTATTGTGAATAGTGCCGCAATAAATATACGTGTGCATGTGTCTTTATAGCAGCATGATTTATAGTCCTTTGGGTATATACCCAGTAATGGGATGGCTGGGTCAAATGGTATTTCTAGTTCTAGATCCCTGAGGAATCACAACACTGACTTCCACAATGGTTGAACTAGTTTACAGTTTTAATTAGTTTTATATGCTATTACATGCTCATTTTATTGCAAGATGTTTCATAAGTAAATTTAATTTTTTTATCCTGTTAGAAAATTTTAAATCAAGATTACTCTGGTCTTCGGTTTCCCCAAAAAATCATGTGAGGGAAGTTTGCATGGGTGTCTTCCACATTTTGGGGCAACATTCTGCTTAGCATCATACTATACAATTGTGATGGTTAGAACATATATTTTTGTATTTAGTCTCAGCAACCTGATGGAGGTCGCAAGAAGCTAGAACTGTGTGTTTTTCTGTTGTGGGTCCTGGTCTCTGCACGATTTTTGTATTCTTGACTTTCTGTCACCACAACTGTATACTTGCTGTCACATAGACACAAACACCACTGTAAATCTCAGTGACCTCAATCACTAAACTGCCAAAAGAAAACTTAGATACTTGTGACTCCTCCAGCATTCTAAACCTGAAACCCATCTCCATAGTGTGATTTTTGCTAGACATAAGTGTATTCAAATTGATTTCATGGTTAACATCTGATAATTCCATGAGGCAAAGATGGCTCTGTGAGGTGAGTTCCCTTCTGTATTGCGCATGACCACGTAATGGAGAAAACTGCCTGGACCTAGGTGTTAGGCGGTATCGTGTTTCAACTCACAATCTGTCATTTTCACCAAACCCTTTCCATAGCGTTGAGTTTCTGAGTTGGAATGGATTTTGAGGTCAGCACTTCCCTCCAGTTTTGGTGTGAGGAAATGATATGGGATCCGATTTATTTGATCTTAGTAACTTTCTTCTTAGATACATCTTCATCCATTGCTGTAATAAAAGCTAAGTAAAGACCATCTTGTGAAGGTAAAGAATGAATCCATTTTGTTATCCTAGGAAATGTGCACAGCTCCCAGAATGTTACTAATTTGTTTATGTGTTTATTCTCTCAAGCCTTCTCCCCAATAACATAAGGGCAGGAATCATGTCTTTCATAATAACCACAGCAACCCCTGCTCTTACTGCAGTGCTTGGAACAGAGTAGGCACTCAATGGTGCTGCCTGAATAAATATTTGTCTGACCGATGGATGCATAGTTAGGCTTCAGGTTATCAGCCCTCCTCCCTCCAGTCTATTATGAATTCAAATAGATCCAAGAGAAACAAATTGGTGAGTGGGGAGACATAAATATGCCTATAAATAATCTCAAATCTAGGCCCTAGATCCAGCAAAATATGTTAACGTGTATGTCTAATTCCTCTTGGTCATTTCAACCAGTGTCCAAAGATGATCAAGGAACTTTGAAACTTTGGGAACTTTGAAAGTCTGTTCTTATACATGCCACTGTCTTTTATGGAATCCTCATTTCCTCTCCTGAAGTTACTTATCTTTGTCTACCTTGGCTTCTTGGTTTACTTCCTACCATTTCAGACTTCTCAAGATAATGTGTGATTTTTTTTTCCAAGTCTGCACCCTTGATCTTCCTTTCTTCTCTTTATATATATTCTCTATGAGTAACTACCTGATAAATATATATGTATGTGTAACTAGATCTGTCCCAAGCATCTCACACATATCTCAAACCAAATTCATTGTATTTTTTCCATTTCCCATTTTAGTGAATGGCACCTTGAGCCTTACAGTTCCCTAATCCTTTCCATTCATTCATCAATTATTCCATCTATACTTTAGACATGAGGGGAAAAGACCCATTTATTTAGCACCTACTATATTTTAAGAACTGTACTAGATACAGGGTCAAGTAAAATATGGTTCCTGAACTTACCAAAATAGCAAATAAATAATGAGTATGAAACTACTGTTGAATACCATGATACATCTGTGCATACAGGCATATGGAACATATTAAGTAACACATTAAGAAAAGTTTTACATGAGAAGAGTTCTTTTCTCTTTTAAATGAGAAGAGGTTTGATGAAAATGTAGAAATTAGCTGCATGAAGGAAAAGGAGTGTTTTATCTAGTCAAAGGAAAAAAAAAGTTTAGATATATGTCCATGAGCCAGGATATGTTAGAGACCCCAATTTTATTCTAGAGGGTATCTGGATATCATGGTTATAACTCATTCTAAACCTTCCATTGTACCCTATGCTCACTGCCAATTTTGTAAGATGGTCCCAGAGGTTTTTGCTTACCCATAAACATTGAGAAGCATTAAGTGAGGTTCAATTTTCAAAGCAGTTACCTAAAAAGAAATAACGGTTCTCTTTCCCCTCCAGATGGCTAAATGTCTTTAGACTGTCTACAGCCTTGTGCTTTCGCTAGAGTGTTAAAAACACTCTGAATTGTAAAATAATTCTTTCTGAGCTATAACTTTTCAGGAGTCAAAAGAGGACAATGAATGTCTTAGAACAGATAAAAATCTCTTTACAAAAGTGAACCAGGAATTTAAAATAAGTTGCAGAACTGTTAAAATTTGCATTTCAGCCAGGTGCGGTGGCCCACGCCTGTAATCTCAGCACTTTGGGAGGCTGAGGCGGGCGGATCACCTGAGGTTAGGTGTTCGAGACCAGCCTGGCCAACATGGCAAAACCCCATCTCTACTAAAAGTACAAAAATTAGCAGGGCATGGTGGTGGGTGTCTGTAATCCCAGCTACTTAGGAGGCCGAGACAGGAGAATAGCTTGAACCCGGGAGACGGAAGTTGCAGTGAGCCAAGATTGCGCCACTGCACTCCAGCCTGGGGGACAAGAGCGAGACTCCATCTCAAAAAATAATAATAATAATAAATTGCATTTCATTTCACTCTTGTCTGCTTATTTATTCCCAAATGATTTATAATAGTAGCTGACTAATGCAGAAATAAATAATAAATATCAGACACATTAACTGTATTATTATGAAGGATGATGGTTTAGTGTTACTGATGGTGACTGGAATTACTCAATATTATTTATCTCAAATAATTTATGAGTTCTCATCCATCCCATTAAATTCATCTCCTTTTTTTTGAAACTCAGAGTTCATTGTTTTTCTCTCCTTAGAAGGTTCAGACGATTTAGAAGGTAAATTTATTCTAATTATTCTAATTATGCCAGTGAGAAATTGTTTAGGATGTATTTAAAAATAATTATTCAAGATATTTCTCAAAAGAAGACATACAAATTGGCAACAGATAGATATAGGAAAATTGCTCACCATCACTAATCATCACAATATGCCAATTAAAACCACAATGAGATACAACTTCACACCTGTTAGGATGGCTATTATCAAAAAGATAAAAGATAAGTGCTGGGGAGGATGTAGAGAAAAGATCATCCTTACACACTGTTGATGGGAATGTAAATTAGTATAGCCATTTTGGAAAATAGTATGGAGGTTCCTCAAGAAACTAAAAAATAAAGCTACCATACGATCCAGTAGTCCCACTTCTGGGTATATATCCAAAGGAAATAAAATTCGTATGTCAAGGATGTCTGTATTTCCATGTTCATAGAAGTATTGTATTATTCATAATAGCCAAGATATGGAAACAACTTCAGGGCCTATCCATAGATAAATGGATAAAGAACACCTGGTACATATCCACAATAGCACACTATTCAGCCTTAAAAAATAATGAAATACTGTCATTTATGATAACATGGATGAATCTCAAGGTTATCATGCTTAAGTGAAACAAATCAGGCACAGAAACACAAATATTCCATTATCTCACTTACATGTGGAATCTAAAAAACTCAAACTCACAGAAATAGAGAGTAGATGGTTTACCAGAGGCTGAGGGTGCCGCTGGCAGTGATAGGGGGAGGATGAAATATTTGTCAAAGAGTACAGTCTCAATTAGGAGGAATAAGCTCTGGTGATCTATTATACATCAAGGTGACTACAGTTAATAACAATGTATTGTATATTTAAAAATTGTTAAAAGAGTGGATTCTAATGTTCTTACCACAAATAAATGATAAGCATGTGAGGTGATGGATATGTTAAGCAGTCTGATTTGAGCATTCCACAATGAATATCAAAACATAACATTGTACCCCATAAGTATATATATTGTCAATTAAAAATTTAAAAAATTTAAAAATCATTATTCAAGTGAGCTTAGCTTAATTTAAGTAACTCGACCAAAGAACTATTTGATAGTCTATTATTCTAAATAATATTTATGTCTCCAAATGCCACTTTACAAATGCTATGAGTTAAAAGAGATTGAAACAAGGTACAGAAGATGTCAAACTGGAGAGGATTAATTGCCATATTTTGATCAATCAGTGACACTTGACTATGAGGTATTTCAAAGGAGTCCAGGTAAATAATTTTCTTTATTTTATCTTCATAATTAGAAACAAATTGAATTAAAAGTATGTATTCATTCTATTTTGCATTAGGTATTAAAATAGCTTACATAAATATTTTCATATTAATTAAAATTACATTAAATTAAAATTTGTGTTAATTTTGTTTTGTATTAAATATTTCATAGTAGCAGAAAATTATTTACAGCTTGAATCACTACTCATTGTTTTTTCTCCATCTAAAATCTAAATAAGGTACTTTTTCTCTATCTTGTAAGGTCATATTTTTTAAAACCTCAGTCCTAAAAGAATTGAAAGCAAAATAAAATCAAAACAATGACAATACATGTAGATTTTATACAACCTGTTATAAATAATATTACTAAAATATTATAAAGGTACTCTTGAAAAACATACATAAATGTCAACTGAGATTTCCATATTTCATTTTTCTGTTATTTCTACTAATAGCTTAAAATATTTGTAAATTCAAATGGTTTTGTTATATACACAATATATTTATAAAGAATATTTTATGTTTTTCCTTTTTTAAAAGCATCAATATTTTCCTATTTTTCTGATACATCATGAGGTATGAATGAAACATTTCTTATGATTCCAACTTTAGTGTGCAATAATGCTTTCTGATTTTTCCAGTGTATAAACTAATTTTGCATTAAGAAAAACAAAATGAAAGCTCAATATTCCTGTTTCTTTTTATTCATATATTATTGCTACTTAATTTTGCCAATTAACAACAGTGCCTCAGTGAACTTTCATCACTAAATAACATACTCATATAGTTTGAGCTTGTGGTCATAATACCTATAAAAATTATTGAAGCCCGTATGATTTCAAAATATACGTACCTGGACCTTAACCTGAGCAGGGACCTGGGATTTAATTGCTTTTGAATACAGCCAAGCTCTCACCTTTCTCAGCAAATATTAAAATAAAAACATTCAGATTTACCCCGGCTCTTAGACTGTCAAGGAAAACACTATAATTCCTGGCCCTATTGCCTGAATCCTGCCTTGAGAACGGGTGTCCAACTCCACCAGACACTTTCCATCCCCATTCAACTCTCCCATTTGGCCTGTGCAGAAGACAGATGGATCTTGGAGAATGGCAGTGGATTATCATGAGCTTAACCAAGTGGTGACTTTAATTGCAGCTGCTGTACAAGAGGTATTTTCATTACATGAGCAAATTAACACATCTTCTGTTACCTGCTGTGCAGCCATTGACTTGGCAAATGCCTTTTTCTCCGTTCCTGTCCACAAGGCCTGCCAGAAGCAATTTGCCTTCAGCAGGCAAGGCCAGCAATATACCTTTCCTGTCATACCTTAGAGGTATATCAGCTCTCTGGCTTTGAGTCATGATCTTGTCAGAGGGACATTGATTGCTTTTCGCTGCTGCAAGATATCACACTGGCCGATTACATTGATGACATTACGCTAACTGAATCCAGTGAGCAAGAAGTAGAAAACACACTGGACTTATTGGCGAGACATTTGCGTGCCAGAGGATGGGAAATAAATACCACTAAAATTCAGGGAGCTTCTACCTCACTAAAATTTCCAGGGGTCCAGTGGTGTGGGGCCTGTCGAGATATTCCTTCTTAGGTGAAGGATAAGTTGATGTATTTGTCCCCTCCTACAACCAAGAAAGGAGCACAACACCTAGTAGGCCTATTTGGATTTTGGAGGCAACACATTCCAAATTTGGGTGTGTTACCCTGGCCCATTTTTTGAGTGACCCAAAAGGTTGCCAATTTTGAGTGGGTTCCAGAACAGAAGGCTCTGCAACAAGTCCAGGCTGCTGTGCAAGCTGCTCTGCCACTTAGGTCACATGACCCGGCAGATCCAATGGTGCTTGAGGTGTCAGTGGCAGATAGGGATGCTGTTCGGAGCCTTTAGCTGGCTCCCATGTCACATGGGTGAATCACAGTGGAGGACTCTAGGATTTTGGAACAAGTCCCTGCCATCTTCTGCAGATAACTACTCTCCTTTTTAGAGATAGCTCTTGACCTGTTACTGGGATTTGGTGGAAACTGAATGCTTGACTATGGGTCATGAAGTCATCATGTGGCCTGAACTGCCTATCATGAAATGGGTGCTTTCTGACCCATCTACCCATAAAGTGGGTCATGCACTGCAGCATTCCATTATCGAATGTAAGTGGTGTATATATGATCGGGCTTGAGCAGGTCCTGGAAGGCACAAATAAGAAGTGACTCAAATGTCCATGGTTTCCACACCTGCCACCCTGCCTTCTCTCACCCAGCCTACACCGATGGCCTCATGGGGGGGTCCCTATGATCAGTTGACAGAGAAAGAGAAAACTAAGGCCTGGTTCACAGATGGTGCTGCATGATATGCTGGCACTAACTGAAAGTGAATAGCTGCAGCACTACAGCCCCTTTCCAGGACATCCCTGAAGGAAGCAGTGAAGGGAAATCTTCCCAGTGGGCAGAACTTCGAGCAGCGCACCTGGCTGTGCACTTTGCCTGGAAGGAGAAATGGTCAGATATGCGATTAGGTACTGATTCATGGGCTGCAGCCAGTGGTTTGGCTGGATGGTCAGGGACTTGTAAGAAGCATGACTGGAAAATTGGTGACAAAAAAATTGGGGGAAGAAGTATATGGATGCTCCTCTCTGCGTGGTCAAAAACTGAAGCTATTTGTATCCCATGTGAGTGCTCACCAACGGGTGACCTCAGGAGAGGAGGAGTTTAATAATCAAGTGGATAGGATGACCCGTTCTGTGGACACCACTCAGCCTCTTTCCCCAACCACCCTGTCATCGCCCAGTGGGCCCATGAACAAAGTGGCCATGGTGACAGGGATGGACGTTACTCATGGGCTCAGCAACATGGACTTCCACTCACCAAGGCTGACCTGGCTATGGCCACTGCTGAGTGCTCAGTTTGCCAGTGGCAGAGACCAACACTGAGCCCTCAATATGGCACCATTCCTTGGAGTGATCAGCCAGTTACCTGGTGGCAGGTTGATTATATTGCACCTCTTCCATCATGGAAAGGGCAGAGGTTTGTCCTCACTGGAATGGACACTACAGATATGGGTTTTCCTATCCCACAAGCAATGCTTCTGCTAAGACTACCATCCGGGGACTCACGAAATGCCTTATCCACTATCATGGTGTTCCACACAGCATTGCCTCTGACCAAAGCACTACTTTACAGCTAAAAAAGTGTGGCAGTGGGCTCATGCTCGTGGAATTCACTGGTCTTACCATGTTCCCCATCATTCTGAAGCAGCTGGATTGATAGAATGGTGGAATGACCTTTTAAGTCACAGTGACAATGCCAACTAGGTGACAATACTTCACAGGGCTGGGGCAGTGTTCTCCAGAAAGCCGTGTAGGCTCTGAATCAGTATCCAATATATGGTACTATTTCTCCAATAGCCAGGATTCACAGGTACAGGAATCAAGGGGAGGAAGTGGAAGTGGTACCACTCACCATCACCTCTAGTGATCCACGAGCCAAAGGTTTCCTTCCTATTCCCATGACATTATGTTCTGCTGGCCTAGAGGTCTTAGTTCCAGAGGGAGGAATGCTGCCACCAGGAGACACAACAATGACTCAATTAAACTGGACATAAAGATTGCTACCTGGACATTTTGGGATCTTCTTACCATTAAGTCAACAGGCTAATGAAGGAGTTACGGTGTGGGCTGGGACGGTTGACCCAAACTATCAAAATGAAATCAGTCTACTATTCCACAGTGGAGGTAAGGAAGAGTACACATGGAATACAGGAGATCCATTAGGGCATCTATTAGTATTACCATGTCCTGATTAAGGTCAATGGGAAACTACAACAGCCCAATCCAGGCAGGATTACAAATGACCCAGACCCTTCAGGAATGAAGGCTTGGTTCACTCCACCAGGAAAAAAGAATGACCTGCTGAGGTGCTTGCTGATGGCAAAGGAATACAGAATGGGTAGTAGAAGAAGGTAGCCATCAATACCAGCTATGACCACGTGACCAGCTTCAGAAATGAGGACTGTAATTGTCATGATTATTTCTTCCTTCTTTTGTTAAAAACATGTTTGTGCATGTATATACTTGTACTAAGAAAATATCTTAATTTTATTTCCCTTTATCTTATGAAATAAGATTTATTGACTTCACATCTGCATTTAAGTACTTAATAACTTTATGTAATAGTATTTGGTTTGGGGATTCATGAGTTTCCGATTGTGTGAAGGATAGTTGTATTATGTTAGGTGTAGTTATGACCTTATTATTGTCTTTATTTGAAGATTATGTATGATCTCAGGAGATATGTATGGGTTCAAGCTTACAAGGGGTGGACTTGTGATGGTTAATACTGAGTGTCAACTTGATTGGATTGAAGGATAAAAGTGCTGATTCTGGGTGTGTCTGTGAAGGTGTTGCCAAAGGAGATTAACATTTGAGTCAGTGGGCTGAGGAAGGCAGACCTTAATCAGGTGAGCACTATCTAATCAGCCACCAGTGAATATAAAGCAGGCAGAAAAATGTGAAATGATGAGACAGGCCTAGCCTCCCAGCCGACATCTTTCTCCCGTGCTGGGTGCTCCCTGCCCTGGAACATCGAATTCCACATTCTTCAGTTTTTGGACTCAGACTGGCCCTTCTTTCTCCTCAGCTTGCAGACAGCTTATTGTGGGACCTTGTGATCATGTAAGTTAATACTTAATAAACTTATACACACACACACACACACACACACACACACACACACACACACCACATATGCTATTACTTCTGTCCCTCTAAGAGAACCCTAATACATTTCCTAAAAAGAAGGATGACAATGATTTGGTTATGATTATGTGTTGTGCATTGCTCTAAATGATTTGTGTGTGTTAATTCATCTAGTGTTCACCCTGTGCGTTTGTTACTATATTCATATTTTACAGATGAGTAGAGTAGACTGAGTCAGACACCTAGGAAATAGGTTCAGGCCTTGGCAGGGCCAGAATTTAAAGAACTTTTTAGCAAATAATCAAATAATGGGCAGCAAAAGGACCAGATAGGTGGGAAAAAAATTGGAACCAGAGGTTGTCAATCTACCTAATAATATGAAAGAGAAAGAAAGAAAATGGAGAGAATGTATTCTGGCCAAAAAGGGTAAAAGAGAAGGGGCAAAATTCCCAGGCTATGGGGAGACAGGAGATGTTTGCAGATTGGGTGAGGGGAATGGAAGTGTCTGATGGCGACAAAAAGGCTTCAGAAAATGTGGAGTTGAAAATATAAGATTTTTTTTTGAAAGGATATTAGAGAAATGTGCTCTGAAGTTGAAGTGTATATTCCTCTTTCTATAACTTGAAACCCAAATAAATAATTACAATTGCCTAAAATATTTTAGCATGTTTGGACACTGCTCTTTACGCACACACATACCTTTCTGCATCCAGTATGTTTTAGCTGTAACAGGCTTGCATTTGCATTTATGCCTTGGAAGTTACTGCATAAAGAAGAATTATACATTTGCATGGAGTGAAGAAGCTTGCTATTCAGAAAAGACATCTCTGATTTCTTTCTCCTTTGCCTCTCCCACCAGTAAGTTTGTATTGAAAGACATTGAAAAGAAAAAAAGGAAAAGAGGAGGAAAAGGAAGGGGAGATGGAGGAGGAGCAGGAGGAAAAGAGGGAGGAAAGAGTAGACTGAGTTGGCTCCGCTAAGGCCAGAATGTCATTTATGACAATGTGAAGCTGATGAGAAGGCTGATTATTCACGTGTGGAGAAACTGGACAGGTGACATTTGTAATCAGGACCAAACCTAGTAAGGCAGAGTGCTTTGATTTCCTATATTCTAAAGGAACTGACAGGAGAACTCCTTCCAAACTGGCCACAGGTGACAGGTAATAAAGAACCGGTTAATTGGGTTCATTCGATGTGCTGTGCCACCAGGGCTCAGTCAGACTGGAGCTGGTCACAGCATAACAGGCAGCAGTGTCTACCTCTTACTGTGAATTACCTTCCTGCCTTGTGGAAATGTGGAGGTCAGAGCCAACAGCAATGGCAATGGTGACAAGTGAGACACAGAAAAGAATAGAGATGGGCCAGTAACAGCAAGGCTGGACACTTGGAATGAGTGTCAGCTCCAGACTTCCAGCTTCTGTAGCAGAAGCTAAAGTATCAGTAGGGTGCTCATCCCAGAATATCAAGTCTTGGGGCTGGCCAGACCATGGGAGAATAAGAAAGACATATTTCACTCTACATTTTTAATTTTGAGGGTAGAGAGGGAATTCAAGCTTTGTGGACAAGCCAGTGATGTCTTCTTTCAATTGATTGTAAAACATATGGACATATCTCCTTCTTACAACGTAAGAATGGCACAGTTCTTTGTCTTAGGAAAATTAGGAAAAATTAGGAATATCACTATACCAATCGTGGCTATATTCAATTTCAAAATTCCTTGTCGTAAGTAATTTTTTTTTCCCCATGAGAGGAAGAAAGCAGAAATGCCTATTCATTTTTCTTTTTTTTTTTTTTTTTTTTTTTTGAGATAGAGTCTCGCTCTGTCACCCAGGCTGAAGTGCAGTGGTGTGATCTCCACTCACTGAAACCTCTGCCTCCTGGGTTCAAGCAATTCTCCTGCCTCAGCCTCCTGAGTAGCTGAGATTACAGGTGCCCGCCATCATGGCCAGCTAATTTTTGTATTTTTAGTAGAGACGGGTTTTCACCATGTTGGCCAGGCTGGTCTCAAACTCCTGACCTCAGGTGATCCACCCACCTTGGCCTCCCAAAGTGCTGGGATTGCAGGCTTGAGCCACCACACCTGGCCAACTCCTATTAATTCTATGCTATGGCTTTTCCTAGAAAATAGTTTCTAATTCTCTGTAGAATCAGTTTTGTCCTAGCAAAAATGTGCATAGTTATTGTGGGGTTTTATTGAGTTAGAATTTGCTAGTAGATTAGTCACCAGGTTTCTCCAGAAAGCTGCTCAACTACAGAGGTTTCTAACTTGCCCTTTAGAGAATATCATGTTTTTCAATAAATACAATTCTGTGATCAATTTCATACTTTACATTTCTTTTTTGAAGCCCAAAACATGATTTGAGTATAAATCATATACAAAATCACTTGAAGAAATATGTCAATAGATTGCCTATATTTACAGACTCCCTTTTCCTTTTTTTTTTTTTCTCCTGGAGGCTTCACATTGTAGTCTAGGTTGTGGAGATTATTGAAAGTAATAGAAGGACCAAAGATAGTATGGAACAATAAAGAGGAGTTCAAAAAAGAAAATACATAGGATGAGATTAGTCTATTAAATAATCTGAGGGAAATCTTGATTGCCCGGTATTCAGATAATCTCAAAGCACTTATTATGTAACATTGTAATCAACTTTTTCAACTTTGTCAGTGTTGTTTTCGTTATTAATATTGAATATGCTATTGCCTATGTATACATAAATTATACTTCTTTCCTTTCTCAAGGCATTATTTCTGTATTCCGGCTCTAACATTCTGCTTCAGCCTCATTACTTGTCTCTTTCCTTCAAATATGATAACTAGAAGCCAGCCTGGGCTCCTTATTTGGACACACAGTGGGCAACTCTTCATCTATGTGCATGTAGTTCCTTTGTCTAGAAAGCCTTGTCACCATCACCACCAAGTCTGCTGAATAAACTTATTTTATTCTTTTAAACTTAGATAGTTCCTAATCTGTGATTCCTTTCCTTACCTCTGGCTCCACCTGATAAAATAGTTAATCCTCTACCCTTTCCTGTCTAAGTGCTTTCCATCACCATAGTGCATGTATCCCATCATCTTGCATTTATTTCGTACACATTTGTCTTTCTTACCCTAAAATAGTAGTTCAACTTGTATCTATACTCTCCTGTTTATTATCTAGCATCAGTGTTGCTGAACTAAAATAAAGAATATCGTAAGGAAATATGTAGCTCTTTAAAGATGGATAGAAAATAAGCCTTCTTAAATTACCAAGAGATAGGTAGTGCTATGCGAACTGTCTGAAAGTGTGGGCCTCTGCCTGCATGTCCTTTGTTCCTCCCACCCACACAAGGCTGCAGAGAAGAAGAGAAAGGAGACCAGATGACAGGGGGCCCGGCTCCTAGTCTTCCATTTATTCATTGTTTTAATAATTTTCTCTGGTATGCGTAAATTCTCGTAAGTCTTCATTATCTGAGAGTTTCACTGATGTACTCCCCACTTTGTCAACCAGATCAGTTGTGAAGCTACAAGAATTATTCATTTAGAATTTAGAAATGATATTATAGAGCCACACTTGACTTGAGCTGACATTGTAACACAGAATTACCCATTGCTCATTCTGCAGCCCATCTGTCATCCTAGCCAATAACAAACTACAATCTTCTAGTTTCCTTTGAAAATGTCATGTTGATCGTCATCAGATTAGACTTTATATTTTTGTAGGTAGTGACTGTTTTTCATAAAGAACATGTTGACCTCTTAAAAATTTTTGAAAAGAGTTTTAGAAGTGATGTTGAGATTTTTTTTTAATTCTGCTTTGCCTCTCATTCTACAAGCATGGCTTATTTCATTTATTATCAAGACAATCTCTTCTTCTGCAGCTGGAAAAAATTGCCAGTGTTTCCTAATCCCATTAAATATCAGGGACAATCATCATGGGTTTTTGTGTGGTCTTAATTATTACTCACTACACATATATAAAATTATTAATCAACATTAGCTGAGGAAAATGGAATTTAGCATGATTCACATAATATGATATTGTGAGTAATTTAAATATTATTTCTGCATTCTAACACATTCAGAAGACACACGAACACTCCCATATTTATTCATACCATTTCTTCCACCCTAGATTCTTGACTGACTTTGCCTTACCTAAGCTTAATGAAAGCAAATTGCAAGTGATGATGATAATGATGATGATGATGATGACGACGATGATAAGGAAGCAAAAGAAGGAAGAGAGCAAAGAGCTACCATTGCATAACACTTCATCTTTTACAAACTAAATTCACATACAGTTTTCATGTAGTCTCACAACTCAAGAGGTAGTTATTATTCTTCTTGCTTCTCAGTTAAAACATCATTTCACCTTTCAGAACACAAAGTGCTACATATGTAATTTGAATCTAGGTGGCTGTAATTGTTGTTTGAGTTTTTTCCTCCAAACTCCATGTCTCTTATATCTCAGAATTTAAAAATATATTACTGTATCATGCCATATCAGATATATACATACTTGCAATTCTTGGGGCAATTAACCCCTAAATACTTCAGCGTGCATCGCCTAAGAATAAGGGCATTCTCCTACATTGTAAAATTCTATGCTTCACTTCAGGAAATTTAACACGAATATAATACTACTGCCCTAACACATAGTCTAAATTAAAATATCCCTGATTACTCAAGTAATATTCCTTATAGCTTCATTTTCTAAAATGTAGGCTCAAACAAGAACTGCACATTGTCTAAATGTATGATGTCTCTTTAGTACCCATTAATTCAGAACCATTCTTCAGCTATGTTTGATTTTCATGACACTGTCATGTTTTAAGAGTGCAAGCCAGCTAACCTATTACATAACTTTAATTTAAACTTTCCTTATTTTCTCTGATGTTAAATATCAGTTTTAATTACAGTAAGAAAGTAAAGATGGATCTCAGACTCTCCATATTCCACCCAAGAAAATTGTTTTAAAAAGTTGGGGGAGGGGGGACAGTGAAAGTGTAATACCACACAATAAACTTCAAAAATGACATCTAAGAAAATGCTTCCAGTGTGCAAGATTTGCCTCTTACTCTACACCATCCTCTAAAACATTTATTTAAAAGTCAAAATCTCCTGTGAATTGTTAATACTATCCTCAATTCGAAAAGAAAAAGACTAAGAATTATTAATACAGTCTAGAAAAAATTATTTTAAAAACAGTTGAGTTAGCCTTTTTTTAGATGCTTGACTATAACTAGCAGAATAAATGAAACAAAATCAGTTAGACTGTAAGTAGAGAAAATAGAGATTGTTGCTTTTCATCTTAAGCCCTGTTTATAATTTAATTTTTAAAATTAGAAACGATATATATTACTTTAGAAAAAATTAAAAAATAATTTAAAAAATGTCTGCTTATTAAGGACTTTTGAGACACAAAAGGAATTACAATTTGTAACCAATAACAGCATTTATAAACTCATGACTGTAATTCTCTACAATCCCATTGTTTCTGAAAACTTTTTCTCATCACGACCTACCTTCAACACAATTTTTCAAACACCTATTGTTTGAAACATCTTTTCTTTACTAAAGGGATTTTTACCTAATTGAATCCCTTTTTTTCTACCAATAAACTTTTATTGCCAAATGACTTAAATGTTTAATTTTCCTTTCTAGTGAGTCCTGTTCTTTTCTGCCCAATGTTGAATCTGGAACTTCTATGAAGGAAGGATGTGAGAGTAACAATAATATTAGATTGGGGATTGCAGCGGCAATGGATACTGGGAAGCTAAATCTGCAGCCATTCCCCACTGCCTGGTCACTATCGCTCTTCTCCAGCCCCCAGTGGGACCTGCCTCTGTTCAATCTGTATCACAAGAGACTAGCAACTCATCTCATTGAAACAGTTAATTTGAGAGATGGGCATCTCTAAGCCCTTTTAGATATATATAATCAGATACATGGGATATATATATATAAAAAAATATATCATATATGAAATATATATGATATATCATATATGAAATGTATATGATATATCATATATATGAAATATATGATATATCATACATATATGAGATACATCATATGTATGAAATATATATTATGTTTATGTGAAATATATATATCATACATATGTATTTTTTAACTTAAGCACTAACTGTCAACTGTCATATAATCTCTAATAGATGAAGTTCAGGGTGCTCTAAGAACTCAGCCGGTGGGCCTAAGCTAGAAAGCAGAGATGTCAGCAATTATTTTTTTTTCTCTAGGTAGTTCCCTTTCAGCTAAACTGTTAAGGATACGCAGGAATTAGCTAGGAATGCAGACATAAAAATCCATTCTAGAAAGAGAATTTGGGAAACAATAGGGAACTTATCTAGGCCACAGAAAAAGAGAAGGAATTTGGTAGGAATAATGAGTATAGTAGGAGTAATAAGTAAGGTGTGAGAGGGTGCTAGAGACATGAAAAGCCATCAGATCGTAAAGAGTTCTCACTTGTAAGTGGGAGCGAAATGATGAGAACACATGGACACCTAGAGGGGAACAACATACTCTGGGGTCTTTCAGAGTGGGGAAGAGGGGTGGAGGGAGAGGATCAGGAAAAATAACTAATGGTACTAGAGTTAACACCTGGGTGATGAAATAATCTGTATAACAAACTTCCATGACACAAGTTTGCCTATGTAACAAAACTGCACTGGTATACCTGAACTTAAAAAAAAGTTAAAAAAATATTTAAATGAAAATTTAAAAAAAAAGTCTTCTGTGCTAGGTTAAGGAATTTAATCTCTAGCCTTAAAGGGAATGTTTCTGTCTGCTGTACAATGAGTGAGTGAACTGTACAGTTTGATCTATTACATTGACTGCTGTCTCCACTGAAAATATTTGTATCATTGTCAAGGCAGAATAATAAAACTTCAATGTTAAAATTACCTGAAGTTACCCAGAATGAGATTGCCATTAGGATTTTTTTTTCTTGCTTTATGCATTGCAATTAAAAAGAAACATAGAGTATGTTGGGTTGTTATTATTTTTGGAAAGAACTCCTTCTATCTTGCCAGTTTTCTTTAAAACATACCAATATGTTTGTTTGGAATATATTTTCCTAGATGAGTACTGAAAATATATACCCCAAATTAAAGAAAACTCTGAGAAGCAAGCCAAGTGCATTTCTGATGGCAACTCTTCTTTCTCCTAGTAAGCCTTCTCCCCTCACTCTCATGGTTATTCCATGGACATATCTTTGCATACATTTTATTATTTTGCAATTTTATATAATGTATCTTGTTGTGGCCATTGAGGAATACTATACTTTCTGAGAAGGTTGTTTTTACCTTCTTCTAAAGGGGGAAATCATCCCCAGTTTAAATAATGAGTAAGCAAGAAGTCCTTAGATATGGACCAGAACATAGATAGTGGATATGAACGCAGTTAGGCATGACAATGTACTTTTGTCTCTCTTTGATCCTCATACTGTTGGATCTCACTTTTAGAAGCATAAATGTTCTTGTAGGTTCTGTTAGGTTGAGGAACACAGAAGATACCTTAGGGTTCTCTAGAAAAATATGCCTGAGAATGGATTAAAGTGTTAATTCTTTGTTTGTAAATTACAAGCCCAGGGCAGTGAAGTTGAGGAAAAAAATAAGTGAGGCCCAGGAAAGGAGCAAATTGAAAGAAGTGATACATTACTGCACTGGTTACTGCTTTACAATGAGCTGCAAAGATGTGTTGTAGGTGACTAAGGACTCCCTTAGAAGAGCTGCAAAACAGACCTGCATCTTGAAAAGGGAAAGAGAGAGGGGATTTGTCCATTTTTACCCTTATGTGTCAGATTTCTCATGAATCCAGATGCATTCCATAGAAAGCTGACTTCCCTTTCTTCATCTTGCTAACCACACCAGAAGCCAGATCCTAGGACCTGCAGTTTGGCATTTAATGCAAGTCTGGCATTGCAAGCGAAAGAAAGAAGAAAGTGATGGAAGGTGAACTGAAAGGAGGTACGGGTGTTGTGTCCAACACAGAAATGCTCTTCCATCTGGAAGAGAGCTAAGTAAGAAGGTGTACATGTATCTGATATTGTACTGAAATACAGTAAATGTGTCTGATACTGTACTGATAGTGTATCTGTGGAAAATAAATGCATAGGAAAAAACAATCTTGACACATTTTGTGGCAAGATTGGGTACCACAGGTACCCCAATGGCTATTTTTCTGCTCCAGCACTCTTTAAAGCAAAAACACAGATTCAGAGGTTAATATAGAAAGCAATCTTAATCCAAATGCCAGCAAAGGAACCTTGGATGTACGCAGGCTAGTAAAGCTTTCTTTTACTTATTTCAGAAACTGCCAAATCAGGAACTGTGAATCTATCTTCCAAAGCTTTTTTCTATGCTAACATTCTTTTACAAAAAAAATAGTCCAGCACAAAGCAAACAAAGCTGTCAATGCCTCTTGCTTGTTACGGAGTTATGGAGAAACATGAGGGATCCATGGAGAATTATCTCCCAGCAAAGGATGGGAAGTTGAATTTGCAAGAAAAACCCATTTGTCTATAAATTAAAGGCATGTTCTCCAGACATGACTTTCCGTTCTCCAGTTTTCTTTTTCTTTTTTTTAGTTACGAACATAGTGTTTATACCCATCTGTATGATACCTGTATTTCTCCCCGAGGTGGTCCTGTGCAAACGTTTTATATGGACTTCAGGTTTCCCTGGACACCTCTGAACCCAATGTTACTTATTCTTTGCTAACAGCTATGAATGGATCTCTCAAAATGGCTGTCCAGTGATTTAACTGTCATCTTTATCCCTTCTCAAATCTACTCTCAGGAAAAGTTTTTATATGTGCATTTGCCTCAAGGTGTAAATGACGGAATAGACTTAGCATGCCAAACCCTTCATTGGCTCACTTGCATTTAAACAGATGAGAAATTTAAAACCAAGGATCAATCAGCAAGTAGCAAAGGTTTAGGGGAGAAAAATAAAGCTAACTCTTATTGAGCTCTCCATACAACCTGTATTACTTTAAATACTTGACCTGTATTAACTGTTTTGACTTGTGTCATCCTTGTAACACTCTTATGAGGTAGATACTATTAACAGTCACATTTTCAGGAAGATATAATTAATGCATGAAGAAACAAAAGTCCATAGAGATTCAGTAATTTATTGAAGAGTCTTTCCAGAGCTAGTTAATGATTGAACTAAGAATTGAACCCAAATGCCCTTTCTTCAGCTCCTGTACAATCAATAAACACAATAGGATGCTTCAGGAAAGGCAAGAGAGAAAAAGAAAGCAAGTTTTTATGCCTTTTCTAGAAATAAGACCACATTGGCATTATTTGTCTTCTTCCAATGCTAGTTCAGCCTTATAGGAGAGTATGTGAGTGTTTCTACATTCATATTAGGAAATGCAGTAAGTCTGTCTTCACAAACCTTGCTTCTATCAACAATCACCCAACAGAATTAATAAGCACCAAGGTTTCTCTATATATCCCTGAAATAAAATTTCCCTGTTATATTATGTACTAAATTTAACTGGAGAATAACAGTACAATCATGAGTTTTGAAAGAAATTTACAGATTGAAAGTCATTATTTCAGTACTTGATGGCAGTAACCTCCTCCTGGATTTTCACTCCTACTTTTTCAAAGAATATTCTCTCATTATCTAGCTGTATTTGGTACAGAATGGGAGGTTGTTCTAAAAATCAACAGTTAAAAACCCCGGAAATAATGCAGAACACTACTGCAAATAAATTAAGTAGTGTTGCTCATATCATTTCTATAATATTTGTTCCTAAAAATGCCACCATACATATTTCTGAAATAAAATATAGACTGAATGAGCAGCTCTTAGAAGGTAACAATACAGTGGAATTTTTAAGAAAAAATATTAAAATAATTTAACTGAGTAAAAAGCATTAAGCTTCATTTTAATATGTCGACATCAACCTTATATAATCTTTCACTGTTCCTCAATTAGAAGTAAAAGCACTGAAAAAGTATGTTTTATGTAAATACAAGAAAAGTTAATATTGCATAACTAGAAATAAAATCTGCAGTACTTTTATCCACAGAGATAATCAGGTCTGGAGAGTATTAGCTCATTTATTAAAATAACTGAGGGGTTTATGCAATGATAATTATTCATAATAACCATCTCTGCATCTCTTTCTTTCTTCTTTGTACTCTTATGAAAACATTGCTTGCATAAATATATAATGTGGTCAAACTGTATATGTAAGTATTATTCTAGGGGCCACAGCTCTGGCTAACAATCAGAATCATTCATTTTCAAATGTTTTAAAATACAGAATCTCAGGATCCATTCCACCCACGCTGACTCAGAATATCCAGCATTTGGCCCATTGAATTTAAATACATAAGAAACCTCTTTAGACAATTCTGATGATCAGCAGATTGGGAGACTCTGTAACTAGGCTAATACATTTAAGAATTCTGTTAGACATGTTTATACTTCAATCATAAGAAATATGCATTTCTGCTTCATTATTGTTCACTAAGAAAGACATCCAAAATTGGCCACCATAGTAAACATAAGAGGCCTTGAAATGCACACGTTTTTGTGAATTTTAAGCACAACATATTTTACTGATAGGCAGAATTAGGGAGATGACTATTTAAACTAACAGATATTTTAATTGATAATAGAATTATATACATAGATAACACCTAATAGATTTACTGGCAAGCCTTTCATACCTTCCCAATACTTGTCTATATCTAGTCTTTAGGTTTTCCATACATGGGGGAAAAAAACTTCATCTAACTTTTTGTAAAAACATATTATCATGGAAATTTAAACTTAAAAATCTTGACTGGGTCCGGTTGCTCAGGCCTAAAATTCTAGCACTTTGAGAGGCCAAGGCGGTAGGCTCACTTGAGGTTAGGAGTTCAACATTAGCCTGAGCAACATAGGGAGATCTCATCTCTACAAAATATATATATATATATTTTTTTTTTTTTTTTTAATTATCTGGGCATGATGGTGCAAACCTGTAGTTCTAGCTACTTGGGACGCTAAAGCAAGAGAATTGCTTGAGCCCAGGAGTTCGAGGTTACAGTGAGCTATGATGGCACTACACTGCAGTGTAGGTGACAGAGAAAGACTCTGTCTCAAAAAAGAAAAAAAATGTGTCAAGCCATACAAGCAGACACCACTAAAACTAGCTAATAGAACATGTGATAGTCAATGAGATGGGCATCACAATAAAAATGATTTATGTGGTTTATTAGACATCTTGAGAAATAGACAATGTATGTTAAATTTGAGGAGGATATGAAACTACCTCTCATTATAGATGTTGTTTATATAGATGTCAGTCTAGTATGGCTATGAGTTAATAATGCTGCATCTTATCGAGAATTGCTTTCAATAATTGCATTTTTAATAATCACATTCATTGGCAATTAGGTATGTTACTTATTCATTCATTCTGTCACTCAGTAAAAGCTATACTTGACAAACATGTACCTACAACTGTGCTAACTGCAGTACATAAAACACCCATGGTGCCTGCTTTCAACAACTTTCCACCTAGTAAGGTGAATATAAAAGCAATAATTTATCCAAAAGATCAGGCAATTACAGGTGTGACAAGTGCTGCAAAAAAAAAAAAAAAAAATAGTTGCTAAGAATGTATCAATAGGTGACTGAAAAAATACAAGGAAGTTCCAGAAATCCTCCATGGTAATTGGCATTCCAACTAATTAACTGAGGCAGGAGTTAGCCAACTGAGGAATGAAGGGAGGGAAACACTGCATAAGGAGCAACACAGTGCAATGGCGAGTGAGATGTGGGCAGGGTTGGGGGAGACTCGAAACATCACCCTCACCTAGGGTTTGAGCAGCGCCTGCCAGGAGAGATGGTCAAATCAGTCAGACATGGAAGGGCCTTTCCTAGTTTTCCTTTCACTCTCCCCTCATCCCTGCTCGCTTTCCCATATGAACCTTTGTCTCAAGCTTTGCTTTTGGAGGAAACATAGATTTTAAAGTTATCTCATTAAGATTTCAATAAAATTTGGGAAAGTGTATTCACAGGCATAAGCATTAAGCATAGATAATTTCCAAGAATTCATATTTAAAATGTGTCCTATCATTTAAATGACTTTTTCCAGTGTCCATGCCAGTAGTAACAAAAATAATAAAATCATAAAAATACATGAAGAATTTTAATTCCATTGATGTTGAAACACAGCTTTGAGGTATTACAAGAGATGAGGACATTACTTTAACGCATATATCATCTGCATTACCAAGAAATAATTTGGACTAGCATTGTCTGTATATGCAAGTAAAGTAAGTAGACCAGACTCTTGAATGAGGAAAATCCAAATCAGACCAATGCTTACCTGCTATCCTAGCCAATATTGGTTAGGTTTTTGCAGTAAGCTCTATCTTATAATGCTCTAATATTATTAAATGTCATTTTTATATCCTTTTAGTAATGCCCTTAAGCTTTGCAAAGTCAGTTAGAGAATGTCCATTAGCAGAAAAATATATTTTTAATTACATGATTAAATAAGTTCACACACTAGAGATAATGGTGCAAAATTTTTTTGTGCATTGTCTCTTGACATCTATATCTCTCTTAAATGGTATTAGGTAGAACTTCTTTCTCTGTCATAACTCCTCTTCCTCCCAGTCTCTCTCCAAGCTGTTTCCCTAGATCTTGTATCCCACTGTTCTACAACAATGAAGACTATCTCATTGTTCTGCCCTCAGCTACTGGACTAGGCTTTCAATATAAAGATTGCATCAGTTCTCCCTTGGATGAAGACTGGTGATGTGACCAATCAGAGGATCTGCACATAGAAGGAGTGAAAGAGAAAAACAGCTTGCCTTGTTCAGCTTTGGAATGACAGATATGAAATACAGAGACACATTGCTTACTATATTGTCTGTCTTATTGCAAAACTCTTTTTATTATTCTAGCTTGTAATGACCCTTGTACTGGAGTATGAATGAATAAATACCCAACACATGGAAGAGAAAGGGGAGAAAGAAAATATGGTCCTATATAATGGCCTCCAAGTGGAACCCTTTGGATACTCACGAAAAAGCATCAATTTCCTTAGAGAATATGGAGGCCCTGGAGAAAACCCTTGATTTATCTAGATTGCCTTTAGAGAGCACAACCTGATCATTTTAGGTTGATGAGATATTGGGTGCATTTCCTAGTGCCCTCAGTTAGGTATTGACATTTGCTCCTTCATTTCATAATTCAAAATTTACCTCTACCCTCAATACCATTTTCCATGCTTTATACAATTTTCCATGCTTGACTTCTAGACATATCACCTAGTGTTTCAGTGTCAGATGATAACTGAAATTGAGTTCTGAGAAAGGTGGCTCATTTTTGTACAAGTAGAAGTTATCTTGCCACTACTGAAGGTTTGAGAGCACCAGGTTCCTGCCCCTAAACAGTTCACTCACCCTCTTATTTACTATCTTTATTTCACATATACATTTCTAGAAGGGAAGGCTAGCTTTATGTCCCTGCTTGAGCACCATGGGATAACCTAGTTATGACTGTGCCCTGCAGATGGAAGTTCCAATGTCAGCCAGATATCCCAGAGTGAAGTTACTGGGAGCTTGGCGTAATCTGAAAAAATAACTCATAAGATATTTATTTAAATATATTCTAATCTAATTCTCCAAATATGTTTATCTTTAGAGTTGGTGCGACAGGGCCAATGTGTAAGAAATCTTTTAGAGAATTTTGTCCAATATATATGTCCTCAAGAACAAAGAGAAGAGGAGAGGAGATATGGAGGAAGCTATCTCATTTACTATCATGCAGGCAGTTGCAGCCTAAAGCACGTGCAGAGATTAACGAGAGATAGATGGCTTTCACTGAGGGATACCTGAGAAATTCAGAACTCAGAGACAGCAAGTATAGCAGAGATGGGGAGCCAGTCACAGTATGGAAAATGGAAGGGAGTGTAAGCTAAAAGTCTCTAAAGGATTAATTGGCCCTTTGCCCCACTCGCTGTACAAAACTGAGAGCATTCAGGTAGCCAATCTCACCTACTCCTATTCCATGGCCAGGAGTCAGTTTGGGGCTATAGAATCTACGATGTTGAAATACAGAGACTCAGAGCTTTTAGTCACCAGAAGTGAAGAAGATAAAGGTGAGACAGAGTTTAAAATGTGCAATAATTAATAATCTTTATAAAGAAAGTATAGCCAAATCTTAAGCCCCCTGTTACTACACTGACCAGAAAACATCTAGAACAAACATATTGGGAAACCAGCTCGTCTCTAGTTTAATCAATAGACTCTAAGTTAAAACAAAACAAAACCAAAACCAAAAAACTCAAGTCCAGAAAGAGGGCAAAGGAATTGTGAGGGTTATTTTTCATTGTTGTTGTTTTTAATTAGGGGGATTGTCCTTAACAACCTGATTATCTTTCCTTAATTTTGAGTGTACAGATTAAGCAATATCCCTGTTTGTTTGCTTGAGAGACACAATGTACTATTAACCATCTCCACTATCTCCGTAAGTCTCTGTAGGTCAAATCCTCTTGGCTGCCACTTTGACCTTGCCACTCATTGCAATAATTGCCTCCACTGTTAAATGCTGAAACCCGGCTTCTGTCTGGGAAACGGGCGGAAGTGAGGCTTCAACCAACTTCCTTGCTTTTGTAGCCCAGGCTTTCAACGGCATTTTCTTCTGTCAGCCTGTCCTGGAGAGCAGAGCCACCATTGAACTTAATGATGCTGGTGCGCCTCTCAGAGCTAATGCATCAGCACTTTGAAAAATAATGTGTCCTTCAGGAGACATAGTGAAACATAGTTTTTGGGGGTTTTTCCAACCTTCCGTAACATATTACTTTAACACATACAGACCAACATGCACATCTCAATTATCTTCTTCCACAGTCTGTAATGCTAATTCAGGCATTTTTATTTTACTTAGTCTGGACTATGATTTTTTCCACGCGTCTCTGGGATATCCTAACAGTGTGTTTGAATAGTTTCCCAGGGTCCTTTCTGGGTTGTTAAATCCTGCATCTGGAGAGGGTCCTTTCATGTTAATAAACTACCTTTTATCCCAAATCAAGTTAAATTTCTCTTTGCTTAGTTTTTTAGGACTGTAGTCCCTTTTCTCCTTCTGCAGATCCAGCACATCCCCAGATGAGTGACATTGTGACTTAACCCATTTATTGGCTGTGTGTGGGCAGACGTTGAGGGAGTGCATGTTATATTACAGATGAGAGACATCTGCATCATCTGCAGGTAATAGCAGAGCTCCAGCCATTAGCATAGAGAAGTGGGCTACTTCTGCAGGCTCACAGGGTTCAGGGAAGTGTGTGGGTTCAAGAATTCGATGCATCAACACCTGCATCAGTCTCCCATTCTTTCACAGGCAGGGCCCTGACTTTTACATAGCACACCTACCTTGATTGAGAGCTTAACCTCTGTTGGAGCTTTCCCTACCTTTCTGCTATAAGAGATGAGTGCCCTTTTATAGGCAAACAAAGAGGGCTTTAATGTTTATACTTGGCTTCTCATTGCCGATCATCTTCTGCTTTTATTTATCTTTTAATCATAGCATCGATTGAGCAGAGTAAAACCACTGAATTCTGTTTCCTTTACAGTTGCTATTTCCTTCATAATTCTACAGCTTCCACACAAACATTATAGCCTATCCAGAATCCAATTGTTCCACAACTGGATGTTTATTCAGAATACCTGATCAGGCACAATGCTAAGGAAGGCACACATAGGCACTCCCCTTCTCTTACCCTGGGTCACTCCAACCTATCCTTTACATCTCCCCAAAAATGCCCATTCCTCAAGGAAGTATGTAAGCTGTCATTCACATATTTTCCTCCCACAGAATTACATGTATCCTCTACCATAGTGCCAAATGTGTTACCTTGAAGTTGCCTGGATATTCATCTTTATCTGACACTCTGATAGAAGCAACTTGAGGTTAAGCACCATGTCTGTCTTGCTCATTGTTTGCTATAATTCTAGCATGAAGCATGGCACCAGCAACCTAAGAGATAATCAATAAAAGCTTGTTTAAAAAAAAAAGTCAGTACAGTTTAGTACTGTAGTTTTGTATTATTTTGATGTCCTTGATTGAGTTCATAAAAGAATTCATTAGATTTGATGATAAAATCTCTTTATGTACTGGTATTGTGACTAGATATCCTCTAAAGCTACTTTTTTAGAGTCCGCTATATATATCATATAAATGTCATCTGTCATCGTACTTATTAAATTTGCAGAATCCTAATTAATTTTTATTTAGAATCTGCTGGCATTGTCACCATTGTTTAAAAATGTACTGCTCCTTGTATTATCTAAAATGGCACTGTGATGAACTGGCTGTCTTACTAATTTTCTCCGACTGTCCAATGAGTCATATAGCATTTCCTGTCAAAATCTTTCATCTCGTTTTTACCAACTAAACGCTCAAACTATTGACATCATTTATGGAAATGGAAAGATGTTTAAAGTGAGTTGAAAGCTAGTAAAAGCTAGTCCATTTTATAAGTTACAGTTATTTAGGATAAAATCTCCACAGACAATTTCAATAAGAAGGACAATTTTATTCTCTTATTTAATACAGTTACACACTCACTCTCTATGTCTCTATGTGTATATGCATGTATGTGTGTCTGTGTATATGTGTATTTTATTTATATATATGAATATATACACACAGGGGCTCAATCACATAGAATAAAAATAATGTTTTCTGTCTTTAACACTCTGAAACCTCTTTACACTGCTTTCTGATATGCCTCTTTATGAAACACTGAATCTATCCTACATTGTGTGGTGAGAATGTCTATTCTGGCATTGCTTATTGCAACTAACAACTATAAATCTTGATGCCTACCCTTCTTTTATTTATCTTAGGTCAAATCACCCTATAACAGCTGGCTTCTGGAATTTCTTTTCTTTTTTTCTCTACATAAGCCCTGTGGAGAATTTCAAAGTTTATCACGTCTAAAATATAATCATCCCTGTTTTCCAGGAGACCATGGTTACATCACATACAGATTATGATTTAGATTTGCTGGGAATGAAACTGCTGAGGAAAATGGAACTAGATGTAATGTCAAAAGTAGATCTAAATATATTAGATACATACAAGTGAAATCCTAATTTACACTGCAGATCATCGATTTGTTCTAACCATAGAAACCACATCATCAACATGCTTTGTTATTGCCCTGAAGGGCATGTTGACCTATTTGATTTAATTTTCTGTTCTGCCAGTTAAAGCTTTCTTTGACCAATATTTAACAAAATCTTCAGTTAGGATTTATATGGTTTAGCTTTTCTCCATAAAATGAAACTACACTATATAGTTTAGTTTACTTTAGTTTGACTGCTCTTCAGGTTTAACACTGATCCGCTTCTAAGTCCAAGACAAAATTATCTTCCTCTTATAGGTTTTTCTGTGTGAGATTTATGACAATATGGTTATTCAGCAAAACGACTATCTGAAAGAGCTGTGAAGATGAAATTGTGTTATTTGAAATTGTTCTCAAAGGTCAAGAATAATATTTTCAATGGAGCATCTAAATATGTCATTTTTTAAAAGCATGAATGAATTAATAATTTGAATGAATGATGCATTTTTTAGAGTGGATATATCATATACATCATTGATACATAGTAGTGGTGCCATAGATTTTGTGTGGTTTTTTTTTTTTTAATTTCTAACTTGACTGTAGTGCCACCTCTGGGAACTCCTTAAGATATCAACAGTTAGAATATGGAACTCAGTCTATGTAAACTCAGAAGTCTACAGAGACTGTTTCATCTCTGGAAAAGAAAATAAATTTTATTAGAAGGCATACTAAGATACAATAAAATTCAGTGAAGTTAGGCACACTTAGTGACATGGACATTAACAAAGACCTATTCTTACATATATTAGCCTGTACCTTCCTAAAATTTACCATATTAAACAGTCTTATTTATGATAAGTAAATCTCTTGATTTAAAATCTCTGTTTTAAAATAATTCCCGTATTTAGATGGATAAAAATGAAAATTGAGGAACTCTTTAATTAGAAGGTACACATTTCATTTTGTGTAGTGGTGAATCCTAGAATAATGTGTGTAAGCCACGTGAAACCATTGGATGTCTTCCTATGTGCTAATTGTCCAAGATCAAGGGCTATACTGTGTCAGAATTCTTATGAACTAAAACTATTGACTCTAGAGATTTTGGACTTTTGTAGCCCCTATTTTGAGCTAACTTATAGGTTCCAAGGCTTTTGTTTCCCTGGACTATTTTATCTACAGACCGTACCAAGCTCTACAGAAAATGAAGAAATCAAAACTAAAAAGAGCTTATCCCATCTCTGTTAATCAACTGGTAAGAGATTCAAATGACTCAAATTTGACCCACAAGCTCTTAAAATGTAACATGTTTATTTAGATTATGGTGGTTAGACAAAATAATGTAATGCAGCCATCAGTTCCTTGCTTACTTTCTGGGATTCACTGTCCGCTTCCCCACAATATTAGCAAATGGGTAGCTCAGTGCTTAAGTGATGGCTTCTGAGCAGCAAGTGGCCAAAGCCCAGTTCCTCTTTCAGTCATTGTTAGAAGGCACTGACTTTGGAACTTCTTTGTCCTTCATGTTTCCCCACAAAGGACTATATAGATATAGTTAATCCTTGGCCCCTTAACATGCACTAAGGCTGCTTAACATCAGCCGTTTGGCATGCTTTTTATGTAACACACAATTATCTGGCAAAAGTCACTCTGTAAAGCATAAGTAACACGTTTATATTACTATTATCAGAAATGACATCAGTGCACAAAACAACTTTTATGGTCCAGTTAACAAATTTCAATACAAGCAAAGCCATAATTTAGAAGAAAATCCCCCAAACCATGTATATTATAAATAATTCTTCATAGCTTGCCTCCCTGCTGTATTATTACTATTTTACCTAATGACAAAACAAATGAGTTTGAATTTGTCTCTAGATTTAGCGTAGGAGCTAGCCACAAGTTATCTTATATTTAAATATAGCAAACTAAGTAAATTAACACTCATACTTTAGAAACTTTAATACAAATCTCTTAAACATGCCAGTAGTATATTCACAGGCATGAGCTGTGTAATTCCCAAAGTCAGTTACCTTAGGGTATATTCATCTGAAAATTTTAATTATAGAAACAATACAGTATACTTTGAAATTGTTAAATAATGTAAACTATGTGCACCTGACAATTCACAAATAGTGTATTGTGTTTTAAATCCCTAAAGATTTTATTTCAAATAGTTCTTCAGAGCTCTTGAAGTTAAATAATTCTTACAAATACTTAAGCATTTGTATTTCAAAAGGAGCTTGTATACCTCTATTTTAGGACTTTAACAGTCTATCTGAAATAAAACTTGATTGGCGTAGGTTACTCTGTATGAGACGAAGTAGTGTTAACATTTACTTGATACCTGCAGAGAAAAGCAAGCAAATCATATTTATATAGTGTATTAAAAGATACTGCATGCAGCTGTTTTCAACTTGATTTTTATTGAGACAGTGGAAGGGAAAAACGACTTTAAAGCTTTCTGTGATGATGGCTTTAGAGACAAAGGCCAGCATTCACACACTTTGGGCTCAGAAAAACATTTAAGACCAAAAAGATTTATTAACCAGAATTCTTTTAAGAACACGCCAAATTAAATTTTAAATCTGCGTATCAAAATGTGTAACTAGATTTTTGGCCCAGAACAGTCATCAAAATGAAAAAACAGTTTCATTCAATTAACATTTCTATCAAATCTGGGGACACAGAGTTTTATACTTTAAATGAATATGGATGTAAAATTTCATGCATTTAAATAACTTGCACATTTCAAATAGATTTGACTTCCAGTTTCTAAAATAAAGTAAAATGAACTAAGAATTTGTATTCAAAATTAAATATTCACTACCATTGTATGTGATGGAAAAAATGGTTGCTCATGAAGTGAGAAATCTCTTACCAGGATCTGAAATTATAATAGGAAAGTGCCAACCAATTCATGGTCTTCAGTGTCATCCAGGGCCCAGCCAATATCTCCTAGTCTCTGGTGCATTATCTCCAACTCTCCTCACTAATTCTTGCAAATCTTCACCAGTATAGTTGCCTATGATCTCCATTTTTCCGCATATGACCATTTCTTGGACTTCTTTGAGAAAATATTGTTCATCACATACGAAATCTCAAATCCATCTCTTACAGTCATTCTAATTTGACTTCACTACTCTCTTTTCCTCTGAATTTTTTAATCTCCTAACGGCCAATCACCCTACATGTGCTCTTAATTTTTTTACCACCTGCCTACACGGTGAACTTACTCCATAAATTGCTTCTCTTCCCTATATTATTATTCTCACCATCTTCCTCTAAGTTTGACCTTAAATTCTGCATAAAGAATGCTGGTATTTTAATATGGATATTAAAAAATTATGTTTTCTTATACCTGCATTTCCCTACATCTAGTCCGGTATATCTATCTACCCTTCCATATAGAGTCCTGTTTCCAAGTGGACTAGTATATGTTCTATGTTCACACTTCCTTGCCTTACCCATTTTTACACCAAGATCTGCTCTTACTCTTCCACTATAACATCGTTTGCCAGAGTTATTAAAAAGACAAGATGCTAACATTTTAATCCACAATTTTATCAAACAAATTCCACTTGGCACAATTAGCATTAAGTATATAAAACTGCACTCTCTTTGTTTTATTTTAATGTGCCATCAAAGACACATCTCTGTTAATTTCAGGGCATACTTAACACAATTACAAATATATGCAATCTGGCCTTGGACTAACTTGGAAACTTGGGTCCAATCTTGGTCCTGCCACATAGTGCCTGAGCGCTGAGTGGCTTGGCTAAGTTACCTAAACTTCATTCATTTAAAATTCCCTCACTTGCAAAATGGACTTGAGTAATAGTATCTACTCTACAGTGCTATGGTGAAGATTACATAGGATAAAATACTTAAGTCACTGGCATTTAATAAATTATCAAAAAAATTGAAAACCACATGCTGCGAACATTTTAATTCATAATTTTATCAAACAAATACCACTTGGGACAATTAGTATTAACTAATGCCCTGAAATTAACAGAGGTGTGTCTTTGATGACACATTAAAATGAAAAAGAAGAGTGTAGGAGGAAGAAAGAGAAGAGGGTAGACAATAGAAGAAAAAGATAGAAGACACCCTTATTTTATAAAAAGGCTCCAGACTTGTAGATTCCCTTGTTAAAGAAGAAACAAAGTCAGACTTGAAGGAGAGACTTTATTTGAAAAGGCTACTGGAATAGGAGAAGAGTGACTATTGCAATAGAGAGAATGCTAGAAACATGAGACCTATAAATGTCTCAAACGTCAGACAGAATATTCTTTTATTGGGAAGAGTTAACAAGGATAGAAATGATCAGGCGTAGGGAGTGGGATGAGCAGGTGGTGTGATAGGATAGTTGAGCAGGCAGTCTCTTTCTTTGCTGTCAGCCAGTTCTCAGGAGAGGCCACTGAGGGTGAGGATGGTTGCTGTACTTTCCATTATCTGCTTAGGCACCCAATGCTTGCTTAAAGTACAAGGTTGGGTCAAATTTTGGGACCCTCCAAAGAAAGAAGCCTGACTCAAATTTGATAAAGACAAGTTAATGAGCATTTTGTTCAAATCGGTCAGTGGGTACAAACAGTTCAGCTAGTTGTTTGTGAGACAAAAAACGGGAATTTGAAGCATCTGTGTCTGGCCTTCTGCAAGGTGAAACAAAAAGGTCATACCTGAGCCTTGTCTAGGTCTTATGGGAGAAGTGTGGTTCTCTGCAGTAAGCCCTTTCCTAGAACACAGAGTGGGGAGATTTCTTAATCATCACTATTTTCCAGAAGCATAGGACTCAGGTACAGTTCAATATTGTCACACTTTTCTTATCTCTGGAGCTTCAGTACAACTTATTCTATACCCTAATGGTTAGTGGCTGGCTGGCTCAGCCAGGGTGAGAATCTGGTTTTCCAGTAGCACAGGACAGGTGATGATAGAGGCCATGAGTTTGGGATAACTTATACAGCTGTTATTTTTTAAGTACTTAAACTTGTAAGTGTCAGGATCTTCATTGGGTGAAAGAACCTCACATATCTGCCTTAGTTAGGGTTTCACTGTTGTTGCTTGTTATTTTCTATATCCCTTTTCTGTGTTTCTCTAATTACTGGAGTTGTAACCAGCCCCATGTAAATTGAGAAAGAAAGCTGTTATGTAGACATGCCCTACTTTAATGTTAGGAATAGACAATTACTAGAATAGACTTTTCCTTGAATGTGTATTCATGCAGATGCTTAGTTTAAAAATAGAGAAATAATAATAGAGTTGATTTAAAAGATTTCTGCATAGTTTATTTAAAAAGATATTTGATCGTTAGGCTTTTCTACTATTAATGTTAGGTTTCTGCCATATTAAAAATTTTTTTTTAATTTTCCAAAAGTCTGTTGAATATTTGTACATACACCCCCAAAATTAATATATATTAGAAATAACTATTATGCTTTGGTGAGTTTATTGGCTAATTTCATCAGTATTCTCATAAGTATGTGATTCCTCATACTCCAGAACCAAAAATTAAATATGAAAATATTTCGGCTGGGCATGGTGGCTCACATCTGTAATCTCAGCACTTTGGGAGGCTGAAGCAGGAGGATCGTTTGAGCCTAGGAGTTTAAGACCAGCCTGGGCAATATAGCAAGACCTTGTCTCTACTAGAAATTAAAAAAAAAATTAGTGAAGCACAGCAGTGCGTGTCCATAGTCCCAGCCTCTCAGAAGAGTGAAGATGGAGAATCTCTTGAGCCTAAGAATTTGGGGCTGCAGTGAGTTATGATCATTATAATCACATCATTGCACTCCATCCTGGGTGACAGGGCGAGACCCTCTCTCAAAAAAACAAACAAACAAAAACCGAGAAGGAAGGACGAAGGAAGGAAGGAAGGAAGGAAGGAAGGAAGGAAGGAAGGAAGGAAGGAAGGAAGGAAGGAGAAAAACGATTTCACTCATAGACACAACAGCTATATGATTTTTCCTGGAGACCCTCTTCCTTTAGGTCTCAGTGTTCCTTTTCTGAACTGGACTGCTCTTCTCTTGCCAGCCACACAGCTGACACCTTGTAAATTCTGTCCATCCCTCACTTGCGTTGGATGCACTGTTATTTCCTGATTATTTCTATTTTTCTCTTAATTTTCTCCTTAATTTTGATGGAATACACCTTCTAACAACTCTCCCTCTATTCTCTTCATTGTAAATTTATTTTATTTTATTTCTTTAGTTAGTAGAGAAAAAAATGGACACACTTCATCCACTCCTATTTTTAACTTTTTTCCTCTCATGAGTTCTATTTTTCAAATGAATGTGAAAACCAGCCCCAAAGATTAAGACGAATACTGTGGCTTATGAGGATTACCTTCATCTCAGCTTGAAAATATAGAAAATCCTACACATTTAAAGCTATAGTTAATTTCATTTATTAAGTATTGTGTTTACATTCCAAGAATTGAAATCACTTAAGGGGCCAATATGTGATGTAACAAAGGGAAGGGAATTTAGGAATTTCCACAAGAAGAATGAATGAAATAAGTTCTATTGATCATTTCCAAAGGAAAGGACATTTTAATTCCAACTACTGTAAACCTGCTTTCTGTTTACATGGTAAGGCAAGAACTGTGGATAAATATGAGCTTTAGAAAACTGAAGAATGTTATATCTGTATCAGTTTGCATCTCAGCTTTGACCTTCTCCTGCTTAATTTTCTTACTTTGATAAGTAAGAGTATCTTTTTTACTGTTCCCATCTATCCTTAATAGATATGGCCACATCAATGCAGAATACTTCCTAGATGACTAAATAGAGATTGACAAAATGGGCCTATATGACTGAGAAAACTGGCATTTTAAAGTAGTTCTTAGTTGACTTTACTGAATAACCAAGAATAGATAAAGTAATAACAATAATAACTCTATTCACAAGCTCTTCACATTACCATGAACAGAGATAGTTTTAAAATGAGGCCTCACATGTTTTGCTCACTTGTGCAGCTTAAGAGCTCATCTGAGTTCTTGGCATATAAAGGAAGTCAATAAATATTTGTGGCTGAATAAGCACTCTTTTTATTAGCTTTCAAAATCTTTGCTATCATCTGATGATTCTACATTATGTTTGCTAATTTTCTGTCAAATTCCCTTTATTTAGTATTTATACCTCCAGAATCAGTTTACCACTAATCTTATAAAACGTGGCTTTGTTCAAAACATACGTACGTACTGCTGCTACTATTTATAACATTCCCACTAGAATATTACAGCTACTGGCTTTATTATTTTTGTTTTTACCATGACGTTAATGAAGGATGCCGCTACTGATGATGATAATAATGGTGAATATGAAGGTGATGTAACAATATCATTTTCTTCTTATACCAGATTTATCTTGCATTCCTCTTAGTTTTTATCATAGAGGAATCTTGCATCTTCAATAAAAACCAAGTTACTCACCATCTACTTTTTTTCATGTAGATATACACAAATCATCTACATTTCTTCATTGTTTTCTATTCAAAAGCCTTCTGTTTCTGCTGATTTCATGCTCTTTTTTTAGCTCCCCAATGAAACGGCTATCTCACTATTATTTCCCTCCTTGGGTGAGGGGCGGGCTACATGCTTTCAGTTTTTATGCTGTTAGGGTCCCAGCAGTAAAGTGATGACATGCTAAAATTGAGATCGTTTGAACAGTCTATATGTACAAAGAGACTAATTACCCAAAAATAAGCAAGATGTAAAGGAATCACAAAAAAGAGAGATGGAAACAGGAGCTAACAGCAGCAGCGCTATAGCCATTCCTAAGGACTCACAAACAAAGAAAAAGAGGAGGAAAGAGAGTCATGTGGCAACTTGAGAGAACCAGAGACTTCAGTTGAGGAATACCACCAGGCCAAGGCAAAACTCAGGAAAGGAACAGAGAAATAAACAGCCTAACCTCATCCTCTTCCCTCCTCCTCCCTCCCTCATCTTCTCTTCATGCCAGTGCTTCCCATTAGTTTAACCAAGACAGAAGCCAAACTTCATAGGAATTTGTTGATGTAATTGATACAGGTCAGGCACCTGGGGGAGAGAGCAGGTTGCAGAAGAAGAGACACTGGATGTGGAGTGGGAAGCTATCTGACCCACTGTTCCACCTCTGTTTTACAGCATGTATTCTTATCCTGCATCCTGCTTAGCCATACAGTCTGAAGAGCAGGGCAGCTTGTACTCTAATCTGAACTTGTTTCAGCGTCCGTTCTGGCTTTGGAATCTCCTCAAAACTATACCCTTACAGGTCATCTGATAAAAGAACTGGAACAACATGTCCAACTGTGATCTGTGTACACTTCTTCCTAAACCCAAAAGGTTTGCCAAGCACTGTACTGCTTTCCTTCATGACGGGATATGCAAAGCACATCTTCTCATCTTATACTTTAGAGGAGAAAATCTGACAAGCATCATGTTATAGATATCTACAAACCTCACTGACAGGTCAGGTTTCTGAATTTTCCCCGGGTTTATTTTTAACCCTATGGCTCACATATCTTACTAAGACATACAGGTACTTGCTACTTCTTGATCACTTGATCCTACCAGCACAAAGCTATCAATGTAACAGACATATGGGATGTTTTGCCGATAGCAATGTTAAGTGGGTCCCTCCTATTTTATAAAAAAAAATAATAATGGGCATAGTCCTGAGCCAAGACAAAGAAAATGCAGTATGATTAAAGCTATGTGCATCTAGATTATTTCTGATTTTGCTTACCCATTGGGATAGAGAAGAATGCACTCAACAAATCAACAGCTAAATACCAGGAACAAGAGTTCATGTTTAATCGTGCCAGTAAAAATAACACATCTATAACTGTGGCTGTGAATTGCATCATTACTTTCATTTAGTTCATGAAAACCTGAAATGCTCCATACTGTATTCATGTGAGTTTGTTTGTTTCTTTTTGTTGGCCAAATATGTATAGTGAAAACATATTAGGAATTATCATCCTTGCATCTTTAGTCTTTGATAGTGTTCCTAGTCTCTATCGTTATTTCAGAAATGTGATATTACTTTAGTTTTGGCACACTATGTCTGCTGGTGAAAGCTTGGAAGCTTTAATTTGGCTATAATTTGCACTATAATAGCTCTCATTTTGTAGTCAGATAATCAATTTTAATATTCTGCCAGTCATTGATAAAATCATCCATTTTAACTTTTATTATGGGATTGTGGAAATAACATGATTGATTAGCCCTCACATACAAGATCCATTCCAATATTCCCAATTTCCTGAGTTTTCAGTTTCTTCCTGTATAGTATGCCAACATGTCAGGCATGTTGGTTTTATTAAGTGTAGGCTATTGTTGAGTTGTGTCTACTGTTCTGGCATACTTTCATTACCACCCCTATGTACTTGAGCCAATACATCATATCCTGAGCCCAAATTAGGCTCACTGTTGTCAATAAATTTGAGCTATTTAAAATATACATTTCTTCTCCTTTTGCCAAATATCTATACATCCTTCAGCCGCACATGCTCTTTGGGATTCTGCAGATGAAGTCTGAGGGAGGGGGGATCTTGTAATTCTCTTAATGTACCGTTATCTCCTGGTTCATGTCTGTAACCCCTCGGTCACTATAGATTATGTTGAGGATCCCTCAGATAGGGGGATAGTTTGCCTCCTATAACATGAGCACTTCAGGGAAATAATATTCATGGCCAATGTTTTAGGGTTCACTCCTCCCCTGTCAGTGTCATTACTTTAGTGTAAGAAATTTGTTGGGATAGAGTGTCTAATTTGTGCTGTGACTTTGAGACCTTTACAATTCTATGCTTGATTGTCGGCTACATCTACCCTATGACTATAAGAAATAAGATATTTCAAAATTGTCTTGGAGAACTTTTGGTTCTTCATACATGGTCTTAATTTTATAGCCATAGTTTTTCATTTCTCTTTGTTTTTCTATCTGTGTTCTCTAGGGTGTTAAGAAGTAGTTGGCCGGGCATGGTGGCTCAGGCTTGTAATCCCAGCACTCTGGGAGTCTGAGGCGGGCGGATCACTAGGTCAGGAGATCGAGACCATCCTGGATAACATGGTGAAACCCCGTCTGTACTAAAAATACAAAAAATTAGCCGGGCCTGGTGGCGGGTGCCTGTAGTCCCAGCTACTTGGGAGGCTGAGGCAGGAGAATGGCGTGAACCCGGGAGGCAGAGCCTGCAGTGAGCCTAGATCGTGCCACTGCACTCCAGCCTGGGCGATAGAGCGAGACTCCATCTCAAAAAAAAAAAAAAAAAAGAAGTAGTCAGGAGATTCCACAATTACTATAAGCTATTCTGTTACTATGTACATTGCAGAGCTCTAAGATCATCTCCTAGTTCACTGATTTACTAGGAGAAGTTTAGGATTTGCAAAGAGTCATATTTATGATATGATTTATTAGAACAAAAGGATACAAAGATAAATAAGCAAAGAGAATGGCAAAATAAGTGAAGAGCAGGGGAAACCAGGCACAAGCTTCCAAGAGCACTTTGCCAGCAGAGTCACACTGGAACTGCTTAATTCCTCTCACATGATTTGTGACAGCAAGTAGAAAATGTCTACCAGGGAGCTCAATAGATATTCAGTTTGCACGGTTTGAACTGGGGGCTAGTCACATAGGTACTTGCTTCCTAGCACATACCAAAATTTCAGACCACCAAAGGAAATCAAGTGTTCAACATAAAATGTATTACGTGTACAAAGAGTATAATCATAATAAGTTACTCTAAGTAGTTCTGGGAATGGTGAGAATCATTCCCCAAATCAGAAAAACCACATTTCAGCCAAGAACAAATCTTGCAAGCAAGCCTATTAAGGATAGAAATCTTAAGCCTGTTATGATTTCTCTTTTCTGCACCCCATGTAACTGTCATAGCCACTTCTTCCAAAACCTCATTTTCTGCATGCACTTTATCCCATGTCCCTTTAGTGAGCACTTGGATAACTATGGTTTTTTACATACAATGAATTACCTGTGTCTCATTTTCCTCTGGCAAGGAAGTCATCATGTGCTCCTTAAATATACAACAAACAAAACTGCGGGATCTCATTTTAAAGACCAGTTTCTAAATATCACTTCAAGTGACAATTACTGTGTCCATCAGAGGCCCAGTAGGAAATAAATGGGATATGTAAAATTGAGATATATCAAGAAAAAGGCATTTGCAAAGGATATGCTCACAGAGGTTAGAGCATAATCCTTTCAAACCATAAAGGATTATGAAGAAAACAGGACTAATAGCTGCAGAGATACTAACACCCTAGGCACTAGGGAACAATAGAAGGAGAGCTTTTCTGAACCCAGAAAGGAAAAATGTTACACTGGTCAGGTAACCTCAGGAGAGGTAGTGGCCCTCTGCTGATGGATGCAGCCAGCCACCCTACCTAGTGAAAATTAGGGAAAAACTACCTTATTCTCAAATATGCTCATTATCTTCTCTCCCTTAGATTTCTTCCAGTATTTCCAGGTTACCCAACCCAATCAGAAGCCAGAGTGTGTGGGATCTCACTTATGTCATCAATTTAGTTCACTCTTCCATAGTTGAGGAAAATTTGGGAGAGGTTAAAGGGGCAAATATAATATTTTTGTCACAGTTTATAATCTCTTTCCCCGTTGGCCAAGAATTTTGTACCCTTTGATTCAAGTACAAGTACCTTTGATTCTGACATCTCACATCCTCAAAGAATAATTCTAAAAATAAATCACAAGTAATGAGTTTCCTTTCTCCTTACTCTCTAAATGGTCAAGTCTTACTGCTTATCACCCATCAGCTTGTCCAGAATGAATCATAGACATTTCTTTCGCACTTTTATGTTTCTCAATGTCACATTTTCCATGTTTTTAAATTGTTTAGTGTCTGAATGCCCTCAAGATCTACTCGTCTATTCACTTCATGTTGTATAAAACATCATACTTTGTAAAACTGCTAATTGACAAATTCTCCATATATTTGCTAAATCAATGAATAAAATGTATACTTCAGCATTCTATACATGTAAATAAGACATTAATGTATATTCTATCATTGCTAAAATCTGGCTCAGTCAAATGTTTAGTGGTGAAAAAGGAGCATTAGTTTATAAGTCAATATGCTGGGACTCTAACCAATTCCACTACTTGCCAGAAATGCATCTTCATGAAGGAAAGTTTTCTCTATTTCATTATTTTCACTTGCAATGTGAAGAGCTTGGAAAAAATGACCTCTAGGACCTCTTCCAGGTCCTAGACTTATAATTCTGTTGATTTTAGTACAAATTGTTAGCCTTTTCCCGATTCCTCCATTGCATATATAGAGTGCTTTCAAGAGGATGTAGAATTTCTAGGCCAGTTATTCTACAGAGTCGAAGTGCTCTTCATTTTAGAGACAAATTACCCAATATTGGCTTATGTAACACAATGTTCCTGTTTAATTTTAAGTGTTAGAATTATAAAGGAAATATGTTCTTGGATTGGCCTTTTCTTGTGATTCCATTACAATGATTTATGGAGTAATATTTTAATGGTAAAACTCTTCGTTTGTCTGAAACATGCTATGCCAATTTTCATATGGTACTTTTAATTGCATCTAAGTTATGCATTCAACTTTTTAGACTATTAATACCTCAAATGAATATATATCAACTAACAAATTTCAAAGTCTATATGATAATCTTTGTCTTTTTTATTGTATATAATTAGTTGCTACTTCCAACTGAAATATAAGCAAGCATTACATTTTGTCTATTTACATACTTTTTTAAAAAAAGTTTTGCCACCTAAAGAATGGGTTAAGCCATGTAATAAATCAGAGCCCAGGAGTTGTCTAACGCACTGCTGATGGAAATAGAATAATTAAAACTTTTAACTGGCAGTATCATTACTATATTTCCATATTAAAAACATTACTCTGGCTTCTTTGAAAAAAATTATTATAAGAAACCAAAGATAGAAACTGAAACCTCAGGAGGCTACTCCAATAAGTCTGCAACTTCCAATAAGTCACAGAGATAGCTGGCTTGAAGATGTAGCAGTAGGAATGGAATTAAAAGGATGTTTTCAAAAAACACTGGGAAGGTAAAATTAGCAGAATGTGCTGATTTGTTGGGTAATGGTAGTTGTAGGAAAGAGTAAGACAAGAATAACTCTTAGAAATTTAACTTGACCTTCTAGTAATGAAGCTGTCTTGTATAGACAATAGAGTGGTAGAGATTAAGAATATTGAGAGGTACAGGTAGAGACATGAATTAAGCTTTGGATGCATTTCATTGAGTTGGTCATGTAATATTCAAAAGACCTTAATAAATGTGTCTAGTCCGAAGAGGTAGAAACAAAAACAATCAATACTTAGATAAAACAGAAACCCTGGAAATGGGTGAGGTCTAAGTTTCTATAGCACATCATTTTAAGAAAGTAGTGTAAGACATAAATTCTGGCACTAGACTGACTAGATTTGCATCTTGACCCTGACATGTATCATCTGAATTATCTTGATTAAGTTTATTAACTCCTCTGTGCCTTAGTAGTCTAACTTTAAAAATAGGAATAATGATAATGAATAACTTATGGACATGTTGAGAGGATTTAACTAGTTAAAGTACATTCAGTACATAGACTAGTGCCTGGCAATAAATAAATGCTCAGTAAATGTTGGATCATCATCATCTTATCCTAGAGACAGAGCAGTGAGGGAAAGGAGTTCAGGACAGAGTAATGAGAAGTTTCAACATTTAGCAATGATTTAGAAAAAAAAATAAAGATTGTGAAGGTACTTCAGAGAGCATGGTATAAATCAAGTAAGAAAAGAAGGAAGGAGACATTGGAAACAGCTGAAAGATGAAGCCATATGATAACTGCAAAGATGTCCACTAGACAAAATAGCATCAATATAACTTTTTACCTCAGTCCATTTAAGCAAAATAATGAGAGCAAAAAGCCGTTCATCATGTTTGAGTGGTTAATAGGATATAACAAAATGTAGAGTATATAAAACTCTTTCAAAAAGTTATCTGTGAAGGTCAGGTAGCTGAAATGACATAGGATGGGCAATAAGTGTAAAACAGATAGAAATGTACTAATAATATTCTAATGGAAAGATTGAAGGCAAAGAAAATGGTAGGTCATGAAAGGACAGTAGTCAAAGTTTCTGAAATAGAAAAATGAGACTGTGCTCAAGGACTAATGGTATAGTGGGGAGATTACAGGTTATAGCAAAAAAGAAATATAACTTCTAGTTGTAACAGAAGAATAGAGAAAATATGTTAATATTTAAGATTTTGTAATAGTTTGTTGTGATGAGGCAAGGTAATTTCTATTTTTTTTTCTTACTGAAATAGGAGGCAAAGATATGTCTGAGGCTTGCAGTTTGAGAATATGGAGAAACTTTGTTATAGTAAATATGGAGCATAGAAGTGAGGACCACTTAGAAATATTTAATTGATTATAAAGAAACGTTAAGTGAAGTTCTGAGATTAATGTCCATGAGCTTATATTGGCACCAGTGTGCCCTAATGTGTAAGATTCACCAGTCTTTATTAGCTATTTAGGTACAAATATGGATAAGGTAGTCAATTTTATTAGGTAACAGTTGAGATTCAGATGATGAATGTTAATAACAGAGACTTGGAGAATTTCGGTATAGATATCAATTTATGATATCAAATCTGTATTGGAAGGGAAGTAATATAAAGAAGGTTTTGATGAATAAGGAAGAACAACAAGGGTTGAGAATAATCTAGGAGCACAGTATATTGCAGTACGATAATGGGATTTCAAAGCTATTGGTCTGAGACGACTAATACATTTGAATGACAGAACAATACTGAGTATAGTCATGGGTCAAAGACCCAGTTAAGGAGAGAAGTTTTTCCTCGTCAATTCAGCCCTTGTGGATTTCAGTCCTTGATCACCCTCTTGTGTGGTGTTTGTATGTAGTTTGCAAACTACAAACTCTTTTACAACAGTCATTCTTTGTGTATAGCTAGTGGAGGTGAAGTGGGAAGATTATTGTAGTTGAGGAGAATTGAGAAACCAGTGTGAAGAATTGATTCTGTATGGATTCTGTAATCCAGAATAACGGAAGTACTTGAAAGTCAAAGAAAGTCTTCAACGCAGATACCAAAGAATCAGTGAGTAATGATGAGTGAATCAGTGATTTTCTGTAATGCAGAGACAAAAAGAAGCAGAAGTGACCTTCTTAGATAATAAAAGACTTTACTGAGAAAAACACCAACTTGTACTGCCTACACAGAGGTAGCTAGGCTGTTACTTGATTTTCAGTTAGTTAACAAAACACTGTGTCTCACAAACTGTTCTAAGCACTTGAGAAATATTAACATATTTAATTCTCATAACAACATTATGAACACTACTTTCATACATACTTAACAGAAGGGGATCTGTAAGCCCATAAAGTTAAGCAGTCTCTCCAAAGCTATGTAACTAGTAAAATAATGGAAATGAGGTTCAACCTAGATGGTGAGAGAAAGAAGTCTCTTCTTAATTGGACTTTAATTAGGCTATAAGAATTGTGGAAGTTGGAGGAGAATCCAGTTATATTTATGGTTAGTATGAGCACTGAATAATTAACAACATGGTAAAGGAAACAGACACAAAGATTATGAGAGAAAACAGAAGTGGAAGGTTGGAGTCAGAGGAATAATGTTATACTGGCAGGCAGAGTGAGAAGAAAGATAAGTAACGTAAGTGTCAACAAGTTAAATAGAGCAATGGAAATTGTGTTTGAACAGTCTTTTGATGGAAAATGAAAGCTCAAAACACACAGGTTTGTGCTGTGACCTGAGGCAAATTTTGGAGTTGCTTTGTTTGGTTGAGGCTGGGACAAATCGTTTCTATTCTTAAGCATGGCAGCTTTGTGGTCTAGCACAGCAAGTAGGGAGGTTGGCTGTTGGACATTAGTTGGGATTAAGCATGTCAGGAACCGTCCTTACATCACAAGCTTTTAGAAGGGGTACTTTTCATGGTTTCATTTACCATAATCCTTTGTGGTATATTTTGCTAGTATTTGTAGTCTATTCTCCCATAAGTGGGTCATAAATTTTCACTATTTTCATCACACTATAAATGATTAAACCATACATATTGCTTAGCATTTCTCAACTTTCTGGATGTTTGGTAGAAGAAACTGACAGGCAGTTGTTAAATACATCCTCTAAGAATCGTAATAAGAGTTAAGCCTCAAGCTGTCTTGGTGACTAATCAAGCACAGGAGATTAGTAGCACCACTACAGGCATGCTTTGTGCCAGGCCAACACTTAGTGAAAATTTTAATGTTTCATGAAAAAGGATCCAGATTTCCTGCAACTGATCTCACATCCAGTTTTTTTTTTAATAAAGCAGTGAAAATAACTAGAGAAAAGAAACATCAAAAGTGAATTATTTTATACAAGAAAAAGACCCAAAGCAAAACTTAAAAGTCACAGAATAAAGAACCTTGGAAGTCATCTTGTCAGAAAAACACATGGCGATCGTATAACATCATCTCCTTTCCACAGACATGGGCATAATTAAAGAGAAATCTTGATATTCTTTTCTGCTGAATACAAATCTGTCCCTAAAATCTGAAAACACTGGCTCACACAGCTACAGAAAATTAATATAAAGAGCTGGCATGTTTCCTATTAATTTTTCCCCCTTAATGATATATGTTCGTCAAAGAGAAAAGGAAACAGAAAAGGGATAGAGGCTGTCTAGCACAAGTCCAAGTTATACAGTAAGTCATCACTAGAACTCAGATTCTCAACTTCCAAATCTAGAAACAATCCCTTTATCATTTTATGCAGTAGCTGACCTGTTTTGTATGAGAAAAAGGTAGATCTGTGTGTTAAACATCAATTATTCCTAATGAAAGAAAAAAAAAATTAAGTCCCTCTTACAGACCGAATTAGCTGTTCTCCTAGTTCATTCGTTGAACCAGAACCCATCTATAGAGATGCTGAGCCAGTACTACCGTTCTACCCATTTACAGATGAGATGTGAGACTCAGTGGTGTGATCTGACAGTCTCCAAAGTGCTGCCCCCAGTGATTAAGGGTAGTTGTCCTTTTGCTTTTAGCAGCTTTTAGAATAGCAATATTTTAGGCTTCATAGATCTGTCTAATGAGGAGAGGGAACCTACATTTTCTGTTAAGGAGAGAAAAGCAAACTAGAAAAAGAAGAGAATTAGAATGGAAATTAAAATACACAGCATTTTAGCATTTTGCTTCATTGTTTTGCCATGCTGAGGCCCCACTTTCACTAATCTCCTTATATTTTTTTCCTCTGAGCACATGAATAGTACCAAAATATTTTTGGGTTTGAGACTGTGGATCTCACAATTGAAATGCTATTCATTTCAGAATATTGTGAGATTGGGATTGTGGAGTTTTCAGTGAATTTAGCATCCATTTTATTTTAGAACAATGTGGAACTTAAATCATACTTTGCCTCTTTGTTAAGTGTCAGCCTTATAGAGACCTTTCTATTTTCTGTTCCTTCTTTTTATTATTCCCAAATTGTACTTATATTGGACTCTAGGAACAGAATTCTATCTTTGCTATCTCTGACATTTTCCTTTGCCAGCTCTCCATTTTCTAGTATGTAATTTGTTCCACATAATGCAAAACATTCCCCTTTGCCTTGAGAAAAACCTAGAGATAAGAAATTATTCAAAACCTATAACTGGATCTTGTACATTCTTCTAGGCTAAATTTCTTATATTTCTACTTTCTTTTTAGTATTTCATTATATGCATTGTGCTTGCAATCTATCTCAAATTCATTGGGAATTTGAGGGTCAAGGGAATAAATACTGCTTTCCTTCTAAGAGATTCTTATCAGCCTTATTCCATCTCTGAATCACTGTAACTAAAATAATTGAAATGCCTATAAATTAACTGACATAGCAAAAGAGTTTTACAATTTCCTATACTCATTGGTGAGTTTTTGAAATTTAAAAAAGAAATTTCCATAAAATAAGGAACTGGATACATCGGATAACATCGAAGAACAGTGAAATACACACTTGAATACAAGGAGTAAAAGTTGTAGACCAACCAGTGTGATCTAATGGCCAGCATTCTCTTTATAAACAATTCATCTCTCAAATGCTGTCATTCTCAAATGCTAGTGCTTTTCTGGTCTTCTCTTCCAACCTGTAAAATTTTGCACCTAGTACTTAGAATAGAAGGAAAATTTTTACAGAATCCCACAGAGTAAATTGACCTTTTGAAGTTTTTCATTAAAAGTCCTTTTACTTTCTCTAATTGTGAGGAAACTTACCCTTGGTTTACTTAAGTCTCAGGTTTTCTTCAAAATTCTAATATCCCACCACTTCATCTCTTAGATTATTTTGCAAAATACCTTTCAGCCAAATCACTGCACCAAGTGATGCAACTCAGAATTCAGTGTAGGAAAAAGAATCTTCTGGTCAGAATTTTCCATAATAGCTATAATAGTTAAGCAATTCCCAAAATCACCAATGCAGAATGGAAAAATGCCATATGACACAATTAGATAATTTTTTAAAACCACATAACAATGAAATGAAGGAACTGCAGCTGCCTGCAACAACATGGATGAATCTTAGAAACGCAAAGGAAAAAAAATGTGTACTCTACGATTCTCCATTATGTATATTTCAAAAATTGGCACAGCAAAACTATAAATTTTAGGTAGAGAAAACTAAATGATAAAAGAACAAAGCAAAATGAGGAAATGATGAATCATGAATGTTAAGATAGTGGTGATTTTTGAGGAAAAAGGAAAGTGTCATTTTAAAAGGTTATATAGAAAGACACATTTGCCCTCAATAGTACATACATAGATGTGTGGTTTGTAGTAATTTATCAGACTGCACATATTGTTTGATGCTCTTTTTATATGTGTGGGGGTTTTGTGTAATGGACTAAATTTATGTAATTAACTAAATTTATTCCACTCATGTTTTCATACATAAATAATATATGATTTTATATTGTTTCATGAAATGTTAATGCTGTACATAGAGTTGCAAAAAGGTTTGTACTCTTTAACTTCATTTTTTTAAATTTATGAAGATGTGCATTATAGCATTACTTCTAATAGAAAACAAAACTGGTAGCAACCTAACAATCAACAATAGCTAAGCCATTAGACAAACTATGGTAATTAACTTTGTGGAAAATTATACTATTATTAAAATAATCATAATTATGTAACAGCATGGAAACATAATATTAAAATGGAATGTTGAGTATTGTAATTGGAAACATGTAAAAGTATGTATACATATGGAAAAACACTAAACATAGTCAAGTTTTGTGGAATTAAATAATTTTAGAATAAATGTTTTCTATTTTCTAGGCTTTCTGTACTTTGATGTATTTTATTAAAAATTAAATAAGCACGTGGCCGGGCGCAGTGGCTCGCGCCTGTAATCCCAGCACTTTGGGAGGCCGAGGCGGGCAGATCACGAGGTCAGGAGATAGAGACCATCCTGGCTAACACGGTGAAACCCCATCTCTACTAAAAATACAAAAAATTAGCCGGGCATGGTGGCAGGCACCTGTCGTCCCAGCTACTCGGGAGGCTGAGGCAGGAGAATGGCGTGAACTGGGCAGGCAGAGCTTGCAGTAAGCCGAGATTGTGCCACTGCATGCCAGCCTGGGCGACAGAGCTGAGACTCCATCTCAAAAAAAAAAAAAAAAAAAATGAAATAAGCACGTTTGGGTCCATATCTAAAGAAAATAAAATCAATATGTCAAAGAGATATCTGCACTCCCATGTTTATTGCAGCATTAATCACAACAGCTGGACAAGCATTAATCACAATAGCTAGCCAAGACATAGAATCAATCTAAGTGTTCATCACTGGATGTATAGATAAAGAAAATGTGGTTTAACATACACAGTGGGATACTGTTCAGTGTGATAAAAAGAAGGAAATCCTGTCATTTGTGACAATATGGATGAACCTGGAGAACATTATGCTAAGTGAAATATGCCAGGCTCCAAAAGACAAATACTACATGATGTCACTTCTATGTGGAACCTAAAAAAAGTAAAAATGATAGAGATGAAGAGTAGAATGATGGTTACCAGGGGCTGGAGTGTGGGGAGGGAATGGGGAGATGTTACTTAAAGGGTTCAAGGTTTTATTTAGACAGGAGAAATTAGTTAGATCTAATGTAGAGCATCATGGCTATACTTCATAATAATGTATTATGTCCTTGGAAATTGTAAAGAATAGATTTTAAATGCTCTCACCACAAAAAGGTGTAAGTATGTGAGGTGATAGTATATTAACTAATTTAATTCATTTTATAACATATACATATATTAAAAATCACATTGTATACCATAAATATAAACAATTTTCATTTGTCAATTTGAAAAATAATTTTTTAAAAAATTAGACAGTATAATTACAAAGTCACCATTCTAGCATGTGGAAGTAGTTAACTTCCCAATAAAGAAAAGCTGAGGAAAAAATTTCACCACATTCCAGATTCACACTTGAACTTCTACAACTGACGTGTCCTGATTTCAGTCCATGTGTGACCCCCTGTCGGCCTTCAACTAGAGTTACTACGGGGACTGCGATCCCAGTGAGGGCTGCATCCTGCAGGCACGCTTCTGGTCATGGAAGAGCATGGGACGTACATCTCAGGGCTCAGCAAGACGTCTGTACTTTCCTGTGGCTTCCATTCCTGGGGTCTTTAATTATGCCAAGTCTGGTTTAGACTTGAACCATCTGATTTCAAATGATCTTTCTATCATTCTGTCTGTGTTATAGAGTCTGAGAAACTGTCAGAGCCACAGGAGCCAAAGATGCATGGTATCGCAGACTCAACTACTTGTCATGGTTCTGTGGGATGGTGGGCTTAACTGGGTGGCTCTTGCTTGGGGTCTTTCATATGGTTGTAGCCAGAGGAAGGCTGGAGTTGGAATAATTTAAAGCTTGACTATATAGACCATACAAGATGGATTCTTCACACACATCTGGGATAACAGGCTACCTTGGGCTTCCTTAGTGTATGGTGGTCTCAGGAAAGTCAGATCCCTTACGTGGCAAGTAGCTTACCCTGGGCCATGCCTCCAAAGAACATGGTAGATGCTCTGTGTGTTATTTTTCGAAATAAAAATCTATTTAAAAGCAAAAAATGTAATATATCCTTAAAATTACATATTTGCTTCATTGTTTATTACACATTTGTCATGATAGAATCTGTACTCCATGAGGATATAAACCACTTCACTCAGCACTGTATACTCTATGCTCAGTACTTAGCATGTGCTTATTACTTTTGTTGAATAAATTAACAAGTGGAAGTATTGGCAATTAGTTAAACTTGTGTGCCCCTGAAAAACTCTTATTATGCAGTATTTATTATGGATAAATATTGAAGAATATTTTAAAAATTAAAAGTCAAGCTAGCTTTGTAATTACTAGTTAAACTGAAGAAAGTGAAGAGAGAAAGTGGCCATCACAATGTTGAGAGACAATCCTCCATGGTATCACCTTTCTGTACATCTTGCAAGTAGAGGCTCTACCTTCCAAAAGATGTTTGTCTACCCTCCAGAGCAAAAGACAGGTTTGCGTACTGTTTATTCTAAAAGATGTGGATTTCCTGAACTCAGAATTCCTGTTTTGTAATGCAACCTACTGTGTTTGCAGGTTCCATCTGGTCCTCTTTATACTACCCTGTGTGTATTAGAACTCAGGTAGCTGAGACAAATGCTGATATTCTGGCTATTGCCTGTGCCATAGATAATGTAGGGTCTTTTTTCTCTGAAAAGGGAGTTGTGTTTTCTACAGCATCTACGAAACTATGGCAGGCTAACTTGTTAGCTTTCAGAGAGAGTGAAATGTCAGACTCCTCACAGTTCTTTATACACTGATGTTATCTTAGGAAGCTGCTAGGACACAAGAAATCTGAATAGAACTTAGCTACATCTATAGCTTATTTTTAACATACATATTTAATACTAAATCACCGGACGCCCTGGCAGTTTATTTTAATAAATAATTATACTATTTCTAAGGAAATGTTTTCAGTTATCACATTAAAGTTGACCTTTACTTTACCCCAAACACTGTTCTAAATGAAATAGAATGCTAAAAGTGAAAAAGAACAATGAAAGCATTTCTTCTTAATTTTCCCGTTTATTTATGAACACCAAGTGTTAAGCTTTTTTCCTCACATACAGGGTATTTGCACCAACTCTTATAAACAAATATGAAAATTGGATTTCTTAAATGAAGTCCTGAAAAATGATATGGTAGTCCACCCTTATCCGTGGTTTAACTTTCCACAGTTTTCAGTTCACCCTGGTCTACCATGGTCCATGGTGAGTACAGTACGATAAGACATTTTGAGGAAAAGAGGGAGACCACATTCACAAAACATTTATTATAATATATTGTTATATTTCTTCTATATTATTAGTTGTTTATCTCTTCCTATGTCTAATTTATAAATTAAACTCTCTCATAGGTATGTATCTATAGGAAAAATTATAGTGTACATAGAGTTCAGTACTATCTGCAGTTTCAGACATCCATTGGGGGTCTTAGGATGTATCCCCCATGGGATGAATTACTCTAGTAAGGGTAAATTACTATATTTCTCAATACTCAGTACACTAAAATTATATTAATAGCTAATACTTCAAAAAATGTCAAAGCTAATGTATCTTACAGGACATTACACAGTAGGTAGTTTGGACATGGAAATGTAAGAACAATAGGAAACCAAAATACAAAGGGTTTTACTTCACTTTCTGAAAAGAAAAATGACTTGAAAATAAATACCTTGTAAATTTGTTTAGGGTCCTTCCAGATTCTGGATACTATCCCTTTGTCAGATGGATAGATAGCAAAAATTTTCTCCCATTTTGTAGGTTGCCTGTTTTCTCTGAGGATAGTTTCTTTTGCTGTGCAGAAGCTCTTTAGTTTAATTAGATTCCATTTGTCAATTTTGGCTTTCGTTGCCATTGCTTTTGTTGTTTTAGTCATGAAGTCTTTGCCCATGCCTATGTCCTGAATGGTATTGCCTAGGTTTTCTTCTAGGGTTGTTATGGTTTTAGGTCTTACATTTAAGTCTTTAATCCATCTTGAGTTAATTTTTATATAAGGTGTTATAGCTAGCCAGTTTTCCCAACACCGTTTATTAAACAGGGAATCTTTCCCCATTGCTTTTTTTTTTTCAGGTTTGTCAGATCAGATGGTTGTAGATGTGTGGCATTATTTCTGAGGCCTCTGTTCTGTTCCATTGATCTATATGTCTGTTTTGGTACTAGTACCATGCTGTTTTGGTTGCCCTAGCCTTGTAGTATCGTTTGAAGTCAGGTGGTGTGATTCCTCCAGCTTTGTTCTTTTTGCTTAGGATTGTCTTGGCTATACAGGTTCTTTTTTGGTTCCATATGAAACCAAAAAAGTTCTTATTTAAAGTAGTTTTTTTCTAATTATGTGAAGAAAGTCAGTGGTAGCTTGATGGGGATAGCATTGAATCTATAAATTACTTTGGGCAGTATTGCCATTTTCACAATATTGATTCTTCCTATCCATGAGCATGCAGTGTATTTCCATTGGGCTGTGTCCTCTCTGATTTCCTTGAGCAGTGGTTTGTAGTTCTCCTTGAAGAGGTCTTTCACATCCCTTGTAAGTTGTATTCCTAGGTATTGTATTGTCTTTGTAGCAATTGTGAAAGGGATTTCACTCACGATTTGGCCCTCTGTTTGTCTATTATTGGTGTATAGGAATGCTTGTGATTTTTGCACATTGATTTTGTATCCTGAGGCTTTGCTGAAGTTGCTTATCAGCTTAAGGAAATTTTTGGCTGAGATGATGGGGTTTTCTAAATATACAATTATGTCATCTGCAAACAGAGACAATTTGACTTCCTCTCATCCTATTTGAATACCCTTTATTTCTTTCTCTTGCTGATTTCCCTGGCATAACTTCCAATATTATGTTAGAAAGGAGTGGTGAGAGAGGACATCCTTGTCTTGTGCCAGTTTTCAAAGGAAATGCTTCCAGCTTTTTTCCATTCAGTATGATATTGGCTGTGGGTTTGTCATATTATTATTATTTTGAGATACATTCCATCAATACCTAGTTTACTGAGAGTTTTTAGCATGAAGGGGTGTTGAATTTTATCAAAGGCTTTTTCTACATCTATTGAGATAATCATTGGTTCTGTTTATGTGATGGATTACATTTATTGATTTGCATATGTTGAACCACCCTTGCATCCCAGAGATGAAGCTGACTTGATCATAGTGGATAAGCTTTTTGATGTGCTGCTGGATTCGGTTTGCCATTATTTTATTGAGGATTTTCACATCGATGTTCATCAGGGATATTGGCCTGAAATTTTCTTTTTTTGTGTCTCTGCCAGGTTTTGGTATTAGGATGATGCTGGCCTCATAAAGTGAGTTAGGGAAGATTCCCTCTTATTCTATTGATTGGAATAGTTTCAAAAGGAATGGTACCAGCTCCCCTTTGTACCTCTGGTAGAATTCGGCTGTGAATCTGTCTGGTCCTGCGCTTTTTATGGTTAGTAGGTTATTAATTACTGCCTCAATCAGAACTCATTATTGGTCTATTCAGTGATTTGATTTCTTCCTGATTTAGTCTTGGGAGGGTGTATGTGTCCAGGAATTTATCCATTTCTTCTAGATTTTCTAGTTTATTTGCATAGAGGTGTTTATAGTATTCTCTGATGGTAGTTTGTATTTCTTTGGGATGAGTGGTGATATCCCCTTTATTGTTTTTTATTATGTCTATTTGACTCTCCTCTCTTTTCTTCTTTATTAGTATGGCTAGCAGTCTATCTATTTTGTTAATCTTTTCAAAAGACCACCTCCTGGATTCATTGATTTTTTGAAGGGTTTTTTGTGTCTCTAAATCCTTGAGTTCTGCTCTGATCTTAGTTATTTCTTGTCTTCTGCTAGCTTTTGAATTTGTTTGCTCTTGCTTCTCTAGTTCTTGTAATTTTGATGTTACGGTGTCGATTTTAGATCTTTCCTGCTTTCTTTTGTGGGTATTTAGTGCTATAAATTTCCCGCCAAACACAGTTTTAGCTGTGTCCCAGAGATTCTGGTACATTGTGTCTTTGTTCTCATTGGTTTCAAATAACTTATTTATTTCTGCCTTCATTTCATTATTTACCCAGTAGTCATTCAGGGGCATGTTGTTCAGTTTCCATGTAGTTGTATGGTTTTGAGTGAGTTTCTTAATCCTGAGTTCTAATTTGATTGCACTATGGTCAGAGAGACTGTTTGTTATGATTTTTGTTCTTTTGCATTTGCTGAGGAGTGTTTTACTTTCAATTATATAGTCAATTTTAGAATAAGTGCAACATGGTGCTAGAAGAATGTATATTCTGTTGATTTGGGGTGGAGAGTTCTGTAGATGTCTATTAGGTCCACTGGGTCCATAGCTGAGTTCAAGTCCTGAATATCCTTGTTAATTTTCTGTCCCATTGACCTATCTAATATTGACAGGGGGTGTTAAAGTCTCCCACTACTATTGTGTGGGAGTCTAAGTTTCTTTGTAGGTCTCTAAGAACTTGCTTTATGAATCTGAGTGCTCCTGTATTGGGTACATATATAATTAGGATATTTAGCTCTTCTTGTTGCATTGATCCCTTTACCATTATGTAATGCCCTTCTTTGTCTTTTTTGATCTTTGTTGGTTTAAAGTCTGTTTTATCAGAGACTAGGATTGCAAACCCTGCTTTTCTTGCTTTCCATTTGCTTGGTAAATATACCTCCATCCCTTTATTTTGAGCCTATGTGTGTCTTTCCCCATGAGATGGGTCTCCTGAATACAGCACATCGATGAGTTTTGACTCTTTATCCAATTTGCCAGTCTGTATCCTTTAATTGGGGCATTTAGCTCATTTACATTTAAGGTTAATATTGTTATGTGTGAATCTAATCCTGTCATTATGATGCCAGCTGGTTATTTTACCCGTTAGTTGATGCAGTTTCTTCATCATTTACAATTTGGTATGTTTTTGCAGTGGCTGGTACAGCTTTTTCCTTTTCATATTTAATGCTTCCTTCAGAAGGTCTTGTAAGGCATCAAAAAGTGGGCAAAGCATATGAACAGACACTTCTCAAAAAAAGACATTTATGTGGTCAACAAACATTTGAAAAAAGCTCATCATCACTGGTCATTAGAGAAATGCAAATCAAAACCACAATGAGATATCATTTCATGCCAGTTAGAATGGCAATCATTAAAAAGTCAGGAAACAATAGATGCTGGAGAGGCTGTAGAGAAACAGGCTTTTACACTGTTGGTGGGAGTGTAAGTTAGTTCTACCATTGTGGAAGACAGTATGGCAATTCCTCAAAGATCTAGAACCAGAAATACCATTTGACCCAGCAATCCCATTACTGGGTATATACCCAAAGGATTATAAATCATTCTACTCTAAAGACACATGCACACATATGTTTATTGAAGCATTATTCCCAATAGCAAAGACTTGGAACCAAACCAAACGCCTATCAATGATAAACTGGATAAAGAAAATGTGGCACATATACACCATGGAATATTATGCAGCCATAAAGAGGATGAGTTCATGTCCTTTGCAGGGACATGGATGAAGCTGGAAACCATCATTCTCAGCAAACTAACACAGGAACAGAAAACCAAACACCACATCTTCTCACTCATAAGTGGGAGTTGAACAATGAAAACACATGGACACATGGAGGGGAACATCACACACCAGGGCCTGTTGGGGGATGGGGCGTTAGGGGAGGGATAGCATTAGGACAAATACCTAGTGTAGATGACGGGTTGATTGGGTGCAGCAAACCACCATGGCATGTATATATCTATGTAACAAACCTGCACATTATGCACATGTATCCCATAACTTAAAGTATAATAAAAAAAAGAAAATAAATGCCAATATTGTTTATAACAACTTACAATGGTCAAAATCACTCCCATAAAAATTACAGATGTCCCCACTGTACTCAACACCATTAAATATTCTGTAGCTAATTAACTCTAGCTATTGCCAGTGGGATTTTCTCTTAATTTTGTTTGATGGCCAGTTGGGGTTATACCATAATACTTTAGAAAAGTCACTAAAAATCATGAGAGTGCTCCCTACATGCCAGGACATTCCAGACCTCTGCCACCTAATCTCCAAACTTATATAATACTATTAAGTACTATGAGGTAGCTATTAAGAGACTGTCACACCCTTAAATCAAATTACTTCAAAATATGTTTTCCTATAATGTCCATGGCTCATTATCACAGTTGGATAGAGAACTGTGCTAACAATTCCAAGCGCATGGAACTGCCTTCATGACAGTCAGAGGGATTTGCTATGCTCCATGATCAGCCATTTCTTTCAAATGCATGCAATTATTTATGGAGTTATCAACATAGCAAGTGATTACATTGTTATTATTAGGCAAGCTACCCAGTAATGACCTAAACTTGAGATGGTATTGTCATCTCCATTCGTGAAAGATAGCTCTACTCTATTTTTTTTTTTTTTTTTTGAGAAAATCTCGCTCTGTTGCCCAGGCTAGAGTGCAGTGGTGCAATCTTGGCTCACTGCAACCTCCACCTCCAGGTTCAAGTGATTCTCTTGCCTCAGCCTTCGTAGTAGCTGGGACTACAGGCACATGCCGCCATGCCTGGATAATTTTTTGTATTTTAGTAGAGACGGGGTATCACCGTGTTGCCCAGACTGGTCTCAAACTCCTGAGCTCAGGCAATTTGCCCTCCTTAGCCTTCCAAAGTACTGGAATTACAGGCATGAGCCACCATGGCTGACCTCCTCTATTTTTTAAGTCCTATAACGTGGAGTCTTTTCAAACAAAGCTTTCCCTTCATTTACAGATATTTTATAAATTATTAAATTATATCACTACATTTTTTCTCTGTATATGGCTTCATGATTATTACAGTTATTATTTATTAAGAAAAATGATGTGATGGACACTTTGTTAGGTGCTTTCAGACCTTCCCTCATTTAATACTCACAATAGGTATTACTAGCCCCATTTTATAGACTATAAAACTAAAGCTTAGAAAGATCATACATTGGTCACAAAGCCATATGTCTGTCTAATGGGTATCAAAGCAGGTTAAAATTTATATATTTTTGACCACAAGAACCACTTCTTTGTTAACGTGTTTCATTGAGGAACCAAAATAGTTAGACTTATATTTGTTGACTGATTTACCAAATATTATTAGGGTTTGTACCACATTCCAGACTATGATCTCGTCACTGGTATTTCAGTAGTAAGCAATCCATACAAGATTTCTTCCCTCCTGCTATTTACATGTGGGAGGCAAGTACACATAAATAAAATTATAACTTCAGGTAGTGTTTAATGCTATACTTTATTTACCAATTGCTGCATAACAAGCCATTCCAGAAGTAAGGGACCTAAAACAATACTTTTTGGTCCTGATTTTGTCATGGGTGAACTGGACAGTTCCGTTAGTCCTTACTGGGCTCACTCATGGGGCTGGTACCCTTACCCACATAGTGGGACCTTGGTACTGGCAGCTGACTGGATCAGCTTATCATTATTCAGTAGTCAGGTCTAGGCATCATCACACAGAGGTGGAACAAGAGGAAAAAAGCAGAAACTTATGAGTCTGGGCAGCAGTTCCTGAGGTGGTTTATCTGCTCTTCCTACCTACAGCCCAGAAAAGCAATAAAAATATTTTTTTAAGCTCATAACACAAAAATACAGATTGATAGATAAATATTACTAGAATCTTAAAAATAACAAGGTTAATGACATTTGTCTAAAATCATAAGCAGTAGTCCACCGTGCTATATTCAGCCAGGGATATGTGAATGCATCTTTCTTAAAGGAGGTTTTAAAATATTTTTTCTCTCTTCTCTGCCCCATGTGCCCACAATTCACCTCATCTGAAAAACACAATATTTAATGTACTTCTAATGCAAGAGTGCTGGTTTTTAAAGCAATCAGAATGCTTCTCCTACAAGTTTGTTATTACACTTTGCCTTTCTGAATCCAATTAAAAATTACAATTCCATGAAAGCTTCTGGGTAGAAATCGATGCAGGAAATGAACCAGCAGGGGCTCACTCCATCTTGAGAGGTGAGGACACCACAAGAAAAATATTGTGGATGGGGTTTTAAAAAGGCAGTGAGAAATGGAGATTCTAGTTTCACATGCACTAGAGCTTTTCACAGTGTCAGTGTGCCAAACAGTGGAGCCAGGAAAAGATCCCAGAATAGATTTCGTAGATTAAAGCCTGCTCTGAAGGGTGAATCAGAGTAACAGTCATAGCACAGTCCGGCATTCAGTCACTAACCTGAGGAGACTCTAGAAGTATGCCCGTGGACCAAGGATTGAGACAAAGGGTAATATACTGTTGAATTAGGAGACCAGTACTCCTTACCTTAGGCAACAACAACAGAAACAAAACTTCCTACCTAAGTCAGGGATGCATGCGCTTATTAGGCACATTCTTTTCTATACCTGTCCTATCTTTGTTCAGACACCCAGGTCGAATACATGGTGCCATACATTTTTATGACTCAGAGAAGAATATTGTATTGTCGAGGCTCTGGCAAATAAGAAGATAGGTGCTAAATTTTTAATCGAAAATGCTGGAAGAAAAATTCTGCAGAAAGAATTGTCTTGTGAGTTGGATTATGCTTAAAACTTTGCCTATGATGGTGAAATGATAAAAATGAATTTTATCTCTGAATAGAACTTGACTGATACGGAGTTTTAGAAAGCTCTCCTATACTGTTATTTTTTTTCCTTTTAATCAAAAAATCTGCTAAAGGTGCCCTAATCAGAAGACCCCTGACCCCACCACACACACATAAAACAAGGTAGAGATGTTTATTTTAATTTTGGTTAGAAACTGAAATTGAACTTGGAGGTTCTTAGGAAACTGAGAACTAATTTTTGCACAACTTTGAATAGACAGTATTTTTTCATTTGTTTGTTTGTATTTTGAGATGGAGTCTCACTCTATTGCCCAGACTAGAGTGCAGTAGCACATTCTCAGCTCACTGCAACCTCTGCCACCCAGGTTCAAGTGACTCTCCTGTCTCAGCCTCCTGAATCGCTGGGATTACAGGCGCCTGCCACCGCACCTGGCTGGTTTTTTTTTTTTTTTTTTTTTTTTTTTTTTTGTATTTTTAGTAGAGACAGGGTTTCACCATGTTGGCCAGGCTGGTCTTGAACTCCTGACCTCGTGATCCACCCACCTCAGCCTCCCAAAGTGCTGGGATTACAGGTGTGAGCCGCCACACTCGGCCCTGAATAGATAGTATTTTTGACAAAAAGAGTAAGGGGTTATAAATGTTAGAAACCATAGTCATTGAGTTGGTATTGTAGTTAATAATGTTAATTAGACATTTTATATCATCATCATTTTAAGGATGCATTTACTTTTTTAATTCAGTTTAATTGCAGATACATTTTATTAATAAATTAGATAATTATTTGGAAGTATTCATTTTTAGAGGTAAGCAAATATTCCTTATTGCCCTCTGTTTTGAAGATTTATATTATAACAGAATATAATGCAATGAGGGTAAGCATGACATGTTTCATCTCTGCAAGCTAGTTAGAAGCCCTGAAACCTGTTTGCAGTTGAATGTACTTAGATAATGCTTAAGAATTGCCATTATGTCATTTCTTGTGTTTTCATTTATTTTTAAATATACAAAATGCATATATTTATGTTGTACAGCATATTTTGATTTAGATATATATATAGTAAAATGGCTAAATCAAACTAAGTAGCACATGCATTACCTCATATATTTATTTTTGTGTATGTGGTTAGAACTCTCAGCAAATTTTGCATATATAGTACATTTTTATTAACTATAGTCACCCCGCTGTGTAATAGACTTCCAAAATTGATTCCTCCTGTCTAATTAATATTTTATATCCTTCAACATCTCCCTTATTCCTCTACCCCATGTAGATTTTAGATATTAACCCTTTATCAGATGTATGGTTTACAAATAATTTATCTGATTCTGTAGGTTGTCCCCTCAACCTGTCTATTGTTTCTTTTGCAGTGCAGAAGCTTTTTAATTTGATGTAATCCCATATGTCTACTTTTGCTTTTGTTGCCTGTGCTTTCAAAGGTCATATCCAAAAAATTCATTGCCCAGACCAATGTCGTGGAGCTTTTCCCCTATATATTTTTCTAGTGGCTTTATGGTTTCTGACCTTATCTTTAGATCTTTAATCTACTGTGAGTTGATTCTTGTATAAAATGTAAGATAAGGATATAACTTTACCTGTCTGCATATGGATATCCAGTTTTCCAAAGCCAGGCAAGAACACTACTAGAAAAAAAAAATTACAGGCCAAAATATACATGTAAAAATCCTCAACTAAATACTGAAAAGCCAAATTCCACAGCACATGTAAAGGGTCAGTCATTCACCACGATCAAATGGGATTCATCCTTGGCATGCAAGATTGGTTCTACACACAGAAATCAATATGTGTGATACAGGCATACCTCCGAGATAGTGCAGGTTCAGTTTCAGGCCACCACAATAAACAAAATATGGGAACAATGCAAGTCATACTTTTTTTTTTTGGTTTTTCAGTGCATATAAAAGTCATGTTTACACTATACTGTTCTCTATTAAATGAGTAATAATATTACGTCTAAAAAATCAATATACATACCTTAATTTAAAAATATTGTATAGTTTTAAAATGTTAACAATCATCCGGGTTTTCAGCAAGTTGTAATCTTTTCGCTGGTAAAGGGTCCTGCCTCAGTGTCGATGGTTGCTGACTGATCAGGGTGGTGGTCGCTGGGGGTGGGGGTGACTATGGCAATTTCTTAAAATAATATAGCAATAAATTTTTATCACATTGATTGACTTGACCTTTCACAAAAGATTTCCCTGTAGCATGCGATGCTGTTTGATAGCATTTTACCCACAATAAATCTTTTTTCAAAATTAGAGTCAACTCTCTCAAACCATGCCAAGTTAATAATGTAATTTAGATATTATTTTCAAAGATATTTAATTGGCCTAATTCTAATCATCCCAATAAAAAGTTTTAAAGTAATTAATATTACCATGTTACAACTACTGAAGAACAGTATAGATTGCATGACATGATGAAATACATTAACATTTGTAAAGCAAAAATATCAACTATATCTAACAGTAAGAAATATAGACAGCAATACAGCCAAGATAATTTGTCATCATTCCTAATTAAAGGCTTAATTATCACTGACAGTCTCTTGGCAGAGGGAAGGGAGTGATCTGAAAGATAAAACACTTTTGCAAATCACAACACTGGTTTTTAATGCCAGAAGAGTTCAGTAAGTTAGAAAAATCCACCTTTACTAGGTGGAGAAGGAACTGAACGAAACTAATTTCCACTATATGGATGGTGTGGATAATGCATGAGCAAATCAATATTCACTGCTCCTATGTCTAATAAGCATGTTCGATATTCTCTAACTATGTTCCAGTACAGGGTATGGACTTGCTCCCAACATGTTTAAACTAGTGTGGCTTAAACAGTAAATGTATAAAGACTGAACTCTGAAGGCTTTTTTAATTCCAGTGTGAACTAGTAACATGCCGAACACGTGAAAACCTTAAGACTCACCAAACCCTGTTCTGGATATTCAATATATCTTCTATAAGTTTCATACATTTTTTCACCTATTAGGCATCAAAAAGGTCAGAACATGGAAAATGCCATGGCTCCTGAATGTAACAATTGGTGAATAGAATGCAATCAGATCATCTAATCATCATTCCTTTGCATTCCACATGCCATTTGGATTCTCCAGAAAACCCTCCTGTTTTCAGCTGCTGTTCCCAGAGATGCCTGCAGTACTCACTGGAAGAAGGCCTCCCCTGTTCTCTCATGCATCAGGGACTGAAAGCTGTCATCTGCCTGGAGAAATAAGAAAGGCAAATGTAAAAGACAGCCAGAAAACAATTCCAAAGCATACTAGGGGAAAGAAACTTAATCCAGGGATGAGGTTACTAAAAAATGACTAATTTTGCTTGGCAGATAGGTTTAAAAATACATACTATGGAAGAGGTTAATATAAGTGCAAACATATTTGCAGAACCTGGAAATTTTGAAATATTCAAATATGAATTCATCCTATAAAGGACTAAGATTGAATCTCATGATTACAATAGTATTTATTATACAACTTTTATACAATGAACACTTTAAAAATAATATCCCATTTGATCATCATAATTGTAAGAAATATATTATTACTTTACAGATAAAAATAAAGTAATAGGGAATTTTAATGGTTTAACACTTTTTTTTTTTTTGATTCAGAGTCTCACTCTGTTACCAAGGCTGGAGTGCAGTGGTGCGATCTCAGCTCACTGCAGCCTCTGCCTCCTGGGTTCAAGTGATTCTCCTGCCTCAGCCTCCAGAGTAGATGGGATTACAGGATTGTGCCACATACCCAGCTAATTTTTGTATTTTTAGTAGAGATGATGTTTCGCCATGTTTGGATGATGTTTCGCCATGTTTGGGCGGGCTGGTCTCAGACTTCTGGCCTCAAGTGATCCACCCACCTGCCTTCACAAACATGTTGGGATTTACAGGCATGAGCCACCATGCTGGGCCAGTTAAACACAGTTTAGTCACAATTTTAACTATTTGAATCTAGTTCCAGGTAAGTCATAAGTTTTTTTTTTCCTTTTTTTTTTTCTTTTTTGAGACGAAATCTCACTTTGTTGCCGGCTGGAGTGCAGTGGTGCGATCTGGCCTCACTGCAACCTCTGCCTCCTGGGTTCAAGCGATTCCCCTGCCTCTTCCTCCCAAGTAGCTGGGACTACAGGTGCGCACCACTATGCCTGGCTAATTTTTTTTTTTTTTTTTTTTTTTTTTTTGTATTTTAGTAGAGACAGAGTTTCACCATCTTGGCCAGGATGGTCTCGATCTCCTGACCTTGTGATCCTCCCACCTCGGCCTCCCAAAGTGCTGGGATTACAGGCGTGAGCCACCGTGCCTGGCCATTGTTTTCCTTTTATACTATGTACTTTCTATTTTTCTTTCTTTCTCATTTTTTGTTTTGTTTGTTTTCTGTCTTTTAGTTTTTTTTTTTTTTTAGTGTTTAGCATGTGAACTCATAGAATATTAAGTTGCCTCAAATTCAGTATTACCATCCCAACAAAAGAAATGGAAAAAGTAGTCCCTAACTCTTGGATTACATGTTCTTATAACTCACTAAAATTCTTGTCATTTTATAAACAAGTGAGGAAAATTTTTACAAATAATTGTATTAGTACAATTTTATTTAATAATTTATTATTGTAATTAAAAGATCTTTAATACATTATTTTATGTAAGAGTAATCTGACAGTTTTAATTTATGAACAAGACAATTGATCTGCCTACCAAAGAATATGAACAAATGTAACTTCCTTGCGATATTTAATCCATGAATGCTAACATAAGTAAGTTAGCTATGTAGCCATTAAAATATACTAAAATTTAGAAAAGTGGCTGGGTGCAGTAGCTAACACCTGTAATCCCAGCAATTTGGGAGGCTGAGGCTGGTGGATTATCTGAGGTCAGGAGTTCGAGACCAGCCTAGGCAACATGGCAAAACCCTGTCTCTACTAAAAATGCAAAAATTATCTGGGCATGGTGGCACATGCCTGTAATCCCAGTTACTTGGGAGGCTGAGGCAGGAGAATCGCTTGAACCCAGGAGACGGAGGTTGCAGTGAGCCAAGATCACGCCACTGTACTCCAGCCTGGGTGACAGAGCAAGACTCCGTCTCAAATTTTAAAAAAATTTAAAAACCCATAAAATAAAATATACTAAAATTTAGAAAAGCTTTCTCAGGATTCTTACTTAATAAGACTCTTCCCAGAAGAGCTAAATCTAGTGATTTTCTGCCCCAGCCCCAAAAGCATTCAGGCAAAGTTAATGGGCTTGGGTTTTCTTGTATAGTAACTGTGTTACTGACTCTTTGAGGACAGTTGCTTCTACTTCTCATATTCTAGCTCTATCTCTCAAGACTATACAGCATAGAGCAAGTAACTTATCCTTCTCTGCCTCAATTTCCTCATATGAAAATGGAGATGATACCACTGTGACTTCATTATTGGAGACATTAAACAACACAATTTATTAACATCCTTAGCAGAGACCTGGATGTGTTTGCTGTGGTTTCTGTTGTTGCTGTTTTATTATTTTGCTCTTAGTAAAACTGTATTTAGAGGAGAGAGCGAGATGTTAACAGAACAGTGTAGCACATGCTGAACATAACAGTCTGCAGAGCCTTATGTGTGGGTTTGAATCCTATCTCTTCTGCATATCCACTTAGAGGCTGGGTAAACTTGGACAAGCCACTTAACCACTGTGCCTTGTTTCACTCATCAGCAGAGTGGATATAATAATAATAATATCATCCTTATAGGGTTGTAATGAGGATTAAACAAATGTATATACGCAAATAATATGGCAAATACTATAAAATTTTAGCTATTATTTTTATCAATGAGCTTCTTAATTAACTGCTAATATTAACATGATTTATTGAATTAAATTGAGTTAGTTGAGGTGTTCTTCAGTTTAACTGATCAATGGCTATAAACTTCTATGCAACATATAAATAATAGCACCATTAAGCTTTTTTTAACAGTGCTGATGCACCACTGAGCTAAATAAACATGTGCAGCAGTGATGAATTCTCCTAGAAAGTAGTTTATTTTATTTCCCCTGGAAGACTCTGTCTCCTAGTAATCTATTTTTTATTTGTTTGCTCTGTTAATTGTCAGCCTATTTATATTTGACTTGCAAATCTGTGTTTTCCCACACCAAGTTCCATTTTCTTCTACAAATATTTATTAACAACCTACTATATACCTAACACAGATACAACTGACATAAACACTTCTCTAAAATATCTCACAGTCTAGAAGGGAAGATTAGGAAGTAAAAGAATACAGCTGGCATGTCTGAGCTATGATAGAAGACTGCTTAGCTACAGTGCTATGAGATGGGAGAACAGACTCCTCTTACTCAGACTCAGTGCCTCAATATCTAATTACAAAGAGAGCAACACATTTGGTAAGCTGTAACAACCACTCAGATATCTATTCTCCTGGTAATGAAATAAAAACAAAACCCAATTCTTACAAAAGACACATTGTCTAGAAGGCCCTTTCCTAGTCATGAACATAGACAATATAAATCTGAATAAATGAATCCTTATTAGTCTCACAGAGTAAAAGAATAGAATATAGTAAACGTCATGTATTGGATATAACAGGGAAGTAAGTAAATGTCCTCTCTCCCCATGAATTATTTTAATTTAAAGCCAACATTCACATATAAGAAGGAATATCTTTGTATGTCTTAAATATTTCGGTTTCCTTCTCAGAAAACCTGCCCTTGTCCCTGTTTTGTGAGGTCATGTTACACAGTGAGGTCATATTGCCCACTGGCTAAGAAACATGGATGCTAGAACCAGATAACTTAGTTTCCCTTCTCAGCTCCACTGTGTTTGACTTTGGGCAAGTCACATAACTACTCTGTCCCTCAGTTGCCTCATCTGTAAAGTGGGATTAAAAATAGTACTTATCTCAAGGTTTGGTTTTGATAATTAAATTAATAAATACATGTTAAACAGTGTTTTGACACATAATAAGCACTCTACAACTGGGAGTGATTGGGAATACCCTCATTTGTACTGTTTGTTTTTATCCTCTTAGAACATAGCAATTGCTCAGTCCATAAACATCTCTTTTTCATCTCACGCCACATGTTGCTTAAGTATGGCCATGTCCTTTAGAATCCACCTCAATCTGTTGAATCACAGACACCATTGCCATTTACTTGGGCAATGGTGGTGGCTTCCTAACCAATTATCTGCTTCCGTGTGGATTTCTCATAGGTGATCTTCTCACAGCAGCCAGAGTGATCTTTTTTAAAAAATTGGTTCTGGTCGGGCACAGTGGCTCACGCACTTTGGGAGGCCGAGCTGGGTGGATAATCTGAGGTCAGGAGTTTAAGACCAGCCTGGACAACATGGTGAAACTCCATCTCTACTAAAAATAGGAAAAATTAGCCGGGCATGGTGGCGATCGCCTGTAATCCCAGCTACTTTGGAGGCTGAGGCAGGAGAATTGCTTGAACCCAGGAGGTAGAAGTTTTAGTGAGCCTAGATCACGCCACTTCACTCCAGCCTGGGCGACAAAATGAGACTCTGTCTCAAAAATAAATAAATAAATAAATAATAATGACAAATAAAAGTTCTATCTCATCACTTGACTGCTTAACCAGCAGTGGCTGCTATCCTGCTGCAAATCGCTATACTTGTCTCAGTAAAGAATCAGAGATTTTCCAAACTGAGGTTATTTGTTGGTTTGTTTTTTTTATTTCAAAAATGAGAAACTGAGAATCTTAGAGCTGGCAAGAGGCTTCCTGAGTAGCATGCCACATAGGGATCACAGAACTGTGACTATGCCTGACTCCAATGCAATTTGTTTTATTCTAACAGCTTAATAGACTACACTTTCTCCTTTTCAACATGATCAATGAAAAACAATCTTTGGGAAATCAGAGATTGACAGAGGGGAAATGTAAAGTACGCCTGCAAGTTCAAGTTATTTTTTCTATGAAAGAACAACAATGCAGGGGCCAAATAGGAGTCATATATAGCTTAGGTCTTGTTACTTCATGTTCCCTGATGGTGCTAATCTTGTATTGTTAGACCATTACAAAGGTAGCTGATAAATCAATTACCACATTGAAGGAATTTAACAGGAGGAATTTCAATGCATAATGTTAATCATTCACCTCATTGCACAGTAAATTAAACTTCCTATTTCTAACACTTTTCTTCCAAAAAAAGTTGTTATTGTTATAGACAGTTATCTATACCATAAAGAAATTAGTCTTCATCTCTAAAGATGTAGATTTTTAATTATTTTTGGTTCACTATATATGCCATAAGTTTTTATGAAAATATTTTCAATATTCAAAGCTGATTACATTATCAATTATAGTATATTCTGAAAGATTTAATTATAAATCAGATTCTATGTTTAAACATTCTATTCTAAATATCATTAACATTAATCAAGTCAGTTATTCTTCAGATTCTTTAATGTGGAGCTTACCAAGATGAGTAAGACATGTTCTCCATCCTCTAAAGTTTAATCACAAAAATATACAACGAGTACAGAGTTAACTAAGGAGAGCATGATTAATTCTTCCAGAAAAAGACAGACAGTCTCCAAAGAGGAAAATAAGGCATCTAGACAATTGCTGAAACATCTTGCATTGACTTTCTAGTCATATCTGCAATGCTATTTTAGTACGCGTGATGAAGAGAGAATATTAATACATGCTACTGAACAGATTTTATGCTTTTTCTGTTGCTGTTGTCAGGATTATAAAGTATTGTTACAGTAACTTACATAATTGTAACTGTTTCCTTTGCACAAAAAGGACACTGTCATTTGGGCCTGGATCAGTTATAACCACTAAATGACATAAATGGCTGAGATCTGGGATATGATACTTTTTCTCAAAGCAAGGCAAATGGACTGATACAAGAATTGAAAAGTTCATGCCAATAACTTTCTTTCATCCTTCAAACCTAGGTTAATTTTGGAAAATGTTCAACCCAGAGATTCTAGAACTCATTAAGAGGCAAGGGCTACATGTGAGTTGAAAATTGCTACCTTAAGAATGGGACAAGCATCGGCAAGAAAATAACATCAATAAGAAATGAAAATTAATCCATTTTTAAATATGTTAGAAATCACTAGAATCACCATGTACATGAGTATCCAGTATGTGCTTGCTTTTCTGCACAAATCAATTAATATGTTTTTGTGGAAATTATGGGCATAATTAATAAATTAATTATTATTTATTTATTCATTTACTCTTCAAATATTATTGTATATCCATTATATCCCAGGCATTATTCTAGATCTTGGGAAAATAACAGTGAACAAAATACACACAAATCCTTTTCCTCATGAAGTTTACATTCTAGCAGGGAAGACAGACAATGAACAAAGCATTCAGTAAAGTATGTAGAATATTCAACAGTAGAAAGTGCTGAAAAATAAAATCAAATAGGGTAGCAATAGGAATAATTGGCAGAGGGATAGAATTTTAGACAAAGTATACAGGGCGATTTTCAGTGATGAGCTATCATTTTACTAATATCTGAAAGAAATAAAGGACTGGCAGGGCACAGTTGCTCACACCTGTAATCCCAGCGCTTTGAGAGGCTGAGGTGGGAGGATCGCTTGAGGCCAGGAGTTCAAGACCAGCCTGGGCAACATGGCTAGATCCTATCTCGACAATATATTTTTTAAATTATCTGGGCGTGGTGTCATATGCCTGTCCTCCCAGCTGCTTGGGAGGCAGAGTGGGAGAATTGCTTGCGCTTAGGAGGTTGAAGCTGCAGTGAGCCATTATCATACCACTGCACTCTAGCTTGGGCAACAGAGCAAGACATTTTATCAAAAATAGAAAAGAGGCCGGGCGCAGTGGCTCACACCTGTAATGCCAACACTTTGGGTGGCCGAGGCAAGTGGATCTCCTGAGGTCAGGAGTTTGAGACAAGCCTGGCCAACATGGCAAAACCCCATCTCTAGTAAAAATACAAAAATTAACTGGGCATGGTGGTGCATGCCTGTAGTCCCAGCTACTCAGGAGACCGAGGCAGAAGAATCGCTTGAATCCTGGAGGCAGAGGTTGCAGTGAGCTGAGATCACACCTCTGCACTCCAGCCTGGGTGACAGGGTGAGACTCCATCTCAAAAAAATAAAAAAAGAGAGAGAAAGAAAGAAAGAGAGAGAGAGGGGGAAGGAAGGAAGGAAGGAATATGGAAGGAAGGAAGGAAGGAAGGAAGGAAGGAAGGAAGGAAGGAAGGAAGGAAGGAAGGAAGGAAGGAAGGAAGGGAGAGAAAGAAAGGAAAATGAAGGAAAAGGAAGGAAGGAAGAAAGAGAAAGAGAGCTATGCAGAAATGCTCCGAGGAAGAGAGTTCCTGGCAGAGTACAGCCGAGCAAATGCCTGGAGTCAGGAACCTCCACATGTGTCCTCACAATGGCACAGGTGACAGATAACAAGTACCTCAGGGTGGCTATAGCCGATTGAACACCAAGGAGATGGTACGAGAAGATTTAAAAAAAAAAAAAAAGAAAGAAAGGAAACCAAAAATTCATTAAATGTCATAGGTTAGTGCACAAAGTTTAGCTTTTTCTCTGAGTAAGATGGAAACCCCTAGAGCATTTGGAACAGTGGCATGATCTGATTTTCCTTTAACAGACACATGCTGGCTGCTATTTGAAGGCTCAAACTGCAAAGCAGGAAGACCAGTCCACACACTATGTCAACAATCCAGGCATCTGAAGTGTAGGCATTACTGAATCACCTCTACCCACAGAACTCATCTTATAGCGTGGAAAATCGCACTAAAAACTCTCTAACCTAACCTCTTCTCAGTAACTGACAGAATTAAGATACTCCCCATTCCCTTGGAAAACCCTCCATTTTGTGAGAATGTGGCTATTTAGATGTACACATTTTTAAAAAACATTATTCTTCTCTAAATTGTCCAAATAAAAAGCATATTAACTTGTTCCTCACAAACTTATGTAAATGTTTTAGTTCAGATTTGTGATTATTCATGTCATACATTTTTAAAGTATGTGGAAGTTGAGAATTTTTAGAATATTGAAGGTGGCATTTTGATGGCTAATATACAATGGTTTTGTATTTTTATGCATTTTATTTATCACAATTCTTAAGAAACATGGTTTTCCACACATAATCTTCCTAATTGTGGAATAATCATAAAAATTACGCAGTAAGTGCTTGAAATGCAATATAAATATTGTACTTCTGACATCATCATCATCTCCCATTTTCCTAGTGAATAGGTAAATGTCTGGCAGAGTCAAATTCACTCTTTAACCTGGGATGGCTTTCCTAACTCTTCCGTGTTCAAGGCACTGACAATCTGGCTGCACCATTATCTTTGTGAAACTCATTGTCTTCCTCAGTGACTATTTTATATCTAACTGTTATATGAAATAAGGAATATAAAGAATTGGCACAGTGCATTGTAAATAAGCAGTCAATAAATAAAACCTGCAAATGTAAGTCAACATAATTTTTTCTTAATCACTTTGAGAGACATTAAGAGAAGTTCTGACAATATGTTAAAACTCAGAACATTGTGATATATAAATTAAGAGCACAGGCTTGGAGTCCAACCTAAGCTTGGACTCCTGAACCAGAAATTCCAAGCTGAGCATTTTAAAGCAAATGTTTAACCTCTTTAAACCTCAGAAAATATTTGTATGTGTTTCCTCTATGGACTAAGTGATATAAAGAAAAGAAATAAATAAATAAAACATGGCCTGGGCAGAATAAGCACTAAACAAATGATAGTTATTGTTATTATTGGTGCTACCATTTATTTGGCATGGTTTTAAGGGCACTGATAATGCAAGAGAAATATTACCAAGAAAGAAAGGCAGTGTTTAATATGAAAAGTTAAATTGACACATACTTTTGTGCCTGAATAAGCAATATTCTCAAAGAACAGAAGACAAATAAGATCTATATTAGAAATATCATGATTTTAGATGTATATACACTTGAATCCTCCAAAGCCTCTTAATATCAAACAATATCTAAAACATAAATTTTACTCATCCCTCTCAATCTATCTTTCAGCATCTCCTGGCTTCTGCACATTTATAATCTTTAGGTGGTAATCCCCTCAGCCCTTGTGCACATCCCAAGAAGTAAGCCAACTCCTTTGAAAATATTTGTTAGGGGAAAATAAACTCCCTTTCATTAGCTCTGTTAAAAATGAAATCACATATGCATATGTTTGTTAATAAACCTTTTTATGTAACTAAGTTTGTCCACGTACTGTAAGAGTCATGTTCTTCATCCATAAATATGACCATTTTAGCATTCAAAATCTTAGGTAAACAAAATCCTATATGATATTTAAACAACCTATCATGGGCTTTTAATATCTGTTTTCAGCCTCTCTCTTACATAATTATATTTATCTAGTTATGAGAGAGTCATGATTTCCATACATAATCCTCTTAAACCCGTCTGAGGCATTGCAAATTTAATTTCTCCTTCTTCAGAAACAAACTACACTTTTATACTTTCCTCCCTTCAAAATTCTCCATAACATGTTTCTTTCATGATGGCCTGCAATATGACATGCTTACACTCCAGTAACCACTACAGTTCCCACTCCTTTTCTCTCTATACCTTACATCATCTTTCATTCCATCAACTCATACCTAAAATAAAGCAGCTGAACCATCTCATACTTTTTTAAAATAATGATATGGTTTGGCTGCATCCCCACCCAAATCTCATCTTGAATTGTAACTCCCACAATTCCCATGTGTCATGGGAGGAACCTGGTGGGAGGTAATTGAATCATGAGACAAGTCTTTTCTGTGCTGTTCTCATTATAGCGAATAAATCTCATGAGATCTAATGGTTTTAAAAACAGGAGTTTCCCTACAGAAGCTCTCTTTTCTTGTCTGCTGCCATGTGACACATGCCTTTCAACATCCCCCATGATTGTGAGGTCTCCCCAGCCTTGTGGAACTGTAAGTCTAATAAACCACTTTCTTTTGTAAATTGCCCAGCCATGAGTATGTCAAGCATTAGCAGAATGAAAATGGACTAATACAAAAAATAACCATTATTCAATAAAAAAATACCTGCTACCACCAATGTCTGTCATGCTCAGCTGAGTTACGTGCTTATGAGAATGAGCCAAATGTCATTCAACAACTGCAGTTTAAAGCATTTGCCTTTGTAACTTGTAAGTAAAAGGTCATACTTAAAATTACTGTTTGTATTCTCTTCCTAAACATCAAATACATATGGTATGTTTCTATTAGCAATTATATGGGAGTGTGTTTTCTCCTTATTTTTAAGCTCTTTGGAGGCCATTTGAAGTAAACTTTATGTATATTACATTGTATTTGTCCATCCAAAACAAATATTTGAAATGTGATGGCAATCTCAGCTTTAACTGCTTTAGAGGATGAATGTTTAAGTCTCATCTTAGCTACTAGTATTATTCTATTTATTCTAGCCTGGATAATTGTCATCTCCACACATCGTCCTGGTATCTTTATATTTGAGAGGTTACCTGAACTTCCCCAGAGTACCTTTCACATATATCATATAATCTATATTTTATTCAGTCTATCGCATACATACCTCCAAACTGAGCAAATACTCATACAGCTGTTTTAACACAGTGTAAAAATTAGGAAACAGTGCTTCATTTCAGATGCATGTAAATTATTGAGTACTGAATAAATTAAATATAACTGAATAAAAATATAGTTGCTTTCACTTTCACTATTTCTTTTTATTGACAAAATAAAATGTAACTACAGGAACAAATATATTATCTTTTTTACAGCTTTATCATTTTTCTATATGCTTTTCTGGTAATTCACCTAGATTTTTCATTCGATTTCTCTTTTTGTTTAATCCTTACTGTCATTTAACCTTGTTTTTAGTTTTACTCAATAATCATCTTTTTGGACTTTTATTCAGACTTTAAAAAATTACATATTTTGCTTTTTATACTTATCCTTTATATTCCTTACAAATTATACTTTCAAATTCATTTAAAATTTTATAGTAATAAAGCTGGGCATGGTGGCTCACGTCTATAATCTCAGCACATTGGGAGGCCGAGGCGGGCAGATCACTTGAGGCCAGGAGTTCAAGACTTGCCTGGCCAACATGGCAAAACCCTGTCTCTAATAAAAATACAAAAATTAGCCAGGTATAGCGTTGAGTGTCTATAATCCCAGCTACTTGGAAGGCTGAGGCACAAGAATAGCTCAAACTCCAGAGACAGAGGTTGCAGTGAGCTGATATCTCATCACTGCAAGCCAGCCTGGGGGACAGAGCAAGACTCTGTCACAAAAAGAAATAAAAAAATTTTATAGCGATAAAAGAATGCTATAAACATTATGAAATATGTCAGATACATAGACGCATGTAGTTGATTAACCAAAAAATTATAACTATCTAAAAATATATTGTAACCATTAGTTCAATCTGGAAAATGAAACATTTTGGAAAACAGAAGTAGACATCTTCATGATACGAATGCAAGAAATGTTATTTTCCACTTATTTGGACTCTACCTTTATTGAATGCTGATTTTTTACAAAGCAGAGATGTAAACTTTTTCAGATTTAAAATTAGAAGCTAAAACTAAAGTGCAGAACTAATTTGAAGAAACTTCTATATTTATATGCTGCAGAGAAGCCCTTACATTCAATTTAAAAATGTATGGTGCTGATATTGTGAAATGAGTTGTTAAAAGGTAATGCTATTTGTTCATTTACAGAGTCCTAAAAATAATTCATCTAACTCATATATTATATGACTTCTATCACTGCTAGTTCCTTTGACCAAGTCAGAAAGCAAAGTAAGACAATATTCTGCTCTTCAAATTAATTAATTTGCATGTATGCTTCCTCTTAAATCATGAAATATATTAAAAAATTTGTAAATGCTAATATCTCAGTAGAAGCATAGACTTTGTTAACCTGATTAAAATAAAGAATTATCAACTCTTTTAAAGTTACTTTGCATATTACCTGATATGCTAATTAAAAATTTATTATTAAAATAAAAATCATCAAGGGCTCTACCCATCAACAATTTTAAGAGTTAAGAAATGCTATGTATATAATTGTCTTCTAATTAATTCAGAACATTTTTCTATAGATATTTCTCTAATATCAGAATATTTTCCATGTTAAATTCTACTCATGGGCTTTTCTAAGATAATTCTTTAAATATAAAATATCAAGCTGATTTATTTTTAAAGTGAGGAGATAAGCATATTAAATTTGTTAGGTCGCTTTTTTCTTTTTTTCCACAGGGATATGACTTTACCTGGTTAGATATTTTAATAAAACAAAAAAAAAGCATATAACCACAGAGATATATATTTAAAATCACAAATAATCATAAAGGACCAATATTTTATTTAGATGGTACTTCTATTTCAGTCTTGCTATTTGTAATAAACAAAATCCAATGGATATAAGTCCAGAGAAAAATGGGAAATTATAACATATAGCAGACGATTGAGATGCCTCCTACATCATCCTCTTGGTCCACTAGATTTTGGCATAGCTGTCATGGTCTGTTACATGCACATTGTCAGCTTCCCACTTCTGGGTCACACGGAGTCTCTACTACCTTGAAACTTTCTCCACAGTCAGGACAAACCACCTAGCCAAAATAGGCATAACCCATACGTACAGAGAATTAGTAGCCCTGGAAATAACACTCAAGCCATGAGAAACTGGGCTTGGTGGATGATTACCCTAGCTTTCTAGTCTTTGGTGAAAAATCTCTGAAGTATGCATTATATGGATCCTTATCAGGTCACCAGAGGCAGTAAATGCCATTTTTCCAGAGTGATACCCAGCTTATAATGCTTTTATCCCCCCTATCCTTTATCACCCTTCCTGTTTCTTCACTTCCTCTTTGTAGAATCACCTCTCAAATACACTATCCGTGACTAAGGCCATGCAAATTTCAGGAATCAGTGAAATCTAAGAATACAGGATACAGAACTCTCACTCAAAAAATTCAGCAGGTTCTCATGGGATTGGAAGGAGATCACAAATGCCTTAAATGCTCAACGTGTTCTCCTGTATCTCCTTTTCTTGAGAGTCTGTTCCCTCTGGAGTTTAATTCCCTCTCAGTTTTTCTCTTCCTCTCTCCCTGTGTAGACTAATTCTCTTTGTTTATTTGCTTAACTTCTATAAATCCATATAATCAAGGTCTCACCTTCTAGCCCATATACTTATAAATGTTTTCCTAAACAAAGACAATTTTCCCCCTGAGAGAAATTTTGTTTCCAGTTGCAATGATTTTTGTTTTAACATTTTCATATATAGATAGAATTCTTAAGGCAAAACTTGTTTTCATCTTTCAGATACGTCTTTATTCCCTTGCTTTTCCTCTGAGAATTCTAGGAGGTAAATACCATATATTTCACTCCTTAACTGTGATTTGATTGTAATTTCAGCGAGAAGAGTTATTATTTACCGTGCATTAAAGAAAATGAACTGGAATGTAGCCATGCAGAATTGGAACTGAGAGTTTTTAACTTCAATGACATATTTAATTAACCAAAAGTTTTGCCTAAAGTATTGTGTTGAGTAGTTGTTAAGACAAGTTTGGGTTAATGGAAAATGTGCCAAGATTAATTAAGGTATCTACCAGAGTTACAGGAATGAAAATGCCCATAAGCTAGGCATTTTGCTCTTCTTGATTAGATTGAAGTAGTGTGGGATTTGAAATTTAAAAATATGTTTGAATTTTATCTCTGCTACTTATTATGTGATTAAGGTAAATTGTTGAGCTTCAGTATACCTTGATATCTTCATTCATAAAATCAAAACAGTATAATTTACTTCAGAAGAAATATTAAATCACATGATATATGTGAAAGCACCTGGTGAAGTCATTACTATATAAGCTAACCCACTTAAAGTTAATTGAACCCAACACATTCACTTCTTCATTATAGGCAGATAACCTGGGCAAATACTGTGATAACGGTAATAATAAACACAGTAGAGTTGCAAATTTAACAACTCAAGGCTCCACAGTCAAGCATACATTTGTCACCTGCTGTGGACAAAGAATTGCACTAAGTAATATAAAAGAAAAAAATATAAAAACAAAGGACTGCATTATTTTATATGCAATTTAATTACCAAGGAAAACATTTCCTACATTCAAATATTTGCATTCTGGTTCAAATATCTTTCTTTAGACAACTGACATTTTGAGAAAGCTCTTGAATTATTACTTATTGTACAACTCAGCTCTTCTCATGTTTCCATTGCAGGCCCAGTGATACAGAAATTACTTCTGTTTTGAATGTCAATGTCAGAAACACTTTTCAAGAAACAGGAGATATATATATATATATATATAGTTATTTTTAAGGCAAGATATTGCTTGTCATGTTGCAACACAGTAAACTGAGTTTTTTTCTATAATGTTATACAAGCTTAATTTTCTATTTTCATACTCTTTAGAAAAATACTGCCAGTAGTTCTTTTTCTTTGCCTAAATGCTGCATATTGTTATGGATAGCAATATTTGTGTATGAATCAATAAGATATTGACACATTTTTACCTTGGATAATCTTACATAATTTGATTTTTGAAATGTTAGCTAGGGGCCGTGAATTTTAAGAAAAAATTATTTTAAATTGTGTACTTATCAATCATAGCCCCATCCTCTAATGGTCCAACAAAAAAGGCTTCCAGGCATTTAAAAGACAAGAACGCTGACATGGACCTTAAAAATTCAGCTGTCAACCATATACCACATTCACAGAATTGAGTGTGTCATCTCCATCTCACCTCTGGCTCTGGGACCCACTATCCAATGCCTATTCTCATGACCCCTGAATGAGTCTTCATATTTTTAGTTTAGTACACAAAACCCTCTAATTATCAAGGCTTCTGTGGGTCCCAAACCATAATTACAGGCCTAGACTTTCCTATTCGATTGTCCAAATTACTTCATCTCTGCGTAAGCAGCTGCCCTTTCTGGAATAGAGGGGCCAATGAGCTTTCTACTCCCAGCTCCTTGCTGCCACCTTCTCTTCTTAGGAGTTATTTGTGATTCCCCACCCCATCCCACATCGGCTACAATGATAGCCCTTAAAACTTGTTGCTTGTACAACTTGGATTAAAAAAAAGAGAGAGAGAGATTTGTTTGATTTTGAACTTAAAGCTTGACTATTAACAGTGTCACATGCCGCGCATTTTCTTGGGATCTTATCACATATAGAGACTATTTTAAGCTTCACTATGCTGGCACAGTGGGGTCACAACAGAGCTCTTTTCTTGCCTCTTGCTTATGTGTCCAGAGTTGGTTCCTTCTGGTGGGTTCTTCGTCTCACTGACTTCAAGAATGAAGCCACGGACTTTTGCAGTGAGTGTTACAGCTCTTAAAGATGGTGTGTCTGGAGTTTGTTCCTTCAGCTGTGTCCAGAGTTTCTTCCTTCCCGTGGGTTCGTGGTCTCGCTGACTTCAAGAATGAAGCCACAAAACTTCGCAGTGAGTGTTACAGCTCTTAAAGGTGGCATGGACCCAAAGAGTGAGCAACAGCAAGATTTACTGTGAAGAGCAAAAGAACAAAGCTTCCACAGTTAGGAAGGTGACCCGAGCAGGTTGCCACTGCTGGCTGGGGTGGCCAGCTTTTATTCCCTTATTTGTCCCCGCCCTCGTCCTGCTGATTGGTCCCTTTTACAGAGTGCTGATTGGTCCATTTTGCAGAGTGCTGATTGGTACGTTTACAATCCTTTAGCTAGACACACAGCGCCAATTGGTGCGTTTTTACAGAGAGCTGACTGGTGCATTTACACTCCTTTAGCTAGACACAGAGCACTGATTGGTGCATTTACGATCCTCTAGCTAAACAGAAAAGTTCTCCAAGTCCCCACTCGACCCAGGAAGTCCAGCTGGCTTCACCTCTCAATCTTTACAATCCTTTAGCTAGACACAGAAAAGTTATCCAAGTCCCCACTTGACCCAGGAAGTCCAGCTGGCTTCACCTCTCACTTAACAGGCAACTACTCTGAAGTAAATACTGCTGCCTTTATTTCTAAATTATTGTACCTATTGTCCTAGTTTAAATTTGAAGTCTGTCCCAAAAACATAGAATCAGCTGAATACCACCTACATATCAGTGGGAGATTATAACAAGGCACTGTGATACGGACAAGCATTTATGAACTAAGGATAACAAAATTAGTCTAATGTGCCTCAGCTTGGCTCACAGGCTCAAGGCCAGTGACAGATGTGACGTGGGTGGACGGCTAGTGAAGCAAGTCTAGGCGACATCCAAGCTTCCCACTCACTCTAGGGAATGCAGCAGAATGCTACTGACAGAATCATGGCTGTTATTACATCAGAGGTGTGGAAAAACATGAAAAGATAAGACAGAAAAGCTTCAATAAAGTCAGAAGGATTCTTAAGATTTTCATTCAAGACTTAAACAGTGAACCTGAGCCAGGGGGAATATTTTCTTTTTTATGAGCAAAGTACATATCTCTTGCAAAATAATAAAAAACTAAGAATACAGTCATTACAAACGTTGGCTTCTTCACCAGAAATGCAGGTCCAATTTTCCCTCTCTATAACCAGTTTGGAGCCTAAATTTTGTCCCTGAATATTGGAATACAGTAGGAGATCCTTTCATCCTCCAGCAGGGGGTCAAGTCTTGGCCCAATCCCAATTACATGGATCAAGGTAAAAGCCACTCCTGGCTGTTGTACCAGTGATTGCCTTTCAAAGTCAGGAGCAAACAGGTTAAGCAGGGTTTGTAAACTGAAATATCTGAAGAGACTAAGCTGGTTAGTCAAATCAAAGAAGCAATTTCTACTTTACAGTTTAGCTATAAGGAAGAAGCACAAATGTATGAAAAATAGTAACTTGCATTATGCCTCTGTTTTTAAGAAACAATATAGAGTAATGGCAACTGTGACACAATTTAAAAAATCACTAGATTTACCTGAATGAGCAGCCCCCAATTCTGCCATCTAAAAATATCAGCCCTGTATACTAGAGGTTTTTTCCTGCAAAAGTCAATAATTTGATTCTTTATGTGAATTGTTCTTCTTATTAAGAGTTGACAACTAGTGCAATTTTTTAAATCATTGTGAGAGTCAAAGGGGTTGTTAAATCCCAACAGCAGCCTGACAGCTGGTAGTTCTTGGAATAAAGACAGTTGTGTTCTTAGGTCATCAACTTAGGATTCTATTCATTCACAGTTTACTGTGTGATTCATCTTGGGTTCCTTTAACTTCTGAGTGTTTCTTTTTGATGTCTGCTGTCATAAAACATGCCTTAAGTTGCCACCAATTTAGTATGGACCACCAGCCTTAGGAAGAATAGGCAGGAGTGGAGTAAAAGGGGCATCATCTGAATCCAATTCAGCTCTTCAGAAAACTGTATTAGCATTTGAGCCCAAATCACTTCAGCTATGACACTATAATTAACCCCCAGAATGCCTCTTGGGCATTTCTTTCATCTTAATTAAGGCAGAAGTAGACAGTTTATAATGACTAAATGATTCCTTCCTACCTGTCAGTCCTTTTTTTAGCCTTTATTTTGTACCTATGAAACAAACATCTAAATACTATAAAATCGGCCGGGTGCAGTGACTCACGCTTGTAATCTCAGCACTTAGGGAGACTGAGGTGGGCGGATCACCTGAGATCAGGAGTTTGAGACCATCCTGGTCAACATGGTGAAACCCTGTCTCTACTAAAAATACAAAAATTAGCCACACATGGTGGCACATGCCTGTAGTCCCAGCTACTTGGCAAGAGGCTGAGGCAGGAGAATCGCTTGAACCCAGGAGGTGGAAGTTGCAGTGAGCCGAGATCACACCACTGCATTCCAGCCTAGACAACAGAGCAAGACTCCGTCTCAAAAAAAAAAAAATCCTATAAAATTGATATCAAATTATTATAGAATATTGCCTTTCTCTTATTCTGATTTAATCATAATTTCTACATAGAATACATGTATGTCTAGTAATATCTACATAGACCAGATTTATTATAGGAATTATGATTTATGGCACACAATCATGGCAAAATGCCATGCCATTGCTGGTCTCATAAACTCATGCTCAACCACAAGCCCTGTAAACTGTTGAGACACACTTCTATATGGATCTCTTGCATTTTCTGCATGTCTTCTTGGTGACTGTCCTTTGTGGTAGATAATCTGTTCTTGGATATTTGTCTAGTGAACAACCTTGGAAGATAGAGATAGTATCTCCTTTTGGAACAAATGCTAAGCATGCTTACTTCCCATTATAAAAGATTTGTGTTCCATAAATTTAGTAATGCAACGCACTAGGCATGTAGACATCTACTGGACCCATTCAAGTTGGCCTATAAGACTTGAAGCAAAAAAAAAAAAAAATCCTGGCACAAATATGCTGATGCTCATGCTGCTGGCTGTGCCATGAGAAATAAAATCCTTGGGCTTGATCCAGAAGTCTCTGTGTCTTCTGCCAGTAGCCATGAAACTGTTGTGTTCTACCTTCTTAGCTCTCAAGTAGGGTAATAGCTCAGGTACCATAGTTCTTGACAGTGCCATGCTTATAGGAGAATGCTGGCCAGTTACATGCAACCTACCCTAGAAATGTGCTTGTGTATTCTTCTGCCTTGCTTAAACCACCCTATCAGTTTGGATCTCAGACATTTTTAATTCTCTCAGTTATTCTGTTTTGTTGTTAAGTTTGTTCTTTCCGTGCATCTGACATAGGATTCTGCTCGTTTTGCAAGCTGGACTTTGGTATCCCTACGCTTTTGCCTCAACAAAATTTCCTTTCATGTTTTGCAGAAAATGCAAAACAAGAATTATTTTGCAGAAAATCCAACACCATGTTCTTCCAAAACTTCCTCTGAATTCCTATGGCTTTTGTGTCCTCAAGTCCTTCTCTGGCTCTCACTTCCTGACTCTGCTGATGTCTTCTTTTCTGTACTGAATCTTACAGTTGTTTCTTTATCTCTGCCCTGGCATTAACCTAAACACAGCACTGAGCCCCTTATCTTGATTTTCATTAAGGGAAAAAAGTACCATATAAGAACAATGCACATGTATGAGATTTATTGGAGACCTGGAGAAAGTTTGTGACATGGCAAGACTTAGGGGTTAGGAGATTGTTTTGTTCTTCTTGTTATAGAGCAAATATTTAATGTATGCCAGTGTGGTACCTGTCTTCAATTTGGGTCCCACTTAGGTCCACTCTCCACCTTTCTCTTGCGTGCTCTGAGCCCTAGGACACTATGAGCTGTGTCACTCGGGTTCTAGTCCATTTGCTTCCTGGTTGCATTCAGCCACTAGGAGGCACCAGCCAGAGATTAGAGCATAGTAGAAAGAAGGAACATTATTTCCCAGCTCACTGTCCACCCCGCTAAGATATAGCAGAAGCTACATTACCTACTAAAGCCCCAAATCCTGCAAGTGGCCCTCTTACATAGCTTCTTGCCCTTTAAGGCCTAGGTGCTAACAGCTTCCTGCTGCTGCTGGACTCTGGGTGCTTCACAGCCCTCATTGATTCCCCAGTTCACACTTCTGAAAATAGTTTCTTCACTGAACAGCTTGTGATAACTTTTCAGTGTGTCATCTGTTTCTTTCTAGTAACCTGTCTAATACAGCCAAACACTAAAAATATATCATTTCTCATCCCAGTTTTCTAATAAGGAAGCCAAAGTGTAGAGAAATTAAGTGATTGGCCCAAGATCACTCAACCTCTAAGGAGAAGATCCAGGATACTCCCAAAAATGAGTTGTTTCCAACTCACACGATGAGCCTGTGTTTTCATGGCATGTCAGATTTCTCCTTAAACAGTGTTTATAATTCAGTTGATCAGTTTCACTAATGGATTTGCCATGATAGCAATCACAATTTAAAATGTTTTTCAAACATTGTTCTATTGTTTATGGAAACCTCTTGATATTTAAAAGCTAAATAACAATGGAAGTTTTATATGAAGTATCTATACAATTTATACTAAAAATAAACAAATAAATAGATAGGTAAATAAATATGCTTTTGTAGTGCAGATGTTATTCAATTATTGTTTTAGGTTTTCCAGTAGAGCATTTATTTCTCAGTCTGGATAAAGTAGACTCCTTTAAAGGCAGGATACAATAAAACTTTATCACTTAATTAACCAGTATTCAAAACAAAAATCTGCTACTCATAATTCTCTCTATCTACCACTTTGCCAAGAAATATATAAAGTGTTAAAATTTAAAGTAACAAATGCTAGAGTGTCAATAAAAGACATTCTCAAGAATGATTTTAAATTTGCTTTTATTAGAACCTGTCAAGGAATTCTTGAACAATCCAGAAACAAACCATCAAAGTTGGTTTCAGAAGAATGAAATCTTGGTCTCATTAATTGTTTGGGAACACAGACTAAATCATTCTTCTCTGAATAATTATTAAGCAGAGTAAATGTCCCTGCTGACAGGCTGCCAGATACCACAGATATCTTATTAAAAAGTACAAAATTATAATTATTTCCTTCTGAGTTTCTCAATAGTATTCAGTGTATTCCTCAGTGTACTCATATCCTTGCTTTTGTCTAACTCTCTTGACTAATTTTACTTAAAATGATGTTTTAGAATTTAGTTAACCAATCGTTCATTTTATATATATTGCATTTTGTCTCTTTTTTTGCTCCTTTGCATATACAGCATTAAAATCATGTTTTCTAATATACTTGGCAGAAAAGACAACCCCCTCTATTTTTGTAGTAGAACCAGTTACATACATATGTATGCGTTTCAATACATAAAATTCCTATGAAATATTTGCCTGGCTAAACTGATTTGAATAGCAGCTGTGGATTACTCAGTTCTCTATAGATAAGAGGAACTTTGAAATATTTGTTTTCAATAAAGAAATTTTTTAGACATCTTGGAAAAAATATAAATTTAAGGCTTAATAACATGTTCTTCTGAATTTTCTACCAGATCTAGTGAAAGTTTTGTGAACCAAAATGTTCAAGAATAACTGATGAAAGCATTTTCCACAATAAGAGTCAAAAGGCATGGTAAAGGGAACATGAAAAGGTCACTCCAAGTACCATTCAAGCATTATAAAGTATCTGTGCTGGGAACAGTAAAACCCAAAACAGAGAAATGGCCTAACTCTTTAAGCACAATCTCAGAGATGGCAGTGAGTCATACCCAATTCTATCTTGTAGCTCAATTTATCCTGCCTGGCACACGTTATCCTGATTTCAAGCAGCTAAACTTCACAGTGAGACTGAGCCAGATTGAGAGGCTATCAGGTCAATGTGACAGGAAGCAAAAAGCACTTATTTTAAAAGGACAAGTAAGCTTCCTCTTTTCTGGCTTTTGATGCTCGTAACAGTAGCAAAGGTTGAGCTGCTCCTTCCAAACAAGTACCTGTAGACTGTACCTCCAAATCACCTTCCTAAGCAATAAGCATCATCACTGCTCTCTTATTATAGCACAATATGATCTGACAAAGATTCTGTGCTTGACCAAACTTTTTCCTAGCCCATCTGTAGACTTCCTTGTGAAACCCAATTTTAGCAAGAACCCTGCTAAGTCATTATAGCAAGAACCTGCCCCCTCTTTGATGTCTAATTACCCTCAATATCTAATTGGGTTCCTCATCCTCCACCATCCCCTAAGTGATGTCTGATCATCTTAACCTGCCTTCAGCAAGAATCCAGTTAGGTGGGTTTAGCCAGAAAACCCCTCACCCCTTATGTTTTCTTTGAGTAATTTTCCATTTAATGGCCCCACCCTGTTTTTCTGTTTTTTAGTTATAAATTCCCACTTGCTGATGCCACAGTATTTAGAGTTGAGTCCAGTCTCCCCTACTGCAAAATCTCATTGCAGTGGTTTGTATACCTATCACCTATGGCTATATCCCTGAATAGAGTGTGCTTTACTATGCTTTAAAAAGTACCATTCAATGATTTTTTGACAGATCCTTCCCCTTTCCTTCAACTGCAAGGAGGTCACGATGGTTGCTGTGTTATCTATGTGCCTTTGTGTGGGAAAATTCAGAGAACGTGTGACTGTAAGAATGCCTGACTGTAAGTGCATATGTGTATAGAGGTTTATATCTGTGAGATCTATATATACATATATATCTCCATGTATTATATATAATATATATACACGCATATGAATAGGAAAACCTTTAGAGAAATGTGAAGTACATGAATACATTTTAATAGGTTTTCCGAACTAAAATAGAGTATACTTTAGCTCTCATTTATATATAAGTACTTTTTAATTAAGTTGTATAATGCTTCTAAAAATAATTCTTTATTTTTGTTTTGTTGTTAATGTCAAATTCTTTTTCTACCTCCTGGATTTCACTTCATTTCTTCTAGTTACAAAATATCCCCTGCAGATCTGCATTTTTCTCATGAAATTAAATACTTTTATATGCTCCAGAATTTACAAATTATTAGTTATAAAACTGAGAAAACAAGCAAGAGAACAAGACATAGTACATAAACAGCTTCCCCTCTAAAAAGTGTCACGATTGAACAAACTACGAAGAATAATTTGTTAAATAAGGTATTTAGATCTTAGTGTCACTGTACAAAGAGATTTACCTAATATTTTACTTGAACAAACTATCAGAATGTTTCTCAGAATTCCCAAACCATATTTACATAGGGTCAGTATTCATCAATTGCTTGTTGAGTCTGTGAAGAAGGAGGAGTAAAAAAGAAAAAGAAAAAAAAATGTTTGCTGCATTTTACTGCAAGCATAGAATAAATAATAAGCACAAGCACACGTAATTGAAGTAACAGCATTTCACATAGAAAATAAAAGCATACTTGGGCATTGTAACCTAATACAACTCTTTGAGTTGCATCCTTAGGAATATTATTTGGGATTCACTGATACTCCTCTACTTTAAGAGTTAAAGATCTGTGTTAGAATATTTTCTAAGAAATTATTAACATTTGGGAACCTTGAGATCAGTTATTGTATTGCCTTCATCAGTGCTGAAATCTTTTCTCAATTGAAATCTTACCCAGAATCATAAACAAACACAAATCTGTTCTATCTGAAGTGGTATAGGGGGCCTGGAATACTGTCAAATACACACTGCATCACCCTTTCCACATCAGTCACCAATAAGACAGATCTTCTAAAGGATCAAAAAGCAAAACAAAGACAAACAAAACCCTCTGGATTTAGTAAAGCTCTGTTTGAAAATCCATTGAGCTAGGCCAGCCTCCCGATGGTACTGTGGTTTCACAAATGAAGATGTGAAATCCGGAGAATACAAGTCTAAAGCCGCAACCAATTAATGTCAACATAGGGATTACAGGCCCAGTTTCTGTATTCCTATCTCAGTCCTTTTTAATTTAATTTAAATTTTATTTAAATTTCAATTCTCTATGCGTATATATTATATGGATGTTCATTTATTTATAAATATAGTTAACAAATATTGCCCACTAAGAATAAGTATCTCTTCTTGATTTTGTTGTACTTGCTGCAATAAAAAACTTACTTTACACAGTAATAAAGTGCATTGAGTTAAAAGGTAAATTCAGTAGGCCGGGCAAGTGGCTCACGCCTGTAATCCCAGCACTTTGGTAGGCCAAGGCAGGCGGATCACCTGAGGTCGGGAGTTTGAGACCAGCCTGACCAACAGGGAGAAACCACGTCTCTACTAAAAATACAAAATTAGTCGGGCGTGGTGGCACATGCCTGTAATCCCACCCACTCAGGAAGGCTGAGGCAGGAGAATCACTTGAACCCGGGAGGCAGAGTTTGTGGTGAGCCAAGATTGCACCATTGCACTCCAGCCTGGGCAACAAGAGCAAAACTCCGTCTCAAAAAAAAAAAAAAGATACATTCAGTAGTAAAACTAATCATTATGTTGTTACCTGCCTTTCCTGTTTCTCCCCTTCCCTTTCTGGTCCTTGCTTGATACTAAATCTTCTGGAATAACTCCCAACTTCTGGGACAGCTCCACAATTTCTATATAAGACTGTCATCAGGTTGGCAGGCTTTATGAAACTGGTGGTGCGAATGGCCAAGAAAGTGTTTTATTTAGATTTTAGTTCTATTATAGAATGCTTGGAGAGAAGACTGATGAAGACTATGGGGGTAGTGGACTTTAGCAATTCCACTCTCGAATCCTCTAATCTTTAATCATGCTACAACAATTGCTACTCTTCATGGAAATTCTCTCTCCCAATTTCAATTTTTATTATACTCCCAGTTCTACATAGTTTAGCCCTAATCCTTGGCTACTTGACTCTAACATGCCTTTCTTTCAATCCTTTACACTATGTGACAGGGCACCCTTTCCTATAAAAGTAAGATAATCAATATATTCAGTTGTTTACATACCTACTTTATTTACCTCTTCAGCTTTACTGAAACTTCTTCCCATTGACATTACTTCATTTTAGAACTCTCTGAAGGGAAACATTTACATTTTTAATTTTTGTTTTTTTATTTTTTTTGCTGCTCCTTGTAGAGCAGGGCTAACCCACAGGCAGTGTGCCCAGAGTCAGCCCATTTATCATTTGTTCTACATGTTTCAACAACAAAAAACAAAATAATTCTAGATCACATTTTCCATTGTGAGATATAGGAATTATACATGTATACTTTTATATATATATATATAATTTAAATGATTATTTTAACAAAAACAATAATGCCCTCTCCAGCTCAAGAAATAGAACATTGCCAGAAACTCCCCATATGTCTCTCCTGATTCACACCTACAGACAGCCACTATCCCTAAAACCAAGGAAACTAACATTCTTGAACCATTTCAAGTTGCATTCATGGACGGAGAATCTTTGAACCATACGTGTGATCATTTGAGCTGGAAATCAAGGAGAGAACTGTCTCATGGTTATATCTCAGTGATTTTTGACTTTAACGCCCCCGTTAGCACTCCGGGTTTTCTCTTTCCATGAATAACTAAGGAGCTCTTTGATGCTTTTTGCCTCTAAGGTCTTACCCAGAGTTTTTGGTTCCTTTTTGTGGAAAAGTTGATGTAAATAACCTGGCCAACTGTATTTCAAGAAGGGTAAACCATTATTAATCTATCCATCACTGACTTTTGATGACATCTACTCCGCACACTTATATTCTGTCATAGTTGTTAGTTAGGGTCTTCATGGAAGGGTAGGGCTATCTGTAATTCTAATGAGAGTAGAAAATATTAACAATCACAAAAAATGTGATATTGATTGCGTGAAAAGATTGCTAAGCTGTGTGGGAAAAAATAATGAAATAAGGAGTCTCAATTTGTTTTGGAACCTAATAAGTAAGGAGGTTTTTCTCCAGCAATACTGGCAACTCATAAATTGATGCTTGAAATTCAAAGGCATAGTTTACCCCAAGCAGATGACTGACAAGTCAGTTGCATTAGAAAAACATAAGATTAAGAAATGAAAATATCATTCCTGCATAGGTCTATGTTAATAAGTCAGGAAAGTGAAATCAAAAAGACACTGACAGACTATGAAGAGGAGAGATTCAAAAGCCAAACATCAAAGAGAAAATTTAATAGTAACAAGTATTTGAAAAATACTGAAGGAAAAGAAAGATGTTTAAAGTTTACGATCCTGTAGAAAATGTAGATTCATATTTAACAGAAAACAAAAAGGCATTGTGACTAAATAAAGAAATAGATAAAGATTATTGGAGTAGGAAGGCTGAAGTTCTATAAAGACAATTTGTTTTTTAATGATAGCATTGTTTTCTAAAAAGTTATAATCAAAAATTAATATTTTGATAAAATTTCAGATGTCTTATGTACTATATGCTCAATTTAAAAAAAATTGTTTTGGCAGAATGTTGCTTTGTACTATTCAACCATTTTGACCCTGAACCAAAATATAGATTTATTCATCTTCAACGTAAGGATATATAGTAGACACGGCATTATGCAGGTACCTTTATCATATAGATATTCTCAAGAATTTCTCAAAGGCTAATTGTATTCTGTCAGTATTTTCCAAAATGAGGCAAACATATATGAAATGTATACCTCATGTATAAAAAGGTAGGCTATTAACACTGGTATATGGATAGGGCTTAAACAAATTTTAATTTTTATTGATTTAATGTGTATTAAAAAAAGACTGGTACCTTAAATCTGTAATTCCATTGCTTATGTTAAGTCTGCATGCATTTAAGTAGAAATATTGCATCTATATAAATAAAAAATATTAACTAAACAATATTACAGTTCAAATGCAGGTAGGCAATAACCATGAAAGCAGTAATTGATTAAATTAAGTTTGAAAAATATTGAATTATATCAGAATGCCTTTTAAAAAGTCATCTTGCTCTGACCTATGCCTGGTTCAAACTTAGAGTTTTCTGTAATATATGATGTGGAAAAGATGTATGTAAATTTTATGAAAAATATATATGCAGTGTAGATTATATGGAATATATTCTACAGAAGATGACTCAGTGTATAAACTTTAACCAACTATTCTTGCTTGCTCTCACCATGCATCTAAAGTTGAGAAATGTCACAAAGAAGCCAGAAATAGAAGTTTTAAGGGTTCCACAGTAAAGAGAGTAGAAAATTATGTATGGATGTAGATATATGTGTATGAGGTACTTGTACAGCAACTTACCCAATTTTGAACAGGAACCAAAGTTAAAAGGCAAAATAAATTATCTTGTTACGATTTTAAAATTCTTCAGATCAGAAAAATTGAACTATTCTATTTAACTATATATTAGTACATATTTAGGACAGTGCTTTATCCTTTTAAAACTACTTTATCATGTATTATTGCAGTGAAGACAGATAGTAGAAGGATAAAGTACATGGACTTTGAAGCCAGATAGCTACATGCTAAGTGTAATTTTTGAATTTATTTAAATGTTTTAGCTTGTTTTTTATTAGCTCTAAAATTGAGATAATAATAGCACCTGCTTCCTAGTGTTGTTGGGAGTTTTGAACATGATAATATATAAAGTGCCCTGTGCATTCTACTCATTATTCATATGTTCATTCATACCTTCAATGATTTTATTCAGCAATTGATTACTAAGCACCTACAATGTGCCAGGCACTCTCTTAGTCTTTGGGAAGAATACAAAAATAAATAATTATTGTCCTGGGGAGATTGAATTCTTACATGGGAAGAGGACTAATAAATAATCAAATTTGTAATATAGAAGGGGTGAGTGCCATCAAGAAAATAAATCAGGCAAGAGGGTAAGGAGTGTAGGGTTCAGAGTGTAGCAATGTTTAATAAGGTGAAAAGAAATGCCTTCATCAAGAAGATCAGAATTGAGCAAAGACTTCAAAAAGTTGAGAGAGTAAGCCACATGCTTTCTGTAAGAAGAGAATTTCAGACGAGGAGAGGGCAAGTGCAAAGGCCCAAGGCCAGAGAACACCTGCTATGCCTAAAGAAAATGTGAGAGTGAGAGTTATAGCAGATGAAGGCAGAGGAATCGACAGAAGACCAGCACAGTAGAGCTTCATGGATAGGATATTGCAAGGAACTCAGCTTTTACCCCAGCACAGAGCCACACCATCAGTGGGTACACGCCATCCCTCCAACCCCAGACAGGCAGCCCTCTGGCTCACCTTTCAGTAGTAGCAACAATGACTGTGCCAACAGCAGTATGCAGAAGGGAAGAATGTGTTCTGCTCTCTATGCATGAGCTCTAGCACAGAGCCTGCTCTGCCAGTGGGAAAGGACCTCATGCTTTGCTTGCAAAACCAAGCACAGTGTTTGTGTCACTGCTGGGAGTGGAGTCATTTCTCATAGGCCCAGACAGGGAGCTCTTAGGCTCTGGAAAGCACACATTTTGGTTGTCTTTGTTGCATGGGCTGCCTTTTTTGTGTTCTGCACTGCTCTTTCCCTGGGAATAGTACTCCAAGGCTGCAGTACTGGGGGCCCCATAGCACCTTTGTGTCCAACCAGTGCTATGCCATTGTAGCACTAAGATTACTGGGTTACTAATGTCAGTGGGGGCCTGTGGAATGTGAAGATATGGGAGCCATAATTCCCAATGCAGGATGTAGTTCTATGACAGCTGTCACAAGGGTGCCCAGCTGCAGCCACTTAGGTCTTGGAGTGAGTGACTCAGTGTGAATTTTCTGTCTGATACAATGCCTTTATGGAGTCTCCAAGTCACTACCCATGCTAGGTCAGCGTTTATCTGGGTAGAGTTTTGGATCCCAAGGTTTGGATTACAGCAATCTTCCCTGGGGATGTAGACCACTGATGTTCTCCCACTTAGCCTTTCCCTACCATACTGAGTCCCTTGGGGCTCCTGGCTAATCTCAGATGATCTGCCATTCATTTCCTTATTCTCCAGTGCCTCAGGTATTTCCTGTGACTTCTCTGTTGAGTTCTCTCTTAGATATTCTATTCAAAATATGATTATTTATTCATAATTTTGGTTCTTCTTTCTAGAGGGGCATGTGTCTGACATCTCTAGTCAGCCATTATAAACCGTTATCTATGGACATATTTTATGTAAATTGTGGTAGAAAGCAAGAAAGAGCAAATAAAGAATAATTCATCTATATTCTTAAAGAAACCAGATATAATTATTATTAACTTACAATCCTTACTTTATAAATTAAAAAAATACTAAAATCTAAATAGATTAGAGATTGGCCAACACAGTGTTAGTTTGTGGTGCCACCAGAATGCCTACAACTAGAATTAAGGCATCTGGACTACAAATATGTTTCCTTACTCTATACCTACATTGCTTCCTAATATAACGTTTATGCTATTTGACCTTAAATTGTGAGCAATTTGCTCAATGCAAATACAAAGTCAGAATATCTGGAATTCAGCCAAGTAACAACTTCCTCAGCCATTTACTGTTCCTTCCACGAGATAGTGAAAGATTATCCAAGAGTTCACAGATCTGATAGGATGCCATTCATAACTTATAATGCATTTGCTCTAAGACTGAGGAATGACTGTTATGATAAAATGTGAAAGAACTAATTCTTTGTTGAATGAAAAGAGCAATTCTAAGTAAAAATGTGTTCATTTTTCTCCTCACTTTTTATAAGTTTCAAGACCATGTGAAACAAATGAAAAATTCTTGGGAAAAGCTGAGAAAAACAACTCTATTAACACAGCTGTGTGAACTTCCTTGCTAATGGCTCCCTACCCAGCTCCTTCACTCTAAGAGGGTGAAATTCTCATTTAACACAAGAAAGCAATTTGACTAAGCCTTCTTGAATTAAACCTTCAGAATAAAAGGAAGCACAGGCACTATCTGATGAGACTAAGAAATAATGCAAGTCTCACTTTCAGGTGTAAGTCAATTGATGAAGCAATAAATTCCTGAGAGCTTTTTCCTATTATGGCCTCTGATTGCAGGCAGCATTCTGAGTTGGAGGGTGATGACACACCAGAGTTATAAGCAACCTGGAAGGATAGTGGTGCAACCTATTTGGCAGCAAATAGCATCCACCTGGTCCAGTTAATGATAAATTGGCTGAACTCATTTCAGGTTTTCTATCCTTGAGTTTGGCAGGAAAAGTGGTATATTGAAGCCAGTTCCAGGAAAACAGCCAGAACCAGAAGAAGGGAGAAGGAGGTTAATTTGGACTGATATCCTGCAAGCTAACCAATAGTGCTCTACCAACCTGGATTTTCCGTATAAAATCACTTAGATTATAAGGTGCAAATATGTCTTTAATTGTAAGACGACCTTGTGCAGCTTACGGTAATTGCTTAGATAGCCATGGAAAACATGCCAAGAAGGAAAAAGAACAATTTTTTTTTTTTTTTGGATTATGAGAATGAGGCAGTGGCAGAAAAGTAACAAGATTGGTTTTCATATCGAGTTTATAAGGATCTATCAAATCAATTTGTGGCTATGACTTGTAAATGTTTTGTAGTCAATGTAGATGGCTGAAAGTTGAGCTAGGTTGAAAAATGGAAGAAATTAGTATAAAACATTAAACTGTTTATAAAATACTAGTGACAAAAAAATAAAATTGCCAGATAAAAGATGCCAGGATGCTCAGGTCAATCTGAGTTTCAAATAGAGAATAATTTTAAGTGCAAGTATGTTGTAAATATTGCAATCTTTAGGTTTTTAGCATTGCATGTTTTAGTATTATTTAGTATTTCTTATTATTGCATATTTATTTCAAATGTGTCCCAAATATTGCATGGTACATGCTTAAGCTAAAAAAAAATTTGTCGATATGAAATTCAAATTTAACATGATATAGTATATTTTTATTTGCTGAGCCTGGAAACCTTAAGTGGAAAGAAGACATTTGGAATAAGCCAGCAAAGTTTTTAGAAGAACACATTTTTCAAGGAGACGAAAAACTCGATCTGGTCTCAATATTATATTTAATCATCTGTGTGACCTTGAACACTCTGAATCTCAGTTTCCTCAGCTATGAGTTAAGCCATTTTAATAATATTAGTTTCAATTTTATGATGTATATATACTCACAAACTGAGGTCTCCTGTTATATGAAAACCTGCAGCCTGGATTATCAAACTAAATACTACCACCTACTGTAGCAGGACAAGCCGCAGATAAAACCTCTCAGACACCAAGTTGTAGAAGGAAGGGCTTTATTCAGCTGGGAGCATCGGCAAGCTACTGCCTTAAAATGTGAGCTCCTCAAGTGCACAATTTCTGTCCCTTTTAAGGGCTCAGAACACTAAAGATTTCACATGAAAGGTCGTGATTGATTGAGCAATCTAGAGGATATGTAACGGGGGTTTCATGCACTGGTAGTCAGAGTGAAACAGAACAGGGCAGGGAGTTTCACAATGTTCTTCTATACAGTATCTGGAATCTATGAATAACATCAGTTTCTAAGTTATGAGTTGATTTTTAACTACTAGGTTTAGGCCCAGGCCTGGTTCCAGGCCTGGCGCTGGGCTGCCTGTCTTTGATTTCACTTCCTTGTTTTTTTCTTAAAATAGGTACTGAGTATAAAACAATATGAGAGGGTCTCTCTCTTCCCTCACTACCACTAATTAGCACTTGCCAAGGGACAGTACAAAGCCCTATAATTACAGGGTATTAAGCGTTTAACTCCTATATTATACAATAACATAATACTGTAACATTGGCAGAATTATCTTCCACTTTACAGATGAGAAAAACACTTCAAAATTTAAATAACTTGTTTTAAGAACATGAAGCTACTAAGTGGCATATCCAGGACTTAATCCCCAATTATTATGACATAAAAGCTTATACTGTGCAAACTATATGTACTAAATTGTTTGCCTAAATTTGATCCGATAACTATTCAGCCTTCTTTGCCTTATATTTAGTGTACAGTTAGCCACCGTGGATGAATTTATTCCCATGGGGGCCGGCGGGGGGAGGGGGGATGAAGCACTGATTTTAGCCATGTGTATAAACAGAACACACAGATCACCTGCCATTTCGTCAACTTGCCTAATGAAGTTACATCAGTGTTCTTTCTCCTGATAGTTTTGTTACTTCAGAATCCTTGCCTCAAAAGAAAATTAGCAATCAGTCAACAGAGTCTATGCCAGTTTCAGTCATCTGGCAAAGCATCTGTTGAAAGACTATAGATTCACAATCCGCATCAATAGAGATATGGCACATGCTATGGTGCCTACCCATTTGCAGTGTGGCTGAGGATGGGAAATGTGAAGTGCATATCAGGAAACATAATTGATTTAGTTCTATAATAACTCAGTAATGGTAGAAATAAAGCACATGATGCCAAGTAGCAAAAAAGCAATTTTCTTTCAATCTTGTATGCATCATAAACACTTCTATGAGATGACAGGCAAAATAAGAAAATATTCCAAAAGTAGCATGCTATTCTAAATATATTATATGATGTTATTAAAATATCAGCACAGCTTTGATGGTTCTATAATGTTAATTTTTTAAAAATGCAAAACCTCATAAATATATTATGGCCCTTTCTGGAATGGGAAGAAGATAAGCAGGCGTATAGAAAATGTCATGACAAATAAAATCACAACATTTGAGTGGAATCTAGTCAAATTTTGCCACAAGCGACTGGTGAGGCAGGGAATGAGGACGTGAGTTTCCAATAGGAGGAAGATGAATGAGAATGCTGCTGCCTGCTGAGAGAGGAAACGGGAGATTTGAATCCATTCCCTGCCACTATGTGGTACTAGGAGCCAAAGGAGAGAACTGACAAGCTGACCCCTGCTATTCAGCGTGACACCCCATTGAGGAAGTTTAACCCCCTGGTAAGGATTTTTAAAGTGGCAAAAGTAAAGGGAAACAAGTGGCTTTTCTGGGTCTATAATGTTAAATATTATGAGGATCTATCACAGTCTAAGAATCCCAGACTCTCTTCTCAGGAGCATGGCTTTCTCTGAAGTAAACGGCAGGAAGAGTCAACAATAGCAGAAACAGACAAAAGCTGTGGGCAGCACCAGGCACTTGAATCCCAGCCTGATTGGGATTGGGTGAGTGCCAATGGGAAACTAAGAGAACATGTGGAACGTGATGGATGGCAGCAGTTTGAGGGGCTTCTTGGGAGTCTCTCTTCTCACTGAACCCCTGATCCTGTAATGGGTGGAAGTAGAACAATGACAAACCACTCCTTTGATGCCTAGCTACAAATCACTAAAGGATTATCTGGGACTTTGACTATTAGCAGGCTGCTGAGGTCTAGAAAAGAACCTGCTCAAGGGGACCATTAAATGAGTCATTTTATTAAATAAACCAAAGCCCATGTAAAAAATTAAGGACATGTGTTATTTGTGCTAGCTCCAGAGACCTAAAGTTATAATGCATTTTGATGGGAGAGTAATATTTTGCAATCCAAGACAACTGTTTAACCACTTTTGTGTGACACAGTAGTGGATAAAATGATACTACACAAACTAAACAAAACAAAGCCAGCCAGTAACAACAACAAACAACTGTAACCACTGCAGAATTTCAGTTTAGTACCTGAAGAAGATTTTATACTTCCAGAATTAGACTATTTCTTAAGCTATAAATGACACACAGACTGGGCCTAATTTATATTTATACACACTTAGGCTTAATAATTAATGGCTTTCTTTATTTGGGTTCCATTTAAAAATTAGCCTATCATATATTGCTATTTTTTATTTTTTCATAATTACCTCTAAAAATTATTGAACAATAGTTTCAAAAAACAGAAACTGCTTTAGCCGTTGTGTATAAGAACATACCAAAGAAGATTAAGTGTCTCATAAAATTGTAACGAGAAATGAAGAAATAAACTGTAGACTGAACTTCTAGAAAGAACATCCGCAATCTGGGAGTCACATGGTGAATCTGGAAACTTGCAACAGCTGACAAGTCCATAATCTGCACCAGCAAAATGAATGCCCTTTATCTTGCCTCTCTCTTCACCCGATTCAGTTCCTATCCAAGTCTTATGAGAATGCCTTTGATTGGTGCACCCACCATCAAAAACCTAAGCAGCAAAGAAATCTGGGAAATGTATTATTTGCCTTTCTGATTTCTGGCTGAAAGTTAGTGGGAATACATGTTAAGCAAAGTAATTCACAATATCTGCTTTAAATACTCAATACTTTTACAAATACAAGATACTTTTATGCCTGGTGAGTTAATAAAGGGCAAATCACAATGATGTGCTGATTTTATCTAAAATAGTTTGTCTGAAATACAAGGGTGTCATAGATTAAAAATGCTTTCTTTAGATAATAAAAGTACATAGATCTCACCTAAGAACCTCACTGACAACCAAATAATCAACTTCCGTGATCAATTTTAAAAACCTGCTGGAAATAATATAAAAATATGTAACAGATATTATATTACGTATATCTACAGAAAAAGAAAGAAAACTAAATCATTTGATAATGTCCATAGATAGACAGTTGATTAGCTAATTCTGCCATTAAAGTAGACAATTTCTTAAAGTTGAGTACTTGAAGACTAGTTCTGAAGTTTGATCTTTCCCATTCTTTTTCTTTCTAACTTTAAAATAATTAACAAACAAAAATTGCATCTATTCAAGGTATTCAAGGTGTACAATGCGATGACTTGATACACGTGTAGATTGTGTACTGCTTATCACAGTCAAATTAATTAACACATCCATCACCACCCATAGTTACCATTTGTGTATGTGGTAAAAACAAAAACCTACTCATCAAATTTTTGGTTCTCAATACAGTATCATTAACTATCATCACCATGCTGTACATTAGATCCCCAGAACTTATTCATCTTATAACAAAAAGTTTGTACTCTTTAACCAACTTTAAAGAAACATAGCAAAACACTTCCAATAGATTATTTATTTATTTATTTATTTATTTATTTTGAGACAGAGTTTTGCTCTTGCCGCCTAGGCTGGAGTGCAATGGCGCAACGTCAGCTCACTGCAGCCTCTGCCTCCTGGGTTCAAGCAATTCTCCTGCCTCAGCCTGCCAAGTAGCTGGGATTATAGATGCCCACCACCACGCCTGGCTGATTTTTTGTATTTTTAGTAGAGATGGGGTTTCACCAGGTTGGCCAGGCTGGTGTTGAACTCCTGACCTCAAGTGATCCACCTACCTCGGCCTCCCAAAATGCTGGGATTACAGGCATGAGCCACCGTGCCCAGTCTTGTAATAGCGTTGAAAGTGTTTTTTCAAATAAGATTGTTCCTGAATGCTTAGGTGGGGAAAAAAAGAATCCTCCATTTCACATTGATTAAATATAGTTGTTGGTTGTTCTCAACTCAAAATCTATTTGTCTAGAATTTGGCACATACTTCACAAAGTTATTGAACTATTTTACGTAAGTTTTGATAAATATTTTACCAAACTCTTGTGCCAGTGTATCTCAATGTGCACATAACTAAATTCTGCTCATGTTTATCCTATTTAGGTTTATTTTCAGAATTCCCTTAGTAATACCAAAATCTTCACTTATTTATTGTATTATTCTTATGACTTTTATCTTCAACAAATTGTTTCATGAAGCTCCTAAAATTAAATATCATAGACTATTGGTCTTCATAGATTTAAGATCTGTTATTTTGACACGTAGTACTGTGAAATTTAGCTAAGGCTCAAATGTAACATGAGAGTTATTCTTAAAAATGGTTTAGCATTAGCCAGACAGAAAAAGTGGGAAAATTATATTTAAATCAATGGTGGTGCTATAGACTGTGGTGTGCTTGTACTTTCAGAAGCTCATCATGCGTGACTATATGCTATCTGCTAGAACGTGGCAGATCACATTAGAAAAGCAAACAAAGGACAAATCTCGAAGGTCTGGAATTGTCCTGCTTAGCACTTTGAACGTTATCCAGAAAACAATGGAAAATATTGAAAACTGTTGGATAGAGAAGTAACATGATCATCGGGGATAAACTAACTAGTTTTGTTCTTTTTAAATATCAATGTTTTGGCAGTAATCATGTGATTTCAGAAGTGTCATAGGAAAAACAAGAATACCAGCTATTCAAGTGCATTGAAAGTGATAAAGACTAAATCTAGGACTGTGATATGAAGACTTCATTAAAAATTCAGTAGATATGTAGAAAATAAAAGTGACCAAAATTATAAATAATTTTGAATTAGTATAAGTTTACAATGTGTCTCGAGTTTATAATTTGATTGAATAGAAGGTTGGCTAATAATTTTGAGGTATCAGATGTAGTAGTCAGATCATTTTTCTAACAGATTAGTCTCTCTTTTTCTGTTTCTCTCCTCTCTCTCTCTCTCTTAAAAAAAATCCTTGCTACTAATAATTACTGAACTTTTAAAAAGCGGCAGAGAGTGATGAGACTACAGTAATCATTCTCTGTATAAGTCAGGCATCAGCTGGGCTCACACTGCCTAAAAAAAACTAGGTAAATTTGATTTGAACCTTTATTCCATATTCTACATAAAGTTTATTTTCATGGTCTATGTTCTTATGATTTCTGAGAGTTCTAATATTCCCGTGGTCATCTTTGGTTCAAGCTTATTGCCTTTGCTGAATTACTTTTTTCTTCTATATATTGTGCTTCTAACATCAAATGTATATCAACTCTATTCTGGGGAGAAAAAAATACATATATAGAATGTATATGTGTATAGATATACATACATATATATACATACACCCACAAATACTTTTTTTCACTCAAAGGAACTGTATGTATAGAGACCATTACTAAATTTTAGTGCTCATACTTGATTTGTATCACAAAAATGTCAACGATTCAATATTCAACATCTAATGTCTTTCAGGTCTTTCAGCTGCTCAGCCATGTTGTTCATTTACTTATTCTCTCTTCTTTTCTTCTACTTTTGGTCTTTCTCTTTGAGGAATGGAAGCCCTCAAATTGATCCTGTTTTCTTATGGTAAGTCAATTCTCTGTAGCCTATACTTTAAAACCCATTGCCTAATCTCCTTTGGCACATCCATAAACAGAAAAGCATAGAAATGACAGTCTTCAGGATGTTGATTTTTTCATCCAAGGGCCAAATTTCTTTCTGTTTTTTTTTTCTATGATTAGAAATGCATTTTTGTTGAGAGGGGAATCCCTGCCTCACCTTTTGGTTATTTTTCACAAAACAAAATACACGTGGAAATTTGAGTGTATGCTACTAGTCAAGTGCTTTTTTTAAAACTTAGCTTTATAATAAGCTTAAGAGCAAAGAAGATAAAGAAATTACTCTTTTTCCAAAAATAGAGATGGGGTCTTGCTCTGTAACCCAAGCTGAAGTGTAATGACGTGACTATAGCTCATTGCAGTCTCCATCTGGGCTTAAGGAATCCACCCTACCTCAGCCTTCAGAGTAGCTGGGACTACAGGTCTGTACTACCACACCTGGCTTAGAGATGACTCTTTAAATTTAAACAATTTTGAAGTAAGATGGAAATGCCATAAGGACAGGGAACTTGTTTTAGCCTTATTCACTGCTTTAGCGCCAGAATCCAGAATGTTAATGGCATGTGACATATATTTAATGTATATTCAGATGATGGAATATATCATATTTTAACAGCAAAGTAACAGCTATTACAGCTGACCTCTCCCCTTACAGTTATCTTACAGTCACGTAAAAAGACAGAAAGAGGCTTTTCCATCATATATGAATGTATCTTACTGTGCTTTGGACTTTTTTTCTTTTAACACTTTCTGTAGAGTAAGTGCTTCTTAATTGAAATAGAATCTTCCGTCTTTCCTGTAGTCATCTGAATATTCAACATGTTCTCTGAGTCGCCTAAGAAAAAGACGCTTAATTAGCATGCCTGCAACACTCTCTTCTTTAGTCGACTGTCATTCTCTGTTGCTCACATGCCACCAGCTCTGACACTTTTGTAGCCCATTTTAAGAGCATCAGTAAGTTTTCAAGTTAAGTCCACAGTTCATGCATTTTTGTGGCCAAGGGAATTTTAGATCACTGCATTGCCCTAAGCAGAAGGATGGTATAAATGAAACATTTGCCTGAAAAGAATGTTCCAACACAGAATCAGCAAGCTTTGCTGGCTCGTGACATAGGCTTTCATCTACAGAATTTCTGGTCATCTCTCAAGATTAATGATCCAAATTTGAGGCTTTGTAGTAATTGCCTAGGGCTGCCATAGCAAATTACCACAAACCTGGTGGCTTAAAACAACAGAAATTTATTCTCCCACCGTTCTGGAGGCCAGAAGTCTAAAATCAAGGTGGCAGCAGGGCTGTGCTCCTTCCAGTCATTTGGAACAATCACGTCCTTGCTTCTTCCACCTTCTGGTGGCTCCAGGCATGCTTTAGCTTGTAGCCACATCATTTTAATCTCCACCTCTGGAGTCACATTGCTTCTCCCTTTTCCCCTGTGTGGCTTTTCTCTGTCTCTTATAAGGACACATGTCATTGGATTCAGGCTAACCCAGATATCTAGAATGCTTTTCTCACCTCAAAATTTTTACCTGAATTACATTTGTAAAGACCATTTCATCATGCCTCCTGAAGTATAAACTTCACCATCCTAGCTTACATAACATTCAAACCTAGTTCAAAGGATTTACCAGGGCATCTCCACCTGGACAAACTTGGACCCTCATTTTCTGTTGCCAGTTTCATGAGTCTCTTGAAAGTTTTGCTTGGCTTTTCAGCCTCTTGGGCCTGTTTTTTAATTGGCAAACACTTTTGAAAGAGAAGGAGCCCGAAACACCCAGCTAACCCTTCCAGGCTTCTTGTCTCTGTCTCTTCTGGATCTTAGCCCTGCAGTTCCTCACTGCTTTGGTGTGTCTCTGATGCTTTTAGAAATGTGTGTGTGTGTATGTGTGTGTGTGTTTGTATCTCCTGCTTCTTCAGAAATGTTGGTCTAAGTACTTAGTTCACAATTGCCTAAAATCAAACATTCACATGCTAATTTATAAATTATAATAAAGACTATTAAGCCAGCATATAAAATGACATATTTGTAGATATGCTTTATCTACAAACTTTACAAAATACATGTGTACAGAATAATAAAACACCAGTTTTAAGCTATTATTTTTGTAAAAGTGTATGTAAATGATTAGCCATAGCAATAGGTAAATCATCATATAAATAATTATAACCACATTACATATAAAAATAGATGAGGATATTTACATTTATAAAGACATAAATCATGAAGAAACATTCAGGTTGCAAATTAGGAACTGTCAGCTGAATCATGCTTTAATTTTGTTTGTCCTAAAACCAGCACAGATTTCAAGTTTTATTATCTGCTAAAACTCTAAATTATATTTCCTAGGTCTACAGAGTGGACAGCCTATTTCTCAGTCAGCGTTGCTTTTACTGGTTAGTCAATTTATTTAAATCTATTTTAAATTGAGGGAAAAATGCACATCAAATGAAAGGGAACACATAAAAGCTTGTTTCTTCAAAATGATTTTTAAAACCCTCTAAGCATTTTATCATTCATTCAAAAGTTTGGGCAAATGTGGAAAAGAACATGCCCCTCATTGTAGTTGCGTTATTTCATTTGAACTTAGAGATGCTCAACCTGGTGTTCTTACTTTTCCTCCAAAAGCATCTCAAAAGAGGCAATCCCTCTTGGCTTTGCAACGAAAGATGTATTTACCATATTTACCATTTTGATAAATATGAGCAAGGACATCTTCAAAGGCAACTCTGGCATGTTCTGAATCTCATCTGGCTCTCGACAGATGAGACTAAATAACACCAAAATTTCCTTAGAATATACAATTTTGTGATATAATTTTTAATAATCATATGTAAGCCTTAAAGGAATGAGGATTAGCAACAAAAAGAAATATATTTGCTATTCCTTGGGTGTTGTTTGTGGCTATTGAAAAAAAGTCATTTCAGTATGATATGTCTGACATTTGGAAATAGTAATAACTGGAAATCACTGAGCTATTAATATGTCAAGACAAATAACTTAGCACTGAGCATGCATTGTCTTATTTAATCTTTACACCATCATTAGTAGGTAGAAATATAATATTCATACATGTATAAAAATCTTTATACATATAAGCTTGTGTTTGTGTGTGTATCTTTGTGTGTGTGGTAGAAAAAGACAGAAAGCCTGAAAATATAAATAATTTGGACCATGTTTGTTTTATTATTGTATAAATTCATTAGTTCTGGGAAAGGCAAGGAAAAATTACCAGTTATAAATATTCTTGACTCCTGCAATGTACCTAACCTACAAAGTCAGAAAATTTTCCCAATGTTCCCAACTGTGAAGGTATCAAGCATAAAATCAAATGAAGAAATGTCTGGCACAGAAATCAAGTCACGTAATTGCTATATAGCACTGCCTTTTATTCAATTATTTCAAGGTTGTAGATACTTAATGTATACATTCGTGGCTGTGGATCATTTCTTATAAAGAAAACCTTTAAAATCTACTTAAAACAATAAGGGGCTATAGTATGTCTATAAAGTTTAATTTAGTTTCAAGCCACCACTATGCATATACAAGTGTAGGTTAAATTCCTATTTCAGGAAATAAATAGGAATTTAATTTAATTCAATTCCTATTTCAGGAAAGAAAGGAGTTCAACAATTAGAGTGTTTAAGCTGATGTCATAATCCAACCTAATCCCAGAAGAAACAGATATCTCCTATATGTGATCTGTTTACTTCATGGGCTTTGTGATTACTTATGCTATATATGTTTTGAATTTAAACTTATCCTATTTTATTCTAATTAAGACCTCCACATCATGACTGTGAAATCAACAAATTCCCCTAACTCACTCCTTTGTTCTTGCTTCAAGAATTCTAACAGATTCTGATGTCATCATGACACTAATTCATATCTTATAGCTCTTTTTAAGCAGGAAAGAGTTGCTATTATGTCTTCTAGAATATGTATGCCAGAAATTTTAGGTTGGAAAATGCTTTTCCAGAAAGGTAGGGAACAAACTAATGACATAATATATGATTAGTCCTGAACCAAGTCCTATAAAACAAAAAATGCACCTCAAGCAAAAAAACTGAATTGAAATGTGTCATCATGCAGAGAAAATATAACAATATTAGGCAGAAATGTTTCAGAAGCAATAGATAACCACATTTCAAATGTAAATCTTATATTTCAGAAAAATATCTCTCCAATAGACATTAAAAATGATCTTCAATCATATCCAAAGGGAGTGTGTTGCCATGGCAACTTATATAGATAGTTGTCACTCTTCTCAACTCCCATGCCATATTCCCCAGAAATGTTTTGTTTACAGTTAAAATCAAGCTGAAATGAACATGAAGGGTAACCTCATTGGAGTCAAGGGGAAGAATTTCTGAGAAAGATTTCTGAAAAGAAGTATAAGTTATGAAAAAAATCATTCCCATTTTGCCTTGGAGCAGTGTTTCTCAACTTTGGCATTATTTGGTCCAGATAGTGCTTTGTTGTGGTGGCCTGTCCTGTTTATTGTAGGATGTATGGTAACATTCCCCACCTTAACCCACCAGAAGCTAGTAACTAACACTCCCACACTCCCATTTGTGACAACCAAAATTATCTCTAAACATTGCCAAATTTCTCCTGGTTGAGAACTTACTGTCTTAGAGGACAGGGATTCTTGTCTGATTTTTATAAAAAAGAGCAACAGATGTAGGTCTGTTACTGATGACTGGCTGATGAAACAGAACTAAGGAATCCAACTCTTTACAAGTCCCCCTTGCCTTTTTTTCTTAGCTACTCGTATCCCCATCCCATTTCCTATATATCTGATGGAGCCATTAAAAATGTTTGTGGATTTTATGAAACTGACCTTTTATTATTAATATAGGGATTTAAAATACAAATCTTTATATGGACATGCACCATAAACACTCTTTTCAAACTATGGCTGCGGTATTTCTTTTTGTAGTCTTCTCTGATATTTCCTTTGGCAATATATCTAGTAATGCTTTGATGGAGCTTTCTATAGAAGAGATTTTTAAAAATAATAATCATAATAAATGCTAGAAAAAAGTAGAATTATTACAAAACCATATATTGGCCATGGAAATTCTAAGCAAGATTAAAACATTCCCACCAGGGCATTTACAAAGAGTCATACCACAGCAGATACAAATTAAGAAATGCTGGTGGTTTTTATGTCAAAAAAGCAATACTTTAATTGTTACTACAATTCTAACTATTTTGAAGAGACATAATTTTGTTTATGTGCTTCCTCAATAGAAAAAAAAGTTTCTGAGAAATCTAATTAGGCAAATTTTTTTCCAGTGCTAATGTGACAATAGCTTGAATACCCAGGGAAGCACCATTACTTCTCAAGCCAATAGAGTTGCACTAAAAGAGTAATTTACAAAAGTATCATCAACAATAAAATTGAAAATGCCAATTTAAAAACACCCAACATAGAACTCATGATTACTTTAGTAATAATAGGAAACAAAAACTCTATGTTGACTATTACCAGTAACATAATTTGATTGCAAGATATTATCAAAATGTGTTACGATATTTTCACCAATTGTTGAATTAACGGGTTGACTCTAACATGTATTTGAAAAAAAAAAAAATGAAATGTAGCCTGGTCATGTTTTCCCTAGAAACTCAGATTGAATGGTCATAAACTGGTTTTCCAATATGTTGCAGGACAAACTAACAAAATTGCAAAATTGGACCCTGCAGACACTTGAAAATAGCCAAACCATTTTTTCAGAAAGACATATCTCCCTCTTACTGACAGAAAATTAAATTTGGAATTTACCTAACCTCTGAAGGCTCCCCTAGGTACTTGAGAATTAGATCCAGGATTACTCACAGTTAGAAGCATTCCCAAAGAGTTAAGACACTAGCAGTTTACCTCAATGTACTATTTGAATTTTCTGCCTCACTTGTGTATGAAGGCAGTTTTCTTTAATGCATTTTTATTTACATGATCAATAATATAAAACTTCCACTTATTCAAAAATACTTTGGGACATGGAAAAGGCTTTTCTTAATATATAATTTTGCTTCAAAATATGCTTTTATTTTTTTCCTTGATGTGCATGTGTTTCCCAGCAAATGACATTACATACCACTTCATAGTGCAATCTAAGCTACTAGATTCAATCATTTAACTCCCTCCCATTTATCTTTTAATATATAAATAATTCACTATCACATTCTTTTTTCTACAAGAAAAGGCATAATTTATCTATCCCGTAGATTCAGTCTTTTATGTAAGTTTCATATATTCCTGCCTCATTCACAGAGTAAACCCTTTTGTAAACTATGGACTTTGGCTAATAATAATGTATCCATATTGGCTTACCAATGGTAACAAAGGCATTATACAAATGCAAAATGTTAATAATAGTGAAAACTAGGAAGGGGAGGGATATATATAAGTTCTCTGAACTTTCTGGTCAATTTTTCTATATAGCTAAAATCTCCCTAAAACATAAAGTCTGCTAATTTAAAAACATATTTTTTTAATTATGAAAAAAATGGGGAAATTTATCCTAAAGATCCAGAAGAAAAGCATAAAACTGAAAAAGGATTAATAGAAGAGACATATACATTTTTGGAAAATAAGTACAAGATGTAAAATCTAAGGAGAAGATTAGAGAATTTTAAAGAAACATTAGGACTACATTTAAAAGATCTTATTAAGGTAAATTAAAAAATTAATACACAACGATACAAATTTAAAAACTGGTTTGGAGAAAAACTGAATCATAAAAATAATATATCAGGAGATTTCAGAAGAAAAATAAAAGATAAAAATGAGAGAAAGTTTCTTTGGATTTGAGCTAAAATTGAGTAACAATGACAAGATTATCAATCTATGTTAAACAACATGAAATAAACAAATATGGTTTCAGATATTGGTGAACAGGCAGCATGAGATTGTTTCTCCTGAGAAAAAGGAAAAAAAGCAAATTATACCTACAATTGCTTTCAATGTCCTACCAGGAGATAGTTTTTAAGCCACAGCACAGAGAGGGAGATTCCAAAAGGAGCCTAGCGGCCTTACTCACCAATTGACAGGCCATATCTTCAGAAAACCAGTAGGCATATAGAATACCTGAACAATACTATTAGCCACTTTGACTTAATTTACATATAAAGAACAATCCACACAACAGCAAATTAGTTTTAGGTATACATATAGAATAGTGAGGAAAAAAATGGCAGATAGGAGGCAGGACTAAATTGCAGCTCCCACTTGGACAAATAGAGCAGCATGTGGAGACTCACATCATGAACTTTTGCTCCAAGAACTACTGCAGGAACATACCAGGAAAGCTGATAGAATCCACAGACCTTTTGAAGGAAGCAGATTGCTCCTGCAGTACCCGGGAGACAGGCCAAATATTGAGTACCCAAACTATGAAAGTGGGAAAAGGTGATCATTTTCCCCTGAACACACTCCCTCACTGGGGAAACTGAAGGTCCAGATCACAGGAGGATTTGACCTTACCTGAAGCTGAGATAATTTAGAGAGGTCAGTGAAATACAGAAATAGAGGAAGCTCTCTCGGTCCCCAGGGAAGCCATTTCTGATTTGTCTCACAGGGGTCCTTGGGGAGGGCTGCCAAAGGAACTGGAAAAAGACCTCAGGGAGAAGGAAACCTCCAGCTAAACTTTGTAACAATTCCAAGTGAACATGAAGTTTCCTGGACAGAACTCAGGGGAGGGGATAAATCTGGAGTGTGGAAGTGGGCAGGCAGGGAGGGACAAAACCTGAAAGCCCTGCTTGCTTTCTAAGCTGGGAGGCTTGTAGCCTGGGGCAAGTTCTCAGTCCTGCTCGCCCACTGCCCAGAAACAAACTCAGTGCTGTTGGAGGAAGCATGGTGGGAGTGAGACTGTCCTTTTGGGTTGCATAGGAGCTAGGTGAGGCCTGTATCTGCCAGCTTTCCCCACTTCCCTGGAGACCTGCATGACACAGCAAAGGAAGCCAAAGTCCTCCTGAGAACATAACTCCGTTGACCTGGAAACCACACTCCATCCCTCACAGCAGCCAGAGCAAGCCCCACCAAAGGAAAATCTGAGCTCAGACATGCCTAATCCTGCCTCCACCTGATGGCCTTACTCTACCAACCCTGGTAGCTGAAGATAAAGGTCATATTCTTTTGGGAGTTCTAAGGCACTGCTCACCACCTGATCCTTCCTATACTTCCACAGCTGATGCACTCTTGAAAGCGCCACCTCCTGGCAGGAGGCCAAAGAACAAAAAACAAGTGCAATAAATAACAATAATACAACTAGGAACCATCATAGAGTCCATTTCACTGCCTTGCCATCTCCACCAGAACAGGTGCTACTATCTATGGCTGAGAGACCTGAAGATGGTTCACATCTCAGGACTCTGTGCAGACAACCCCCAGTACCAGCCTGGAACCCAGCAGCCCTGATGAGTGGCTAGGTCCAGAAGAGATCAGTAACAATTACTACAGTTTGGTTCTTAGAAAGCCACATCCCTAGGAAAAGAGGGAGAGTACTACATCAAGGGAGCACCCCATGAGACAAAAAAAAAAATCTGAACAGCAGCTTTTGAGCCCCAGATTTTCCCAATGAGAAGGAACCAGAAAAACAGTTCTGGTAATATGACAAAACAAGGTTGTTTAACAATCTCAAAAAATCACACTAGCTCACCAGCAACAAACCAAGAAGAAATCCATGATTTGACAAGAAAAAAAAAATTAGAAGTTGATTATTAAGCTAATCAAGGAGGCACCAGAGAAAGGTAAAGTCCAATGTAATGAAATCCAAAAAATGATAGAAGATACAAGGGGAGAAACAGTCAATGAAATAGATAGCATAAATAAAACACAGTCACAACTTCTGAAAATCAAGGACACACTTATAGAAATGCAAAATGCACTAGAAAGCCTCAGCAATAGAATCGAACAAGCAGAAGAAAGCACTTCAGAGCTCAAAGACAAGGTTTTCAAAATAACCCAAACTAACAAAGACAAAGAAAAGGGGATTTAAGAAATGAACAAAGCCTCCAAGAAGTTTGGGATAATCTTAAATGACCAAACCTAAGAATAATTGGTGCTCTTGAGGAAGAAGAGAAATCTACAAGTTTGGAAAACATATTTCAGGGAATAATTGAGGAAAACTTCCCCAGCCTTGCTAGAGATGTAGACATCCAACTACAAGAAGCTCAAAGAACACCTGGGAAATTCATCACAAAAAGATCATTGCCTAGGCACGTAGTCATGTGGTTATCTCAAGTAAAGACAAAGGAAAGAATATTAAGAGCCATGAAGCAAAAGCATGAGTTAATATATAAAGGAAAATCTATCAGATTAACAGAGATTTCTCAGTGGAAACCCTACAAGCTAGAAGGGATTGGGGCTCTATCTTCAACCTCCTTAAACAAAACAATTATCAGCTAAGAATTTTGTATTTAATGAAACTAAGCTTCATACATGAAGGAAAGATACAGTCTTTTTCAGACAAACAAATGCTGTGAGAATTCACCACTACCAAGCCAGCACTACAAGAACTGCTAAAAGGAGTTCTAAATCTTGAAACAAATCCTAGAAACACAACAAAACTAAAACCTCTTTAAAGCATGAATTTCACCGTACCCATAAAACAAAAATCAAACAACAAAAAATCTACTCAGCAACAAATGGCATGAGGAATGGAATGCTACCTCACATCTCTGTACTAACATTGAATGTAAATGGCCTAAATTCTCCACTTAAGAAATACAGAATTGCAGAATGGATAAGAATTCACCAACACATATCTGCTGCCTTCAAGAGACTCACCTATCACGTAAGGACTCATATAAACTTAAGGTAAAGGGGTGGAAAAAGACATTCCATGCAAATGGACACCAAAAGTGAGCAGGAGTAGCTATTCTCATATCAGGCAAAACAAACTTTAAAGCAGCAGAAGTTAAAAAAGACAAAGAAGGACATTATGTAATAATAAAAGTCTTGTCCAATAGGAAAGTATTATAATCCTAAATATATATGCACCTAACACTGGAGCCCCCCAGATTTATAAAAACCATTATTACTAGACCTAAGAAATGAGATAGCAACACAATAATAGTGTTGACACTATTACTGACAGCACTAGACACATCATCAAGACAGAAAGTCAATAAAGAAACAATGGATTTAAACCATACCCTAGAACAAATGGAATTAACAGATAATTACAGAATATTCTACCCAACAACCACAAAATATACATTCTACTCATCAGGGTACGGAACATTCTCCAAGATAGCACATATGATAGGCCATAAAACAAGTCTCAATAAATTTAAGAAAGCTGAAGTTATATCAAATACTCTCTCTGACCATAACGAAATAAAATTGAAACTCAACCTCAAAAACAACCCTCAAAACCATGCAAATACATGGAAGTTAAATAACCTGCTCATGAATGATCATTGGGTCAACAATGAAATCAAGAAGGAAATTTAAAAATTCTGTGAACTGAATGATACTAGTGACACAACCTGTCAAAACTTCTGAGATACAGCAAAAGCAGTGCTAAAAGGAAAGTTCATAGACTTAAATGCCCACATCAAAAAGTCTGAAAGAGCACAAATAGACAATCTAACATCACATCTCAAAGAAATAGAAAAACAAGAACAAACCAAACCCAAACCCAGCAGAAGAAATAACCAAGATGAGAGCAGAACTAAACGAAATTGAAACAACAAAACAATAAAAAATATAATTGAAACAAAAAGCTTGACCTTTGAAAAGATGAATAAAATTGATAGGCAACTAGAGAGATTAACCAAGAAAAAAGAGGGAAGATCCAAATATGCTCAATTAGAAACAAAACAGGAGATATTACAACTGACACTACAGAAATACAAAAGATCATTCAAGGCCACTATGAATACCTGTATGCACCTAAACTAGAAAACCTAGAGGAGATGGTAAATCCCTAGAAATATACAACCCTCCCAGCTTAAACCAGGAAGAATTAGACCTGAACAGACAAATAACAAGCAGCAAGATTGAAATGGTAATTTTTAAAATGCCAACAAAAAAAGTTCAAAACCAGATTTTTAATAGCTGAATTCCACCAGACATTCAAAGAAGAATTGGTACTAATTCTGTGGGATTCCACAATATAGAGAAACAGGGAATTCTCCCTGAATCATTCTATGAAGCCAGTATCACCCTAATACCAAAACCAGAAAAAGACATAACAAAAAAGAAAACTATAAACCAATATCCCTGATGAATATAGATGCAAAAATCCTTAACAAAACACTAGCTAACTGAATCCAACAGCATATCAAAGAGATAATCCATCATGACCAAGTGGGTTTCATGCCAGGGATGCAGGGATGGTTTAATATATGCAAGTCAATAAATGTGATACACCACATAAACAGAATTAAAAACAAAAATCACACAATCATTTCAAAAGATGCCAAAAAAGCATTTAACAAAATCCAGCATTCCTTTATGATTAAACCCTCAGCAAAGTTGGCATACAAGAGACATGCCTTAATGTAATAAAAGCCATCTATGACAACCAACAGCCAGCATAATACTGAAAAGGCAGGAGTTGAAAGAATTCCCTCCAAGAACTGGAACAATACAAGGATGCCCACTCTCAAAACTTCTATTCAACATAGTACTGGAAGTCCCAGCCAGAGAAACCAGACGAGAGAAAGAAATGGAAGGCATCCAAATTGATAAAGAGGAAGTCAAACTGTTGCTGTTTGCTGATGTTATGATTGTATACCTACAAAACCCTAAAGCCTCCTCCAAAAAGCTACTAGAACTGATAAATGAATTCATCAAAGTTTCAGATACAAAATTAATGTATACAAATCAGTAGCTCTGCTATACACCAACAGCGACCAAGCTGAGAATCAAATCATGAACTCCATCCCTTTTATGACAGCTGCAAAATAAATAAATAAATAAAACATTTAGGAATATACCTAACCAACGAGGTAGAAGATCTATACAAGGAAAACTACAAGACACTGCTTACAGAAATCATAGAAGACACAAACAAATGAAAACACATTCCATGTTCATGGATGGGTAGAGTCAATATTGTGAAAATGACCAAACTGCCAAAAGCAATCGACAATTTAAATGTAATTCCCATCAAAATACCACGGTCATTCTTCACAGAACTAGAAAAAACAATCCTAAAATTCATATGGAATCAAAAAAGAGCCTGTGTAACCAAAGCATGACTAAGCAAAAAGAACAAATCTAGAGGCATCACATTACCCGACTTCAAACAAATTAAAAAGAAAAAAAAAAGCCTATCAAAAAGTGGGCTAAAGACATGAATAGATAACTCTCAAAAGAGGATATACAAATGGCGAATAAACATGTGAAAAAAAATGCTCAACATCACTAATGATCAGGAAAATGCAAATCCAAACCACAATGTGATATCACCTTACTCCTGCAAGAATGGCCATGATCAAAAAATCAAAAAATAATAAATGTGATGGAGTTGCAGTGAAAACGGAACACTTTTACACTGTTGGTGGAAATGTAAACTAGTACAACTATGGAATACAGTGTGGAGATTCCTTAAAGAACTAAAAGTACAACTACCATTTGATCCAGCAATCCCACCACTGCATATCTACCCAGAGGGAAAGAAGTCATTATATGAAAAAGATAGTTGCACACACATGTTTATAGCAGCACAATTTACAATTGCAAAAATATGGAACCAGCCCAAATGTCCATCAATCAATGAGTAGATAAAGAAACTGTACATACCATGGAATACTACTCAGCCATGAAAAGGAACAAAATAATGGCATTTGCAGCAACCTGGATGGAATTGGAGACGGTATGTTGAGCTGACATTAACTGCTCAACATTATTTTTGACGCAGAAATAGATGTTAATGCATGTAGCTGCAGTTTGCTCATTCTCATTGCATTTTACTGTCTGAATATACCACAATTTGTCTATTCTATTTTTAATGGGATTTTGAATGTTTTCCTCCATTTTAGTCTCTTAGGAACCATCATTCTGCATGACTCTTGCTATATATATAAATACATTGCCAAGAAGAAATGAAACATTCGGGTTTCACAAAATGAGGTGGAAAATGATAGTCCTCCTTCACCTTTCATCTGTTATCTGAAGGTACTTGGGTAATACTGGTATTGTTTCTCCTCAAATGTTTTATAGAAGTCATGGACAAAGCCATCTGATCCTAGAAATTTTTTTTCATAAGAAGCTTTTAAATTATGAATCTAGTTTATGTAATGCTTCTTGCATTTTTTTTTACTAAGGTATAACATACATAAATAAAAGAGCAGATTTCCTGTGTATGTTAGGATGAAATCAGTAAGGACATGAAAGAAGTTTGAATTTTATTCTAAATATGATAGGTAATATAGCCTTGAACAAGTCCAATAATCTCTCTGGGTTTTCATTTTTACCACTGAAGTACTTACCTGCCTTACTAGGCTGTGTTGGGTTTATGAATGTAATGATCACAGTACCTACTAAATGGTAGTTATTATTTATTTCTTGTGTCATAGGTATAGATGGCAACTGGTGAATATCATGCTTGTTTGGAATACAAATAATTTCTTCTGAAGTTACAATTAAAATGATCACTTAATCTTTTACATATTTCAGCATTCTATATTTTTAGCACCACTAATAGTGCTTGACATTTTGCATTACTTCTTTTCACCTTCCCCACAAAAAAAGTAAACGAACACTTTCATGAAGATAGACTTATTTTGTGCTCTTGAAGAAGTAATTTCTTGAATGGAGTAAAAAACAAGTTGAACAAAAACTGTGGAATGTCTAAGAAAAAACATTTCCACATTAAATACTCTTGTAAATTTCTAAAAAGTTCGTGACGTATGGAAACAGAAATTCTTGGTGATTGGTGAAAATGAATACAATGAGGATTAGAAGAGGAACCTGTAGTAAGAGTGTGTATATATGGAGGAAGGTGGTTATAGAGTTGAGATTTTAGATAAGTAAATTTGCAAAATACACACACACACACACACACACACACACACGCATTTAGAAGCCAGAGTAAACGGTGTGATCACAGAAATCAACAGCAAGAGACATTATTGCTGTGTGGCAACTTCATGATATGAAGCCCAAGATTAGCTTTAACATAAAAAATAAAATTGGTTAATGCCGTGAGGTGTGAAAGGCAAGTAGCAGAAGTAGCAATTTGACACAGAGCTTAGAAATAAAATCCTTGAGTCCTTTAATGAGTATGTATGCAATACACAAAATTTAGAAAGTGTTGGATATAGTTATCCTATAAGCATCCAGTATCATATTAGAATCTTATAGTTTCTCCTACAGTTATTTAAACCTTATAACTATTTAATGATTACTTTATTCATATGAGTTATTTTATCTCTACAATTCTGACGGATTTCAAGATGTGAGAAATAAGAAGCCTTATCCAATGAAACTAATAAGCTTCATTCTCAGAAAACTGCTTGTACACTCCAACAGATAAAAGAAATACTTCACACTTTATGAAATGATGAATTTCATTTATTTCTGAAATTGGGGGACAACTTTCTTTCTCTTCTTTTAAAATATCAAATCAAATTAAATTGAAGAGAATTCTATTCCTTCTAGTTTAGATTTAATTCATCCTGTAGGCCAATAAATATCCAGGATTTCTATACTCTTCATAAAAACAGAAAATGGAACATCCCTAATTCATCCAAAGAAAATGGAAGGGCATATATATTACATTATATATTTTAATTAGAATTAGTGGTCACCAGCCCCATCTTGGCTTATTTTTAAATAATTTTTTATTTATAAAAATTATTCTTGTCTCTTTACCCTGACAGTTTTCCATTTGTATAAAACGTAAAAATGCAACTTTCAGCGTGGCATTTCTCTTGTCAGTCCCACCTTGGATTTCTGCCACACCTGTGCTGACCTTCCACATAAGCATTTATTGGCTTCAAGTAAGTATAAATTTTCCGGTTTGGGCTTGGGTCCTGTTCCAATAGAGTTGTTTCCTGGATGCGGGGACCAGTCTGACTGTGGAAATCCTCTCTGCACTCAGCATATACAGTTGTGTTGGGGAGTTACCTCATGGAGAACCCTGGGCCAATGGAAGACAGGAGATGATGAATAAAAATTTTCTCCTTTTTTCCTACAGGCAGTCAGTTCACAGAAATATTTCACAAGGCTCCTTAGAAGGCCCTACAGGAGCAAATGCTAGTTGCCTTTAGGGTGGATAACTTCATTATACATCTTGATGTGACTTTTCCTTTTTCCCTGTTTACTCCACCTGTCCCTCAAACCTACTCCCTGGGAGCATATTTGTAAATAAGATAGCTGAACACAAGCCTTTAATTCAGACTCTGCTTTTGGAAAAAGCCAGGCATGTTAATACTTAGGATCAAAACAGGTACAACAAACCAGCTCACTTTAGACAGTAATCCTCTATGACAGCTTCTAGGCTACCTGACCGAACTTGCTTCACCAGTTCCTTTAATCACTTTAGTAAAACAGCATTTTCAATTTGTCCACCTTTCATGCTTTGTTTAGTTTTACCAGTTTCTGCTTCCCACACACACTTGAGAACAATACTCTGCCACTCTACCTGACTTGAATTACATTATGCTTACCAGGCTGTTTCTGCTTCCTAAATGATATCCCATGCTAGGGGCAAACCATGACCTAGTTTTGTCAAAAGCATAGCAAGAGCAAGACTAAAGTATATTCTGCTTTGTATTTTACTCTCATCTACTCACAATTTTGAGATATCCAATAAAAATGTAGTTAATATAGCTGCATTTAATTTGAATATCTGACCTCCTGTGTCCCTTCTTAACCTTGTCACATCTGCCATCTTGTAACTGAGATCTCAAAATATTACCAGGAAAAAAATTAAATATTTAACACATTTGTAGCAATTGTGATATGCAGAACTCTTTTGCATGTGTAATTTTATTTGATCCTCCAAACACCATAGTCATAAGAGAGATGGTACACACAATAAAACTCTGTTTTACAAATGAATACATCCAGATTTGGGAAAAGAATTGCATTGCATTTGGCCAAGGTCACTCTTCTGGTTATTACTAGAGACAGAATATGAACTCAAGTTTTCTGACTTTCCAGTCAAATGTTCTTTTCACGTGCAAAACAGATTAGTGTTCAACTGGTGTTATACAATGCTATAGTAGTGTATGTAATCAAAACTTGCATCTCCTTCCAAGAAAACATGGAAAGAAAAAAGAGAAATCTATCAGTCATTTTCCTCCTGAACAAGGGGGAACATGAGGGAGAAATATGTTTGATTTGGGGAACAATGTTGTCATCTTTGTTGATGGGTAAAGGCAGCATTTTAGAATAATCAGAAGTCTATTTTCGTCCTCCAAGAGCTTTGTTTATTGGCGAGTTTCTATGCTATCCTGGAAGTACAACAGATGCCTGGAGTGTCTGTAATGAACTTTGCATACATTAGTATGCTTGGCAATTAGAATTGCCTGCAGGTCCTCATGGATGACTTCTGTTCTCTTTTTTCTTGATATGTTTTACTTTCACAGTGAAATCGTTAATAGTGGCACCCCTACCTGGTTCAGGGTTATCAGGATCCAGTGTTTGGCATAGTGGGACAAGCAAATTGTAATCTGATAGTAGTTACCCAGGACCCCACTTTCCTTGCCAAGGAGAATGGGAAAGGAATTCAGAGACTGCCAAACAATCTCATTTGGTTGGAATGTACACAAATTAATTATTTCCTATAACATTATTGAATCATATTCTCACAAATACTAGTGAAAATAATTTTTAAATCAAGAATTTGTTTGCATATAATTCTCTAGTTAAAAGAATAATCCAAAATGAAATTCCCAAAGTCAATCTGAAATAATTCATAATATATTCTTTCAGTTTCTAAAACCTAAATATGCTTTTAAACCTGTTTGGGGTTTGGTCAGTTTTATTGCCTAGGTTGCAAACTGAAAGTCATCTTTAATTTACATATTTTAGTAAGACATTAATTTATTCTTCAAAATGCCTCAAGTCTTTTATATTCTTGCTACCCTCAGAGACTGCATTTTAATTTACTACTAATAGCTGGCCAGAATAATGATACAGAGAGGACAAACATTTTAGAAAGAAATCCTGAACTAACTTAGATATTGTATTTTTAAAAATACCTGTACATGGTAAGAAAAATATCTTACAGAAAATATGGTTTTAGAGGATTAAAAATTATAAACATTAAATACAATTGAGAAACAGAGGGAAGTAAAGTTCTAGAAGGCATTGGTTTCCAACGCAAATTGTACAAATTATATTTATCAGTTTTATCACCCTGCTCCGGTAGATAGCTTTCACATATTAAATCACCTTCTGTAATTCTTCAGGTCAGCTGCTTCTAAGTGACATGGGATATGGTGGAATCATTAGACCCTGTGGTCGTGCATACATTGTTGTATCTTCCGTTGCCAGTTGGTCCCTTGATCAGAGGTGACATTAGTGAGATCTATCTGTAAATCAGATGTTCTTAAGTTCTTGGATACTGATGTTGTCTGTGCCTCCGAAACAAGGAAAAGGGAAGGTAAGTCCATAGCTAGAATATGCCTCAACAGAACTGGCTTCATAATTTGTGGGACCCAGTACAAATTGAGAATGTAGGGTCCTTTGTTCAAAAACAATTAAGAATTTCACAATGGATTACATCAGAGCATTAAAACTAAGCATGTGACCCACCTACGTCTGGGGTCTGTGCAGCTTCGCAGGTGGCAAACCTACGAAGGCAGCCCTGTGTATCAGTTCGGACAAGGATAAATTTCTGCCCTCTCCAGGTGTGAAGGGGTCTGAGATCATGACCTTGCTATCAAAGGTTAGTTGGTATCCTTGAGAAATGGTACCACATTCAAGGTCTCCGGGTTGGGCTCTGCTATTGGCAGATCAGGCACTCAGCTGAGGCAGAAGTTACATCAGACTTTTGAGAGGAGCAAAGCCTTTCAGTGACCACTGTGGCCACTACATTCATAATCCCATAGTGCAAGCACCAGAGGGTCCAAAAGACAGGCTGGTGACATTTTGGTTGCTGATTTTTCCCTTCTGCAGTGGATGCTTTCTGGTGAGCATTAACATGAAACCTGCACACTTTATACTTTCTCCCAAAGGCCCATTCATAAGCCTGTTTCAAAGACTTTCTTACCTTTTTACTTCCAATATTGTTCATAGCTGAGATAATAACTGTTGTTTTCATCTACTAAGTTTGAGAGTAATTAGTTATGCAACAACAGATAACTAATGCAGGGAGTAAAGAGATTCCCTTCTTAAGAGCTTCAGTCCCCTTACCTAACCCAGTGTAAGACCAACATATCTATGGTCAGTGACTGGTAGCAGAAAAAGTCCCTGCTCTCATGGAGGGAGACATGAATTAAACAAATAATAATGTAAAATGTAAGTTTATTTTGTTCACTAATTTCATTGAGCTCATAAATGAATATAATTTTCTAACTTTTCCCATTGAAATGCTTGAAATGTTGTTGACGGCATCAATTCTGCTTTCAGTAAATTGGATCCCCTTAGTCAAAACAGTTTTTGGAGAGATAATCCACCCTCAAATGCAAGACATAAAGAAATGTGGAAAATAGGACATGTTCTACGTACTGTCCAATTTTAACATAGCTTATGAATGGCAAAGGATAGAATCAAGTTTGAAATTAAGAAGAGGGGACTGGGTGCAGTGGCTCATGCCTGTAATCCCAGCACTGTAGGAGGCCAAGGCGGGTGGATCACCTGAGGTGAGGAATTCGAGACCAGCCTGGCCAACATGGTGAAACCCCATCTCTAATAAAAATACAAAAACTAGCTGGGTGTAGTGGCGCACGCCTGTAATTCCAGCTACTCGGGAGGCTGAGGCAGGAGAATTGCTTGAACCCGGGAGGCAGAGGTTGCAGTGAGCTGAGATCGTGCCACTGCACTCCAGCCTGGGTGACAGAGCAAGACTCCATCTCAAAAAAAAAAAAAAAAAATTAAAAAAAAAATGGAAATTAGGAAGAAGGAAAGGAGAAATCACCACTGTTCTTTATCACATTTCCAAGAATCTGGGGTGTTCTCATCACATTTTCAGATTTGACCTGAGTGAGAGAAGAGACTTTTAAAAGCCTTTTTCCATTTCTCATGCCTATAGAAACACCAGTTAAACTTTGGAAAACAATTACCACAGGAAAATAACAAAGGCTTTTCTATGTTGCTATTGAAGAATAAAGAAGGAAGTTTACCTACTTGTTATTTATTGAAGAGAATTTTTTAAAGGATATGTCTCTTGGCTCCTTTCCTTGAGAACTGATCATTCTCTCAAGGACAAGAAGGACTATTCCTGTTGTAGTAAGTTAGAGGTTTCTCGGAGGATACTTCGGGGGGGAATGTAGAGTACATGCGCATTTTATGGAAATAGATTAAACATAAGAAAATGCTAAGCACATGGCAGAAAAATATTTTATTCAAAGAGTTATATTAGGCTTCAAAGAAATCCCACAGCAAATAAAATACTAATGTTAAGAACTACATTCAGCAATCATCTGTGAAAATACATGAACCAGTGACATACAGAAATGGACAAAGCAGAGCCAGAGAATAGAGCAAAATCAGATGTGTAATATTTACAAATTTACATTCAACTATGGATTTGTTATTAAAGGCTTTCCACAAGTTTTCTCTGATTATATTATTCTAAAAAATACCACGAAGTAGAAAAAGCTGGTATTATTTTCTTACAGATGAGAAAAAGTGAGCTACTTTGAGGCTAGGCAACTTATCCCAGAAAGAATAAATAAGATTTCCTACTGTGACTCCTTTATTAGATGTTGTCTACATTATTTACTAGGACATTAACTTCTGTTGAGGCCCAGCGCGGTGGCTCACGCTTGTAGTCCCAGCACTTTGGGAGGCCAAGGCGGGTGGATCACGAGGTCAGGAGATCGAGACCATCCTGGCTAACATGGTGAAACCCCGTCTCTACTAAAAATACAAAAAATTAACCAGGTGTAGTGGCGGGCGCCTGTAGTCCCAGCTACTTGGGAGGCTGAGGCAGGACAATGGCGTGAACCTGGGAGGCGGAGCTTGCAGTGAGTCCAGATAGCGCCACTGCACTCCAGCCTGGGCAACGGAGCAAGACTCTGTCTCAAAAAAAAAAAAAAAAAGACATTAGGGCTGTTCTGTAAAGCTTTGCATCTCTTCAGGAAGTAAAAAGTGGGTTTTCAGAGAAACTTTAGAACAAGATTATTGCTTTTAAAGAGGTAAGCCTCCCACCAAACTCTTCATCTTTTCCTGAATATCTTCTCTACTTTACCAGTTTTTTAAAAGGACCAAAATGCAGAAGAAAGATTTCAGAAAAACAAGCAAAAAACTTCAACTTTAATCCCTCTCAAAACATCTCAGAAGAGTGTGACCAAATGATATATAGATATTTTCCAAAGAACATTCTACAAGATGTTAGTCTTTTTTTATTAGAATCTTTCTCCTACTAATTGACTCATTATTCATTCAGATTACGAATGTACTTTATAATAGACTGAATGTATTTATGGTATGCAAATACAGGTAGGTTAAATCATAGCACAATTCAGCTATTTCTAATAGATTTGTATGGCTATGCATGATCCAGGAGAATAAAATGTATAGGTTTCAGAGTCAGAATATATTCAAATCTTGATCACACTTCTGCGGAGTAATTACTAGTAAAGGCCTTTCGACATTTTTAAAGTAAATCTCTCCCTCTTAAGATCATTATCTAAAACCTACTCTAAACTAATAGTTTGCCATTCTTAGATTTTCTTACATAATGCTTTCCTCATGTTTATATGCTTAAATTTCACCATCATTAATTTTCCTCTCAGATTTATTCAATATTTTTTCATATATTTAATTTTTTAAGCAGCATTCCATTTTTTAAGCACCCTGTTTTAAATGGGTATATATGTTGCTCAACCAAGAAATTAGTGCACAAGTGTTAATCCTATCATGACAAACTGTGTGCATGAAATTTTATAGTAATCTCTTAATCAAATAAAATAAGGCTCTGAGCCTGTCTCCCCCACACTGGAAGGGAATTCAGTCTCAGTTCTGAAAGCCATCTTTTTGCCCATTCACCTCCAAAGGATTGAGCAAATGGCCTACTTTTCGAATTTTGAAGCAAAAAGTAAAGATGTATGAGACACAAACTGTTTCTAAAAATTTATGTGCCATAATAGCATTCTCTAAACCTTCCTTTTCATTTAATATGGCTCGGATTATTTGTTTTATGATTCTGGAAACAGAGACAAGTTCAGTTTACCTCAGGTAACGGGGTTTATCCTCAGAATGGGTAGCAAAATAGACTGAACTTAAATTTAAAAGGAAAAAGAAAACAGTAAGAAAAAAAAAACAGATTCACCCTCCAGTTTTTCAGGATCTTGCAATGTGAAATCTTATGCAAACCTGTTCTCCACAAGCAGTTGTGAGATTTAACATTCCCACTTTTACATTCCTGTCTACTAAAATTTACATGTTGGCAGTCCTCTTACCAAGGCATTCACCTTTACTAACCAACCAAAAATCTAGATTTAATATAGGATTAATTGGTCATTGTAGCTTAATGGGTTAATATCCTCATTTTCAATTTCTTTTAAGGAATTTGATGACTTATTCCAAACAAAAACTTTAGACACCATGATGAAGTTGGAAGATGATATTATTTGATTGGGATGGTCTCCATTACCATTGCAGACAAATACTAGGTTGGTGTAAAAGTAATTGTGGTTTTGCTATTATTTTTAATTAAAAGTAATGAAAGTACAGCATTTTTTTGGCACCAATCTAACAATATCACTTGAACTGGTCTTATTACCTTTACGAGTTGTATGGTGATGACAATAATGACAATACCTCACTGATTTTAGTCAGTAGAAAAATATCTGTAATGTAAGTATCAAATCATCAAAATTGCTATATAAGTTGAGTACTACCACTAAATATGGCCACAAGATTTTAGCTCTTCCAAAGACTCCGTCCATTACATTTTCCAAATTTATTTCACATAGTAATAAGAAATACGCTAAATTACTTACCACAACTTTCAACAAATAAATCATTATATATAAGAAGATTTAGAATCTAAAGAATCTGAAATTGAAAACTATGAAGTAAATTTACTAAGCTTACAAAGCTAGATGATGGTGTTGGGGCTCAGAAAACAATATCTCAAAATATGACACTTTGTCATGCTGAGCTAAAGAAGCAGACTCAAAATCTCTCTGACCTCCCCACTCCTGTCTCTCAATCTCTGTCTCTCCTAAAGTACAAGATGAGGTTGTTGTCTGAAGTTCCCTTATCTCTCTAGAAACCAGACAGGCAAAAAATAACACAATTGCCTTTGATCCCCTCCCTAAAATTTTATTAACTAGAAATTAAAACTCATATCCAAAGAAAAATACTGAAAATTAAACACCACACCTAGAGCTCAGACTAACTTTTCCCCAACTATTGTCTTTTTCTGGTCCCATTCAATTTCCAAAGAGAATCATTTACTTACCATTGTTTAAACATTGGGCCCATTCATTTCCCAAAAAATAATTTACTATCCTTCAGAATGACCACATTTTCTCCATCTCCTCTTCCTCTATGAAGAAGGATATACAAATATCTGGACCTCATTGGGTTATTGGCTAATTATTCTCCTGTGATTCACTTGTGCTTATGCACATTAAATAAATTTGCACCAACCTAATAGTCATTTTCTCCTGTTAATCTGCCTATTGTCACTTCATTTTTAGCAAACCTTAAAAGGGTGAAGAGAAAGTTTTTGTCTTCACTCCTACAATAAAACACCTGAAAGAAGATCCCATATCTCTAAGAAATTTGCTACAGCTTTTTTTCTGCTATACCATGTTGCATTTCATTATTACAATGATGTTATTTATTAATATTTCATAACACCCAATACATTAGAGAATAGTCCTAAATTGTTTACTAATATTCCTGAATTCTTGAATACTGTCTTCAATGTTAAGCAAAAATTATTGCTTTCAAAAATTATAATTTAATTACTTAATAGTTTTTGTCTGTAACATAGTTAAATTAAGGCTTTCAAAATGTTTCATGAAAACATGTACCAGAAATTAAGCACTTCTCTTTATTTCAATCTAGTTTAGTATGACCCTGTAGACTTGCTCTTTGTGGTGCATAAATTTTAGGAAAACCTGGCCAGGCGCAGTGGCTCATGCCTGTAGTGGCTCACACTCTTTGTGTTGCATAAGTTTTATATAAGTCTGGCGCCAGCACTTTAGGAGGTCTAGGCCGTTGGATCACCTGAGGTCAGGAGTTCAAGACCAGCCTGGCCAACATGGTGAAACCTCATCTCTACTAAAAATACCAAAATTAGCTGGGCGTCATGGTGCATGCCTGTAATCCCAGCTACTTGGGATGCTGAGGCAGGAGAATCACTTGAACCCAGGAGGCAGAGGTTGTTGCAGTGAGCCGAGATCATGCCACTGTACTCCTGCCCAGGCAACAGAGCAACACTATCTCAAAAAAGAAAAGAAAAGAAAAAAGAAAACTATAAGCCCAAATTGTTAGAAATAGCTTGATATTTGAGGTTAGTTCAGTGCATAGATCAGTGACCTTCTTTTTACTTGTGTGCCATGACATAAACGAAAGTTAAAGAAAATAAAAAGAGGAAAAGTGGGAGAAAATGGAGAGTAAAAAGTAGTTATGTGTCATTCGGTCATGTAATAAATATTTATTGAGAATTTACTATGTACAACACATGGTGCTAAATGTAGTAGGTATAAAAACAAATAAGAATTCATGTATATCAATAATTATAATATTATTATTAAAAATTCACAGTAGAAAAGTACATTTGTAATTTAAAAAAATAAGTCCCATGAGGCTTAGCCATGGCAATTATATCCTTTAAAGATTTCTTTCAAAAAACCAGTCTGGTTTCGCAAAATATTTAAAAGAAATTCAGCAATTTAATTGAATCTCTCTAATGGCATCAAAGAGGATCCAGCACAAGGGCCCACAAGCAACACTTATTGAAACCTGTTCCCATTACTCAATCTCTTATACCACATCATCCAAATCCATATGCTGAATTTCCAACTACAATTCTCTAACACTCTACCAACTTTGGCTTTTTTTTTTCCTAATTCCCTTTCTTTCTGTCACTATTCTATATTTATCTGCCTTCTTAATGCCTTCTTAATAAATAAATATCTGCCACTATCCCCAGGGAAGGAAAGGCTCTGCCATTTGGGAAAGTGGTTTCTATGTTACTGGACACCAGTTCTGAGCGTTAGAGAACTCATTCCTGAATGTGCTTTCCTTCCTCCTTCCTGCCCACCTCACCTTAAGTTTAATAAATATGGTTGTACTTTTCTTATTATAAAATAAATGTCTATAACTGCTGTAAAAAAAATTAATAAATATCAACATTTCCAGATTGGAATATAATTTTTAAAACTTCTTTAGTACTGCCTGTCTTTACTGTTTTTCCTCTATTCTGTGTCAAACAAGTCCAGAAACCAAGTTAGAACAGAAAGAATTATCCTTAGAGAAAGCTAAAGGACAAGCAGTTTCAACTTAGTGAGTAGAGAGGACAAAATTCTACAAACACAATAATCTATGTGTTTATCATGAACATCATAACATGGTGACACGGATAAAAGCCACTGAACCAAACTTAGAGAGATGACACATAGGTTTCATGGAGAAAAAGACACCTGAGCTGCAATATAAAGAATGAAAAAGAAGAATAAAAAAAAAAAATGCAGACAAAGAGGAAGACATTCAAGAGAAAGGGAAACATGAACCAAAGTATTGAGTAAAAAAACAAACAAACAAACAAAAAGTGGTGTAATTTGTGGGTCAAACTACAAATAGAAATAGTTTAGTTTTACTGAATCAAAAATTTAAGGGACAGAATAATACGTAATGAGTCTACCAAAGCCAGCCATGAATAAAATCACAAGGGCTTCTTAGGACATGTTAATACCTTTGAATTCTTTTTAGTAAACAGACATTTGCTAAGATATTCTTTAAATGGAATTATAGATTACAATATTCCTCCTAAAGATATTAACCAAACATTAAATGGGATTGGCTAATACAGGAATGAATGAGGAGAATAGTGCTGGAAAGAAAAAAGGAGGAAAAGGAATTTCCGTTTTCAGTTCTGATATATAAACAGCTTAGAGGTCAGCACTCACTTCTTCATGAAAAAAAATAAAAGCTTGATGAAAATAAAAATAAATCATTCTCCCAAGAGAAATTTTAAAAATATTTTTAACTAAATGGAAATACAACTTAGCAAAATGTGTGAGATGCAGTGAAAGCTGTACTTGAAAATTTATAGTATATAAACGCACGTATTAGAAGACAAGAAAGATCTAAAATAAAAAATCTGGGTTCCCACCCCAGGATATTAGAGAAAGAAGAGCAATTTTAGCCTAAATTGGAAGAAGGTAAAAGAAAGTTGAGTAGAATCAAGTTGAAAACAGAAAGGAAATAGATTAAATAACAAAATCAAAAGCTGATTCTTTAAAAAGATCAATAAAATTGGCAAACCTCTACCCAGGCCAACATGAAAGAAAAGAGAAGATACAAATTACCAGTGTCAGAAATGAAAGAGAGAGCATCCTCGCTGATCCCATGGGCTTTAAAAAGAAAATAACAAAATACAATGAACACCTGCATATTCATAAATTTGATAACTTAGATGAAAAAGCCAAATCCTTTGAAAGACACAAAGTTCTGAAACTTACATAAAAGAAATAGCTCCTTACCTATTAAAGAAATTTGACCAATAATCTTTAAATCTTCCAAAAAATGTAATAGTCTCAGATGTTTTTACTGATGAATTCTACCAAAAGTTAAGAAAGAAATGGTACAAATTCTCCACAATTTCCTTTTAGAAAGTAGAAACAAGGAAGACGTTTTAACTTTGTGTGTAGACTGCATTAAACTAATGCCAATATCAGATAAATAAATTCTGAGTATAGGAGAAAGAAAATATTTTTTTCTTCAGCACTCATAGATTCTTAGTTGGGACAGAACCCTGTAACAAAAGATAGATTAACAAGAGGAAAAAAGAACATAATTTTATTAACATGTATATTTAACATATACATGGAAGACATCAGGCAATGAGTATTTGTCAAAGAGGTGGCTTTGAATCTAGCTTATAGAGCATCTTCAATAAAAAACAGTAACTTTTTAAAGAAGTGATGATACAAAGGAAAAGGTCTTTGAGTTTCTTGTGGCAGCAACTTGTGGGAAGGCAAGTAAATGGCATATAAAGACTAATTAGTTATTTCAGTCCATTTTGTGCTGCTATAAAAAAAAACTCTAGACTAAGTAATTTATGAAGAAAAGAGGTTTATTTGGCTCATAGTTCTGCAGGCTGCACAAGAAGCAGAGAACCATCATCTGATTGGTTTCTGGTGAGGGCTTTTGGGCTATGTGAAAACATGGTGGAGGCCAGGCACAGTGGCTCACGCCTGTAATCCCAGCACTTTGAGAGACTGAGGCAGGCACATCACTTGAGGTCAGGAGTTCACAATCAGCCTGGCCAAGATGCAAGATGGCAAAACCCTGTCTCTACTAAAAATACAAAAACTGGCTGGCCGAGCATGCTGTCTGGCGCCTGTAGTCCCAGCTACTTGGGAGGCTGAGGAAGGAGAATCACTTGAACCTGGGAGGCAGAGGTTGCAGGACTCTGTCTCAAAAAAAAAAAAAAAAAAAAAAAAAAAAACCATAGTGGAGAAGGGCATAAGAGAAGCAGGTATGTGCAAAGAGTAACCAGACCTGAGGAGTGTCCTTGCTTTATAACAATCCACTTTTATGGGAACTAGGTCCTTCCCCCAAGAACTAATTCAGTCTCAAAACAGAGCAAGAACTCACTCACTACCATGAGAACAACAACAAGCCCTTCATGAAGGACCTGTCATCATGATCCAAACATCTCCCACTAGGCCCCACCTCTGAGCACTGCCACACTGAAGATTAAATTTCAACATGAGATTTGGAGGAAACAAATAAACCATATCCAACCATAACGTAAAGCTTGTTTGTGCAGATTCCTCTGGTACTATCTCCAGATAAAAGGAGTCTAAATTTGTGTCCAACAGTTAAACTTTGTTCTCCTTGGTAGGAGGGAGCAGGATAGATTCTGTCTTTGGTAAATCTATGTCCTGCTATTAGACCAATAGAGGGAGGGCCGGGAGCTTTCCAGGATCTGCTTCTTGTTCTCTGCAGAACAATCCATGTCTTGAGACAGCATTCTGGTCTCCCACACAAGAAAAGGAAACTGTAGACCAACATCTTTCATAAACATAGACATAAAAATTTTTAACAAAATTCATTTTGGTATATGTGATGAGAAAACTCCTTGCCAAATGGAGAACCACCCTCCATAAGCAGAGGGCAAACTCAGACCAAAGAAAGAAACAGGTTGGTAGGTAGTCAAACACTTATTCAGGGGAAACTGACATACCAGGCACTTGAATGTCAGTTTCAAGGGCAGCAAGACAAGGTAGATCTTCGTGTTTGTGACGCATGTCTGACCTGTCTCTTATGCCATGTAAAGAAAAAGGAGACCCACATGGTGGCCCACTCCTGTAATCCCAGCACTTTGGGAGGCTGAGGCGGGTGGATCACCTGAGGTCAGGAGTTCAAGACTAGCCTGGCCAACATGGAGAGACCCCATCTTTACCAAAAATACAAAAAAATTAGCCAGGCATGGTGGCGCATGCCTATAATCCCAGCTACTGGGGAGGCTGAGGCAGGAGAATCGCTTGAACCCGGGAGGCAGTGGTTATAGTGAGCTGAGATCACACCATTGCACTCCAGCCTGGGCAACAAGAGGGAAACTCCATCTCAAAAAAAAAAAAAAGAAAGAAAGAAAAGTCACTAGTTGTATGTTAACCCATCTGGTTGCTTTCTTAATCTACTTTCTTCTTAAAGGGATGCTTTGGGTTTCCTGCAATCTGATCAACATTCCTAAGGAAGGAGAATGTTTGCTGGGCAGCAGTAGTTATTTTGGTCCTCAACTCAGTGCATCCTGCAACTCACTTCTTGGTCATATAGCCAGAACACATTTTCACAACACTAAGATTCTGGTTAGTGAAGGCTACAGGAAACTGTCTTGAAATTTTAGAGGGTCAAAGTTTGGCAGCAGCCATTTTGTAGCATACACTAGTTGCTGATCTGCTGGCTTACCTCACTGACTGACATAAATGAGCAGCTAAACAAAACATGTTTGTGTAGCTTTGTAACAAAGGGCTCCAGCTCCTGCAGCATATTATTGTCATCAAGGCCAGAGGCAACAAAAATGCACATGAGGCCAGGCTTGGTGGCTTACACCTATAATCCCAGCACTTTGGGAGGCCAAGGCAGGCGGATCACTTGAGGTCAGGGATTCAAAACCAACCTGGCCAACATGGTGAAACCCCGTCTCTACCAAAACTATAAAAAATCAGCTGGGCATGCTGGCACACACCTGTAATCCCAGCTACTCGGGAGGCTGATGCAGGAGAATTGCTTGAACCCAGGAGGTGGAGGTTGAAGTGTGCCAAGATCGTGCCACTGCTCTCCAGCCTGGGAGACAGAACGAGACTCCTCCCTCTCAAAAAAAAAAAAAAAAAAAAAAGCACATGAGTTTCTACCTATCCTGTGGGTTTAAGTGTGTTCTCATGAGGTGCTAGCCAGCTCCTGATCTTCCCTTCCTGTCTGCCTGCCTTGTGAACTTCAGGCTCCAGCATCAATCACAAGCTGACATAGTCTTGTTGTAGAAACTGTTTAACCAGCCCCCACAATGACATAAGCCAATTCCGTGTGATAAATCTCTATCACCTATCTATCTATTATCTATCTATTTATCGACAATATTCTGTTTCTGATCCCATAATTGATATTACCAGTGACTCTAGTATGACTTCTAATGAAGTGCCAAGGCCAAAGAGAAAATCAAAGTAAGAAATTATTTTAAAATGTTATTTTTAAAAAGTATGTAGAGAACCAGATCATTTCGTTTTGGAAGCCAAGGAAAAACAGACATTAAATATCAACAATGTCGAATACACCATATGGCTCTACTAAAGTAAAGGCTCGATGTTATCTCTTGGATTTAGCAGTTATACAATCGCTCTGTACCTTAGTTAAGGAAGTTCTTACAGATCTATAAGTGTAGAAGGTAGTTTGTAGCTGATTTGAGAAATGTATAAGGGTGAGAATTTAGAGCTAGTGATTATAGCAACCTCTTTCCAGAAAATGAGAAAATTTAAATAATAACTACAAGAGAGTTAAGAATTATTTTTTGTATTAAAAAATGGAGAGACTTGGGCATATATAAACTGCATAGGATAAAATCACATAAGCAATATTGAATTTTCATGAGAAAATATTTGTGATGGATAGAGCAATATCTCAGTGAAAGCGGTAGAAAATGAAATCTGAGGATACATGGAGGTGTTGGCCTTCAACACAACTCATTCTCTGATATCGATGGCAAAATATTTTCCTAATAGGGCAGAAGAAAAAAAAGGAAAGAAACATGAAGAGTCCATGTAGTCTTCCAGCAAAAGTACTTTTGATGCATAGATAGGATTCAAGGTTGGTGTCAGAACTTACTTCAGCATGATCATAAGTCGCTATAGGGTATTTCACACAATTTTCACACATGGGAAATCAAATCACATCAAATACCAATGTCAACTTAGAAGGGAGAAAAAAGTTACAATAAGGTAATTATTGTGAAGGCAAGAATCAGTCCTACCTATTATTCATAAATAAGATTGATTATTATTATAAGCAAAAGATCTTCAGGTTTCTCCTCCTCCTACTCCTTATCACCAGGCAGGAGGGAAAATTACCTTCTATAACTTTGTCCTTGTCTCTAATTTAATCAGCTAAGTTTGTTATTCAAAAGATGTGAGATTCTGTTAAAAGAAATGTACGCATGCTTTTCACTTAAGATGTACAAAGTTTCCTGGAATATGCCAACCCAAAGAAATGCCATCATTCAGGTGTTTAGATCCCAGTGAAGGAACTCTGAATGTAGAAGCAGGACCCAGGAATGTTTAATAATACATGTTGCTGTACCCTCCTGTTGCCCAACACACACATATACACAAAAACTCTCATATCTTTACTAAAACATTTGTAAAAAAGTAATCATTAGCCAGGTCATAATTGTTATCTGGTGATGTTATGAAAATGTCACATGATCTTATAGAAACATGTTCTTTTGTTCATTTCTGCTACTGGTGCTAAATAACTACTTGCTCCTGGGTAATAGCCACTTCATTTTCTCTCAGATTTACAACATCTGGATTTGTAATATAGGGTTTAATTTTATACATAAACTAGAGCTCAGCCTTTCCATTGATGGACACACCCAGGAATTATAATATGCTTTGTGTAAAGCTTTAGTTTATGTTTATTAAACAAAAAAAAAGGTTGAGGGGAGGTCTGCCAAAATTAATTACTGCATGAAAAAGTCAGTGGTGCTTTCTTAAGGGATAGATCAGATAGATTATATAAAACTTTCCCAGAAAAAGTAGGTTATAATTAACTCTACTCAAAACAAGAAAGATATTTCTACTGCATGAGCAAACAAAAAAGATAAAACTGAAATAAAAAGTTTAACTTAAATTAGTATCTTAACAAAACAGCAAAAATCCCAGACAGATAAACATTGTTTTTTGCTGTTATTTTCATTGTTAATTAATGTTTTGTTTGTTTGGTTTTTATTTGTTTTGGGTCCTGTTTCTTGTCAGTCAAATATGTGGACCCTTTTGACTCATTTTGTCAAGAAGACATGGACAACAGTAATTTATTATTTGTTTGATAATATTTTTTGAGCCACTACAATAATTCTGACATCAAGAACCCAGAAATAATTATGACACAGAACTCATTGCCGAAAGGCACTACTGGAGACATACTAGTAATTGAAGCATTGTGCAATATAATTTATTATTTTCTCATTATTGCCCACATGGCTCTCTCTTATTGCCCACATAGTTCCCTCTTATGGCACTAGAATATTTTTACATGCCTGTCTCTCCATATTATGATCACTTTTGAAAGGGAGGACAGTATATTTGAACACTATGCTTAGTGCCTAGTACAGTAACTGGTACACAACAATACTTACTAAATATATATTGAATTAATTGAATTCTGAAATGTGTGCTGCTGAGGAGTTTCACAAAAGAATTATCCTTTTAGAGGAGAAAAGATTTCTCATCTGATATGATTTGGATCTGTGTCCCTGCCCAAATCTCATATTGAATTGTAGTCCCCAGTGTTGAAGGTGGGGCCTGGTAGGAGGTGATTGGATCATGAGGTTGGATTTCTCCTTTGGTACTGTCCTTGCTATAGAGAGTTCTCATGAGATCTGGTTGTTTAAAAGTGTGAGGCACCTCCTCCTTCTGTCTTCCTCCTGCTCCTGCTATTTGAAGTGCTGGCTTCCCCTTTGCCTTCTGCCACAACTGTAAGTTTCCTGAGGCCTCTCCAGAAGCTGAGCAGCTGCCGCCATGCTCCCTTTACAGCCTGCAGAATCGTCAGCCAATGAAATCTCTTTTCCTAATAAATTACCCAGTCTCAGGTATTTCTTTATAGCAGTGTGAGAACCGCCTAATACATCACCCATCACTAGGTTCACAATGGAGAGTCTTATAACAAAAAACTAGATTAACAAGAGAAAAGCATACATATTTATTTAATATAAATTTTATATCACACAAGAGCCTTCAGTAAAGAAGACTCAAAGAGATAAACTTGGGCATTTTTACACTTAGGTTTAATAACAAGTGGACAGTCACGGAGAAGTATGATTGGACAAAGAGGGTATAACCTAATACTAATGAACAGGGGTGGGGGGCTTAGCAAGGCCTGTTCACTCGGATTCTTCACTGTGCCCCTGCGCTTCAAATGTAAAGATGTTCCTTTGCTCTAGGTATAGGGAGGGCTGTTCTCAAGTAAGGATCTTATGACCCGCTTCGAAGGAGAAAGGTAGGAGTGATCACAGAGCGACCTTCCTAGGTATTAATACCAGCTTCAGGGGAAAAGGGTCAGGGGAAGGTGAGAATGGCCTTCTTGAGTCTGCTGTTTTCTCAAATGCCAAGGTGCCGTATTTTGGGTTAGTGTGTTCTATACCCCATCATCATGGAGGCAGAAAAAGGAGGAAATTACATGTTCAAAACCACAGTAGAATGAAAGTTTGAGGACTATATGGGAAACCAAGTAATCCAGCATGGCTAGATGAAAGGCTAACTTGGAAGAAATGACAGCTGGTTAAGCTAAGAAGATTGGTTCTATTCCGATGATAAATGTCCTGGTGTCTCATGCTAGAGTCAGAAGTTTCCTCTGTAGACAAAGGAGAGTCACTAAAGATTTTTGAACATGAGAGTAATGACTATATAATTAAATCAAATTATCTGTGTTTATGATTGCTCTATGGGAAAATGGCCAGTACAGTTTTACCAATTTTGGAGGATATAGTTGAGATGGTCTATGTGCCATGCTGAAAATTATGAAAGCCGGTCATTTTTGAGGATTCCTCAAATAAAATAATTTAAAACTGAATTGGAACAAGAGCAATATTTTACTCCAATCTGGGGTAATATTGCATACATATCAAGATATGATGAACGGGGAGGAAACAATGGCTTTATATATAAGCCCTAAATTGAAAATCATGAAGGCATAATACTTTCGTAGATAGGCTAGGCCTTGGTCTTTTAACAGCTAGTTTTTGAAGTTAACTTCAGGATGAGATGTTAAAATAAGACTCTCAAATACCATAATATTGACGATATGATGGGTTAACATAAGAAACAAATTGATTTGGGTATAGATATTGTAGGGAAGGAAAAAAATCTTTTTTCTCTACATATTTTAGGTTTTCCAAATAGGACACTGTAAATTAGACTCCTCAAAGACAGATATGAAATTAAATAATTCACACTTAAAGCTGTTGGAATTTTAAGTTATCCTGGGCCTTCAAGAAATGTAGCTATGCAACCTGAGTTACATGGCATGCAGCTGCAACTTTTGCCTTTTTTTCTGTAAATAATTAAGACTAGATGGTGCCAGAGATAAGAACCACTCCTCGCCCCCCTCCCCCGCATTGGATCACTACCCCTCCTCAAGGAGTAATAAAATAATCTTGCTTGGAATGTAGCAACCAGTAACCAAACAAATCACTGTGGCATATGTTCCTAGTCTTATATGGAAAATGTTATAATTCTACTAGAACTTTTCTGTCTCTGCTTATATAAGAAAAACCCTAACTCTTCCACTCTGGAAACACTGACCCCGTTTGTTTGCAGTCAGTATTTTCCCACATGGCCATCCTGAAGCTTTGCACTCGAATAAACTCTATGTAATCATGTTTTCTGAATCTCATTATTTAAGGTTGCCATTCTGACAACCACAAAGGGATAAAAACAGACCTCTAATAATCTCTGTCACTTTCCTGACAGCCAGAGCCATGGTACCAGCATGAACAGCTTTCATTCATCGGATTTCACCAAAGTCAGTGGGATCTCTGGTAAGGCCCCTCTTTGTCTAAATCCTCCTAGATTTGCTTGAGCTGCACACATTTCTAACTCAACAAGGTTGGAATTGAAGCTCTGCTGTAAGGTAGTTTTATTTGTTATTCTCTAGAGATTCAGCTGATTGCAGTTTTGTGGTTTTCACTGTTCTCTGAGGTTAAGGTTTTGTTTGAGATTATTCATAGTTATCAGAACCTTTTCTCATGTTCAAAATTTTGGTCAGGGAGACAACAGTTTCTGAAAGGAGGAAGTGAATCTTTATGGCTTATGCAAAAATAAAAACAAAAAAATACCTTTAAAACTAACCAGATTCTGAAACTCAGTTCAATTAATAAATCTAAACTTTCTCCATGAATAACCAGAATTATAAAAGGCTCTATGAAAATAAGTCCTGAAAAAAGACGTGCCTCTTCCTCCCAGCCAAAGGTACCTTAGGCAACTAAGGTCCCTTAGGAGCATTGAAGTTTATTGCTTATGATTTGAAACAGGAATTCCTTATGAACATACAAGGAATCTTCCTTAACCCAGTGGGCACACATAAAGGTTTAGCACCTGAAGCCTTAAGCACCCAGGTTTCTTGGGATTACTGAGACACATAGAGTGAAGAAATGACTCAAGGTAACACCTTGAGAAGCTATTCGCATAAGCAATACACCTGATCCCAAACACTTTCCACTAGGTTTTCAATCATTCAGAAAGAAAAATGAAAATTATGGACAATCGTATCTCTAAAACTGAGACTTCCTCCTTAAGGAGAGATCCACCATTAGAAATACCAGCAGTTGCAAACCCCCGTATGTTGTTGATTGCCTTCCGAACTGAAGGTGAGTTCTTTACTGTAATAGACCTACGTCATGAATGTTTTAGCATTCCTGTGGATAAAGAGAGTTCATTTCTCTTCACCTTCACCTGGTAAGACAGACAATGCACACGGACAATCATTTCTTAAGGATATACTAAAAAACCAACTTCTTTTCCACAAATATTCAAAGTGGACCTTTCAGATGTTAATTTCCCTAAGAAAACCACCTTTATATAGTATGTAGACAACTGACTTCTCTGCTTAGATTATAAGCAAGCCTCCATAGAGGATGGAATTTCTTTATCATACAATTAACTTCAAAGGAATACAAGGCCTCAAAAGAAAAACTTCAGTTTTGTCAGAAACAAGTAAGATATTTAGGTTACCTAATATCAAAGGAGGACCTTTTTATCAATCTGGATAGAATGAAAGGATTACTAGTCTTCCCTACCCCCAAAACTAAGAAACAATTGAGAAGATTTGGGGGATTAGCAGGATACTGCAGAAATTGGATTCCAACTTTTTCTTTAAAACACAACTTTATATCTTCTTTTAAAACAAGATAAGCCAGACCTCCTGGAATAGACAGAGGAAAATCAGTTACCAATGTAAGAAATTTAAAAGAGTGTTATATATGCCCCAGCATTAGGACATCCAAATTACAATATTCCTTTTTCATTATTTGTTCATGAAAATCTTGGAAACACCTTAGGTGTTCTGACTCAAATCCATGAGATCAAAATAGACCTGTAAGATACTATAGTCAATAGTTGGATTCTGTGGCTGAAGGATTGCCATTTGCATGAGAACAGTAGCTTCTATAGCACTGTTAATAAGAGCAACTGAAGAAATAATGAAATCTCTCTTCACTGTCTTTGTCACATTCTGTGGGACTGCTTCTAAATTCACATCACACTCAACAGTATTTGGTTAGTAGAATGACTTTTTATGAAGTTCTTCTCTCTCTGCTCCCCATATTACAATTTCCAGATGAAATAATCTAAATCCTGCCACTCTTCTGCCCTGCCTTCAGATGGCATGCTGCATGATTGCATAATCTTAACTGACCAGCTTCTTTCTCCTGGAACAGACCTGAAAAAAAATCCTTACTAACACTAATGGTATTTGGTTTACAAATAAGTCTTACTTAAAGGATGAATCTGGAATTTATCATGCAAGTAATGCCATAGCATCTTTGGCTTAAAAATTTGAAAGTGCACATCTTCCAGGAGCAATCTCAGCCCAACAAGCAGAGTGAATAACAATTAGAGCCTAACAGTTGGTAAAAGGAGTGAATGTTAATATTTATACAGATAGCAAATATGCTTTCAGAATAGCTGAAGACTTCAAAAATGCTATGGAAACAAAGAAGTTTTTAACCTCTTCCAGTCAGTCCATAAAAAACAGATGCCTTGTTTTAAATTGTTTGGAAGTCATACTATTACCAAAATCATTAACTGTTATCAAGAGTCTAGGCCACTAAAGTCAGACACTCCAGCAAGCATATAAAATCAGTCAGCAGATAGTATAGCAAAAAAGGCTACCCTAAAGATATCTGAATAAGAAAGTTGGCCCATTTTAGTTTTTAAGGAAGCACCTAATTTTGATATAGAATTATCTCAATACAAAGCTCCAAAAACAGAACAAGAGACTCAGGAAACAAAAGAGGAAATGTACGCCTCCAAAACTAGGCTGTGATATGGTCCAAATGGTCTACCCTCACTTCCAACCAAAATACAGTCATCTTTCTTAACTTATGTGCAGGACTTAACTCCTGAGAGCCTCAATAAAAAGACTGCTTGGGGAAAATAGTATATTGAAAACACTCTTCAACTGTTGCTTATAAGATATACAATGACTGCAATAGCTGCCCAAAACGGACCTTTACATAGTTCTCAAGGTCATATTTCTTTACCAAAAGCCCCTTTTGAGGCATGGCAACTAGATTTTATTCAGCTACCACCATCACATTCTAGTTTTCTCTTTGGATAGAAACATTTCCATACAGAAGAGCAACAGCCTTAGCAGTAAGTAATATTCTCTTAGAGAAAATTGTTTCAATTTAGGAGTTCCTCTAGAACTTGATAATGACAAAGTTATTCATTTTACTGATACATAATCTAGTCAGTATGAAAAGTCTGGCCCATTCTCCAACATTTTCACTGTGCCTCTCACCTTTGTCATTTACGTTAGTGAAACACACAAATGGAATAATTAAAACTCAATTTACAAAATTAACAGGTTTTTTAAGTTCCTTGGCCAAAAACTCTCCACTGGTTTTGCTTAACCTGATATCAACTCCTTTTGGTAAACACCTGAGGTCTCTATTTAAAGCTATAACCTATACCTGAAGGTATAACGCACACCTATGAAATTGTCTCCAGGAAACTGTAAATGTATGATATTAAAAGGGGATATGCTGTATTATTGCAGTGGCCTTATAAGACAGCTAACTAAAAACTGTAATTTAGTAAAAGACTCTTTCCATAGTAGGCTCCTGGGAGACAAGACACTCAAAGATCACAGACTTCAACCAGGAAATTTTGTCTGTTGGAAACAGTATCTTTCAAAGGACTCTCTGACCAAGGTGAAAGGGATCTTTTTAGGTGCTCCTAGCCAACCCTTGTGCCACTAAGCTGAAGGAATTGAATCCTGGATATATGTCACCCATTTAAGGAAAGCAGGAAAGCAGCTTTGCTAATTTGGACTTCATCTCAAACAACTGATAAAAAATTAAAATTCTTCAGAACCAACAAGGAGGAAAATACGAGGTAGTCAGCTTTCCCAACACACCAGCCCAGGCCTGTATCTAAATAAACAAAACATTTATAATTTTTAGTAGATAGGGAAGTTCCTACCAAATTTCTTTTTGTTGCTAGCTCTTATATTTTGTTGTTATTATCACCAGCTGTTACCCATGAAACGAACATCTCAGGACAATGCCAATATATTACAGAAATACTTGTTGAGTATGCAACCTCATGTACCTCTCTGCTGGTTCTGGCCTCCCACGGTGGGTATCTCCTTTCCAAGAACAAGATTGGATAGAACTTTGGAAATAGACCCATGTTTCTCAAAAACAGTCATCAGTGCTTAATACCAGTATGACTAAGAAGGAGGTACATCAATGGCCTATTAAACACCTTACAAAAGAAAGGACATGGGAAGAGCTTTTCTGTATAAGAGACCAATTTGTCAGCTTTCACACTCATGCTGCCCCAATTGAAAGAGAAGACAACTGGATTTCAAAATAGTGCAACACAAATTTGGAACAGTTTGATCAGGCTTACCCAATCCTTTGGTCAGCTTAGTCAGCTTGCCCATTTATTTTGAGAACAAAAGAATCACACCAAATATTCATGGCCCAATAATGCTAAAAATATAAAATAGATGCCTAAAAAACAGTGTGTCTGCATCATTCGATTACAAATTACTGATTGACATACCACTGAATGGGCACAGTGACCAGGCAATTATTCACTAACTCCAAATAAAATGTCTTGGCTGTGCAGAGCCAAGTCCATGGCCACAGTTACCCCAGGATGCTTAGGATGATGCTCTTTAGGTTATGCTTCAGCACAAGGTGGAATACTCTTTCAAAGCCCGCAGTCTTTCTCATTTACCATCTTGTTGGGTTCATTCTATATTCCATTGGCATTAATCATTTAGGTATTAATATAATCATTTAGCTTCCATCTTTTTGCCGCAACTGGGTATTGAGTATGTAATATCATACAGAAGCCCTAATCAGCTGTACCATAAAAGGCCCCAGATAACAGCCACATAAGCATTTCATTATTAAACAATGAACTAGCTTTTATGAGAAAGGCTATATTATAAAACTATATGGCTTTAGATATGCTCACTGCAGCCCAAGGAAGAACCTGCACTACCGTAAAAAACTGAGTTGTGTCTATATCTCAAACAAATTAGATAAAATCACTAAATTAAGTACTGATAGGAAAACCTAAATAACTAACCTTTCAGATCCAACACCTTTTCTGAATGATTGGCTAAAGAGCTGGTTTGGATCTCAGGAAACCTGACTGCTTATTACTTATTCTAGGAATTACAGTCATTTGGTGTATTTTGTTATGTTTTTGTCTTCACTGCTGCTACTCCATTTGTTTTCTATGAAGTCAATATACAGCTGAAAAAACTAAAATAATGGCCATTCAAAAAATTACATTAATTAAAGATGCAGCCATATAGCCTGACTCAGGTCACAAATTCACTTCTCTCTTGTTGCTTTAAATATGGCCTATATTCCACCAGTTTTGTAGCCTGAAAAGGTCCCCCTGCTGTAGAACATGGCACTCTCTCAATGAACCTTCCTAGCCAGGTAGGACTAAGCTCCATAACATAAAAAGAGCTAAATCATTTGAGTTTATCTATAATAATTTCTTCTAAAGATCTTGATAGAAATGTAAAATTAAATAATTTCAATTAAAAATAATTACAACTTGAAACTTCTGAAACTTTAAATTATCCTGAGCCTTGAAGGGATGCAGCTTTGCAACCTCTGCCTTTTTTTTCTGTATATAATGAAGACCAAATGGCACCAGAGAAAAGACTCCCCTCCAGATCACTATCCTTCCTTATGGATATATAAAGTATAAATAATCTTCCTTGGAATGTACAATCTATAACCAACCAAGTCACTGTGGTGTATACACCTGGATTTGTGTGGAAAATTGCTAGCAGTGGCGGGTATCCAGGTTACTGGTGGAGGATCCATAAGGATCTTCAGCAACCTCAATTCTTGCCTCCTCAGAAGAAAGAATTTGACTGAGGGACATAAGGCAGAAGAAGAGACCAAGGCAAGTTTTAGACCAGGAGTAAAAGTTTATTAAAAAGCTTCAGAGCAGGAATGAAAAGAAAGTAAATTACACTTGGAATAGGAACCAGTGAGTAACTTGGAGGACAAGTGCCCCATTTGACATTTGACCTTGGACTTAGGGTTTTATATGCTGGCATACTTCCAGTATCTTGCATCCCTTTTTCCTTGATTCTTCCCTTGGGGGTGAGCTGCCTGCATATGTGGTGGTCTGTTAGCACTTGGGAGGTGAGCATGCACAGTGTGTTTACTGTAGCTGTATGCATGCTCACCCAAAGCATTCTTCCCTTTTCTGGCGGAATGCCCCCAGAAAGTTATATACTAGCTAAACTCTGCCACTTTGCTTCTTAGTGCGCATGCTTAAGCCCACTCACCGACTCCTGAGATCTTATTAGGAAGCTGGTGATCATCAGTTTCAGGGTTTTCATATCTATAGGGAGACTGCCTTTTCCCTAGAGCTGGCTGAGACCAATTATTATCTTAGAGAAACAGTTAACCACGCCTGACCACCACCTGATGGCCGACTGACACTTCTGGTTGGAGTAGGGGTCCTCTCCTGCCCTGCTCATGTTTGCCTGACTATCCACTGTAACAAAATGTTGTAATCCTACTGAAATGTTTCTGTCTGTGCCTATAAAGTGAAACCTTAACTCCTCCACTTGGAAATGCTGACCCCATTTGTTCAGTCAGTGTTTCCCAGGTTTGTAGTCAAATATTTTAACTCTATACCTAATCATACTAAACTTTGCAGTCAAATAAGCTGTATACCTAATCATACTTTTAAAATCTCATTATTTAAGGTTGACGCAAACTAACAAGAGAAAAGCAAACAGTAGTCTATTATCATGTGCACTGAGCATATACAAATGCAAGTACCCAGCAATGACCCAACCCAAAGGATGATTAAAACATAGACTTGAATACCATCTTAAGTTAAACCAAGGAAAAGGAGTTTTTCAGCTTCTAGGCAGTGGAGGCAAGTTATGGGAAGGTGACCGGGAAAAAGTATGGAAAACAAAGTTGTTGACTTAACTTGTTATGCAAAGTTAAGTCAGTGCCATCGCCACTGAAAAAAAATTTGTTAAGAGTCCTCTTCCTGGTACAAGTGAGAAAGATTTATTTTACAAATGAAAATTTCGTTTATAAATGTTATTTTCCTTTACGAAAGAAAAAGCTCTACCCTGTTTTTAGAGCTTTGCCTGCATCTGCTGGTTTTTAATGGGCTTTAGTTTAAAATAACCCAAATGCCAGGTAGGCATATTGTGGGGTGGCATATTCTAGTACTCTTCAGTCAAACACTCCACAGGAAGTTAGAGCTCCTTGAACACACTGCTTTAAGTCAAGCCTCAGACTGATCAAATTCTCTGGATATGCCACTTAGGAACACTCCAGGTACATCATCTTTTATTGAACATGAGAACTAAGCACTTGTATATAATAAAATGTTGTTTGTATGCTGTTCTATTTATTACATGCCATGGAAGAACAGGAAAAAAATGTCCACTCTAATTTTATTTTGTTTTATTTTATTATTAAATATTTCATCAAACAAAAGAAAAAGAATGATAGAATAAGCACTCATACTTTTATTCTTTAAACAATCTATTGTGTTTCTACTTCCCAGCTATATTCATCATTTCTAAAATTTATATTTTATTTCCAGACTTTCAGACTGATCTTATCCTTTTTGATAACCTTTCAAAACTTGACCACACTTTTAAAATTACTTTTTATTTCTTAAAATGCATTATGCTACTTATTTTATATTCAGTATCTGATCATTAAAGGATCTCCAGCATTCCTTAGTTTTTTTGTTGTTGTTGTTTCTGTTGATCTTTTTCATAGTTTTTTTTATGAGTTTTATCTATTTTAAAAATTTATTTCAATCATCTGAAGTTTATTTGGAAGAACTCTTTAAGGCCCTAGTTTAAGTTTTTTAAGAGATTTGGTGTGTGCACCAGCCAGGTGCTATAAAAAGACTTATGTTTTACATTAATTTTTTTTCAGAGGTAATATACACATTCTGGCCTCAAACCTATATAATAACAGATTTAGGTTAGAAAACTGAAGAGCAGGCGTCACATCTCCTCCCTCCATACCTGAAACCCAAGGCTGAGATGATTGCCTTTCTGTCTCTCTGTGGGAAGAGTTGGTCTGGATGATCCTTTTTTGGTCTCCATTTGATCGTGAGTGCTCTTCAGTGGTCCTAGCTCTGTGTGGGGGTCTTGGCTGGATCTCTCACCTTGAGTAGGTCCTGTGCTTTGCTTTCTTTCCCTATGTCAAGCCCATTAAAACAAAGGCCTGGGAGCCATCAGGGTTGACAGATACCCCAGGATAACTGTTGCTATCCTTTGCCACTTCTCTGAAGTCTAGAATTTTCATTGTTTTTGTCCTCTGAGAGTTCCCTACCTTTTTTTGTTTGTATGTAGGACGTTTAAAAAATGTTTGTTTCCCAGCACTTTAACATATTTTTTTAAAGTGTTGTTCAGTGTGTCTGCTTCATGAAATGTCTCTCTCAAATAAAAATGTAAAGGCAGGAAACTTTCTCACCACACTTTTAAGTTGTATTTTTTACTTACTCTAAATCTTCAAACATCTTGAAAATGTTGCCTTTAATCATATTTCAATTTTCTTACTGTCTACTATTAAGAGACCTTGCCTGTAGGAAGGCCATCGTTTACTTTTCTTCAAAGTGAGCTATGTATGTGTGCTCAGATAGAAATCTGCATGAAGTCCGTTTACTCCAAAGTGCTCTTTGGATGAACACCTGCAGAAGGGAGAGGATAGAAGGCCAATGGACCAGAGGAGCAGAGGAGACTGCAGTGCAGTCTCAATGGAAGCCTCGGCTGACCCTAGTGGGAGTTTTGAAGATGAAATGAAACTTCAGAGCTGTCTGTGGTGGGGGCAATAGAACCGGGACTTTATGCCCATATCAGTCAGTCATTGGATGTAGGCGGTCACAGGAATGGAGATGTGAACTTGAGTGAAGTGGCTTTCCGCAGCTGAGGCAAATCCCAAAGAGGGCTGGTAGTTGACGACTGTGTGCTGGCAGCCCTGGCAGCAGCTAGAGCAGTAAGTTCTTTATCTCTAAACAGGGATCTGGGAGCTGCATCCTGGAGTCCACCACGTGTGCTTATCACTGCGCCATTAACAATTTTTCTTCCATCCCCATCACTCTGGCTATGGTCACTAATGACTTCCATGTTCCTGAAGCTAAAGCAGATTTTTCCGTTTAGTAGATTTTTTTTTAATAGACATAGAGTTCTATCATTTCCTCTTCTTGAAAAGCCCTCTTGTCCCACTTCTGTGTCATGGCTCTCTCCTCTATTTCTCCTGCCTCTCTTGCTGTGCTGTGGTGCTCTCCCTTCCTGGGTCATCCTTCCCTATGCTGAACCCGGCCTACGTCTCAGACTCTCTCCTCTCCCTCCTCCATGCGCTCTCTTTAAGTGATCTCACATCTCTGGTGATAACTCATTTTTGAAGGTTATGAATATTTAACTAAAATCTCTGTATTGCCAAATTGTTTTTCAGAAAAAGATGTATCCATTACAACATCAGTAGCAGTATATGTATATATTCATAATGATTTATATATTAATATGAAATAGTTTGAAAACAAAAAAAGAATAATCACCCATATATTTACCACCCAGATTAAGAAATAAAATATTACAAATATATTTGACACAGTTTATATGCTCCTCCCTAACAATAATAATATTCCTCTCTGCGAACCCTATGTTATCCACAACACTGAATTTGGTATTACTGTTTACCCACAGATCATTGCAATGCTCCCTAGACCTATCACCATGACCTTTTTTGAATAAAGCCCACCCTGCCATTTTTACCAAGTATCAGGGATATTTTTTTCTTAATAAACTTTATATATGTAATCAGTTTCAGAGTGAATTCATTCAGATACATGCAAAAAATAACCTTTTCCTTTCTCATAGCTGCCTTGAGACCCACTCTAATCATTCCTCTCCAGCTCCAAGGAAAATCTTGGCAAATTTTATAACTTTTCCAGGACTTCTTTGATGTTCATGAATAGGCTAAATGTTAGGTATTAGAGTTACAGCAAAGTTAATATTAGGCCAGGTGCAGTGGCACACGCCTGTAATGCCAGCACTGTGGGAGGCTGAGGCAGGTGGATCAATTGAGATAAGAAGGTCGAGACCAGCCTGGCCAACATGGTGAAACCCCATCTATACTAAAAATACAAAAATTAGCTGGACATGGTTTCAGGAACCTGCAATCCCAGCTACTTGGGAGGCTGAGGCAGGAGAACCACTTGAATCTGGGAGGCAGAGGTTGCAGTGAGCCAAGATTGTGCCACTGCACTCCAGCCTGGGAGACAAGAGTGAGACTCCATCTCAAAAAAAAATAATTAATGTTAAACTTTCTATTTTTTTGTTCAGTTTAAAGCTTTCTCCCCTCTCTAGTTCTGATCTGATTGAGACTCAGAACCTTCCAAATATTGAAAGACTCAAGGTTGAATTCCTTAATAATTTTCCATCTCACTGCTCTACTCCTTTTCCACACCAACCTTTTCTTTGTCATTATTGGGGTGGAGTTAAGAGGAATGATGGGAAGAAGATAGATGAGAAAAGAATAGTGCTTTCTTGACTGGTGGAGCCTGGCTGGCATTAATGCCATGCGACAGTAGCTCATGTTCAAATGCTGACTCTACCTCTCAGTCTAGGGATGCTTAAATGGAGGCTTTCCCTGCCAAGTAATGGTCCTCTGCCTGTTGATATTCAATTTTCTCCATGCCGATGGCCGGAATTGCCCCCCCGCCCCCACACACACTTTGACACACATGCACACACCTACACACAATCTGCTGAGTCATCTGAATACTCTGGGGAAAGGTGTTTTTCAATATGACCCAAGTCTAGATACATAAAAATGAGTCTGAAAGTTTTCTTTCTTTGTGGAAGCCAGTTTGGGTAAACTATCTATTTGACTATAATAACTTCATCTATATAATCTTTGTTTTCAAATGTATTTGTAGAGAGCTAAGTAAACTGGTTTCTTCTTTTAATTTCTTTGGCTTCCATACTTAGTTTCTTTCACTTCTATGTCAGAGGGGAGAATATATATCTAGAAAGTAAAGACTGAGACATATCTGTGAAGTTACAGGATATTAAAGAAGATTTTTGGCATACAAGAAAAACGTTTACATTACTTACATGGAGAAAAATTTACACTGGCTTCAGATATCTCAGCAATATTGAACACCATAGACAATACTGCAACACCTGCAAGATCCTCAAGGAAGTGTAACCAATGCACAAGAATGAAGAAACTGATACTTGTAAATATTTAAGAACTCAGTTGTTGTTCCCATGAATTTATCTTTAGGAAACTATTAAATACGTATTCTACCTGCCAAAACAATCACACAGTTTAGGGGAAAGAAATGATGGTCAATTTTTAATATGTTTAACTGCAAAACTAAGAATATTTTTAATGTGAGGGTTAGGGTGATGAAATATTATGTTGCTTTAGAGTATAGAAATACTACCTTTTTTGAAACTGATAGAGGAAATCAGCCGATTTGACTCATCAGCTGGAATTTAAAGTATAACTTAGAGCTGTTAAATAAGGCATTAAAATATGACTATATTTACCAAAAGATAAATACAAAGAATGATAATATTATTCACTTAAATCACAGAATTGAATAAAAGAGGGGAGAGTTAATATTTGCCAACTTTCATCACTGTTCATATTAGGAATATAATAGATGCTATCTAGAGAAAACAAATAACCACCCAATCATTGGTTGAAAATAGATAATACTCAAGGGTGTTTTATGCTAATAAAATAATAAAGATAAACACCAGAAAAACATATAAATTGTAATCTAATTATAAACATTAGATCCATACACCGAACAAAAAACACAAAGAAATAAGACCTTGTGGTAAAAGACTTAAGAAAGAATTACAACAACAGAAAACATAGGAAAATAATATTACTAAACCAAGACTAAAATTTCTGCCATTATGATAAATATGAGTTTATTTATATAAAATGTTATTATTACATCACAATAAAAATCCACTTAATGATGTGAAATACACCTGAAGCAAAGTGATAAATAAAGCTTTCTTAAAAATAATATGCAACTATAACACAAGTACCTATCAATAAAAAGTAAGAAGTAAAGATCATAATATGAGATAATATGCATATATTTAATAATAGTATGCAGTCTAAAAGGTTGGTTAATAATATTAACAAAAACAGTTCCATAAGGAGGATATAATAGCAATAATTCATGAAGCTACTATTAATAATTAGGAAGAGAACCTCTAGACATAGGAGAATTCAAATTTCTCAGTCCTTAAAATATCAAATAAACAAAATCTATGCAATTATACAGAAAACCTAAATAATGCAACCAGTAACTAGTAAGGTAGATATTTATATGTATTTTATGTAATATGTATTTTATGTATTATATGTAATATGTAAATATATACATAAATATTATATATATGAATATATGTATACACACATATATGGGAAATTTTTCCTGAAACTATCTATCTTTGAAGTTTCCACTAGTTATCATTAACCAAGCACTTAAAGAAATATACAGCCTAATATAAACCCAGCATACTTTATTATTTCAAAAATGATTGAACATACTTAATTTCCTTTTTAGGTGGAATAATACCAAAAGAGACTTTATATACTTAATTTTTCTAGTCTCACATATTGTCCCTTATAATTCTGAAATTCTCTCAGTACAAAAATAATGCCATCATTAACATTTACTACATGTCCCGCATGAAGGGGAGTGCATTCTCAGTAATATTAGCAATATGATTCTTACAAGTATGTGTACACAAAAATTGATTTATTCTTTTTGTTAAATAGGTGATTCAGGCAAAGGATCTTTAAATACAAATAAGTTAATGTTCCGTCTAAACAATAACAAATTGGTAAAGGTTAATTATGTGAATCAAAAATTTAACTAGCTGACTTGCACGCATAGGTAAGATATGTAGAATTGTGTCCATTGTGCCTGGTCTAAAAACATTACTAATCTGCCGAATTGCTATTAAAGCTCTACACTACTCTTTCAGCCAATGAAGATTTCTGAAAACAAAATAATCAACAGGAAAATGTTCTGAGTGAAAATCTGGCACCTTTTTGAGCAAGCTACATCATATATAATAAATGATCTTGATAAAATAACAATAATGTAGGTGGTAAAAATTATATAAAGATAGAATAAGGATAGATTCAAAAAAGTTATGGTAAAGGTAGGTGAGTTTTCATAGGTAAAAATTACAATGCAGGCAGACCATTTTAAAACTCTCAGAGAGAAATTTTTTCAAGATTTGGTAGTTACCTGCTAGTGATTCAGATGAAGATGGGAAGTACATAAATAATATGGTCATACAAGGAAGAAATCAGAAATAAAGGATCATAAACAAAAGATGGAAAAAGGAAAACAGAAACAAAGATAGTGCCATAAAGAAGCATAGATCTGAAGGGATAGCATTTTAATGACTCAAGCTAAGACTGAAACGTGACATGGAAAGAAAACATTAAAAACAATTTTTATTTATATTCGAAACATGAATAACAATGATCAAGAGATAGAACAGTTCAGTTCAAACCATGGTACGCTGACTTAAATGAAACACAATTACCCAAATTTCAGTATGCTACCACTCTTGTCAATAAAATTCTTTATAAACCTACAAATGGCGTATCAATATTGCAAATGGAAATTGAAGTCTCAGGTAAATCACCTGACCACTTTAATTGAAACATTTTATGTAAAACAGTGTGCACAAGATAGACATTAAATGAATGGAGATCAAATGAAATTTAAAAGATTTCAGCAAAACAAATAAAATTATCTAATAATTGTGTATTGGCTTGCTAGCAGAATTGCCTTATTTTACCATGATTTTTTCCACAGTGAGAATGGTCCAGTAGAAGCTGAATGACAACTTGGAAATGATGCTCCAGGAGGAAGTCATGTACCTAGCTCTGAAATTCTGTAATTCTTTCAGTCTGAATAATATAAACTGATCCAAGGAGTCCTGGAATTAAATCAAGAACTTTAATATATCAAAAATTTTAGGGCCAGGCGCAGTGGCTCATGCCTGTAATCCCAGCACTTTGGGAGGCCGAGATGGGTGGATCACGAGGTCAGGAGATCGAGACCATCCTGGCTAACACAGTACCCCATCTCTACTAAAAATACACAAAAATTAGCCAGGCTCGGTGGCACGTGCCTGTAGTCCCAGCTACTCGGGAGGCTGAGGCAGGAGAATGGCGTGAACCCAGGAAGCGGAGCTTGCAGTGAGCCAAGATTGTGCCACTGCACTCCAGCCTGGGCAACAGAGCGAGACTGTCTCAAAAAAAAAAAAAAAAATTTTAGGAGAATCAAAGGTTTTTCTTAATCAGTAATTAAGATTATGGGGCTAACATATATACCAATAAAAACATTTATCATGGCATACTTGCTTTTTAATTTGTTCATTTATTCATTTATCTAACATTATGAAATTAAATTGGCTAGATACTTAAAAATATTAAATTATCTCTACCATGTAAAGTATATAATACAATGTAATATAGTTGGATATTTGTTCCCACCTCTCATGTTGAAATGTAATCCCCTATGTTGGAGGTGGGGCCTGGTGGGAGATGATTGGGTCATGGTGGTGTGTCCCTCACAAATAGCTTAGTGCTATCCTTGTGATAGTGAGTTCTCATGAGATCCAGTCATTTAAAAGTGTGTGGCACCTTTCCACCTTTTGTTCGCTCCTGCTTTCACCACATAATGTGTAGGCTTCCCCTTCATCTTCCACCATGACTGAAAGCTCCCTTAGGCTTCACCAGAAGCTGAGCAAGTGCCAGCACCATGCTTCCTACAAATACTGCAGAACTGTGAGCCAACTAAACCTCTTTTATTTATAAATTAGCCAGTTTCGGGTCATTCTTTATAGCAGTGCCAGAATGGCCTAATACAGAAAATTAATACTCAGTGGGACATTGCTATTAAGCTCTCTGAAACTGGGAAATAGGCAGAGATTGGAGGAGTTAGGAGGGCTCAGAAGAAGACAGGAAGATAAGGGAAAGTTTGGAACTTCTTAGAGACTGGTTAAATAATTGTGACCAAAATGCCAATAATTATATGAATAGTGAATGCCAGGCTGATGAAGTCTCAGATGGAAATGAGGAATTTATTGGAAACTGAAGCAAAAGTCATGCATGTTATGCCTTAGCAAAGAACTTGGGTGCATTGTGCCTCTGCCTAAGGATCTGTGGAAGTTTAAACTTCTAAGTTATGATTGAGGGTACCTGGAGGAAGAAATTTCTTTTTTTCTTTCTTTTTTTTGAGACTAGGTCTTGCTCTATCATCCAGGCTGGAGTGCAGTGGCATGATCTCAGCTCATTTCAACTTCCACCTCCCGGGTTCAAGCGATTCTCATGCCTCAGCCTTCTGAGTAGCTGGGGTTACATGTGTGAGCCACTGCACCTAGCCTGGAGGAAGAAATTCCTAAGCAGCAAAATGTTCAAGATGTGGTCTGGCTGCTTCCGACAACCTATGCTCAGATGTGGGAGCAAATAAATGACTTAAAGTTGAAATTTATATTTAAATAGGAAGCAGAACACAAAAGTTTGGAAAATTTGCAGGCTGGCCATGTGGTAGAAAACAAAAGCTAATTTTCAGGGGAAAAATCTAAGCAGGCTGTAAAGCAACCACTTGCTAGAGACAGTTTCATAATTAAAAGAGAGCCAGTCCCAGTGGAGACTCTGCATGGGGCCTCCAATCCCACATTTCCCCTCTAAGCTACCCTAACAGAGGTTCTCTGTGAGGGCTCCAGCCCTGTAGCAGGCTTCTGCCTGGATACCTAGGCCTTTCCATACGTCCTCTGAAATCTAAGCGGAGGTTGCCTAGAATCTACGACACTTACATTCTGTGCAACTGCAGGCTTAATACCACATGGAAGCTATCATGGCTTATGGCTTGCATTCTCCAAGTCTTTCAGACTCTAGAATGATAGATCCACCAGCAGCTTGCTCCCTGCACCTGGAAAAGTGGCAGGCACTCAACAGCTTGTGAGAACAGCCATTCAGGTGAACCCTGCAAGGCCATAGGGGTGGAGCTGCCCAAGGCCTTGGGAAGCCACCCCTCTCACCAGTGTGCCCTGGATGTGACACACAGAGTCAAAGAAGATTATTTTGGAGCTCTAAGATTTAATTAGTGCCCTGCTGGATTTTAGACTTGTGTGGGACCCATAACTCCTCTCTTTTGGCTGATTCCTTCCTTCTGGAACAGGAATGTTTACCCATTGTCTGCACTCCCATTGTATCTTGGAAATAAATAACTTATTTTGATTTTACAGGCTTATAGGTAGAAGGAGATGAGTCTCAAATGAGACTTTGGAGTTAGATCTGGGACTTTTGATTTAATGCTGGAATAAGTTAAGACTTTGGGGGACTACTGAGAAGGCATGATTGTATTTTGCAATGTGAGAAGGACATGAGATTTGAAGGCAAGGGCAGGGATAGAATGTTATTGCTGGGTATTTGTCCTGCCAAAATCTGATGTTGAAATGTAATCCCCAATGTGGAAGGTAAGTCCTGGTGTGAGGTAATTGGGTCATGGATGCAGATCCCTCATGAATGGCTTAGTGCTGTCCTCATGATATTACATGAGTTTTATGAGATCTGTTCATTTAAAGATGTGTGGCATCTCCTCCCTCTGTTATTTGCTCCTGCTTCCACCATGTGATGTGCTTATTCACGCTTTGCCTTCCACCATGATAAAAACCTCTCTAAGGCTTCACCAGAAGCTGAGAAGATGCCAGTACCATGTTCCCTGTAAAGCCTGCAGAACTGTAAGCCAATCAAACCTCTCTTCTTTATAAATTACTGTCTCGGGTATTTCTTTATACCAATGCAAGAACAGCCTAGTACACCATGCATTGAAATGCTAACATTAATTACATAGTAAAAGAAAGAAAGCACATAAATAGCTAAACACAAGCCATATGCAAGTTTGTAAGACACAAAGAAGATCATAGGTTCAATTAGGAGAAAACACATTTTTGAATAACATGGAGCCCAAGCTGGGCATTGAGGGTGTGTAGTACATCTTCAAGTGGAGTGAGAGGCGAGCATTCAAGAGGAGAGCACAGCAAAAGCAAAGGCAAAAGAGAAATATTTAATTTTACTAAACATAAGGTACAGTTTGGAAATAAGGATAAAATATCATTTTTATTCAGACAAGATATTTCTTTTAATTCTGAGCTAGTAAGTTTTACTTTATTCCATAAGCAGTGCAGCTCTCACTCATGAGAGTGCCTTGATCAGACATAGAAATGATTTACAAAATGAGCAAGTGGAAGAGCAGCTTTTGGTTTTCGTTTTAAATTTAGCAGAGGAACAGAAAAGCCCAAAGTTTGACACTGGTTATTATTTTGCAACCTTTAGACCATTTTATCCTAACAATTGCATACAGAAAAGGGACTTGAAATTCAGAAATACTAAATAATCCCCTTGAGACACACAGTTGGTATTTGGCTGAGCCAGGATTTGAATGCCTATCTAACTCAAGACTTGGTTTCTTTATCACTACATCATACTACTAAAAGTAGTGACAATGAGAATGAAAAGGATGGGAAAGATATGCAAAACATTTCTGAAGGAAGTATCTAGAAAATAGTTATTAATGGTGAGTGGATGAGTAAGAGAAAGGGCACATCAAAAATTAAAAGGCTGCTTGCTACTTAACTCAAAACCTTTCAAGCAGAATTAATGTTTTAAATAAACAATGATAAATTGTCATTGAGTAGTATACACCTCTGATTTTTACTTTGATTTTCTATGAACAAGAAAAAATTTTTCCAGAGAGTCTATGTTCAGCTTAATCAGCATACACTTCTTATTTACATCCATATAAACTATAAGATCAGCTGTCAATGGGCTATCCTTATTCAATATTCTAGTTAGCCCCCTGAATAGTGAATCTATGATACAGGCAGAAGCCCTCAGCTCCTCTGAACTTTAAGGAATGAAACCACTACTGACCCTTGAACAACACAGGTTTGAAATGCATGGGTCAACCCATACAAAGTTTTTTTTTAAATATATTGGAAAATTTTTTGGAGAATTGGAACAATTTAGAAAAACTTTGCAGAAAAAACATGTAGCCTAGAAATATTTTTTAAAAACCCACATTTCTTAAGTTAGGTATGTCATGAATATATAAAATAAATGTGAATACTAGTTTATCATTTCCTATCATAAAGTATACAAAAATCTATTATAAAAAGTAAAAATTTATCAAAACTTACACAAACACTGACTGTATATGGTGCCATTTATAGTCATAAGAAATGTAAACAAACACAAAACAGAAGTATTAAATTATAACTGCATAAAATTAACTGTAGTACATACTATACTACTATAATAATTTTGTAGCCACACCTGTTGCTATTGTGGTGCGCTCAAGTGTTGCAAATGCCCACTTAAAATGCCATGTGACACTAATCATCTCTGTCTGAGCAATTCTCACCAGTACATTATCTCAGCAAAAAAAAAAAAAAAAAAATTCTCTCTGGCTAATGATCGTGTCTCACCCCTGTAATCCCAACATTTTGGGAGGCCTAGGTGGGAGAATTATTTGAGGCCAGAAGTTCAAGACCTGCTTGGATAACATAGCAAGATCTTGTCTCTACAAATGTTTCTTAAAATACAATAAAATAAAAATACATAATAAATAAATAAAAGATGGTCTGTTGCAGTTCTTGTGTATTTTTCATTGTGTTTAGTGAAATACTGTATACCTCTAATAACACCATGGGACCCATACAAAGTGCCACTAGAGATGTTAGAAGTGCTCTCTAATAGCAGAAAACAAAGTCATGACTTTATAAGACTAAGTTGAATTGCTTGATATGTACTGTAAATTGAGGTCTGCCCCTGTGGTTTCCTGCCATTTAAGGTAAATAATCCAGCATAAGGACCGTTGTAAGGATTTAAAAAAAAAAAAATTCATGAAGCTGTTGCTGCAGTTATGCCAACAAGTACATAAACCTTGCATTTTTGTGAAATACTTTTTTATCTTGTATTACCAATGTAACTTTTATCTGGGCGAAGGATTGCCATAGAACGGCATACTTATAGACTCCAATATGATTTAAGAAGAAGCAGTCATTATATGACAACATAGAGAATAAAGAAAGGGAAGATTCTAAAACTGAAGAATTTAATGCCAGCAATTTAATTTACTGTTCTATTCTAAAAAAAAAGAAAAAAAAAGAAAAAAAAGAAATCCACAAAGGACATTTATTAGTAAGCAAGAGAAGAGAGCACCAGGATTGAGGGCAGGAAGGGATAGGTTAACTTTACTGTTCTACGGAAATGCATTTGAGTTTATGATAAAGGCTTATTTTATCCATAAAGCTGCTAATTCCCTAGCCTTAAAGGGAAAATATTATACCAGTCTTTTGCCAGCCTTTTGATTGTGCAACTTGAAGGCCTGGACAACAAGAACCCTTTTTTTATAGGTGGGTTCCATCAGTGTTTTGTCCCTGGAATCAGGAAGTATCTTTCCAGTAAGAGACTGCCTTTAAGGCTTTTCTGATATTGTGCAATGCTCCTGGCCACCTAGAATTTCATGTGTTTAACACTGAAATCTCATCTCGAATTGTAATCCCCAAAATTTGGTCTGCTTACCTCCAAACAGAACATCTCTAATCCGTCCTTTAGATCAGTGGGTCATAAGGACTTTTAAGGCTCATTATACATGATATTCTATGGAAAGGATTGTGAACTCTGTGAAAGAGACCTCCAACAGAAGAAACATCATGAATCAAGAAGGATTACACCATTGACTACACCATCCTTGTTATGGAAAAAGCTCTGAAAGCCGTCAGGCCCCAAACAATAAATTTCTGCTGGATCAAAGTGTGTCCAGATGTTATGAATGACTTCATAGGAGTTATGACAGAGCCAGTCAAGGAAATCATGAAAGAGATGGTGGATATGGCAAAAGGCTGGGGGCGAAGGTTTTAAACATATGGATCTTAGAGAAATTCAAGTGCTAATGGACACCACACCAGAGAAATTAACAGAAAAGGACACGATGGAAATGAATGTTTTTGAACTAGTACCAGACAATGAGGAAGAAGACGTAGAAGAAGCAGTGCCAGAAAACAAATTGACATTAGACAATCTGGCTGAAGGGTTTTAATAATTCAAAACTGCTTTTAACTTATTTTATGACTTGGACCCTTCTATTATACAGGCACTGAAGCTAAAGCAAATGGTGGAAGAAGGATTGGTACCATATGGAGACATTTTTGGAGAAATGAAGAAGCAAAAGAGCCAGAAAGAAATTACGAAGTATTTCTGTAAAGTTAACCTAAGTGTGTCTCTCATTCTACCTCCTCAACCTCTTGTGTTACGGCCACCCCTGAGACAGCAAGAACAACTCCTACTCCTCCTTCTCTTCCTCCTCCTCAGTCTACTCAACCCATAAAGGATAAAAACCTTTATGATATCCACTTCCACTTAATGAATAGCAAATGTATGTTCTCTTCTTATGATTTTCTTAATAAGTTTCATTTCTCTAGCTTACTTTATGGTAAGGATACAGTATATAATACATATAACATACAAAATTTGTGTTAATTGTGTAAGTTATTAGTAGGGCTTCTGGTCAATGGTAGGCTAATAGTAGTAGTTAAGTTTCAGGGCAATCAAACTTATATGCAAATCTTTGTCTGCTCAGAAGGTCAGTGCCTCTAACCCCCATGTTGTTCAAGGGTCAACTGTACATAGAAAGAATATAACCTTAGTGCCTTCACTAAGAATCTCTCCTGAGACAGAGCTTATTATCTAAAGTTTCTTAGCCTATCCTCTCCCAGTCAAAAGAGTTCATGGAAAAAAAGGTTAAGTAGAAAGTTGCAAGCAATTGTTTTTCTCCTGGAGCATAAGAGCAAACGGAAGTACATAATTGTATATAAGAAATCTGTAACAGATATTGCATCATTAAGCCCTCTTGTCCAGTCCTTTATTTCTCCTAAGCCAGCTAACACTGTATTTTATGTAAGAAAATAAAATAATAAAAGAAAGAAAACCTTGTGACAGAACTCTCACAATCCTCTACCCCTATTTTTACACATAGACACTACACACACACACACACACACACACACACGTGCACACAGAGACAGGGAGACATTCACTCATGCCCACATTATTGGCATTGTAGTCTCTTCCTAAAAGCTCATGAATACACCTAAAATCTGTAGAATCTAAAATAAAAACTGTCACATTTCAATAACCATTGAGGATTTTGACTAGATAGCAATATAATAATGTTAAATAAATTTTGTGTTTTGTCAATATAAATGTAAAAAATGTTAATACATGCTGATTTTACAAAATGTATAGAATTTTCAAAGTTCTAGTAGACAAGAACCTAGGTGTTTAATATTTCATTTCCTTCAGCTGGGTGCAGTGGCTCACTCATGTAATCCCAGCACTTCAGGAGGCCAAGGCAGGTGGATCTCTTGAGGTCAGGAATTTGAGACCAGCCTGGCAAACATGGTGAAACCTCGTCTCTACTAAAAATACAAAAGTTAGCCAGGCGTGGTGGGTGCACCTGTGGTCCCAGCTACTCAGGAGACTAAGGCAGGAGAATCGCTTGAACCCCAGAGGCAGAGGTTGCAGTGAGCCTAGATCACACCTGCAGACAGAGGGACAGAGCAAGACTCTGTCTCAAAAAAAAAAAAAAAATCATTTCCTTAATTTTCCTTTTCTTTTCAAAATAAGGACAACAATTCACTGGAAGGCTATGAGTGTGATATTGATGAACCATGCAATCTTGCCTTCAGATACAAAGAACAAATTACAAGCAAGCGTATAAATTATTCTTTTGCTTATGGCAAAAAAAATCTTGATATTAAAATACCAATTCAGATAGGAAGAATAAACTGCAAGCAAGTCCATAAGTTATTCTTTTGCTCAAGGCAAAAAAATCTTGATATTAAAATACCAAGTGAATTATTAATAATTATTAGAAGTGGGTAGTAATCATTAACATTTATTGAGAGCTTTTTATATACCAAGCAGTGTGCATTTGACTATGTTATCATTTTTACTCACAACACTACGAGGTAGGCACTGTGATTCCTCTTTCATAGATGCACTAGAGGCTAGGCCTTTGCCCATCCCACACAGATTGTAACAAAGCCAAGATTCAAACCCAGAGGGTCTAACTCCAGAACGCTCAGTATTGCCTCTCAATGGCAATGAATCCTTATATAAAACATACAGAATATAGTTTAGAAAATGTGAGTATATACAAGGGTAAAGTTTAGAGAGTTTAAGAAAATGTATTCTGACAGTCAAAGTCAATGTTACTTTTGCATGCCAGAAAAAATAGTTTGATATGAGCAGTTAATTGGCAAGGACACTGGGTTCACAGACATGGATTTAAAATGGTCCTGCCATTTTCTAACTAAGTGTGGAGGAAGAGAGATATGGATACTGCAGGGCAAATGGTAACCAAGTTTGTTTACCAGTTCAGCAAACACATTTATTCTTCCTAGCACAGAGTAAGGCTGCATTTCCCAGCATCCATAGACATTGAGTTTGACCATGTGAAGATGCCTGTACAACAGAATATGAACAGAAGAGAAGTGTGCCATGTCTGTGGTTAAGATGTTTAAAGAGTTAGTTAAAAAGTAGTTATGCCTTCTTCACTGTCTTTAACTCATTCCTCCAGCTTGCTATAGTAAGCATAGAAACCTTAGAAGCCACAGTGTAAAGATAGCCAAAGCATAAAACAGAATAAGCCTGACACAATCACTATCTGGAAGAGAGATGCCTATAATTCAGCTGCACTTGTTACAAAGTTACTTCTTACATAAGCAAGAAATAACCATTATCATGTTTAAGTCATTATACATATTTTGTTTGTTTGCTACAGCAGGTAACATTATCCCAGCTCACCGTACCTTATTTACAAAGTCTTTTTGTAGCCCTGTTAAACAATAAAGTTTGATAGAAAGCAAGGATTTTGATAGAGAGCAATGATTTTGTAGCTGATCTGCTGAGGTTTAAATCCTAGCTCCACCACTTACTCACTGTGTGTGATCTCAGATGACTCAGATAAATTCACAGGGCCTACATTTATTTTTTTAAAACAGGGATTATAGTAGCATATGCTTAGAAAAATTGTATAAAAATTAAGTGAGAGGTTCCAGTTCAAGATGGAACTGGCTAGAGGTAGCTCGTGCACGCTGTCTCATGAAGAGGAACCAACATAGCAAGTCACTATAACACTTCCAGCAAATCATCTAAGACAGCACACTGGGAGTCACTAGAGAAGTGACAGGACCCGTGGAAAGCAGAGAAGAGAGAAGCCAGGCAGCCACCAAGCTGGGACCTGTGTGAAGCTGGAAGAGGCTTCCTAACACAGGGAAAGGGTGAATGAGGGAGAGATTTCTGGAGATCCACACCTCCATCACGGACCTTTACAATCCCAGACATAGGAAAGCCCCCTTGGCCCCCACCCCCTGGGCCTCCAGAGAGAGAGCCTCCACCTACAGACTGTGCAGAGGCACCACTCAAACCTACATGGAATCCCAAGGTTTGTGATCCCTGAGCAGTCCCGTACCAGCTACCACCACCTCACAAAGGAAGGAGGCCAGGCACTTTCATGTGTCCCCAGGATATTAGGTTGGTGCAAAAGCAATTGCAGTTTTTGTCATTAAAAGTCATGGCAAACACCACAAATACTTTTATTACTTTTGCACCAACCTAATAGATCCTGCAGCCGTGGTACAGGGAAGTGGCCAGACTACACACCACACAACTCCCCATCTTGGTTGCTCCCCATTAAATGGAGATTGCCACCTTCCAACCCCCAGCACACCTGCCCCATCCCTGTCTAAAAACTGCAGTCATGGCTCAACATGCTTCTGAAAACTCAACTCCCAGAGGTCACAGACAGACCCTTTATAGTCACCACCACTGCTGCCTCTGCCCCTGCAATCCCTAGGCCAAGGAGAGAATGGGAAGGCTAGGAATTTTCATGTGCCCCAGCATAAATATTGCAGCTGAGATATGGAGGAGTAGTGGGCAGATTGTGTACCCCACAATGCCCCAATTCAACTGCCCCCTGACAGATGGGGTTTGCCAGCTTCAGGCCTTCAGCACACCCACTCTGCCCCTGCCTGAACACTGTGGTCACAGCTCAGTGTGCCTCTGAAAGTCTAACTTCCAGAAGTTGCGGACGGACCCTTTGCAGTGGCCACTGCTGCTGCTGCTTGCCTCTGCTTTGCACCAGGCCACAGAAGAAGTGGAGAAGCCTTGCACTTCTGTGTGTCTCCAACAGCAAAACCCAGCGCTGCTTCTGTGGGAGGAAACTGTGAGTTTACTAGGTACCTCACAGCTGCCAGGTTCCATTGCCTCAGGTGAGAGGACCGGCCCTCCCCAGTGAAAGGTCCACAGCACAGCTTTTTCTGGGAGCCCAACTGCCACAGGCCTGTGATCTGCCCTTGGGTCCTGACTGCGTGAGCATTCTGCCTGCCTACACCTAAGAGTTCTGTCAGTGACTCAGAGACCAGCCGAACCCACCCCATCACAGCCAGCACCTAAACTCTGGTCTGGCCTGACCCCAGTGCAGCCCCTTCAGAACTGACACATGATACCCAGCAGGCCATCTAAGGGCCTGGGAACTTGGGAAGTAACTAGCCCAGTATGACACTCCTGGCACTGGACCACTTCCCCGAGGGTTTGAGATCAGGCTGAGCCAACCCAACTAGCCAAGATCACCACAACTGATACCCACCTTCACAGGCTGAGAGACAGAACAGCATTATGAACGAGTGGCATTGCCACATTAGAGAATAGGTGAACCTTAAAGCTGTCTCTATTTGGCTGAATAAAGAGATTTCATCTCAAAACCATTCCCATGGAGAGTCACAAGACAGACATTTTCTGTGGCTGTCAGACACACTGTGGCTTGGAAATAGACAAAAATGTGCATCTGAATGAGTCACAACCTCTGGTACAGGAGTGTGATAGGCAAACAGATTACATTCCTGCCTATGTAGGACATGGAGCCACTGTAGCTTTCTCACCCTCCACAGAGACCTCAGAGCATTTCACCAGGAGCTCTCCCAGCCACCTCCATCAAAGGTGCCTGCACTTGTCATTAAGGTATTCATGGGCAAGCCAGCGGGACCAGCTGTGATCAGCTGTGTTCCCCCCACCACTGATGAACAGGAAGCTCAGGCAACTAGGCACTCCACTGTCCAGCCAATCACCTGAAACAACAGAGAGAACTTCACAGTACAAAAAGATCAAGTATATATCCATCTGCTTGTGCTGCAGCTGGCTCATAACTGTAAGTACCATCTACTATTCTGCACGTCAAACTAAGCCCAGCCTAATATAAAACCTGCTGACAAAGTCCACAGGGCTATAGAAATAAAGCCAAAGACCCTACATACTCTATAGTCACACCCCTTTGGGAATGGAGGGAGGCAAAATAAAAAAATAGTGAAAGAAAAAGAATCCCTTTTAAATGAAAATAATTTCAAAAATAAGAAGTGGTAGCCTCTCCAGATGAGAAATAGTTAGCATAAGAATTCTGGCACCATGAAAAATGTGAATATTGTGACACCATCAAAGGATCACACTAGCTCTCTATCAATGGACCCTAAGCAAAATGGAAGCCCAGAAATGACATAAAGAATTCAAAGTATGGATTGAAAAGAAGCTCAAGAAGATTCAAGAAAAGGTTGAACACCAACACAAATAAACTACAAAAGCAATCCAGGAGATGAAGAAAGAGATAAATATCTTTTTTTAAAAAAGCAAGCAGGATTTACAGAAATAAAAATACACTCAAGTAATTTCAAAATACAGTTGAAAGCTTTAACAATAGACTACATCAAGTAGAAGAAAGAATTTCAGAACTTGAAGACCATTCTTTTGAACTAATTCAGTCAGACAAAAAAATAAATAAATAAAACAGAATTTTAAAAAACAAAACCTTCCAGAAATATGTGATTACAAGAAGCGACATAGCCTATTACTTATTGGCATTCATGATAGAGAAGAAGAAAAAGTAAACAACCTGGAAATCACATTTAAGGGAATAATTCTCAAAAATTTTCCTAATCCTGCTGAAGAAGTAGACATCCAGATACAAGAAATTCAGAGAACACTTGTGAGATACTATGCAAGATAAGCATCACCAAGGCATATACTCATTAGACTATCCAAGGTCAACACTAAAAAAAGAAAGAAATCTTAAAGACAGCTAGATAAAAGGGTCATATTATCTATTTAAAAATTGTTCAGACTAACAGCAGACTTCTCAGCAGAAACTCTATAAGCCAGAATCAATTGGGAGCATATATTTACCATCTTTAAAGAATAAAAGAATGCCAGTCAAAAATTTTATGTCCTGCTAAACTAAACTTCATAAAGAGGGAGAAATAAAGCCTTTCCAAGACAACCAAATGCTAAGAAAATTTGTCACCACTAGACTGACCCCACAAGAAATGTTCAAAGGAGTTCTAAACATGGAAACAAATGAGTGAAACCCATCAATATAAATGACAGATAAGTATAAAACTCACAGATCCTATAAAGCAATTACAAAATCAAAACTCCAAAATGATTGGCTAACAAAACAAGACAAACCACGACAGGAACAAAACCTCACTTAAAAATCTTAAACTTGATGCAGAAAAAGAATTCAGTAAAACCCAACATTACTTTATGATTAAAAAAAAAAACCTCTACAATCTAGGTGCAGATGGAACATGTCTCAAAATAACAACAGCCATATATGACTAACACATAGTCAACCTCAGACTGAATGGGGAAAAGTTAAAGGCATTTACCCCAAGAACTGAAACAATAAAAAAATGTCTATTCTCATCACTCCAATTAAACACATTGCTGGAAATCTTAGCCAAAGCAATCAGGCAGGAGAAAGGAATAAAAGACATCCAAATTGGAAAAAAGGGAGTTAAATGATGTTTGCTGATGACATGATCATATACCTAGAAAACCTTAATGATTCCTCCAGAAGAAACCTAAACTTGATAAGTGACTTCACTAAAGCCTCAGGATACAAAATTAACCTACAAAAATCAGCAGCATTTCTATACACCAATAATATTCAAGATGAGAAACAAATTAAGAACTCAATCTCATTTACAGTAGCCTCATACACACACACACACAAACACACACACACACACACAAAATACCTAGGAATATATTTAACCAAGGAAGTGAAAGATATGTGCAAGAAGAACTATAAAACATTGACGGAAGAAATAGTAGACAACACAAAAAAAGAAAAACATTCCATGCTTATGAATTGGAAGAATCAATATTGTTAAAAATGACCATATTATCCAAAGCAATCTACAGATTCAATGCAATTCCTATCCAATTACCAATGTCATTTTTCACAGAATTAGAAAAAACAATTCTTAAGTTCATATGGAACCAAAAATAAAGCCCGAGTAGCCAAAGTACTACTTAGCAAAAAGAATAAATCCAGAAATATCACATTACCTGACCTCAAATTAAACTACAAGGCTATAGTAACTAAAACAGTATGCTACTGATATAAAAATAGACACATGTATCAATGGAACAAAATAAAGAACCCAGAAATGAAGCCACATCCCTACAACCAACTGATCTTCAATAAAGTCAATAAAAATAAACAATGGGGAAAGAATACCCTATTCAATAAATGGTGCTGGGAAAACTGTCTAGCTATATGTGGAAGAATAAAACTAGACCTCTGTCTCTCACCATATACAAAAATTAACTCAAGATAGATTAAATACTTAAAGTTAAGACAAGAAACTAAAAAAATACTAGAAGAAAACCTACAAAAAAATATTCTGGATATTGCCTTAGGCAAAAAATTTATTATAAAGACCCTGAAAGATGCAACAAAACAAAAATAGACAAATGGGACTTAATTAAACTAAAAACCTTCTGGAAAACAAAAGAAATGATCAAGGGAATAAACAGACAACCTACAAAATGGGATCAGATATTTGCAAATTAGGCCTCCAACCAAGGGCTAATATCAAGAATCTATAAGGAATTCAAACAACCGAACAAGAAAAAACAACTCTATTAAAAACTGGGCAATGGGCATGAACAGATGTTTCTAAAAAGAAGAAATAAAAATGGGCAACAAACACATAAAAATATGCTCAATATCACTAATCATTATAAAAATAAAAATTAAAAGCACATTGTGGTATAATCTTATGCCCATCATAGTGGCTATTATTAAAACTTCAAAAAACAACAAATGTTGACACAGATGTGAAGAAAAGGGAACACTTATATACTGTTGGTGTGGATGTTAATTAGTTCAACCTCTATGGAAAAAAATGTGGATATATCTCAAAGAACAAAATATAAAACTGTCATTCAAGCCAGCAAACCCACTACTGGATCTCCACCCAAAGGAAAAAGATTCATTACATAAAAAAGATACCTGCACTCATATGTTTATTGCCAGACTAGTCCACCAATGGTTGACTGGATAAAGAAAATGTGATATATATATATATTTTATATATATATATGTGTGTGTGTGCGTGTGTGTATGTGTGTGTGTGTATGTGTATGTATATATACACACCATGGAATACTATTCCACCATAAAAAAGAATGAAATCAGCCAGGCGTGCTGGCTCATGACTGTAATCCCAGCACTGTAATCCAGGGAGGCTCAGGTGGGCAGATCACGAGGTCAGGAGTTCGAGACCAGCCTGACCAACATGGTGAAATCCCATCTCTACTAAATATACAAAAATTAGCAGGGCATGGTGGCGCATACCTGTAATCCCAGCTACTTGGGAGGCTGAGGCAGAAGAATCACTTGAACCCGGGGGGCAGAGGTTGCAGTGAGCGGAGATCCCTGGGTGACAGAGTCTGACTCCATCTCAAAAAAAAAAAAAAAAATGAAATCACGTTCTTTGCAGCAAAATGGATGGAGCTAGAAACATTATTCTAAGTGAACTAACTCAGAAGCAGAAAATCCAATACCACATGTTTTCACTTGTAAGTAGAAGCTAAATGATGGGTAAATATGGACATAACGATGGAGATAATAGACTCTGGGGACTCCAAAAGAAGGGAAGGTGGAGGGAGGTGAGGGTTGGACAATGACCGATTGTGTATAACATTCAATATTTTAGTGATAGGTACACTACAAACCCCACCATTACTATGTAACAAACACATGTACTCCCTTAAACTAAAATAATTTTTTTAAAAAAGCTAAGTCAATATTATAAATCTCATGGGAAAATGCCTGCCCCAGAGAAAGCAAAAAATTAGTCACAATCTACATGATTAAAAGATTACTTATAAAGATAAATAGCTTTTCAAAAAGCATCAGTTTAATCAAGCCACTTATTCATTTTATGGTCTCCTTCTTTAATCTAGTTATATAAGGTTTAGCTTGTCCACATTAATAATGTTTCTAAACAAAACCAAAACAACTCCTGAGTTTTTTTATATATAAAAAGTAGTGGACTGAATGCTTAGTACCCTTCACTCCCTCTCAACATCTACAGAAACTCCTAAAAGTGGATTTTTAAAAGAAATTAAAAATGCACAATAGCAAATTGAATAGAAAATAAGACATTTTAATACAACTTTGATGGCTGGAAAGCAGATAGGGGCAGTGACTAACTTCTAAGACAACAGTGTTGAAAGCTGAAAAGCAACACTTTAGTACCATGGAACTCTGAAGAGGATTAGCATCTCTGAAGTAGAACAACTAAAAATAAGAGAACTGATTAAGACTTCAGAAGCTTTTAGACCCCCAGGTAGTCTTCTCACTTTATGTATCTGAAGAAATTCCTCCATTCCTAAAACAGTTTTAATAGAGGATCTCAATACTGGCAATTATTAGACATAGCTGAGCAAGAACCCAGTACTGAAGCCAAAAGGATTAAATGAAAGATTACCAAGGAAATGTAGACAGTTCCAACTTTATTGTTGTTGGGGAGAAAAAAAAAATTCCTCTTCTTTGTTAAATTCTGCATGTGGTGGCAGGTGAATTAAACTGACAAAAGGCAAATTAATAAGAGGGGAAAAGGTTCATTCATATGCATATGGAAGCCCAGAAAAAAAGTAGCGAGCTCAGGAAATAGAGGCTTATAGACTTTTCTGAAAATAACAAATAGATTTATTCAGGAAAGATATATAGGTTTTTATGAGAGCAAATGAAGACAAGAAGTTTTTTATCATATGTGTTTATATGACTGCAATGGTTTCTCTGTCTTCATGATGGCCATAACATTCTCCTGGAGAGGGCATTTATAGCAGCTTGATTTCTCAGAAACTGCTGTTTTTCGTCAGACAAGGGAAGTTCCAAGTAGATTTTATTATGTATCTGTTGAATCTCAAATATCCTCAGCTAAAAATAATTTTCATACCAACTCTGAGGTTATGAGCTGGTCCCCATATTATCACACTAGATACCAAGAATTCTGGCCACCAAGTTTGTACCACCCTCCACAGCGAGTTAGAAATGAACATTTGACCACATCGAGATGAGACAGCCACTTAAAAAGGGCTCCCTGGGTGGGTGGAGCCAAGATGGCCGAATAGGAACAGCTCCGGTCTCCAGCTCCCAGCCCCAGCGACACAGAAGACAGGTGATTTCTGCATTTCTGCTTGAGGTACCGGTTTCATCTCACTAGGGAGTGCCTAACAGTGGGTGCAGGACAGTCGGTGAAGCGCACTGTGCGCGAGCCGAAGCAGGGCGAGGCATTGCCTCACTCGGGAAGCGCAAGGGGTCAGGGAGTTCCCTTTCCTAGTCAAAGAAAGGGGAAGCAGACGGCACCTGGAATATCGGGTCACTCCCATCCTAATACTGCGCTTTTCCAACGGGCCTGGAAAACGGCACACTAGGAGATTGTGTCCCGCACCTGGCTCGGAGGGTCCTATGCCCACGGAGTCTCGCTAATTGCTAGCACAGCAGTCTGAGATCAAGCTGCCAGGCGGCAGTGAGGCTGGGGGAGGGGCGCCCGCCATTGCCCAGGCTTGCTTAGGTAAACAAAGCAGCCAGGAAGCTCGAACTGGGTGGAGCCCACCACAGCTCAAGGAGGCCTGCCTGCCTCTGTAGGCTCCACCTCTGGGGGCAGGGCACAGACAAACAAAAACTCTGCAAGAACTTCCACAGACTTAAATGTCCCTGTCTGACTGACAGCTTTGAAGAGAGTAGTGGTTCTCCCAGCACGCAGCTGGAGATCTGAGAACGGTCAGACTGCCTCCTAAAGTGGGTCCCTCACCCCTGAGCAGCCTAACTGGGAGGCACCCCCCCAGTAGGGACAGACTGACACCTCATTCAACCCGGTACTTCTCTAAGACAAAACTTTCAGAGGAACTATCAGACAGCTGAATTTGTGGTCTCACGAAAATCGCTGTTCTGCAGCCACCGCTGCTGACACCCAGCCAAACAGGGTCTGGAGTGCACCTCTAGTAAACTCCAACAGACCTGCAGCTGAGGGTCCTGTCTGGTAGAAGGAAAACTAACAAACAGAAAGGACATCCACACCAAAAACCCATCTGTACATCACCATCATCAAAGACAAAAAGTAGATAAAACCACAAAGATGGGGAAAAAACAGACCAAAAAAACTGGAAACTCTAAAAAACAGAGCACCTCTCCTCCTCCAAAGGAACGCAGTTCCTCACCAGCAACGGAACAAAGCTGGATGGAGGATGACTTTGATGAGTTGAGAGAAGAAGGCTTCAGACGATCAAACTACTCTGAGCTACGAGAGGAAATTCAAAACAACAGCAAAGAAGTTAAAAACTTTGAAAAAAATTAGAAGAATGGATAACTAGAATAACCAATGGGAGAAGGGCTTCAAGGAGCGATGGAGCTGAAAGCCAAGTTTCGAGAACTATGTGAAGATTGCAGAAGCCTCAGTAGCAGATGCGATCAACTGGAAGAAAGGGTATCGCTGATGGAAGATGAAATGAATGAAATGAAGAGAGAAGGGAAGTTTAGAGAAAAAAGGATAAAAAGAAATGAACAAAGCCTCCAAGAAATTTGGGACTATGTGAAAAGACCAAACCTACGTCTGATTGGTGTACCTGAAAATGATGGGGAGAATGGAACCAAGTTGGAAAACACTCTGCAAGATATTATCCAGGAGAACTTCCCCAATCTAGCAAGGCAGGCCAGCATTCAGATTCAGGAAATACAGAGAACGCCACAAAGATACTCCTCGAGAAGGGCAACTCCAAGACACATTATTGTCAGATTCACCAAAGTTGAAATGAAAGAAAAAATGTTAAGGGCAGCCAGAGAGAAAGGTCGGGTTACCCACAAAGGGAAGCCCATCAGACTAACAGCTGATCTCTCAGCAGAAACTCTACAAGCCAGAAGAGAGTGGGGGCCGATATTCAACATTCTTAAAGAAAAGAATTTTCAACCCAGAATCTCCTATCCCGCCAAACTAAGCTTCATAAGTGAAGGAGAAATAAAACACTTTACAGACAAGCAAACGCTGAGTGATTTTGTCACCACCAGGCCTGCCCTAAAAGAGCTCCTGAAGGAAGCACTAAACATGGAAAAGAACAACCGGTACCAGCCACTGCAAAAACATGCCAAATTGTAAAGACCATCGAGACTAGGAAGAAACTATAGCAACTAACGAGCAAAATAACCAACTAACATCATAATGACAGGATCAGATTCACACATAACAATATTAACGTTAAATGTAAATGGGCTAAATGCTCCAATCAAAAGACACAGACTGGCAAACTGGATAAGGAGTCAGGACCCATCAGTGTGCTGTATTCAGGAAACCCATCTCATGTGCAGAGACACACATAGACTCAAAATAAAGGGATGGAGGAAGATCTATCAAGCAACTGGAAAACAAAAAAAGGCAGGGGTTGCAATCCTAGTCTCTGACAAAATAGACTTTAAACCAACAAAGATCAAAAGAGACAAAGAAGGCCATTACATAATGGTAAAGGGATCAATTCAACAAGAAGAGCTAACTATCCTAAATATATATGCACCCAACACAGGAGCACCCAGATTCATAAAGCAAGTCCTGAGTGACCTACAAAGGGACTTAAACTCCCACACAATAATAATGGGAATTTTAACACCCCACTGTCAGCATTAGACAGATCAACGAGACAGAAAGTTAACAAGGATATCCAGGAATTGAACTCAGCTCTACATAAAGTGGACCTAATAGACATCTACAGAACTCTCCACCCCAAGTCAACAGAATATACATTTTTTCAGCACCACACCACACCTATTCAAAATTGACCACATAGTTGGAAGTAAAGCTCTCCTCAGCAAATGTAAAAGAACAGAAATTATAACAAACTGTCTCTCAGACCACAGTGCAATCAAACTAGAACTCAGGATTAAGAAACTCACTCAAAACCGCTCTACTACATGGAAACTGAACAACCTGCTCCTGAATGACTATTGGGTACATAATGAAATGAAGGCAGAAATAAAGATGTTCTTTGAAACCAACGAGAACAAAGACACAACATACCAGAATATCTGGGACACATTCAAAGCAGTGTGTAGAGGGAAATTTATAGCACTAAATGCCCACAAGAGAAAGCAGGAAAGATCCAAAATTGACTCCCTAACATCACAATTAAAAGAACTAGAAAAGCAAGAGCAAACACATTCAAAAGCTAGCAGAAGGCTAGAAATAACTAAAATCAGAGCAGAACTGAAGGAAATAGAGACACAAAAAACCCTTCAAAAAATTAATGAATCCAGGAGCTGGTTTTTTGAAAAGATCAACAAAATTGATGGACCGCTAGCAAGACTAATAAAGAAGAAAAGAGAGAAGAATCAAATAGATGCAATAAAAAACGAAAAAGGGGATATCACCACCAATCCCACAGAAATACAATCTACCATCAGAGAATACTACAAACACCTCTATGCAAATAAACTAGAAAATCTAGAAGAAATGGATAAATTCCTCGACAAATACACCCTCCCAAGACTAAACCAGGAAGAAGTTGAATCTCTGAATAGACCAATAACAGGTTCTGAAATTGTGGCAATAATCAATAGCTTACCAACCAAAAAGAGTCCAGGACCTGATGGATTCACAGCTGAATTCTACCAGAGGTACAAGGAGGAACTGGTACCATTCCTTCTGAAACTATTCCAATCGATAGAAAAAGAGGGAATCCTCCCTAACACATTTTATGAAGCCAGCATCGTCCTGATACCAAAACCTGGCAGAGACATAACCAAAAAAGAGAATTTCAGACCAATATCCTTGATGAACATTGATGCAAAAATCCTCAATAAAATACTGGCAAACCGAATCCAGCAGCACATCAAAAAGCTTATCCACCATGATCAAGTGGGCTTCATCCCTGGGATGCAAGGCTGGTTCAACATACGCAAATCAATAAATGTAATCCAGCATATAAACAGAACCAAAGACAAAAACCACATGATTATCTCAATAGATGCAGAAAAGGCCTTTGACAAAATTCAACAACCCTTCATGCTAAAAACTCTCAATAAATTAGGTATTGATGGGACGTATCTCAAAATAATAAGAGCTATCTACGACAAACCCACAGCCAATATCATACTGAATGGGCAAAAACTGGAAGCATTCCCTCTGAAAACTGGCACAAGACAGGGATGCCCTCTCTCACCGCTCCTATTCAACATAGTGCTGGAAGTTCTGGCCAGAGCAATCAGGCAGGAGAAGGAAATAAAAGGTATTCAATTAGGAAAAGAGGAAGTCAAATTGTCCCTGTTTGCAGATGACATGATTGTATATCTAGAAAACCCCATTGTCTCAGCCCAAAATCTCCTTAAGCTGATTAGCAACTTCAGCGAAGTCTCAGGATACAAAATTAATGTACAAAAATCACAAGCATTCTTGTACACCAATAACAGACAAACAGAGAGCCAAATCATGAGTGAACTCCCATTCACAATTGCTTCAAAGAGAATCAAATACCTAGGAATCCAACTTACAAGGGATGTGAAGGACCTCTTCAAGGAGAACTACAAACCACTGCTCAATGAAATAAAAGAGGATACAAACAAATGGAAGAACATTCCATGCTCATGGGTTGGAAGAATCAATATCGTGAAAATGGCCATACTGCCCAAGGTAATTTATAGATTCAATGCCATCCCCATCAAGCTACCAATGACTTTCTTCACAGAATTGGAAAAAACTACTTTAAAGTTCATATGGAACCAAAAAAGAGCCCGCATCACCAAGTCAATCCTAAGCCAAAAGAACAAAGCTGGAGGCATCACGCTACCTGACTTTAAACTATACTACAAGGCTACAGTAACCAAAACAGCATGGTACTGGTACCACAACAGAGACATAGATCAATGGAACAGAACAGAGCCCTCAGAAATGATGCGGCATAGCTACAACTATCTGATCTTTGACAAACCTGACAAAAACAAGAAATGGGGAAAGGATTCCCTATTTAATAAATGGTGCTGGGAAAACTGGCTAGCCATATGTAGAAAGCTGAAACTGGATCCCTTCCTTACACCTTATACAAAAATTAATTCAAGATGGATTAAAGACTTATATGTTAGACCTAAAACCATTAAAATCCTACAAGAAAACCTAGGCAATACCATTCAGGACATAGGCATGGGCAAGGACTTCATGTCTAAAACACCAAAAGCAATGGCAACAAAAGCCAAAATCGACAAATGGGATCTCATTAAACTAAAGAGCTTCTGCACAGCAAAAGAAACTATCATCACAATGAACAGGCAACCTACAGAATGGGAGAAAATTTTTGCAACCTACTCATCTGACAAAGGGCTAATATCCAGAATCTACAATGAACTCAAACAAATTTACAAGAAAAAAACAAACAGCCCCATCAAAAAGTGGGCAGAGGACATGAACAGACACTTCTCAAAAGAAGACATTTATGCAGCCAGAAAACACATGAAGAAATGCTCATCATCACTGGCCATCAGAGAAATGCAAATCAAAACCACAGTGAGATACCATCTCACACCAGTTAGAATGGCCATCATTAAAAAATCAGGAAACAACAGGTGCTGGAGAGGATGTGGAGAAATAGGAACACTTTTACACTGTTGGTGGGACTGTAAACTAGTTCAACCATTGTGGAAGTCAGTGTGGCGATTCCTCAGGGATCTCGAACTAGAAATACCATTTGACCCAGCCATCCCATTACTGGGTATACCCAAAGGACTATAAATCATGCTGCTATAAAGACACATGCACACGTATGTTTATTGCGGCACTATTCACAATAGCAAAGAGTTGGAACCAACCCAAATGTCCAACAACGATAGACTGGATTAAGAAAATGTGGCACATATACACCATGGAATACTATGCAGCCATAAAAAATGATGAGTTCGTGTCCTTTGTAGGGACATGGATGAAACTGGAAAACATCATTCTCAGTAAACTATCGCAAGGACAAAAAACCAAGCACCGCATGTTCTCTCTCATAGGTGGGAATTGAACAATGAGAACTCATGGACACAGGAAGGGGAACATCACACTCCGGGGACTGTTGTGGGGTGGGGGGAGGGGGGAGGGACAGCATTAGGAGATACACCTAATGCTAAATGACGAGTTAATGGGTGCAGGAAATCAACATGGCACATGGATACATATGTAACAAACCTGCACATTGTGCACATGTACCCTAAAACCCTAAAGTATAATAAAAAGAAAAGAAAAGGAAAAAAAAAAAAAAGGGCTCCCTGGAGAACCCCCAACTGGCCTGCCCACTGGGAGTACAGGGTGGAGCCGCAGGAAGTTTGCAGCCATTTGCAGCGGGGAGGAGTCTGGCCTCTCCTGCTCAGGGTTGGTAACCTAGGATTCAATTTGTGGATGGGGGCCTGTTAACAGGAACCCCTCTCGCTTTGCTATGTTGTTTTTCCTTCTCACCCAATAAATTCCGTAACCCCTCACCCTTCAAAGTAGCTGCGTGCCTAATCTTTCCTTGTCATGTGACAAGAACCCGGATTTTCCTACAACAAAGATAACTCCTCACCCTTCAAAGTGTCTGTGTGCCTCATCCTTCCTGGTCATGTGATAAGAACCTGGATTTTCCTACAACAAAGACAGAGGAATCTAAAGATAATGAAATGTTGAGGGATAGCCAAAGAACCATCCAGCCTGATTACCTTTCCAGGAAACCCAGTCAGCGTGCATACAGGCTTTTTACTGTTCCACTCTTAAATATAAACCAAAAATAAAAAATTGGCAGATATTTGTAAAAAAAAAAAAAAACCTATCACATAAAATATAGAGTATATTAAAAAATAAAAGAAATAATTGGAGAAGCATAAACTAAAAAAGAAGAGAAAAATTTCTTTTAGAAAACCATGTATAGTTAATATCTTCAGGAGATGAGAAAAGTTATTGAAGCTACTAAATAAGGGTGTGATTCAAAACAAACAAAAAAATGAGCATTCAAAGTACAAGAAAATAGTGCCAAGTATTAAAAATGTAATAGCCAAAAAGGAAAATAATTTTTAAAAACTCAAAAAAAAATTCAGGAAATGAAGCTGAGGAAATCTCCCAGAACTATAATAAAAAAGACATAGACAAAAAAAAAAAAATTAAGGCAGTTTCTTGTAAAAATTGAAGAACATTCTAGGGGGAACCAAAACAGAAGTTCTAAAATAAGATAACAGCAACAATGGAAGAAAATTAATAATAAAATAATACAAGAAACATTTTCAGGACTACTTGAATATGTAGATAGAAAGGGCCCACTTATGGCCCTGCAAATAGACAAATATAAAACCAAACTAATAAGTACCTTTGCAAATTTTTAAAATACTAGGGCAAAAAGAAATTCTTGAAAATCTCCACAGGAAAATTTCAGTTTCAGAACAAGACTAAAATTAATAATAGCATTTAATTTGTTAAGAACAGCAATAAAAACTAGGAGAGAATGGAGTGGTGCATTCAAACTCTAAGAAAAATTTTTTCAAATTAGAATTCTATACTAAGTCACATTATCAATTTAAGGTGAAAGCAGAATAAAAGCATTGGCAGACATGAAAAATCACAACAACAAAAATTCCTTGCATGCAGCCTTTCTCAGGAAGCTCTAGGAGAAAACGTTCCATTAAAATGGAATAAAATGAGAGAAAAATGCCTCAAATCCAGGAAACAAAGAAGTCAAGATAAGATAAAGCTAGAGATCCCCTAACGCAGTGCTAAAGGGAAGCCTAAAATAATATATGTGCCTTAAATCAACTATTCCCGATAACATGGTTAGAGGAAGTAAGGCAATGCAAGTGTTAACTTATGTGTGAAAGACGAGATGCCTAGAAGAAATTCATATCACAAATATTACAGAAAGATAAGTAAACAGGGATTTAATATTCATGGATTTATCTCCTATTTTATTTAAAATGTCAGACCTGTCCTAATGAGGTTCTACTGACATTTATTCTTTTTTAATTTTTCTTAGATCTGAAGAACCAGAAATTGGCATTAGAAGTTCCATTTCCAAATCTAAACAATACTAAATCATTCAACCTATCAATCTTTTTCTCGTCAGCGAATTTCATTGGCAAACAACTCTAATAATTAAAAATCTCTTTTTGTAATGGCATTAAAACTGCTTTCCTGTGAAGAAAATTAAAATATTTTATCCTAAAATGTATTTAGTTGACATATTTTGAAATGGCTGTCACTTGGCCATCCTGACAGAATCGGTCTTGCAAAGCTGTCTTAAGTGGGGAAAATCTGTCATCTGTAGAGAATCTCCAATAATGCAGCCATGCCTTCCTCCACTTTCTATACCTTTCACCTGGATCCACCTGCCACCTTTTGCAGTCTGAAAAGCAACATTTTCTATCTATTCTCTCTGAGGGAGGCTTTGTCTACATGATAAGGCCATCTTTACTGACGAAGCTTCTTCCTTTCTTGTCAGTAACCTAATTTACTTGTTTTGGCATGCTCTGAGTCTGCATTCTTTACTGTGGCCTTAAGATGGTATGTAAGTTTCTATATCGTACTGGGAAGTAGGGTCTTCATTCTGAAAGCTCACATGTGTACATGTTAAATAAATTATTATCACTTGTCCCTCATTAATCAATATGCCTAATTTCAGTGACTTTTAGTGAACCTTTAGGGGGTCAAGAGCCTACAGCCACCACACCTCTAACTTCAAGCATCTAGTTTTTTTTTTCTGTGATTACAGCAGGGATCCCCAACTGCTGGGCTGTGGACCAGTACTGGTCCATAGCCTGATAGGAACTGGGCTGCACAGCAGGAGGTGAGTGGCACCCAAGAGAGCATCACTGCCCTAGCTTCACCTCCGTCAGATCAGCTGCAACATTAGATTTTCACAGGAGTGTGAACCCTATTGTGAACTGTGCATGTGAGGTTGTGTACTTCTTATGAGAATCTAATGCCTGATGATCTAAGGTGGAACAGTTTTATCTTGAAACCACGCCCTCCCACCCCCATCTGTGGAAACATTGTCTACCATGAAACTGGTTCCTAGTGCCAAAAAGGTTGGAAACTGCTGATCTAAAGCATAATGTCTCTTATATATGGCAATTTTTCAAAACATGGCTGACTTCAAATACATCACTGCCTCTCTTAGTATTTTAGTGGATGCCTGATGATCACAATTATCATCGTAATAGAAAATAATCTATTTCAATTGATACTAACTTAGTGTTGATATTATACAAAAACTTTTCTCCAATATACTTCTGTTCCCTCCTCCATCCTTTGTGCCATTATGTTTCTACATTATAAGCATATAAATACAGTTTTATAATTATTGCTTTATAAATTGTCTTTTAAATCATGTAGGGAAAGAAAAGAGTTACAAAAAAAGTTAATATTACTTTTTATATTTACCTATATAGTTACCTTTATTAGTTCCCTTTATTTCTTCATGTGGATTCAAGTTACCATTCAATGTCCTTTTATTTCAGCCTGAAGAACTCTTTTTAGCATTTGTTGTAGGGCAGGTCTCCTAGCAGTGAGTTCTGCCAGATCTTGTTTTATCTGAAAAATATCTTTATTTCTTCTAATGGGAAAGTTTTGCTGAATATACAATTCTTAGTTGCAGGGTTTTTGTTTATTTCCTTCAACACTTTGGAGATGTCATCACTGTCTTCTGGCTCTTATGAGAAGTCATCTGTTGAGTTTATTGAAGATTCTTCATATGTGATAAGCCATTTTACTGTTGCTGCTCTCAAGATTTTCTTATTGTCTTTGACTTTTGTCAATTTGACTATGATATCTCTGGTTATAGATCTTTTTAGTTTATTCTACTTGGAGTTCATTGAGCTTCTTGGATGTGTAGATTCATATTTTTCATTACATTTGGGAAGTTTTTGGTCATTATTACTTTATATAATATTTTTCCCCTCTCCGTTTCTTCTTTCCTTTGAGGACACTCATTATGTTTATGTTGGTGTGCTTGATAATATCTCACCATTTTCTCTGTTTATCTTGTAAACCAAAAATAAAATTTTAAGCCCCATCTCCCCCACTCCCCTACCCTCCACCAGCCATCTAAATGGATCCCTCCGCTTGACCATGAGCATTCCAAAATTAACCTGAAAAATTACTTCAGGCCATGACAGAATGGGGGAGCGGACATGTCTCATTTTACCCTCTTACCTTTTGGAATTCAGGAAAAGTAGACCAGCATTAACATCAACAGAAACCTTAAGTCTGATAAGAGACATTTATGATATATTCTTTCTGAAATCTGCTACCTGGAGGCCTCATTTACATAGTAAAACTTTGGTCTCCACAACCCCTTATCATCATGACCCCAACATTCCTTTCTATTGATTTCAGGTCTTTGGGTAAGTACTTAACTCTCAACTAACTGCCAATCATAAAAATTTTAAATCTACCTATAACCTGGAAGCCCTCCGTTCAGGTTGCCCTGCCTTTCCAGATTGAACCAATGTACATCTTACATCTTACAGGTATCAATCGATGCATTATGTCTCCCTAAAAATACAAAAACAAGCTGTACCCCACAATCTTGGTCACATGTCATCAGGACCTCCTGAGGCTGTGTCATGGGCATGTGCTTAACCCTGGAAAAATAAACGTTCTAAGTGCATTGAGACCTGTCACAGATACTTTTGGGTTCACAGTCTTTCTTAATTTTTTTCTGTTCCTCAGACTAGAAAATCTCTACTGACATATATTGAAGTTAAATAATTGTTTTTTCTGCCACCTCATATCTGTTGCTAATCTTTTCTGGTGAATTTTCCATTTGAATTATTATGTTTTCAACTCCACAGTTTCAAATAAAATTTAAAATTTATTTTCAAATATAATTGGATTTTTTATTATTTCTATCTACTGATATTCTGTATTTGGTGAGACGTAATTGTTACACTTTCCTTTAATCCTTTAGTTATGGCATCCTTTAGTTCTTTGAATACACTTATAATAACTTCTTTAAAGTCCTTGTTTACTAAGTACAACATCTGAGCATCCTCAGAGATATTTTCTGTCGGCTGCCTTTTTTTCTATGTATATGACATATTTTCCTATCTCATAATTTTTGGTTGATAACTGGATATTTTAGATACTACATTGTAACAACTTTATCATATCTTTTCCCTACCCTGAGTGTTTGTTGTTGTTGCTGTTATAGTTGCTGTTGATTTTCTTGTTGCTGCTTATTTTTTTAATGATTTTCCTGAACTAATTCTGTCAATTCTGTATTCTCTGCAGCATGTGGCTGCTGAGTTCCCTGCTAGCATTTTTTAAGTTCTTGTTTTATTTTTAAGCCTGGCTTCCTCAGGTTCACATCTAGGTCATTATAATTTAGTAGTTAAGACAGTGGTCACTCAAAAAAGTTTCTTAAGTTTGTCTGAATGTCTACCAACCCTTTCCAAGGGAAACTGTATGAGAAGGCATGTCTTCAAATTTTAGGCAGCCTACAGAAGAGTCATATTTTTTACTTGCTATTTGCACAGGGCATCAAGTTTAGACAGGCGAGTAAATGAGACCTCTTCCTTTCCCAGGCCTTTCTTGATCATGCACAAAGCCCTTCATGTGAGTGTAGCCATCCTGATCTCAGGACTATTATATTGAACTTTTTCCAAGTTTCCCTATGGTCATTCAGTTCTTTAAGACTTTCTTTTAAATTTTATATCAGGTTCTTATTTCTCCAACTGAAATCACAGTCTTAGGCAGCTTGGATGTCTCCAACAAACTGATGTTATTTTCAGATTGCTATTCTCAAGGGATAGGACTTTTGCACTGTGCTATAAGCTGTAAGTCAAATCAAATAGCCACAATACTCTGGGAATGGAGATTTTCCAAGAAGTTGCTGGTACAGACAACATATTGACTATACTTCAGGGATGGAAATTTTAACATAACAATAAAAGATATCATTCCTTACTTTAGGCTGCAAGGCTATTGGGTTTTCATAAGCTACCACACCACTGAACTAGAAATAGAGGATTGATAGAACCAGAACCGCATTTTAAAATATCACAGGCCCCGCTTTCTTATGAAAGTTCAGTACTTCCTCACAGATAAATGATCTAGTTTGTTTAATGGTTTTGGTTAATTTTCAAAGTTGTGAGTGGTGAATTTGAATTGTTTTATCATTTTTTTACATTGTTTTTATGGGAGAACAAGCTTATCAAATTCCTCACAGCATCATTCCAGAAGTCCTCTCTTTCTTATGCACCTATATATTCTCTAGTCTAAGTACCACCAGTTGCCTGTAAAATTTACCACCATAAGAATAAAAGTTCAATTTGTTTGGTCACAATTGTGTCATCAGCAACTAGCACACTCTCTTTCCTATGTGAAGGAAACAAAATCTCAAACAAACTGAGATTTAGGTAGGAGAGTAGGTGGATGTATAGATTGGTAGAGAAAGAGAGAGAGAGAGAGAGAGGATATGTGTGTATATGTACGACATCCCCATGTATAATTTACATAAGAATATACAAGAAATTAAGTAGCAATTACATCTAGAAAATGGCAAGCTAGTGGAGGAAAATACATCTGCTTTCAATTTTTGTTTTTCTACTGCTTTAACTTTTAGAGAAGCATGAATTATATCAACAGAGACAGATTGATAGTTGGAGGAATAGGATTAAATTATCCTCAAAAAATATTCCTAGGCCTTTTACTCTCATGATTGTTCTCTGTACAAATTCTTTTTTGTCAATGTTTCTATAAAAATATGGCTTTCATAATCCAACAAAAATAAAAGATAAAAGAGAATTGGACTATCACACCAAGTACAGTGTGATGAATTTTCCTTACTCAAGATGTAATAGTTTTATCAATGTTCTTTATAGTTGCATTTGCTTAAATAGCAGTTACTTCTCCTAGAGCATCAAAGTAACATTATCAAAAAGTTATTCCTTTGGAGGAAAAGCAAGAATGTTTAGTTCAAAGACTTTATTTTGCAATTAAACAAAATATGGGGCCTCTACATTTAAAATATTTACCTAAAGACATATTACCAGGTCAAGTTGTCCATCTTGGCTTGTCTAAATCATGAAATCCTTTGGGAATATTAGTAACTAAAAGGGTCCCAAGAAATGCGCTCTATAGAAAGAGTTATATTATGTGGTGCCAGTGAAATGCAGAAAGAGTTCAGGACAGATGGGAGTGATTTTTACTTAGACCTTAACATTCTAGGTAGATGAAAGATGTTAAGCTCCAGTGTATGCTTTCCTAGAACAGCAGTTATTAAAGTGTGGTCTCAATAGTCCCCAAATCCTTGTAGGCTGTCTGTGGTGAAAATTATTTTTGTAATAATAAGATTTTCTTGCTGTTTTGCTCTCGTATCCTCTACAAGAGTAATGTGGGTTTTTCCAAAGGCTATGTGTTGTGCTGTCACAACGGTGTGAATGCAGAAGCAGATGTAAGGATCCAAATGTCTTCTATTAAGGCAGATATTTAAGGGATTTGTGAAAATGTAAAATAATACCACTCTTCTCACACGTTTTTGACCCAGAAATTATAGTTATTTTTCATAACAATATATTATGTATATATTAAAGTATAATGGGCTTTTTAGTAAATATTTTGTTTTTTCAGTTTTATTTTGTAAAATTATTAATATTGATTTTCTTAACTGTAAAAAGGGTCATGAAACCAAAAATATTGAGAGTCACAGCACTAGATTAGCTAGCTAAAAATCAATATGAATGAAAAGATATTGTAATTATTGGTAGAACTGAATTACTTGAATCTTTTATCAAATATGAAAGAGAGAAATAAACTACTATATGTTTACTGTGATATAATCTCAATATTGTGAAATAGTACATAACCAAGCAATCCACAGCAAAAGGTCCAACTGTATTAGTAAAAATGATACTAAAATCTAAAATGCTAACTCACAAAACACTTCAATTTTCTAACTTGTATATCTCTAAAAATATTATAATAAGTACTTTGAATGAAGAGTAAGAATCAGCAATATTAAAAAGAAAACATCTTCAAAATTAATATTTACAAATCTTAGATAGAAATTTTCCTTTCAAGAAAGTTTGTGTTTATTTGTAGGTTATCCAGCATAGAAAAATTTTGAAAGATCACAGAAAATAAAATTACATCTGCTCATAAATTGACAAATATCATAATATACATGAGGTATCTTCTTCGCTAAGGAAATTAAAACCTAAATAATGAGAGAGACAGAGACAGAGAGAGAGAGAGAGACCATATGAGGATAACTTTTACTCAGATCTAAAATGTGAGTTTTTTTGTTTATAAACAGCAACAAAAAAAGGTCAGGCAGCTGCATATTTCTCTAACCGGTTTAAAAATAAAAGACAATGCTGACTTTGTGTGGAACCTTATAATCAGTCCCATTCTGGGAATCCTGATTGTCTTAGTAGGGTTAGGAGGAGGTTTCGCTACCTTTTTGTTTTGGAAATAATTATTTTTCTTGGCACAGAGGCAAATGTATTCAAATAGTTACCTGAATACCGATTATTAATTAATGTAATTTTCACCAAGAAAGGATAATCCATTAGTGCAGAACTACATTGAGATATTTAAAAAATGCTTTGGATGTATTAAACTGTGTTAAGTCTGGGGTTATAATCTTGTCACCATCAGTGATTCTTAAACTGCAATGTAGAGAAACCCACATGGATCTTCCTAAAAACACAGTTTCAAAGGAGTGTCACCTTTAACAGAGTCTAATTATATGTATCTTGAGGTGGAAGCCCAGGAATCTACATTTTAGCAGTATCCAAGGTGATTCTGACAAATGTGAGATAAGTTACACACTTTGAGAAAATGTTCCAGTACAAAGTAAAGTCCTTCTGAGGTTTTAAAAGTTTCCATTTAAATTTTGATTTAAGCTTATTCATCTAACTGAATTTATTAAAGTCATTTAAATTTAAATGCGATCATTTTAAGAGACTTGGGATAAGGTACATAATGTGCAGTTAAAACCATTTCATCACATGAATCATGATATAGTTGCCCAACTTCATAAATGTGCACAATGTACATAAATGTGAAGTTAAAAGGAATTTAAACACATTGGTCATAATAAAATTTTTATCACTTTGAAAAATAATTACATTAATGGCTCTAGTTTAAAGATTTTTCAAAGAAGTTTTGTTAAATTAACATCTCCTTGTCTCTAAAGATTAAAATAATTCAAAATTGCATGCATTCTTTACTTTAGTAGCTGTATTAGTTCTACCTTTAGGTAGTTTTTTTGTATAGCATATTTATGTGAATAAAATATTTAATATATTTTGTGATGGTCATACTGTCTATGAAGATACATAAAAGGAAATGTGTATTAGGTAAGCTATGAACAACCACATAAAGTTTCAGTAGACTCTATCAGAATATTATGTAACCTGAATGACTAATACAATATTAATAATTCTTTAACATACATTGAAGTATTTCTTTTTGGAGAAGTAATTAACTTTTCCTCCAAATTTATTTATTTTTTAAACAAAATCTCATTATATAAATGAGATATTGGCTACTAAGTTTATCATTCTGACTGTAGTTTGTATCAAGTTAGTATACTTACCCAACATTTTATTGAATACCTACTATGTGCAAGATGTTGGCTATGCATAGAGATACTATTGTTATGTATTTCAGAATTTAACCTATATATATACATCAACCTGTAAAATAGAGTGAGTATAGCAAGTGTTTTAATGGAGGTATAAAGATGATGGGAATAGAGGAAGTAACATAATTATATCTGGGAGAAGACATGGAGAGAAGAGTTGGAAAGCTTTGTAGAAGATTACACAAAGAAAAGTGAATTTGATTTGGACTTTGAAGACTGGGATTTCAGTCAACTGAAAAATATGAAGAACAGAGAGAATAACAGGAGCAAATGCAGGGAGTCTTGAAATTGTGTCCTATGTTTCAGGTGACATGTGATATATAAATGACATGGAAGCAGAAGATCAGACTGCCCATGTCAGTCAAGGTCAGATTCAGAATAGGCATTAAAAATATGTTTTGGAGTTATAATGAGGCTCTAGAAAATCTGAAGCCATGAAATAGTTTTAAATGCAAACTTGGTATGGTGTGACAACCTAAAAAACAGAAAGAAATTCTGCAAAGATATTGAATTGATTTGGGAATGTGCAGGTGATTTGCAAATCCAGGATATGCAGGCTTTGGGGGACACAGGCATGGCTAAAGAAGTTGAGGCAAAGGGAAACTTTGAAAGACAAAAGGGGAAACTATACATATTTTGTTTGTAAACAAAGTAAACATTGGTTACAGAGGCTTATTGCAGGAGTTGACCCCATTCATTAGTGGAGACAGAGTGTCAGGCAAGTGTTCTTGTGCATTCAGGTAACTGCAGTTTAAAAAATCACTGCCAAAAGTTCTTGTTATAAGGCATACGTGTGTAAGAGCCCTTTAGAGAGTCTTTGTAATAGGTCTTGTCATTGGCATGTGTATGAGGGCCCTCCACTCCTAACCTCCTGGGGTTTTATTTATTTTTGTTAGGGTTTGACACAAGTGACTCAGTTTTTAATTCTGACAACTTTCATAGGTGGTATGTGTGCCTTGTTATATTTCTCTGGAGGCAGTTTTCAAAGAGGGGAAAACTTGAGGCAAGGCGATCATTAGAGGAAAAACGCATTACTAGATCCCTCAATTAGGAGAGTAGTGGTGAGCAAAAAAGAAAGGGAGGGAGAGAAAGAAAGGGAAGAATGAAGGAAGAAGAAAGGAAGGAAGAGAGGGAAGAAGAAAACCACAAAGTGGGCAAATGAAATTAGGATTAAATTAGTGAGGAACTGGATAAATTAAAGAGGAATCAAATATGACCCTAAAGTTTGACTTAAAAGCTCTAGCTTAAACTTTAAGGCTAATTTTTATGCTGTAACCATTGGTTGAATTCGTTTTGTTTCCTTTTAAAAATATTTATGACTTTCAGAAAGATTATACATTCTTTCTATTTCTCTACCTGTTAAGATGTAAATGTACTGATTTACTTATTAAAATATATTAAAACAACAAATTCCTATTTGATTAGTTCCTGGCTGTTTATTAGATTTTATTACTTTGTTTCATTTCCAAATTTTCTTTTAGATGTATTGCCATTTCACTTCACTATCCGTTTCAAATTTCTTTTCAGCATTACTTAAAAAGTAATTTAGGTTTATTATAGTTAAAACATTTTTGTAACCCCAATTTTTAAATGGCAGCACCTCATATGACTCAATAGCTGAAAAATTACTAGCACTTTGTATTGCATTTGTTTATATTACCTAGTGGCCCATTATCCCTTCTGAGAGAAGCTGCCCATCACATGATTCTCACTACAGAGCCAGATAAGGCTGACTGTAGGCTGACATGTTTTCTATTTTGTGACTCCCCGGTGCCCACTTCCTTCCGCCATGGCTAATTACTATCTACAGCCTGACTTAAAAACCTTAACAAAGCCTCCCAACACTTTGGGGGGCCAAGGTGGGCAGATCATGAGGTCAGTAGTTCGAAACCAGCCTGGCCAACATAGTGAAACCCTGTCTCTACTAAAAATACAAAAATTAGCTGGGTGTGGTGGCAGGCACCTGTAATCCCAGCTACTCAGGAGGCTGAGGCAGGAGAATCGTTTGAATTTGGGAGGCTGAAGTTTCAGTGAGCTGAGATCATGCCATTGTACTCCAGCCTGGGCGACAGGGCAAGACTCCGTCTCAAAAAGATTTTTTAAAAGCCTTAACAAAGCCATACTTCTTCCGCTGGAATGTGAATTAAGTGATTCCAAGACAATCAATTTGGTTACTAAAGAAAACTGGAGCTGGAAGGGGCTAGAAGGGTAAGTCCCAAATCAAAGTTATAAGCACAAACATCATATGTAACCCCCAGGAATGCGGTCAGAAGGGAGAGAAAAATGGAGCTGACAACAGAGAGGAAATAGCTTGGAAAAAGAATGAGTTTGTGACATATGAGAACAAGAGCTTTCATCAAAACTGACATATTTCCAACTCGTTTCTGTCTTTGAAATACTCCCTTTTTAGAAGTAAACTACATGTGTGTTTGGTTTCTTATCAAACTAGCTTATCCCAAGCTTTCTACAAATCTCTTCCAACTCTTCATTTCTGGAAACGAAAATATGCCTAAACCCCATTCTCAGAGGCATATTATCAAGGGATGAGCAGACACACTTTGATAGAAGGAAACAGGATAACTAAGCCTGTCTTGTAAAATAAGTATTCTTAAGTTATAGATAATATTTGTATCTCCTCCCATCCTTGCAACATAAAATTAGTTCAGAATCTCAATCTCCTTTTCTAAAAGGCATGCGGTCTTTCCAGGTTCTGTACATTCTTGTTAACACTTGAAACAGTTTAGCCATTTATTTTTTGAGCAAAAAGACAAAGAAGTTTTCAAAAAACAGAAAAGCAGGTATTTTGTAGATACAGCAGCAGTATTTTTGTACTTCACAATAAAATCAGGAAATATCATTAATCCTATCAGCCCGAGAAAACAAGCCAACATCTCCAAGCGGAGGGCCAGCTGTTTGCAGTTGCCTTTACATCACGAATTGCCATAGGAAATTATGGACCTCCCTCAGGGAGTTCCAAGAACATTTCTTCAAGGGCAATTTTGACTTGACTGAATCAGCAAACTGAGACCCTCTATGAGGGAAAAAACTATCATCAGAGGAGGCATTTTAGGAGACTAATTCTGATTCTACTAATTGTAAAATATGTTCTTGTGACAGGAGATCTTTTCGTTGGAACACAAGAGAAGGAAATTAAATGTCAGCAGAACATAACTAATTTTCTCTGACATTTCTGACTTTTAAAAATGAATATAACATAAATTCAGTGCTTCAAATCCCATTTGAAAATTGATGTGGTAAATACCTAAACAAGGAAACCACAAGGTGAAAATCCAATAAACATTCAAAGTATACACATTGTAAGCATTTAGTCCTGTGACTGCCGTTAATCACAACACATTTTAACTAGCATTTATACTTGCTTTGAGCAATTTTCAAGTCATATAATAAAGTGAAACTGTGTTTAGCCACACCTTATTTTTAACCCCACATTGTATTACCTAGCTTGAAAGTTATACCAGCCTTCATCTAAAAATGACTTTTCACATTTTCCAAAAAGAATCAGTTCTACTCTCAAAAAATGAAGATTAAGACTTCTGTTTTTTAAAGTGCTACAAATTCTGAAGGTATTAATTCCAAAAGAAGTTGCAAAAATATTTTGTCTAACAAGTTTCCCTAGGAGATTACTCTAAAAGGGATAATTCACATGGGAACATAAAAGTCAATGTAGTTATTTTTTCTTTAGAAAATTAGCCACAATAAAGAAAAAACTACTAGGAAAATAAATAGAGAAGAATTTTAAAATTGTTACTGCTATTTTTATTACTGTTATATTTTTGTGTTGACATAGCCCAATACCCAGGCTTCTCCAAACTTCCTCCCACACACACTTAATTATATTAACAAATATTTTTGAACCCTACTCTGTGGTAGGCACAGTTTCAAGCAGGTCTTGTCTACCCATTGTTCACCATATGTACTATCTGATTAAATTTGAATATGCTTCACTTGCTATATTTATAGTGTAAGTATAACAACATTTTTCATTTACTGAGCATCATGTGTATCCACCATAGTTTACTTCCTAGTATGTAGGAATGCTAACATGTATTCCTCTCTAAAGTCCCTATAATCAAGTAAGAAAAATAAATTATGTCCAAAAATGTCTATGGTATAAAGTGCAAAAATAAAACTCTTATAGGAGAAGTACCAAGAAAGGGAAAGAAGGATAAAAATTAGTTTTACTTTGTCATTTCATGTGGGGATCATCACCCTTTAGTAGGGGGCAATTAAAGCATCCTTTCACAAGAATGAATTGATATTTATGTCGTTGATGGAAGTAAGTGCTTAAGCAATGCTTAGGTTTATCAAAAACTCCCCCTTTTTAGTTTATGTATATATTAACAAAACAAGCAATATCATACATAGTCACCTATTGCTTAATGATGGAGATACATTCAGAGAAATGTATCTTCAGGTGATTTTGTCATTGTGCTAACGTCACAGAGAGTACTTACACAAACCTAGAGGGTGGTATAGCCCACTACACATGTGGATTATATGGTATAGCCTATTGCTCCTAGGCTACAAACCTGTGCAGCATGTTACTGTACTGAACTCTGTAGGCAATTGTAACAAGATGGTATTTGTGTATCTAAATATATCTAAACATAGAAACGGTAATGCTTTCTGCTATGACTTTATGACGCTACAAGATCACTAAGGGTTAGGAATTTTTCAGCTCCATTATAGTCTTGTGGGATCAGCATTGTCTAGGTGGTTTATTGTTGACCAGAACTACCTTATGTGATGCACGAGACTATCTAGTTCTAAATAATACTATAGCACATATGTACTACCTACAATTACTCTTGTATAGTCAGCTCTTGGTTTTCTTTTTTTTTGGTTAGCTAAAATGTTATTTATGGGTTTTAATGTAATTAATTTCTCTGAAACCTTGAATGCTTAGACAGATAGCCAACGCAAATTTATTTTCCTAAATATACAAATGTTGAAAAAAAGTAAGTTTTTTTGCATGAATTATCTAGAACATCTAAACTCATTTACCCATATCAGAAATATATACTTTATTTGGCACCATTTTACCCTAGATAAAGAGGATATTATTTAAAGCGTATTTTAAAATAGAAAACACTTGTGCCAAGTGTTGAGGAAAAAAACATAGAGAGTATTTGGGACAACTATGAGGAAAAAATGATTATGTCAATGTGGTTCCAACAAACCTATTTCTAGCAAATAAAATCTAATCTAAAATATCAGCCCAGAATTATGCTATTCATTTATTTTCACATATAAAGACAGGACCAAATACATGCTGCTATTATGTGAGTTAATGTGTGGGGTATGGGGTAGGGAAGAATGTGGAAGAATACAAATATGAGAAAAAAATCACGTTTGCCGTATTTTTAGAAATATTTTAATTGCAAATATAGAAACCCACCTTAGTCAACTCAGTTTCCTGCAAAGGATTCATTGGCACATGGAACCTAACTTTGTCAAGGTCAGAATGCAGCTGGGCCACAAGGCGGCTGAATCAAAGGACTTGCCAGGATGCACTCCTTTCACTTCTTGCCCTTGGTTTTCTGTGTGCATCCTCTTTATCTAATTAATCTGGTTTTTCCCACTGGCTTAGAAACAAGAATACTAATGGTCTTATTAATATTGCTAATGTTCACTTCCAAAGAACTGAAATGCCCTTTGCCCAATGTTAAATTCTAAAAATTCCCAGAAAATATTGTAATTGGTCCAAATTGAATACACTGTCCGTCTTTGGACACATAATAGTAGTCAGGGGCATTGGGCATCATAATGGGGACAACTTGGGTCAGGTACTGCATCCTAGGTCAATCACTGTAGCCATGGAAACCTCTACCATATCCAAGAATGAAGGAGAAGTCTGAACAGAAAATCAGTAGGTGTCCACTTCGCTGTCCTTAGAAGTTAAAATAATTACGTTGTCACATGACAAAACATGCTATTAACTTTTAGATAGAACATCTTAAGCTGTCAATTAGTTTTCCAATATGAAATTTATTTTAAACACAACTAAGTATATAATATTTCCAGAATGGGAATAAAGTGAATTATGTCCAGTGTTTAGAGATGAACTGAAACTGTGCCATTAGAGAGTCTTCTAAGTGCTGAATTGTTTGTATTCAATAAAATAATTGCCATTTTCTCAAGGCACCCAATTTGACAGTTCACAAAGCTCCACAGCACCTACTGTTTATGATCCTAATTATATGAGCACAACATAAAACCACCGTGAACAAAAAGCACATCAGACTATCTCAAAGAACAGACTAACAAAATGAAAGATTCTCATACAATAAATAATGAAATGCTTGTATATTAAGAAGACCAAAGTTGTGATATCTGAAATGGCACAATAATTTTTCCAGAATTATGTTCTAAAAAATAACACTTAAAAAGAAATGTATCATTGCCTGCAGAGTTTGAAATTGCTGCCTCTGACAGCATTACTTCCTGTTGATACCAATTTTCCTGAGGGGTGAGACATTTAACTAGCAATCCCTCTCCAACTGAGAACCATCAGTGTCTGTTTATAACCAAGTCTTTGTTGATTTGGGATCCCCGCCTCGTTCCATAGTCCGGGGGCTGCATTCCGTTTGCAGCAAATGGCCCAGTCACTGAATGAGCAAGCTTCCAACATTGTGCTGTTATTCCTCAGCTGATAATGTTTGCGCTACTTCCAACTGCTTCAATATTCCTCACATGAGCAACGTTGTTGAATACTTAAAGCAGGAGTTAGCAATCTCGTAAGATCATAATTCATGATCATGGACTTCTGATACACCAGCTACTGGTTTAAGCCATACTCATAGACCCTCAAGAAAATCACAAACATTCTTGTCTCTTGTTTTCTGGGTACTTTAATGATGCCACACTATCTACTAGAAAAAAAATCCCCAGAGAATAGTACATGTGAATTATTCATTTTTTTTCATCTTGTAAGCTCAACACCTATGGGATAGTAAGAACCTGTTAAGAATTTGTTGATTAAATGACTAAGTGAATGACACTTCCAGCTAGGAAGAAATAATTCCATTAGAAGTGGAGAGGATGGGCTTCCCCAATACAGTGCCAATTGTCTTCATGCTTCAGGTTCAATGTTTATTATATTAAAACATAATAATGGCTGGGCGCAGTGGCTCACGCCTGTAATCCCAGCACTTTGGGAGACCGAGGCAGGCAGATCACCTGAGGTCGGGAGTTCAAGACCAGCCTGACCAACATGGAGAAACCCCGTCTCTACTAAAAATACAAAATTATCCAGGGTGGTGGCGCATGCCTGTAATCCCAGCTACCCAGAGGCTGAGACAGGAGAATCACTTGAACCTGGGAGGCAGAGTTGCAATGAGCTGAGATTGCGCCATTGCACTCCAGCCTGGGCAACAAGAGTGAAACTCCATCTCAAAAAAGAAAATAAAAATAAAAAAGAAACACAATGATAGCTCCTACCTATCATTTGTTCTCTCATTACCTTGACCATTAGTAGAAAAAAACAAGCAAAGGGCTCTCTCAGGAGAGCTGTAAGAGATAACAATAGTTTTCACTTTAAGTGGTAGCCCTTGAAGTGAGAAGAGGGCAAATTCTGAATATATATTCACTCTACAAACAACAAGATGTGTGATGAACTAGATGTGTGGCATGAGAGAAAACAGAAAAGTATACATACAGACAGACACAGAGAGACAGAAACAGAGAGAGTGAGAGAGACGGACATATAGAGACATACACAGACATATAGACTAACAGAGTTCGAGAGAGAACAGAGACACAGAGAGAAAGACAGAGAGAGATCAGGAAATGAAATAAGGAAGCAATTAACATATTAACTCTACTGAAGTCATGAGCCCACAAGGGTAGATAGAGAAGAGAAACATCCAATGACAAAGACTTAAAAGTTAGAACATTAAAAGAGATGACTGGAAAGGAGCTGCCAGTAAGGCAAAAGGAAAACCAAGTAAAGAAAATGTTTTCATCAGGAGAAAATAATAATGTTTGTTAAATATCACTTATAAATCAAGTTAAATCAAGACTAAAAGTTGTCATTATTCTGGTCAAGATTGAAGTCATTGGTGACCTTGTCAAGAGCGTTTCAGAAGAGAAACAAGCAGGATTGTTTGATTACAGATCTGTTACAGAGAATGGGAGGAAAAAAGAGGGAATGGTGTTTTGAGCAATGCTTATAAAGAGCTTTATTCTAAGAGATTGCAGAACAAGGGGTGAAATGGTTGTAGGTACTAGCCGGAGCTTATTTTTAAGGGCAGGGAAGTTTACAGAATGCTTGAATAATACAAACAAGAGAAATGGAGTAATGAAAGATGAAGAAGACAGAGTAATTGCAGGAGTAAATTTTTAGTGAATGCACACAATATTTAAGATACAGCATCAAGTGATTTACTTGTGTCTTATTTAATGATTAAAACAAACTCTGAGGTAAATATTGTTATGCTGTTTTACAGATGTGGAAATCACTTAGAGAAGTTTAGACTGCTTGACTAAAGTCACACAGCTGGTAAGAGACAGAGCCAAAAGTTAAACCCAAGACTGCTTCAAATCTCCATGAACTTGACCTAATCATTAGCTATAGGTAGTACATTTTGTCAAGCCACTAAAGTATAGCCATTAATCTTATCTGAACCCAGGCCCATAAAATTATTTGTACAGCCTTCAAAGTACCCAAGAATTTTCTTCAGCACTAAGACAACCTCAAATCATGGTTTTTACAAATCTCAGCTACATAATTTTCCATGGTTGAGCAACATAAAATATATATACATGCATATATATTTCTATCAAGCTAAATATGTAGTTTACATATAAATCTCATGTTCAGTTTTTCAGCAAAAAACAGTAAGTTGCTCAGAAAAAAATATACCATAGACCTAGAAAGAAATTCAGATACTTGCTTTTCAGGGTCCTATTTTATGATTGTGTACACCAAGGCAAGGAAAGGTTAAATCACTTACCATTGACAAAGATGGAATTAGAACCAGAGAAAAAAGGTGAAAACTCATGGAGAAATTAAAATAAATACATTTACTTTTCTGTTCTTTTTCAGTATGTTACATATCCTTACTTTGAAACGTGTAGCTGAAGAGACTGAAATTATACCCTAAATCAAATAAAGAGGTAAAAAGTTGCAGAATTGAAACTTAGGGAAACTGTAAATTACAGAACTTTGTTTTGGCTGTTACAAATAAAAAAAATCTTAGCCTACACTCAGATATATCTTTCATTTCCGTAGTAGAATGTGAGGGATTTTGTGTAATCCCTGGAGATGAGCAGGCCTAGTTCTAAATTTTCAGTGAGTGACTTTGGATATTTTGCCTCCCTAAGACTCAGTTTCTTCACTTGAGAAACAAGGTTAATGACAGTGCCTACCTCAAAGAGTTGTGAGGATTATATGAGATAATTTTGGTGGCGCATACTGCCTAGCCCATGCTGTATACTACATCAGGTTCATTATTTTTATTTCCTTTTCTATTTGATATAAATATTTCTTTTTCTTGAAAGCCACTGAAGTTTGAAATGGATTCCTATCTTCCTTAATTGGTTTTTAAACTAAAGAGGGTAAAAGTAATATCTGAGTAATGGTTCACAAAGATCAAAAGACATAGATTTTGGCATAACAATATTTTAAATCCATGTCCTTAGAAATAAAGACTCTTAGCAAACATGCTAGACTTATCTTCATGAGATTTGCACAGTTATTTTAAGAATTCCACAGTGGTAAAAAAAAAAAAAAAAAAAAAAAAAAAAAAAGCACATTAAAATAAAAGCCCTACCTCAATGCATTCTCCCCACCAAAGATGCTTTTTTATTGTCTTGTTTCAATATTATATATTATATGTGTGTGTGTGTGCATATATTAAGTACCTTCTCTATTCTAAGCACTATGCTTCAAGTAATTACTCCACCCCTAGTCCCACATTAAATTTTCAAAACCTGAATCCCCAAAAATCTTCATCTGAGAATTTTTTTCTTTCCTTCTTTTCTTTTCTCTTCTTTTTTTTTCTTTTTGAGACTGGCTCTTGCTATGTTGCTTCAGCTAGCAAAGAACTCCTGATCTCAAGCAATCCTCCCACCTCAGCTGCTCCAGGACTGGGACTACAAGTGCATGCCTACATGCCTGGCCTGAAGCACACTCTTAATACTACTTTCCCTATATTTTTAGAGGAGAAAGAATACCTTCAACTGCCAGATATAAAAATATGAGTTTCAAATCCCTGAGAAGAAAGTATTCCACAACCACATTATTAGAAATCTGGTAGAGGTTATTTAATTTTGTGTTTCATTTAATGAAAAAAATTTAAATTTTCTCTCTTGTGTCTCCTTGAAATTCATCAGGATATTGTAGCTCACAGTGGTATGTTACTAATTACTATCACACAGCCTAAATTGCTAGTATTTCACAAGTGTTGCATCATTATATGCTTGTACAGCTTACATCCAAATCACTATTAATATTTAACATTGTCTAGTGACTGAAAAATAAAAACAAAGCTAAGCTGATGGGCTATTACAAAAAAAAACTATGAAAACAAAAACCTTAAGGAAATGAATTTTTACCCAACTAGCTTCCCTATTTTTTCCTTGACTTAGAAAGTTTTTCTGCTTTGCCTCCTAACACCTGATTGAGTTGATCTAAATTGTTTTCCTTCAAAATTATGCTTGACATTAATTTACCATATCTGTTGAGAATTAGTTTCTCACATCTTTCTAGGGTTTTGTGTTCCCAGTACAGCTTATTTGTCATACAGTCTAAATTATCTCTAATCCAGCCAAAGGAACTCAATTTTCATAACACTTCTCATTCTAGTAATATAGCATTTGGTTTGGAAGTGTCTCATTATTCTAATAGGTCTCTGGTTAGAATGTGGTCAACAGCTGTGCTTGTTCATGTTTCTGGATTTGTATATGATACATAAACTCAGGGATCTACAGGAAAAAAGTACTGTTTCCACACTACAGTACTAATCCCAGCAGAGGTTTTAAGAATTTATTTATGAAAAGTCTTCTCAGATAACCTCCTATTCTGCCATCTGGTTTACCAAAATCAAACCTCCTATTCTGCCATCTGGTTTACCATAATCAATCTGCTATCTGGCTTCATATAGTTATTTCATGACCTAAATATAAAGAAGAGAAAATTGTCTCTTTGCTATGTAAAATTCAGTCTAAGGAATTAAAATTAGCAATGTTACAGTTTTTAATGCTCTTCATTTCAATAGTCCTTGTAGGCTGAGAAAATAGATTTCTATATTCCAGATTATTTAGGGAGGTTTATTATTAATAAACATACTTTGTTAATATCACCCCTACCTTTTCTGTGCCTTATTTTAAATCTGAAGCCCTAATCCAATAGATATTGTGGCTATGTTTAACCCTTGCCACGTTACAGCGCATAGCAGTGTCATATTGGAATGCAAAGGGTTTCAGCACTCTTCTGCTTTAAGGCCAGCTCAATATCACTTATGAAAAAACAAACAAGAAACTGTCTTCTCAGGACAGCTTTACACAGATGCACTGATAGCTATTTGTAAGTTATTTGGTGCTGAATATGTGAACTGAAGGAGAATACTGAGCTCCAAATATTGAATATCCTGATTTTTATTCACTAATTTCCATTCACTTCAGAAAGGGTTCACTGAAAAATCTGTGAGGTCTAGCTGTCTTGAGACACTAAGAAGAATAAAAATGTGTGAAACATGACTAGAGTTTTTGAAAACTTGGCAAAAGAAGAACCATATTCCCAGTGAAGGAAATATTACCACAAAATGAGGAACGTGAAAAGATCATGTGCAGTAAAAGGTAACGAGAAGATGGTAGATAAAGGTCCTGCTGGAGATTAGTGTGACATACAATGGATTAAGTAAAGTGGGCCAGACTATAAAGGCCTTTTAAATGAGTGAGGCAAGACAACTTGTTAAGATATAAAAGCATATGTTATTTCCACTATTGTGAGCAGGGTTTTTGTTGTTGTTGTTGTTTTGCCAATGAAGACCAACAAAAGAAAGCCACACTTTTGTGTAATAAAAATTATGGCAACCACCACTGTGTAAGGCTCTACCGCCTTAGCTCCTCTTACTCCAACTTCTGGCACCAAGGAAAGACTTGGATTGTTTATTAATCCAGTAGGTAAGGAAAGGAGGTCTCAGTGATGGTGAATATTTAATATTTCACCAGCCACAAGTGTGAGCTCGGAGCAGAACACAGACTTACTGGAATGTAATAATTCTGCTGTTTGATTGCTATGAAGCAAATTTCATATTCACTAGACAAGATGAAATTTGTTTCTTGAGTAAACTTCATTCTCATTTTGGGAGTTATTCAAACAATAATTCACTAATGTAATCAAATACAACATTTACACAAAACAATAATTTTCCCATCCCTAGCAATAATTAATTTTTAAATATAATAGAAAAAATTTTTAGTCACAATTTCAACAAAACTATTAAAAATCAATTCCAAAAAATCTACAAGAAGAAACTGTATACTTTAAAATGCTGAAATATATAAAAAACAGAATAGACACCACAAAAGTAAATTTAAATACACCTTTTCCTCCAATTAGTTTACTTCTAAGCATCTATCATCCAAATAGATTGCAGCTATGTTTTTAATAGCAAAAAACTGGAAACATAAGTGTGCATCACTAAGAAAATGGTGAATTGTATAGTAAATTCATACTCGAGAATGTAAGAAAGTGTTTTTTAAATCTCCAAGATACGTTATTATATTAAAATGATTGTAGAATAATATGTATATTATATAATACTATTTGTGTTAAAAATAAATCAGCATCATGCAAAAACTGTGTGTGTGCGTGTGTGTGTGTGTGTGTGTGTGTGTGTGTGTGTGTATGTGTACTCTGGTAAGAAAAATTACAGAAAGCCAAAATAAATAGGTTTCTATGGATCCAAGTACAACTAGAGCAGCCTACTTGGCCTTTAGGTGATCAAGAAACAAATTGCAGTTTTCTTTAAGTTAATGCTATGCAGAATTTTCTGTCACTTTCAGACAAACTAAAATGACCCATAGAATGGGTTTATTGGAATGATCCCATGAATATCATCAATATCAACTGAATATGTGTATTCATAACAAATCTGAAAGCCTCAAATTTCCATCCCTTCTCCTTCTATATCAAGTGGTTTTACCAAAACCTTTCCAATGTCCTTAGGTTGGAAAATTGCCTCAGCCCCAGTATCTGTGACTCATAATTTGCAAAGCCTTTCAAAGAGATAGATGGTCTCCTTCTGTTAATCTTCTAAGTACAAGAATGGATGCTAAAACTAGTTTCTTCATTTTAGCCTTTTATATTGTATCACAGCATGATCTCTGATGAGGGATTTTTGAATTCACATTCACTAATGTTCTCAGCATGAAATTGGAGAGGATATTTTTGCCTTGTTTGTGTCAGATTCAATTCTTCCTAAAGTAGTACACATAAGATGCACACTTTTTCCAGGATCACTTTTAGGTATTATTTTATGGAAAAATAGGTATGTGGATTTAAAAAGAAATCCAGGTCATCTATCAATCACCATGCTACACCAAAATCATTTCTTTGGTTATAGTTTTGGGGCTCATTCCAAGAAGGACGGGCATGATTGGACCAAATTTCAGGGATATACAGTGCATTTTTGAATATATATTATATATTTCTTCAAATAAAATAAGCATATGCTTTGATTAAACATAGTTTAGGACTAGTGATTGCTGGCACTACAGAAAAATCAGGAAATTGTGTAAACAAGTTGGGAATTTCAATTGGTAGTTTAGTTGCAAGGCTGATTCTTTTGTTAAAAACACAAGAAAGTTAACAGGAAAGTGTGTTTGTTCCAGTACCAACCACTGGGCAACAAAACTTAAGTACTAACCCTGATACTTTCAGTTGAGTTTTCTTACAGATACTCTAGTAGGAGTTTTTGGATTATCATGTTAAAGTTCATGAAAATTTTCTGTACTGGAGGTGAAAGATTTCCTGGATGGTGATAGTTTGTCATGTCCAACCATTAAGCATCAAGACATGCAAATAATAAATGAGCCAGATTAGTCTCAAGAATTTCTTTTTATGTAAAACAATTTAGTTAATTAATAGATAAAGCTTTGGTGATCTCCAGATCATCTGGGACATAATTTAGCCTTTTTCTTCTGTCATATGCTGATGACATTTCCCTCATAATCCCAGGCTGATCATACCAAAGGGTGAAAGTAGGCAGTTTACACTTACTTTGAGTACCCTGGAAAATGATCATATTTGGGTCTTTGAAAATCCCAGTTTCCAAAAAGTGGCTCCCCCTTGAGTTCTAATGAGGAATCAACCCCCTTGAAACTCCTTCACCATGAAAATTCCAATTTAAATATCACATTTTATATAACCCTAGATAAAGTAATGGGTCAAATAATAAGAATCTTATCAACAGTGGAAAATTCCAGAATCTTACCTTCCTGGTCACAACGACTGGTATGGGGGTGTGCATGTGCAACATGCTTGGCCAGTCAGGAACCCCTCACTGAAACCTTTAGAATATACAATAAATAGAATAAAGAGAGGCAAAGTGATAACAGGCAAACTTGAAGTTACCAATGTCATTTTGCCTGCAATGTGGAAACAGTCATTCAAGTCTCTGGTTCCAGTAGGTTCCTAGAATTGCTTCTGTATGACCTCAATGTTTTAGTTAGTGTATAGGCTAAACTGCTATAACAAAGAAGAACAAAAATGCCGTTGCTCAAACGAAATAGCAGTTTATTTCTTTCTAATGAAATAACCTAGCTGTAGGCAAGCAATGGGGAGGGGAAAGAAGATTCTCTCTTCTAAGTTACATATAAAACAATATTTCCTCCATCATTTGCTCTGCATCCCCTGGAAAAATGCCGTTGTATGAGGGGTAAAATCTGGTGCATAACATATTGTCTCCATAATAGAATTTAGCCAAATATCTGCGGCTGGGCAAGGAGGAAAGGTGAGGAGGAAAGGTGGGGTGATGGCTGAGAAATATAGCCTCCAACTGGATATGTCTGTATACAGCTTAAAATGGGGTTTATTTTTTTGTTTTTGTTTTTGTTTTTTGAGACGGAGTCTCTCTCTGTGCCCAGGCCGGAGTGCAGTGGCGCAATCTCGGCTCACTGCAAGCTCCGCCTCCCGGGTTCACGCCATTCTCCTGCCCCAGCCTCCCGAGTAGCTGGGACTACAGGCGCCCGCCACCACACCCGGCTAATTTTTTGTATTTTTAGTAGAGACGGGGTTTCACCATGGTCTCGATCTCCTGACCTCGTGATCCGCCCGCCTCGGCCTCCCAGAGTGCTGGGATTACAAGCGTGAGCCACCGTGCCCGGCCAAAATGGGGTTGTTTTAACAGAAGAAAAAGAGAATAAATATTTGCAACATTTGTCAGTTTCAACCTGACAGAACGTATTTCTTCAATTCTTTCTTGAATTCTGCAAGCTACCCCAATTTTTTGCCTAAGCTACTTTGAGTAGCTTTCTGCAATTTGCTAATCCAGAGAGGTAATGGTACTGTGAGTCACTTGGATTTTTAACAGAAAAAATCTATTTCCAGAATCAAAAATATCCATGAAATTTTGAAACTTCACCTGTCTCAGGCCTAGGCGAAAATTAGGCATTTAAAGAATACTGAACAGTTCAAAATCCAGATTTGAAGGATTTAACATCAAGTTCTAGAGTGATTAACTTTTCCTGCTTTCCCTGGGAATTTCTTGATTTTATTACTAAAAGTCCTGTGTTTCAGGAAGTCCTCTCATTCCAGGAAAACTGGGATGGTTAGCAATCCAAAACTATAACCCTATATTCAGGCTCTTAGTTGCTGTTTTCATCCCAGTTCCATTGGCCAGCCTTCACCCTGATGACCTCATTACTTTCAGGTTCTCTAATAATCTTCAAATTAAGCAATCTCAAAATTTCTCTCACACATTCTCATGACTATAATGATCTTATAAAATCCCAGGCCCCTGGTTGTAACTGCATTCTGGTTCTCGGTGGTAAAAATTGAGTCATCCCATTTGAAACACACATTAGGAAAATATCTTCTGGACTTGACTTCCAAGAATCTACCACAATCACTGGCATATAAGTATGCCAAAAACAAAATAACGGTTTTATAAATAAATGTCAGTCTTCACAGGTTTCCTCTTCCTATACTCCCAATCCCTTTGGTTTATACCCCTGCTCAGATCTCTTCCCTCCACCTTTGGGTGGGTGTCCTCATTGTTAGGGTCCTGCTAGCCCGTTGTTACTTGGTAATACAAAATGTCTCTTTGCTTGAGCTTCCATTCATCGTATTTAGTATGCTTAGTCTCCAGATATCTGTATCACCCCTGTGGGTGTGACTAATATGAAATCCCACTAAGTTATTCTCTGGACAATTTATCTATCATTAACATTCGTTGCAAATTTTTTGTCCTTGTAGACTAAATAGCTTAATTCTTTCAAGGAGCTGGGCAATGGATATTTTCTATCATAAACAAGGTTTAACACTCTTTATTTCCTCACAATTCAGCCTTGTTTTTCCTCACAATTTGAGAATTGCTAATCCAGAGAGGTGATGGTACTGTGAGTCACTTGGACTTTTGACAAAAAATTCTATTTCCAGATTAAAAAAGAAAAGAAAAAAATTTTCTAGAATAAAATAAAAAGATTTAGGCAAATTGTGAGAAAGGCTTTTCTCACAATTTGCCTAAATCTACTAACTTACTCCAAAATTTCCTTAAAATCTTCAGTGAGCCAAGTACATAGGTTTCAAGTGAATCCTTTTAATTACTGCTGGGCTCACTAAAGAATATTTCTACCTTCACGAACAGGCCACACCAGCATTTCCAATACTACCTGGCACCATCACACCTTCACCTCTGCATTTCAGCCACACAGTTGCTTTCTGTCTCCCATTTGGCCGCTGCTCTCCTAGCTCTAGGGCTTTCATAAGGACATTTTGTTCAACACAGAACTGCATATATGATGGCGGTCCCATAACTGAAAATTTTTTATCACCTAGTGACATGATAGCCATAAAAAAGTCACAGTGCAGTGCATTACTCATGTCTTTGTGGTGATGCTGATGTAAACAAACCTACTGCACTGCCAGTCCTATGAAAGTATATCACATAAAATTATGTACAGTACATAATCCTCAATAATGATAGCAAATGGCTATGTTATTGGTTTATGAATTTACTCCACTATACTTTTTAATGTTAAAGAGTATTCCCTCTGCCTTAAAAATAAAAATGTGCATTGTAAAACAGTATGCCATGTTAAGCCAGCAGCAGCCTCATACATCTCGTGTTGACTGTGTCTCATTATTGCATCATGTTCTCTTGTGATTGATTTAATCTCAGGTTGTTTTGTCCATTGCCGTACCTAAATGTACAAAATCTACTGCTAATGTGGCCAGTAAGAGGTCCCTTCCAGTGATTGACCTGGAAACTAAATTAGAAGTTATTACAGACTACAAAGGTGGAAAATCGGTGGTTATTGCTTGCCAGACAGGCATATCCCGTTCCACCATTGCTATGATCAACAACAAGAACAAAATGACAGAAGATGTTAGAGAATATGCTCCTTAGAGACAATAAGGCTAACAAAAATTCAAGAATGGCCTATATCAGATAAGGAGAAACTTCTAGTAACCTGAAATTAAGACCAGACACGGAAGTGTCTCTCAGCACAATGATAATCCATAGCCAAAGGAAAAGTTTGTTTGCAATGTTGAAAGAAAAATCTATACCCAACTACATGTTGAATTTATTGCTAGTTCTGGGTGGTTTAAATAATAAAGAATGATTATTCATTACATAATGTGAAAGTCAGTAATGAGTCTGTGAGTGGTGATGTGAAGGCAACTGAAGAATTGTTGGAAACTTTGGATAAGATAGACTAAATATGAGGAAAAATTACTCGCCAAAGCAAATCTTCAATATGAAGAAAACCACCTTATTCTGGAAATGGAGGCCCGAAGAAAACTTTCAACCATAAAGAGGCCAGTTCAATGCCATGTTTTAAGGCTTTTAAGGAAAGGATAACAACCTTGCTTGGAGGCAGTATTGCAGGCTACAAATTGAACCCCAGGGCCTTCAAGCATATTAATAAGCACACACTGCCAGTGCACTATAGGGCTCATTAGAAGTCATGGATGACCCAGCTCTTCTTTGAAGATGCCCTCCTGAATTGCTATGCCAATAAAAAGGAGAAGTACTGTTGGAGAATAATATATCTTTCAGGATTTGCTTATTGTTGATAACGCTCCTTCACATTCTTCTTTCATTAATAACCTTCATCCCAATATTAAAATGGTGCTTCTCCCTCCAAACACCACCTCTTTGATCCAACAAATGGATCAAGGAGTTATAGCATATTTTAAAGCCTATTACCTAAGGAGGACCAATGCCTATGCTATTTCTGCAACTGAGAAAGACCCTGAGAAGACACGGATGCAATTCTGGAAAGATTCTAGCATCTGCAATTTTTGAAAAACCTTGGTTGGTACTGGGGCAATGTCACCACGGAGTGTATGGATGGCATCTCGAAGACAACACTGAAGAGTTTATCCATGAATTGAAAGGCTTTTGCGAAGGATGAGGAGGTTGAAAAATTTAACAAGGCTGTAGTTGAGATATTAAACACCTTTAACCTAAATGTGGATGAGGATGACATTGAGGAGCTTCTAGAGGTGATTCCTAAGGAACTGACTAATGAGAAGTTGTTGGAACTAGAACAGAAATGCATAGCTGAAGAAGAGGCAAGAGAAAAGGAAGCTGCAGGAGAAGAAAAAGAAGATCCCCCAAGAAAATTTACATTAAAAGTTCTAGCAGAAGCTTTTACAAATCTCAACAAGCTCCTGAAAAACTGAAAACATGGACCACAACACTGGAAGGTTTTTATCAAAAGAGAGGAATATTAGTGGTGCATTATCTTCTTACAAGCAAATCCATGAAGAAACAAAAAAGAAACCAATAAAGCAAATCACCACGAACATATTTCTGAAAAGAGTGGTGAAAAGACTGGCACTTCCTCAAGAAAGCTTAAGCAAGTCTTTCAGGGGTTATTTCATCAGAAGGCATTGTTATCAGAAGAGATGTAAGCTCCATGCATGTTGTCTCTGTAGACCTTCCAGCGGGACAAGGCATGGAGGTAGAAGACAGTGATATTGATGGTCCTGACCCTGTATAGGGCTAGGCTAACACCTGTGTTTGTGTCAGAGGTTTTAATGAAAAGGTTTAGAATGTAGAAAAACAATTAAATAATTTTTTAAATGGGAAAAAATTTACAGAATAAGAATATAAAGAAAGATTTTGTACAGCAATACGTTTATGTTTTAAGCTAAGTGTTGTTACGAGAGTCAAATAATTTAAAAAACTATGTTTATAAAGTAAAAAATTAGAGAAAGCTAAAATTAATTTATTATTAATAAAAGAAAAATATCTATAAACATTTAATGTAGCCTAAGTGTAGAGTGTTTATAAAGTCTATAGGCCGGGTGTGGCGGCTTACTCCTGTAACCCCAGCACTTTGGGAGGCTGGGGCGGGTGGATCACCTGAGGTTGAGAATTTGAGACCAGCCTGACCAACATGGAGAAACCCTGTCTCTACTAAAAATACAAAATTAACCTGATGTGGTGGTGCATGCCCATAATCCCAGCTACTCAAGAGGCTGAGGCAGGAGAATCGCTTGAACCCAGGAGGCAGAGATTGCGGTGAGAGCCAAGATCACATCTTTGCAGTGAGCCAAGATCACGTCTTTGCACTCCAGCCTGGGCAACAGGAGCGAAACTCCGTCTCAAAAAAATAAACAAATAGGTAAATAAATAAATAAATATAAAGTTTATAATAGTGTACAGTAAGGTCTTACACTTTCACATTCACTCACCACTCATTCACTGGCTCACCTAGAGCAACTTCCAGTCTTGCAACCTCCATCCATGGGAAATGCTCTATAGAGATCTTTTATACCATATTTTTACTACCTTTTCTATATTTAGATATGTTTAGATACACACATACTTACAACTGTGTTACAAATACCTACAGTACTCAGTATGGTAACATGCTATACAGATTTATAGCTCAGGAGCAACAGGCTAGACCATATAATCCACGTGTATGGTAAGTTGTGCCACCTAGATTTATCTAAGTATACTCTATGATGTTCACACAATGATGAAATTGACTAATGACACATTTCAATTCCCAGTCATTAAGCAACACATGACAATATGTTCATCTTCTTCTTTTTGCCTATGGTAACCTCTCCTTTCTTTTGGATCTCCTTTCCTTTCTTTCCTGGCTAACTTTCACTCATTCTTTACATTTCAAATTTAAACCCTCCTTCGCTAGAGAATTTTCATGATATCTCCATCCCTTACCTGGGACATATATTCTTCTTATGCACCCTCATATTACCTTGTATTTTACCTATTGGGGTGTCCATTATTTTTGCATGTTAAATTGTCTTTATTCTATGCTGAGCTATAAATGCTGTAATAGAAATCAGTATATCTATCTCGATCTAAATCAAATGCATAATGCTAACATACTGCCTGGCATAACAGATTTGTATTGGGAGTAGGAAGAGAAAGAGGGATGGATGGAGGAAAGGAAGGATGGATGAGTGATCTGAATGTGCCTCTTCACACCATGGACTAAGTTGACTGTGCTCACAAGACCTGATCTGCTTTTGTTTCTTGACCTCTCAAATCTTTTTCTTCCTTTGGCTGGTTGTACTTTTCCCCCTTTTAATAAGAATAGTGCATCTTTTACTTCAAGGCTTAGAGAAAATATATACTGCAGCAGAATATTGTTTCTGCCCACTTATCTCAAGTGACCTCCCCTAGTTGTACTCTGTATCATCACACATTTTAATTCTGTTATAGAATAATCACAACTAATAGCCATTTTCCTTGTGCATTACATGCTTATCGTTTGTCAGTTCCCTTAGCCTGTAAGCTGCGTGAAGGCAAGGACTTTGTATATTCAGCACTGAATCTGCTGTTCCTAAATGAGTACTTGGCACATAATATTCTCCCTCTCTCTTTCTCTTTCACTTAAGTAAATAAATATATTTATTAAATAAAAATGTATCATTTTTACCCCATAAAATTTTTTATGTTTATACAGAATTGTACTTCTTATAAACCCAAAATTTAATTACATTAAGTTACATTTCCTATCAACATAGAAAGAAATTGACATATTTCCTGAATATATGTATAATTTTAAAATATATCAATTAAAAATGTATTAATAATGTTAATGTGTTGTGAATATGCTCTTATTAGAATTTCCAACTATGTGTCTAGAGCTTTGAAATCCTATGACAGGTATAATAGTATTTAAAGCGAAAACTAATAGCAGAATTAAAGCAATAAAAACCAAAAGAGCATTAAAGGTCTTGATTGAAGATTGAAATTAGACAGAAAACTAAAAAATAGTGAAGAAAATGTTTGCTTACAATACTGAAAGGAATTATTTTTGTAAGCTTTAGATTATCATGAATAAAAATAACTAGATAACTGGATATTTTCTATAGTATTGTAGAAAAAGGACTAAATTCCGTTTGATGACCTTGAAGCACTATGGGATAAAAAAATTCTATTCAGTATTCTTTTAGTAGTCTAATTTTTTGAAACATTGTAAACCATTTGTGGCTTGCCTCACTTTCCATGCTTTATGCTGTAAGTTGTAGAAAACTCCCCCAAGTTTTTATAAATAAGAAAACGTATTATTTCATAACAAGAATAACAAAGCAACGAAATTCCAGAGTGCTTAATTTAGGAGTTTAGCATCTTCTTGTCTATTTTGCCACCTTCTCTGCATCGGCTTATTCTTTGGGATTGGCTCTTTGCATACTCTAAAGATGGTTGCCAGAGTTTTAGGGATCACATGAAGATAACATTCTTTGAGGCAAAAAAGACAGTATTCCCTCTCATGCATGACTATGTAGCATCAAGAACAGCCTTTGTTAGAAACCTTCAAACATATTTCCCGACTTATCTTGTTGGTCAGAATAATGTCACATGGAATTACTAAGGTTGCCTTTACCAATCAGGGTTTACACAGCACAGCAAAATTAAGCTTGTTCCATTGCTTTATGCATCAAGCCAGTTTGCCTTCCTGATTTTTAGCTTTTATTTCTCACGGCATCTTAATTACAATACCTCAAGTCTGAAACGTACATAGCCATAATTTCATTCTCCTCAGAAAACATTCTTTTGTGAAGTTCTCCTTCTCACAGGTATCCTTTTAAGTGCATGGCCCTTGATGGCCTTATCAGGACCACATGATTCTACCCTATTAGGCACAGGGGATTAGACCAAGAGTGGACACATAAAGCAATAGGAATTTATTTATATTATTTGTTTAGCCATTCAGATTTTTCCATAATTTTCCACAAAAATGTGAACTACATGTCCCAAAACTTGAATGAGTCTGGTGATTTGAGACACTGAACTCATAAATTTATGTGGATCTGAGGCCAAAATTGGTACTGGGGCAAGCCAGAGTCATGGAAGTCAGATTTACAGAAAATCAGAAGGGTAATCATGGAAAAAAAAATCCTAGCCTACAAATACAAAATCAAACAGATGGAATTAGAAAGTACATTATGGTCAAGAGAAAAGTAGACAGGGACAGAGACAGAGAGAGGGACAGAGACAGAGAGAGAGACAGAGAAACAGAGAAATTTGCACATCGACTTTTTGCAGTTGCAGTAACACATAGTTGCATTTCCAATGGTGGACTACGTGAGATGCCCCTGTAACCTGATTATCAACACTCTTCTTTCTGGAAACTTATTTAACGTTCTGTTTATTAAAGCTAAATGATCTATGTCCTAGAAATTGGTCTTTCTGTTTTTGCCCTTTAATAATCCAACAACGAGTATCAAGCTGAGGTTCTGAGCACCTAAATTTAGTGTTTCCTATAAACATCATACTGCTGTCCTTTATCTTTAGAGATTAGAACAAGAGAATGCTAGCACTGGACAGGAGCTTTCTTTCAGTTACTTCACTCTTTTTATTTTATTTATTTCATTTTTTTTTTTTGAAACAGAATTTTGCTCTTGTTGCCCAGGCTGGAGTGCAATGGAGCAATCTCAGCTCACTGCAACCTCCACCTCCTGGGTTCAAGCAATTCTCCTGCCTCAGCCTCCCCAGTAGCTGGGACTACAGGCGTGCGCCACTATACTCAGCTAGTTTTTTTGTATTTTTAGTAGAGACAGGGTTTAGCCATGTTGGCCAGGCTGGTCTCAAACTCCTGACCTCAGGTGATCCACAGGCCTTGGCCTTCCAAAGTGCTGAGATCACAGGCATGAGCCACCGCACCTGGCCCAATCCTTGCGTTTTATAAATGAGTGAACTGAGACCCATATAACTAAAGTGACGCAATGTCAGTGAAAGATGACAGTGTCACAGATAAAACATTTTGATTCTTTAGATTTCTAGCCTAGAATTGTTTTACTCTACCAACCCTGTGATTATGTATATTTGAATTTTTCTGTAAAGCTGAAGTATGCAGGACAATCTCTTCTTTGCCATTCTTTGGCCATTTGCAGGAGCATGGAGCATGTGGTCACACATCTGCTGTTTGTGATGCAATGCCTGTGTCTGAGTCAGCTCAGTGAGTCGGAATCTCCCAGAGAGCTGTCATCCTATTTGTGATGCTTATGGCTATCACTTACAAGCCTACTCTGCTTTATTTTGTGCTGTTTTTGAAGTATTATTTCTGTTTGTTCTATTCTGCTTTGTTTTCTATGTAGTTGATGGTTCTACCCCCAGCTCACAGCTTCTGCTTCGGTATGCACCATTGTCCTCCCTGTCCTCCCCGTGACCAGCCTGGGGAAGGTGAAACATATCAGTTCATCTGATCTTATCTTTTATGTTCCTATGATCAGTTAGCAGCGCTGGACTTTGTTATTTCAGATCATTTGTTGAGATTTGTGTTTTGTAAATAGTGACCGCAATGTCTAAGTATCTTTAGGTAATACAAATGGTACCATAATGCAAAAGGAATGCCTATTAAATTATCTTGTTTTTCCTTCTATTCATCTTTTCCCACCAAATACATGCATACACATGCATGAACATAAGCACACATCTGCACAAATGTGAATATACACACACACTCTTCCTCATGCAAAATCTGTACCAAATGTATTTTGAATCGGCAGCCACCTAAAATATCTATTCCCACCTTCAAGTTTAAGGGAGAAAATGATTCCATGGTGAGAAATGTTTGAAAGAGCACAAATTTAATTGCTTAAGATAAATCTTTTGTGAGTTATAATACACACCATACTATACCACACACATACAGCCATTGTACATTATGTTATAGGAGAAAATATGTTATGCCCTTGATTTTATATTATAGAATAAAACCCAATAAAATTTTAAGTAATACAGTAATGTTATATGAACTCCAGAAATCTGAGACAAGTCTCAGTTAATTTAGAAACTTTATTTTGCCAAGGTTGAGGACACACAGCCATGACACAGCCTCAGGCAGCCCTGATGACATGTGCCCGAGGTGGTTGGGGCACAGCTTGGTTTTATACATTTTAGGGAGACATGAGATATCAATCTATCAATATATGTTAAGAAGTACATTGATTCCAGAAAGACAGCGACAATTTGAAACAGGGAGGGAGCTTCCAGGTCACAGGTAGGTGAGAGACAAATGGTCTCATTATTTTGCGTTTCTGATAAGCTTTTCCACAGGAGGCAATCAGATGTGTATCTATCTCCCTGAGCAGAGGGATGACTGTGAATAGAATGGGAGGCAGGTTTGCCCTAAGCAGTTCCCAACTTGACTTTTTCCTTTAGCTGAGTAGTGTTGGGGCCCCAAGATTTTTCTTTCACAGTTAATACACTTACCTTGACTGTGTGTTTCAGGACATCCAAATAGCAAAGCTCCTCAGACATCACTCACAAATTACATCACCAGTGTAGTCACAAAAAAATCATATTGTAATGGTGAGGTTGAATTTTTTGCATGCTTCTGCTTAACAAAAAAGTATAGATAATATTGCTTAAACCACAACATATCCATATTTTAAAATCTAGATACAGAAAATTTTCAAACTAAAATCCATTGTAGGATCAAGCTGACTAACCATGGCAAAATAATTGGCAATGATTAATGTAATCTGTATTTCACAAGAAATATAGCACCAATTGGAAATAGGTTCTTAGTGGTAATGAATACCCAGAGACCAGAGCATCCCATTCCCAATGCCCCACCCCCCTCGTTATCCAATGGATTGAGACATAGGGAGAGATAGATGGATTCTGAGCCAAGGTTTTGATAGGACTCCAATGACTGGAGGAACACCAGAGTCCTTGGTCTCACGCCGGTTTAGATAAAATGACACGGACACACGTGGAGTCATTTTAAGGAGCGAAAAGTTTAATAGCTAAGAAAGAAGGAAGGAAGGAAGGAGAAAACAGCTCCCTCTGACAGAGACAGAGGGAGGGGGGATTTAAACAGAGAAAACCTCGTGTGCAGCGGAAAAGTGGCTGCTAATATTGGAATGCCAGAGGAGGTGGTGTCTGGTTTGCATAGGGCCCAGGGGATTGGTTTGACCAGGTGTGTCATTTACGTAGCCTGTGGAAAACCCAACCCTCCCACCTTAGTCCTTTAATATGCAAATGAAGGTCGCCGTAATGTTCTGAACACATGGTGTTATCTGGAGGTGGCCATGACACTTGGTATACCTGGTGACAAGGAAAAGACTGTGGGAATTGCCATATTGAGTGAACCCAGTTTCTAATAGCTGGCATTCGCAGATCAAAGCTTGCCAGCCTGGCCCTTCAAGCGGTCTTTTCTGTTAGAAAAGAGATCATTTAGGGTTGTTTCTTATTAAAGGAAGATTTCTACCAAGAACCTTTATCCTTACTACCTGCCTAAAATAATTTCTTAATAACTCCTATATCAGTTTGGCTTACAGTGGTGGTCATTGCCCAGGTCCCTGAATGTATTACTGTGCCACTCCCACATAGGGCATTTGACTTGTAAGTTAAAGGTATATTTTAGTGAAGACTGAGTGCAAGCCACTGAAATAGTCCCTCACCCCACCTTCTTGGAAAATTCATACCTACTTCCAGTTATTACCAACCTTAAGGACTTTAAGAACTAAAGGATGCTAGAATGGTGGTCCCCATCATGTCTTAAATTAAGTCAGCAGTCTGTCCCCTAAAATATATATATAAAAAAAATGAATCCTGAAAAATGACTGCAGAGTGTGACAGATTCAACTGTTTAGCAGCTTAATTGCAGCTGTTTTCCCAGATGTGGCATTGTTCTAGAGTAGATTCATCTGTCTTCAGGTACTGGCACATTGATTTGACAAATATGCTATTTTCTAGTCAGATCAAACGGCTAAGAAATGGTTTGTATTCACATGGAATGGGAAAAATTAGATATGTCTACTTTTCCCTCAGGGTTCTGTTAACTTACACTTCCTCTGTAAGAATATAGTTTTAAGAGATCTAAACTGCCTTGACATCCTACACAATATCACATTGATTCACCACATTTATAACATTATGTGTATTATGGAAATTAAGTTGCTGAGCAAGAATTGGCTCACAAACAAGAAGCTTGGTAAGACATATATCCCAGAGAGAGACAAATGTCCCTACAAAGAGGAAGGGATCAACTCAACACAGCAGTATAATTACTAGCAGTCCAATATTCAGGCACTGCAAGTGTATTGCCTCTAAGTTACATGATAAATTATCACACTTTGCATCTCCTACTACAAGGAAGGAAGCAGGGTGGCTGGTAGGCCTCTTTGTGTTTCAGAAAGAGCATAGCCTATACCTGGGTGACAAGGAAACTTGGCAGCTTTGAGCAGGTCCCCACTTAAAGAAGGAAAGGCTTCTGCAGAGAAAGACCTCTGCAGCAGATGCATGCTTCAGTTAAAGCAATTCTGACGCTTAAGCCATAGAACCAAGAGACCGTCTGGTATTGGAGCTACCAGTAGTGACCAACTCTGCCATATGGCACTCTACAAAAGAGAATCACAACACGAGCATATGGGGTTCCGGAGCAAGACTCTGGCATCTACAGTGAAGAATCATATATCCTGGGAAAACAATCACTGGCATGATACTGGCTGTTGTAGAGATAGAGTGTCTGACAATGGATGTCGTGCATCTGACACCTTCTATCTGGTTTTGCCACACCCACTGAGTTATAAAATTAGGTAAGTCCAGAAGTAACCCATTATTAAGATGAAATGGTATATCCAAAATCAAGCAGGACCCAGATAAGAATGCACAAGCAGGCCACGTGAGCAGGTAAACCAGACTCACATCTCCCAATGTTGTGTCAGTTCCCTTTGGCTCATACCTATTGCCACATGAGAGATCTAGTATGGCCAGCTGGCAGAAGATAAAAATCTTGCCGTTGGTTTACAAATGGGTCTACTTGATATATGGGTATAAATTGAAAATGGCAGCAATCACACAGCAGCCTCACTCAGGATAGTCCTCAAAAGACAGTGGGGACTGAGAAAAATATCTACAGACTAGGCAGAGCTTCAGATGGTAAACCTGGCCATGCACTCTGCATACCCAGAGGTTGGGATGTGTGATGGTTAACACTGAGTGTCAACTTGATTGGATCGAAAGATACAAACTATTCATCCTGGATGTGTCTGTGAGGGTGTTCCCAAAAGAGATTAATATTTGAGTCAGTGGGCTGGGGAAAGCAGATCCACCCTTAATCTGTTGGACAAAATCTAATCAGCTGCCAGCGAATATAAGGCAGGCAGAAAAATGTGAAAAGGAGAGAGACTGGCCTAGCCTCACAGCCTACATCTTTCTCTGGTGCTGGATGCTTCCTGCCCTCGAACATCAGACTCCAGGTTCTTCAGTTTTGGGACTCAGACTGCTCTCCTTGCTCCTCAGCTTGCAGACAGCCTATTGTGGGACCTTCTGATCATGTAAATTAATACTTGATAAACTCCCCTATATATATAGGAGATATATATATATAGGATCCCAGAATTGTTCTCTGGGTATGCAGACACAGGAACACATGGAGATAAACACAAAGTGTGAATATCTTTGTATTATCTATTATCATTCACAAGCGAGTACCTACCAAGGAGCAAGTATATTTTGGGAACTTGACTTCAGCCAATTGATGTCATTGGCCCTGCCAGATGGGCATAATGGGCACATAAATCTAATTAATGCAGTGGCCACAGTGAAAACAATGAAGGCTAAGCATGGGCCCAGCAACATGGGCTTCCACTTACCAAAGCTACTGCTACAACTGAATGCTCAACCTGCCAGCAAGAGAGATCAATTCTGGGATCTTAAATGGAATTTATCATCAAGGAGAGCAACCAGATATTTGATGACTACATTGGGCCCCTTTCAAGCTGAAAAGCATGGAAACTTGCTTTAACAGGAATAGATACATATGTGGGAGAGATTTTACTATTTCTGCCCACAAGATATTACTAGAACAACTATCCAGTGATAAATGAAGTGTTTAATTCTCCAGGAGAGAATCCCACATATCACTGGTCAGATGAAAGGTCCTTCTTTGTAGCAAAAAAAAAAAAAAAAGGTGTGGAAGTGAGTCCATGATAATGCGACGCACTAGTTGTGTCACATATGCACCATTAGAAGCTGTTGATCTGAAAGAGCACTGGGAAGTACAGTTAAGAATCAGCTCAAGAGACAGAGTGTTGTGAACATGGAGCTATACCACTGCCCAGATTGTACTTCAAGAAAAGAATTGAAGTTGTCTTAGCATCTGCGTGTGTCAGTCTTTTCAGAATTTTCCTTGGCAGCAGACAGCTGTAGAGCCCAAGGGCATGATCTTCCTGGCTGGCTCACATCCAGTGACTGATAATGACAGTGTCTTACAGGCCTGGCCATTTCCCCTTACTGCGAGATAACAACTTGCCTCACGCAATGCACAGCTCACAACCTCCCCGCCGTGGGAGTAGCTGAGGTTTTGTTGTACCTGCACCTGTTTGACTTCTCTCTCTACCCAATTGTGTTTCCTCCATGTCTACCATAACTATGGAGGCCCTTATGTAGCGTTTCCATTTCCAATGTCTATTTTCCACATTTCTAATTATATTCTTTAGCACTTCCTCTTTTTATCATCATTTTATATGCAAAAGCCTGAAATTGTCATTGAGCAAAACCCGAATGTCAAAATTTGAATCTCTCTTTCTTAGCCCAAGGCTGATGATATGTTATAATCTGTGGCTTATCTGAAAAACAAAAAATAAAATAAATTGAGCACCCTCTACTGAAAAAAAAAATGTGATCAAGCCAATTAATGGAAAATCTAATTATTTTCCTCTTAAAATCAGTTTCTTATTTTTAAAATCGAGAAAAAAATACAGTATGTTTCTAGTAGAAATTTTAATTTTCCAGGGAAATATATTTCACTTCTAGTAAATTCAAGACACTATTCAAAGGTAGCTAGAGTGTGATTACCCTCCTGAGAAATCACAAGTCTAACAACAATAGTATTTCTCAAATGGCTTCACTTCAGTCTTCACATATATTTGTTGTTTTCCTCTTTCTGCAAGCATGATAAGGCACATGTTTATTTTGTTTCATAATTAATTTTAGTTTCCAGGAGAATTCATTGATGTATTTATTCGGTTTTAACAGAACATACTGAATGTTTACTTAGGTATCAGACTCTTGACCAGTTGTTAAGGGTGTAAACTTAAATAGGGTCTGGTAATTTCCTTTTTAAAATTGTTTCCCAACAAATGAAGTGCAAATTGTTTCTTAAGTAGGCTTTATTTCTCTGCCATCTTAGTCTGTTCATTCAGTTTGTCGGAGATCCCTTCTTTGCTAATTGACCAAGAATTTACTCTGGTAAATCACAATGATTTGGGGTCATTTTACTTCTAAGAACATTCTCTTTTTAAAGACAATTTCTAGCCCCAATACTACTTTCGGTGTAAAGTCTTCTTTATCACTTCTGTCCACCGCAGGCTGCAGAGCAGCAGTAGGAAGACAAGCCGACACGTTCCTTCATTTATTCTTCTTCCACCTTCCTCCTCCACTTGCTCTGAATTTTCCTGCTTATTGTGGACTGGGAGCAGAAGAAAGGGGAATGAAACAAGGACAAAATGTCACATTCTCTTCCTATGTCATCCCTGTGGTTGGTGCGCTTTCTCCTGGTCCTATGATGGGTAGCATTGCTGGGTTCTTCAGAGAAACTGAGAGACATCTTTCCCCGGAGAATCTCCCACTTCCCTGTCACTGACACTGATAGCATACTTTCTGCCTGACCCCTTTCCTCCCCACTTTCCTCCCCAGTCAGGTATTCCTCTTGGATGGAGGTGTTTCAAGAGGATCTGGTTTCAGCCAATCTCTACAGTATCACTCCTCTCAAGCCAACACATACATCCTGAACCCACTAATGTGTGTAAGCACACGGGTCCCTCAGCTCCCTCTGCTGTCCATCTGCCTCTCATGGACAACTCCAGGCAGCACCTGTGTTCTTCAGAGTTCACCAGGAGAGAAGCAGGCATGAGGCTCTCTGCTCACACATGCCTCCAACCTCTGGGAAAAACATGTCAGGATCTTTCTACCAAGAACCCCTTTTAATGCCAGCTGCAGCCCTAGGCAGGGCTCCCTGACTCTGCTGCCCACCAAGCCTCACCCAAGAAGTGAGATGCAAGCCAGCCCTTCATTACCCAGAACACCAGTCTTAAGTGTCCCCACCCCTTCCTTGCATGACTTCAAGTGGGTAAGGTAACATCCTTCCCTGTTTCTCTCCATAGGGAAGAGAGAGAATCACCACCATAGCGTTTGTACTCAAATGAATTTTCTTTTTCTTCCTTCTTCTTCTTCTTTGTTTTTTTTTAAGGGATGGAATCTTGCTCTGTTGATCAGGCTGGAGTGCAGTGGTATGATCATAGCTCACTACAGCCTCCAACTCTTGGACCCAAGTGAACCTCCTGCCTCAGCCTCCCCAGTAGCCATTAGTACAGGTGCTATTTTGGCTGCTTTTTGGCAAGATCTGCATAGATAAGTCCAGCACTTCCCTTCAGACTGTGGATGTCGTTAGCCCTTCCCACCACCATTGTTTTCAACCTGTAGGTTTTAGCCAAAATTCTAAGACAGGATGAAAAGTCCCATTTCACATCCTGCTATAAAACAATTTAAGACAGCATTATATATTATTCTAATATAAAACTTAGTTGTACTTATAAGTGTAATAATTTATAAGGGAAAATTGCACTTTGTAGACAACTTGAAAGAAGTGAATGATGAAGAAAAATGAACATGTTGAGTTTACAATAATTTCTATATACCAAAATCTTTCTTTAAAAAAATCGGCAGCTAACATATCAAAGAAATTCTATATAGAACTGTAAATCCTTGTCAAGTAGGCATCTCATATAATTTTGTTATTATTTCCTTTATGTCACATCTCAAGAGCTCTCCCACTCTTCTTCAATACTTAAAGCAATTGCTTTTCTTCCTTCCCCCAAAGCTCAGCTTTAGCAGGAACTTGGTCTCCCCAAAACCCTCCATTCTTGTTCCTGCTGAAGGCAAGCCCACTGCTCAGTTGTGTCTTAAGAGAACTTTGCTAATCACTATGTAGAATAAGAAAACGGTTCAATTACAATGATTACAGACAGAATCCTAAGCTGTTCTGACAGCACAAGTCTTAATGTAATGTATTTGAACCAGTCCCTAGAACTCTAGCCTCTGTCTTTATCCCGAAAACGGACCTCGTGCAAAATAGCAATGACAAAACAAACAACAAAAGCAAAGCAAACAATAGAAAGACCTCCTTTTTATCCTAAATTATAGCATAGTCCATGTGCAGCCTTCCATGAACTTGGCAGAGTGAAGAGGAATAACTCAAACTTCAGAGTGGGACACCTCTGTTAATTCCTGATTAGGAAAACTTGGGCAAATTGTCTAACCATCTGAGTCCCTGGCTTCCTTGATCATGAAAATGGGAAGGATATTTGTCTCTCAAGTTGTTGTGAGAATTAAATCAGATAACAAGTAGAGGTCCTAGATCATAGTATGTTTTGGTTACTGATAAAACTTCCAATAAAAGTTAGATGTTTCTTCACTGTAAGAGAAATGCAATTAAGGTATGACAAAGACACCTACTCACAATGTCCATTTCTGAGCACCTCCAAAATAATTGTCCCCTAGTTTCCTATTAGGAAGAACCCCCTTCATATTCCAACCACTGAGGAGAGAATCGCGGGTCTTGAGGCAGTAGGGGTGGATTTGTAAAGGTGAACCAGAGATATTGAACCAGAGATCTGATTTGGAGCCCCTTCTTTGCCACTTCCCAACATTATGTGGGAAAGTAAGTTGATTCAGCGATTCCTGGTGCACATGAGTGCTCATAGCAATGTTGATCATTGAAACAAAAAATGAAAAAAGCCTATAGTCTATCAACACTGGAATAAACCAATTTTGTTATATTCATATAATGGAGTATGAGACAACAGGGACATGAAAGAACTAGATCTCTATTATTTATTTGAATTTTGTAAATAAACTATTGAATGAAAGAGGCAAGAAAAAAAACTACACAATTGGTTCCTTTTAGTAGGTAATATCAAACAGTTTTCATAAAGGGACTACATAGATTTAAACTGCCTTGAGCAGAGGATAAGGAATATCATTGCTCCACACCCTCAAAAGTGGCTTTGTAATATTTGGGACACCAATCATTGTCAGTTGTATATAAAGCAAATATCTTCTACTTTGAAGCTTGTCATTTCATTCCCTTTGTGGTATCTTTTTGATATACAAAAGTTATTGGGTTTAATGAGCTCATTTATTAATCCTAGGCTTTATAGGTTGTACGTTTGCTCACAAAGAATGGTAGATTTTTCTTTGTTATTTAACACAAAACAATTACTGTCATTATTCTTTTTTGACACTCCAATTATCAACTTTGTCAAGTGGGAGCCCTGCCCAGCAAGGTCTTGTGTTTTTTGTTGTTGATTGCCAATCTTATATGTGAAAAATGATATCTGTGTAGTTTTAATTTGTGTACTTTTTTATTCAGAGTGAAGCTGAAATTTTTTCATGTTTAAGGGCCATTTGTATATTTTTTTCTATCATCTGTCAGGTTGTGTTTCCTTCCCATTTATTACTTGGTTTAGTCTTTTCATTCTTGATTTTTAAAAATAATATATTACACAGATTAACCCTCTATCTGTCTCGCTGACATTTCAGGTGTCACTGGGGTATGAAAATAAACTCCTGCAGCTAGTTCTGTGTCTGCCCAAATGGCTGCCCAGTTTTGTGCTTGAAACCCAGGGGCCTGGTAGTGTAGGCACCCAAGGGAATCTCCTGGTCTGCGGGTTGCAAAGACCATGGGAAAAGCATAGTATCTGGGCTGGAATGCACCGTTCCTCATGGCACAGCCCCTCAAGGGTTTCCTTGGGTAGAGAAGGGAGTTCCCCAACCCCTTGCACTTCCCAGGTGAACCGACAGCCCACGCTGCTTCTGCTGGCCCTCCATGGGCTGCACTCACTGTCTAACCAGTCCCAATGAGATGAGCTGAGTACCTCAGTTGGAAATGCAGAAATCACTTGCCTTCTGCATTGATCTCTCTGGAAGCTGCAGACCGGAGCTGTTCCTATTCGGCCGTCTTGCCAGCCACCAATACTTTTATAATACTTTTAAATTTACATTATTTCTAGCATATTAAATTTATTATTATTGTAATTGAGATCAAATTATAATTTACCCTGTGAAAAACTTATTTTTTCTTCTTTTTTATCATTATAAAAGTTTAAAATAAAGTAAATTATATCTTATCTGGGTCTTATTTGTAAATGTCAAAGATAAATTCTGTTTTATTTCTTAGCAAATAATTTTCCATGCATTTCTTTAGATTCTTACAATTTTATTAAATGTGCACGATTTTAAAATAATGGAGAGCTCTAACTCACATTTTTATTTGCATTATTGAGTTTATATATCTTATAATCTTAATACCAGTCTGATATATATAATTGTTTAAGTTGGTAACAATTGGTTTCACAGGCTTCTCTACCATTTAATTATAATCATAATGAAAGCTGCATAGCTTTTACCTCCAAAATGAGTTTTTATCTCACCACAGAAAATTGTCGGGAAGCCATTATGCTTCGAATATAATTATTCTCAAATGAATAAGATTCCAACAGTCAACTATGATTGTGAGGCTTGAAGTAACTATGCTAATGAAACTTTTAGCCTTTTTCAGAAGCATAAAAGCTTCCAAGAGATTCGTTTGAATTTTTTTCTCTTTTAATTATCTCCATTTATAAATAAAGGACTGACAGAATATAAAAGAAAGTTTGTATTTTTAAAGACAATCAAAATAAAACACCTTCTCTTCTCACTGAACTAAGTTTTAAAGCAAAATAAGCTATTATCTGGTAATTACCAAAAGAGCAGGAGACAAATAATAAATCTTGGAATCAGGAAGGTTTTTGAAGCATTTGATTAATTCAGATTCTTTTAGAAAGAGTAAGATAATAGTCCATGAATTTACATGAGTATTACTCTCTTATATATATCATCAGTAGACAAGATGAGAGCTATTTGGAGATATATATATATATATATATATATACACATATATATAACAATCTGAATAGGGACAGGTGAAGAGAATATCTGATCTTCACAAGAATAAGAATGTAAACGCATTCATGTGAATGTGACTCTACTATCTATTTAAAATCTAATTTAAATTATAATTTTAGAGAGTTTGATAGATAAGCATGAGTTATCAATCATTAATTTTAGGAAACAGAACTACAATAGACTTTCTCATTGATCCTGAACTTGTATGTCATTTTAGAGCCATTATGAAAGCTATATAATTAAAATATCTGAAGAATAACTAATACCATACATTGATAGCTAATAACCATACATTTTAAAATTCTGTAGGTTTTCTAAGCAATAATATAAAAACACAAATAAAAGACAAACTATGAAATAAGAATAACTTTCAATAGGAGAAATTGTAAAACTAGTTAGTTTTAACAAAGGTTTTCAAAGGGGTGTCTATATCCGTTTTATTGTTTTTATAACAATGTTTATGTGTTTATATAAGTTTTATTGGTTTAACCAAGGCCCAATTAAACAAATGTATTTTTAAAAACGGAAGATTTTAAATTATTCTAGATGTCTCTATGTAAATAATCTGAGGCCTATTAGAAGAAAATTACATATTTAATCTATTTCAGTCATCTTTACACAAAAGGAACTCATATGATTGAAATTACGATTTATAATAATTGCTTGCAGGTTGTTTATTTTAGAATCAAAAACAAGAAACCTAATCTTTGGGAGAACATTGACTATGTTAAGTAGCCCCATATCTCTCCATCTCCAAAATGGGAATTAGTTAATACTGCCGTTTCCACAAACATCCTTTCTAGTAATGAATCAACCATTTCAATAATTTTACTTAAGCATTCTTTCCTATTGCCTACATTTTTAGATCAGTTGTTTCAATGTTCTATATTTTTAAAAGGTTTTTATTTGATTTATCCTGGTAGTTACTGTATTACTAAAATCATTTTTATGTGATGATGAAAATTGTATTTTCAGATAATCTTCTCAAAGTCAAACAAACAAATTCTCTAATTTAATAGAAAAAAAAGCAAGCAGAAGCAGAAGAAGAAGAGGAAGAGGAGAGACAAAAAAGAAAGTAAATCCTACTTCTTTGAAGTTTATGTTAATCGATTGAATTGATTCATATCTTCCCCTCTACCATTACTCAAGTTATCAAGCCATTGCTTTTGGTGATTACTGTATCCATGCTAATAACTCATTCCACACCTTGCCCTCTTGGTTTCTCTTCTCCCCTGACCATGCAGGCTAACTACGTCAACTCATACTCAATTTTGGACACTCTAAGATATGGAGGTCATCCTTCTCCTTCTCTTGAAATAAATATTGACCTCCACATTACCATTTCTAATGGATATTTTTATTTCCTCATCTTTCTGTAACTCTCAGCAGGATTGGACACAGGTGACCACTCCTTTTATCTTGAAATACTGTTTATCTCACTTTCCAGTTTATCATACTTTCATATATTTTCTCCAGCACCTCACTGGAAGTTCTTTTTCACTTTCCACAGTTAACTCCTCTTCTACACAATTTCCAAATACTACAAACTTCAGGAATTTTTCTAGGCCCTTTTTCACTGTCTAATTGCTCCTTCTGTGACCTCATCCATTCCCAAGGTTTTAAATGCCTTCTGTATCCCATTGATTTCAAATTTGTACTTCAATCAAGATGTCTTCTTCTGAGAGCTCTAGACTCATAAACACAACTTTCAAATTGACATCTCTATTTGGATATCAGAGGTTAAGGGAACTTCTTCAACAATGTGATCCAGTTCTGCTGCTTCTGCTAAGACCTTTCAGATACCTTGACTACCAGTGTGCCACCACAAGCTCCAAAGATTGAGAGATTGTTTTCAAGATCATTCTAATGCTTAATTTATAAAATATTGTTGACGACCATAAGTGAAAGGTCATCATAGGCATCCCTGATACTACCCTTTTAACCCTCAGTTGAGAGAACCATGCTACATACTCTGCCACAGGATGCCTGCCGTGTGATTCTATTCATCCAATCAAGTAGGGTGTCCTAAAAAAAGAATCTAGTGTGAGAACTAAAAGTTGTCAGAAAATTAATGATTTGTCACTGTCGCCACTAAATTGTGGCAGTACCCAAATTGTTATCACAAATGACACTTTTTCTTTTTCCCAATTACATCATCATAGACATGAGAGTAAGCATGTTTTTTTTGTTTATCTGAGACTAAAGACTTCTAATTTTAGGATTTGAGGATTATAGACATTGTGAACCCTGAAAATCTGAGACAGGCCTCAGTTAATTTAGAAAGTTTATTTTGCCAAAGTTGAGAATGTGTGCCCATGACACAGCCTTAGGTAGTCCTGACAACATGTGTCCAAGGTGGTCAGAGCACAGTTTGGTTTTATGTATTATTCTAGGGATACATGAGATATCAATCAACATATGCAAGATGAACATTGATTCCTTCTGTAAGGGCGGGACAACTTGAAGCAAAGGCAGGAAGACTTGAAGCTGGAAGGTGGCTTCCAGGTCATAGGTAGATATGGAAGAATGGTTCCATTCTTTTGAGTTTCTGATGAGCCTCTCCAAAGGAGGCAATCAGATATGCATTTATGTCAGTGAGCAGAGAGATGATTTTGAATAGAATGGGAGGCAGGTTGGCCCTAAGCAATTCCCAGCTTGACTTTTCCCTTTAGCTTATGGATGTGGTGGCCCCAAGATTTATTTTCCCTTCACAACATGTGTTCCTAGATGTACTTTTGTTTAATATTATTGCCTAATATCTAATAGGCATCACAAGCCTAAATGGGTGTAAAGAAAGAAAATTCTCAGTTTCCTGTTACAAATATGGTCCCTCTCACAGTTTTCTCAGTCTCAATAATTATTACAACTATCCAATTCATCTACCCAATTAATAAATATCAATATGTGGAGGTCATTCTCAATAAATTAATTTCTCTTTTCACATCCAGTTCATCAGCAACTCATGTCATCTTTATCTAAAAAATATATCTCTACCTCTCTTTGTAATTGCTCTCCTAAAAATGATTACCTTAATGGTCCTGTAAGGGCATCTTTTTGATGTTTTTCGTTGTTGTTGTTTGTTGTTTTCTTTTTTTTTTCTTCTTTTTTTTTTCTTCTGAGACAGAGTCTTGCTCTGTCACCCAGGCTGGATTGCAGTGGGGCAATCTCAGCTCACTGCAACCTCTGCTTCCCTGGTTCAAGCTATTCTCCTGCCTCAGCCTCCCAAGTAGCTGGGATTACAGGTGCCCACCACCACACCCGGCCAATTTTTGTATTTTTAGTAGAGACAGGGTTTCACCATGTTGGCCAGGCTGGAATCAAACTCCTGACCTCAGGTGATCCACCTACCTTGGCCTCCCAAAGTACCGGGATTACAGTGCCTGGCCCTTTTGATGTTCAGACAGGCACCTTCTCTTCCTCTATAACATTCCCCACACAACATACAGAGAAATTTTTAAACATAAATTAGATATGTCAAAAATATGCAATTGCCTAGAAAAAACTCAAATTTATCTGTAAGGACCTATCTGGCCTCTGCTTAATATTTCACTTACATCTCATAGCATTCATTTATTTTAATTATGTTCTAATTTTATTTATTTAATAATAATTACTGAGCCCCTGCTTGGTACTTGGAACTGCTCTATCACAGTAAAAAATATATACTCTATTAACACTTACATATTATTCCAGAAGACAGTACACAAAATCAGTTAAGTAAATCATAGAAGATATTAGAAAATGATAATTTCTATAAAGGGAAAGTAAAGCAGAGAAGAATGACAGAGAGTCTGTGGAATGGGGTGGTAAGTTCCAAGTTCACATCATTCTTGTGCCTTTAGGATGAAAAGCTTGTCTATCTTCTTCAACATAGGGTCTCCAGTCCCAACACAGTGACTGACTCATAGGAGCTTCTTCCTAAAACCCCGGTGCTTAATAAGAACTTGTTATAAGAAGAAAATGCCCACGATCACTACAAATTATTGATTCTCCCTGAAAAAAAAATTTAATAGTATAGAATATTCCACTTTTATAAGCAGGTAATATTTTAAATGGCAAGAGGATAAACTTTTAAAACACCATAGTGATATTTTGTTTGCTCATTTGTTTTTTTCTGAATGCTTAGAGTTTTAATCATATTTGACCTATTTTTAAGAAAAAAATCAAATCAGGTTAATGACATTTATACTAGAAATCCAAAATATGTATTTTGTTCCTATATGAAAAACAGAAATGCGTTTCTTCAAAATTAAATAACTGATTCTATTATGAGATTCTTAATTTTTTTTATTTTTAAGCCATGTTTATGTTCTATTACTTGAAGGGAACATTTTGTGTTCAAATGGGGAAAGAGTAAAGTAAAAATTTATAATCACATATTACATTATACTTTAATTTGTCTTTACTTATGAGATTAATACATCAATCTTTAATAAGAAAAATTAATTTATTGGCTGTCATGAACTTTATATCAAGTGTTAAATTTCTGGGAGCTCAAAGTTGTGTCTGTATAATGATAAACGCAGTCAATTAGGTTGTCAATTCTTATCAATGAATCACTACATTTAAAAAAATCAACTGAACAAGTTGTTAATAAAATGTAATGAATCTCTCATCATCTGGTTTAATTGTCTGTCTCATTTAGTAAAAAAAAATTAAAATTAGGAAGCATTTGAATTTCTCTTTTTGAAATATCTGTATTAATTTTTAACATATTATGAATGATATAATAGTATTTTCAGTAATGTCTTCATAATACTGTGAATCAGCTGTAGCAATATAGGATGTGTTCTACTCATGGTTGAATTGACTGAGCTGTAACCACATGGCACCCAGTCAAAACGAATTCTGACTCAATTTTCAAATGTGTACAAATATATTTTCCTCAGAAAGTATAGCTAAATTGGGAGGGTTTGGGCATGCATTCAACTGACAAAGTTTGCACATAGTGGCAAGCAAAATTTCAAAAAAATGACTGAAGCACCAATCAAAATGCCAAGGTAGAAAGCTAGCAATGAAACTCTTTGAAAGTGTTGAATAAGAGAACATGATTTTTTTAAGACAGAAAATGAACAATTTATATTTGTAGCTTAGAAGCTTGGGTTCAGCAAAATCTAGAATTTACACATTTGAAGAATCATCTGTGGTTTTCTTATGATTCAGTGGTGTTGACATTTATATAATTTGCCTTACTTCTGTCTATTGGTTCATTGGTCTAGCCCTTCTTACTCTCTCCCAATTTTGTGTAAATTCCTCCCCTTTAGGTTTTACTTTAACAAGCTTATAACCTTTTTCCTATTTTTAGATAGTAAGGAGTAGCTGCTGAAAATTGATGAAGTTAAATAACACTGCTCACTTTGAAGCCTAGCATCTTATTAGAGCTGTTACAGAGACTGTATCAGCTTCCCTGAGGTTTGACAAAGACAATGCCTTGATGGCCACTGCTCTATTGATTACGCAGCTGGATCCATTCATTATCTGCTCTCTTTCCTTTTCTGAAATTAGTCCCTAGAGAATGTGACTGGAAGACACAGACACAGTAAGTACAAGTTATTGGTCTCATTACTGGAACCCATAGAAAATGTGAAAATCCTTTGGGACTTTTTCAGTCCCAAAACTGACATGAGAAATCCTGACCTCATTGGCCTTAGACATGTTTTACTGTTTAGTTATTTATATAGTTTTTCATTGCTTAGAGAGTAAAACTCAAAGTCTTTAAGCCTAGTACAGAAGGCTCTCTATTTACCAGCCTTTCCTTCCATTTTCTTACATGAACCTTTGATCCTTGTAGGTTGTTGGAACCCTCCCTCCCTTTCATAATTTGCACCTGCTGTTCAGTGATTCAAAATATCATTTGAAAAGTAGAACATGTTGTTAACGATTTATTGTTCCAGGTCACCCTTTTCATTATTGCCTCTGGAATACAAATTAGATATACCCTTTCCTCTGGTATCCCAAACCATGACATCAGAATAATCATCCTCTACTTAGACAAAACATAAGAAAACAGGAATATTGCTTCTCCTTCAATTTCTGATTAGCCACAAACATAGACCAAGTACTCTAAATTCTATGCATTAATGTCTCTCACATATCGTTACCAAAGAGACCTTCATTTTCTTTTTACAGTGCTCATACCTCTGAAGGCAAATATCTATATCCTCTGCAATAGCAAAATATTTGACACACCTAAGAGTTCTGTAAATGCTTGTAGAACAAGTGAATGAACAAAATGAATGCCAGTATTCACTGTTGCAAGTAACTAATGGAAAAACTAGAATTTACTGGAGGGATACCAAGTAATTTATAGAAACTATGGAAGGAATGAAGAAAGGCCTTAGGCTAGAACTGAAACTGAGACTGCTCAGGAAGTCATCTTTTTGCTTAATCTCTACTTATATCTTCCGATATGCTTCATTTTTCTTTGTCCCGATTCTTTCTTTCCCTTTCTTGCTCCTCTGGCTCTCCTTCTTCTAGCACAGATTTTTTTGCTTATTTCATCAACATGCCCGTAACTCTCTAACTGACCTTTCACAACCTACATTCACAAATATAGAAACTGATTTGTCCATGTTAGGTCAAGTTTTCATCCCAGAAATAAACTGCTATGGTCAAAGATTCAGATGTACATGATACAAATATATTTGTAGTTATGTGGCTGGGGGAAGTACACAAAGCTTCCATAGCTCTCTGAGCAGCCACCCTCCCAATAGCTTGATGTTTTCATCCAGAAGCTCTCCAACCCCACCCTTTAGAGATTTTTATGTATATTCCATTCTATAAGCATAATTGATTAAATCATTGGCCATTGATGATTAATTCAATCTCTAGCCCCTCTTCCCTCCTCAGAGGCAGGAAGGGGGGAGGGAGGGAGGATAGAGTTGAAAGTTCCAACCCTCTAATCATACATTTGGTTCCTCTGGCAACCAGCCCCCATCCTGAAGCTATTTAAGGGCTCACAAAAAGTCACCTTATTAACATAAACTCAGGTTACAAGCGTTTTTGAAATTCTATGTCAGGAATGAGGACAGACTAAGATAATTATTTAATATTTAATATTTGGTTTATTAAATCAATTGATTTTTTTAATCCAAGAAAAACAGCAGAAAACAGGAGGCTACTCTTGTTTATAAAATTCCTTAAGGAGAGAAGCATCTGCTGAAGCTAGAAGAAAGAAATGTAGGGGATAAATGAAGAAACAAGTTATAAAAATACAATTTACAATGCTAACAAACAAAAGTTAACTGGACACCTACTATGGCCCATTACTCTAAACACTTTAAGGACATGATGTCTATTCTCCCCAATGACAGTATCATGTAATTAGAAATCTCCTTAATTTAAGGGGGAGAAATTGAGGCTCAAGTAACTTCCCTAAGGTCACATAGCCAGTAAGTGAAGAAAATGATATTCAAACATAGATCTTGGTCACACCAAAGCCTGTACAGTGTCCAGTACAACAATACATATCACTGGATTGTTGCCTACCCATTGGTGATTTACATATTCATATATGCCCTGTTCTTCAGTTTCCTAAGTCATCTATTATTCTGATTTTCCAGCAAATAATGTAACACTATAAGCATACACAGACACAAAATCTGCCACAATAAGCACATATAGATACAAAATGTCCCATTTTTTTTCTCAACAATGAGTGTATTAGTTTCAAATTGCTACTATAACAAGTAGCCACAAACTTAGTGTCTCAAAACAATAAAAAAATTATCTTACAGTTCTGAAGGTCAGAAGTTCAAAAATGAGTCTCTCTGAGCTGAAATCAAGGTATCAGCAAAGACTATGTTCCTTCTGTAGGCTCTCAGGGAGAATTCATTTCTTTGTCTTTTCCAGCATTTAGAGGCCACCTGCCTCGGCTTCTGGCTTTGCCTCACTCTGACCTTTCTTTCCTCTTCACATCTCCTTCTATGTTTCTGACTCTCCTGCCTCCCTCTTTCTAATAGAAACCCTTGTGATTACACTGGGCCCACCTGGATAACCCAGGCTAACCTCCCCATCTCAATGTCCTTAACTTAATCACATCTCCAAAGTCCCTTGTGTCATGGAACGTAGTATATTCACACAGTTTGAAGATTAGAACATCACTGGTAGACCATTATTCTGCCCACTGAAATGATATTAAAGCTTTTTGGAATTAAAGCAAAAATGTTATAATAAGCCCTAGTTTTAAGAATGTGAGTAATATGCATAATGATGAAGTATACTTATTTTAGCTTGATAGTAAGAAGTAGAAAAAAATGACGGTTAAGTAATCTATTATACTTCTACATGCTTTTATAGTGAAAAAAAGTAATTGTTCTTTATTCTATGCTCTTCCTTGTTCATCTCTTTTCAAACTTTTTATGATCATTTTTACTTGAAAACATTGTCAGTTGAATGTGTCATTTAGTTTTGCCCCCTCCTCTTGAAGATTCAATAAGATAAAAATATAAATCTTAGTAGCAGTAAAGCTGTGGAAAGACAGAGAAAAGTTCTACTTACTAACTCTTTCCCAAGTTGGCCTTTTCCAAACATTCACAGGTATAGCCACTGAACAAATGGAAATCACCAGTAAAGTAGAAGGAGCTCTTGCTCCAATAGGCTGACCCTGTGGCAGAAGCGGGAACAGCAAAGAGTAAGGATGATTATAGGCAGTCCGGTCCCAGGGGGAAGCAATGATCCTGGGCCACACACGCACTTGTTCATCAATTAAAAAGAGAAAATAGGGGGTAAATTAGAGCAGTTCTCTCCCCAATATCCTCAAGAGGATTTGAATGCCAATTTGGGGAATCATCAGAGCCACAGAGAAGGAGGAAAAGATTCTCCCTATAAATAATATCTCTTCCATGTCCTTCTGCCCACATATGCTTCTACTCTGAAACTGTGATAAAAGGACAGAAAGCCAAAACTCTAAAGCAAGAGGATGACAACTAACTTCGAAAGCATTTGTTGTACACTCTTCCTGCATGGTGAAATGCACAGAAATATTGGAATAAGTGGTTTGCACCAAGAAGAGTGAACCGTCTTCATCTGTTCTTGTGACTATAACTAAGTACCATAGACCAGGTGGCTTATAAACAACAGGAATTTGTTACTCAGAGTTCTGGAGGCCAGAAGTCTGAGATCGGGGTGCCAACGTGCTTGGGTTCTGGTGAGGTCCCTCTTCCAGATTGCAGACTGCTATCTTCTATTTACACATGGCAGAAAGAGAGAAAGAGGAATTGGGTCTCTTTTATAAGGGCACTAATTCTATTCATGAGGGCTCCATCCTTATGACCTAATCACCTCCCAAAGGCCCCACTTCCTAGTATCATCACAACGGGGAATAGGATTTCAATGTAGGAATTGGGGGATAACACAAACATTCAGTCCATGGCAAGCACCAAGAGTAGCTAGGATATTCAACTTTGTCTGTACTCAGGAAGAGCCCACAGGAATGGTATGCAAAAGGAGGTGAAGAAGATCATGAGGAATACAAATAATCTTGCCTTGAGATACAGAGTCTCTGATTCAGAGAACAGGAGTATAAGAAGGAAATTGAATAAGTGAATGAATGAAAATTACATTAATGAAGAAATTATATAAAAATCAGTTCTTTAGACAAAGTTTCCTTAATTCTTTAAACAGATTAAAAATTGCTGATTTATTTTTTTTCCTAGTAAGTCCAACACCTGGGCTTCCTTAGAGATGATTTTTACTGATTTTTTTTCTATGTATGGGCCATACTTTCCTGTTTCTTTGTATGTTTTTTCCTTTTTCTTGAAGATAGGAAATTATAGATAATATAATGTAACAATGCTGCAGATCAGAGTCCCGGGCCTCTGCTGTTTTGTTGTTGTTGCTGTGTGTTGTTGTTGTTGCTTAATTGGTGACTTCTCTGAAGTTAATTCTGTTAAGTCTACAGACTTTGTTGTGTGTGGCTGCTGGAGTCCCAAATGTTTAGCTTGGTGGTCATCTAATCATTGGATAGAAATTGTTTTCAAATGCCTGAGACCAATGTCTCCTAACCTTTGCTTAAGGATTCTGTGCACGTGTTGGGACTTACCTTAACTACTAAGCCACACAGTTGACAACACTGTCTTAACCTTCATTTTCTGCTTGCACAGAGCCTCAGAATTAGCAAAAATTGAGGTGCCCAGACCTTCTCAGGTCTTTCCTGAGAATTCACACCACCCTATCATACACATAACCCTACCCCTGCATATGACCTTCTAGATTTTTTAGAGATTTTCCTTTCCTATGGACATTTTCTTCCCCAACTTTTAAGCTTCTGGTTAGCCTGTTTTTTTCCCTGTTATTCACCTTTTCAGTGAATGCGAAGTAACAGAATTGCCTCCAAACAATTTAACCAATGTCCCCAAGAAAGGCTTTTCACACTGGGTAAGCTCCATGTCAGGACAAAAAACAAACAAACAAAAAAACATGCACAGCTCTGTATGTGGAGTCCTCCAGAGAACCACCAGACAGTTCCAACATTGACAATTCTCTGAGAATGTAGTTGTGAAGGAGTTCCAACTCTGTTCTGGTTCCTCCAGTAGCTAGTTTTTACTGTGATTGTGGGCTATTGGTTTTCAAAGATGAGATTAAGAGAAGATGGACATAGGGCAAGTTAAAACACCACAAATCTCCCTGCTTTTACTGAGATTCAGCCATTTTGTTGAATAAATATTCCCAGAAACCTTTGGTTAATTTGTAGAATTCAGAGAAAGCTGATTCTGATAAATTATCCAGTTTTCTCATTGTTTAATAATGGGATGAGTTTTTGGAGATTCTTCTCTGCCGTTTTCACTGATATCATACCTAGATGTAAGTATTAAAAGACTGAGCTTTGGATGAATTATTAAAGAGAAAAATTGTTGTGTATATTTTAAAGACTATTAATTTACACATGAAGCAGTCTACATCAAAAGGAAAAGGATAGAAACAAGAAGTAGGGCAACAGTGACATGAAAAAGACAACTTTGCATGTAGTTTCCTTGTTCAGGTGAGAAATATGGTGGCTGGGTCTAGGATGTTGGTGGTAGTATGCAACAGAAGTGGAACCATATGAAAAATATTTGGAAACAATTATGAAGTCTTACATTGAACATTAGAGAGTGTGCAGAATTTTGGTCCCCATAACCTCAATCCTTGGTGCCACTCTGGTGGATATGTTACTTTACCTGGCAAACGGGATTTGCAGATGTAATTAAGATGGCTTTGTTACATAACAGCTGAAGTAGCAGGCCTGGTTGATACTCTGATTTTAGTTCAACGACAGCTTGAGCAATAAACCCAGCCATCCGCCTAGCTCCTGACGGCCTTCGGGTTTGCAGTGGTGCTGTTGTCCTGGGCAGGGCCAGCAGCAGCACGGCCACTCCCAAGCTGTTTCCCACACTCCTGCAACCACAGCAGCAAGAAGGGATGCCATTCGAGGTGCTCAGTAACCTCACCAAGCAGCCCTAATGCTTCCACTCCGAGTTTCTGAGGAATCCAAAGGCAGTTCACCTTGAGGCTTGGCTGGTGGAAGTGATCTTCGGAAGCTGAGTGTGTGTCGCACATCCTGCTTCGAGTGAATCGGTGGGACCCCGAGAGCAAGGCTGAGATCTTGGTATGTGGGAGGCCTTATTGCCAGAAGAACACATTCAAGATGATCATGAACACTTGATTGACTATCACCACCAGCTCCAGGTGCAAGGCTCGATAAAGGCCCTTGCCCAGTATGTCGACACTCAGAAGGCTGAGACCCACCAGTTTCCCAAAGCTGACCAGGAGGCCAGGACCCAGCCATCTCTGGAGGCTGCTGGGGAGACCGGGACTCAGTGGTCTTTAATCGCAGTCCAGGAGGCCAGGACCCAGCAGCCTCTGTTCGAGGTCAGGGAGGCCAGGACCCAGCAGTCTCTCGAGGCTGCCAGTGAGTGGGGGACCCAATGTTCTCCCAAAGCTGCCAGCAAGGCAGGGAGCCAGTGATTTCGCTTGGCCGGTGGCGAGGCTGCCAAGGACCAGGTTACCAAATTACGAAGGCGTCTCAGGCCCTGGAGCAGAGCCAGTCAGGGGTTGAAGTGGAAGCCCTCAGAAGAGCCAGATTCTTCTAGGGTGTGTATGGTGTGGATTGTTTTTGTTTTCCCCTTCTGCTAAATGTCTGCAAATACAAACTTAAAGTTCTAATAAATAACTGCATTTCCAAAAAAAAAAAAAAATCCAGCCACATAGTAACAGACTTCTATCTACAGAACTGTAAGATAATAGTGTTACTTGAAGCCACCAAGTTTGTGGTAACAGCGTTATGGTTGCAATAGAAAACTGATACAGACAGTGAAGGAGAGGGAGAAAGCAAGGATGCAATCTTTCTTGTGGCACTTACTGTTGAATGGAAACCGGTCCAATTTTTTGAGATACAAACCCCAGAGGAGGAATAGGCTGAGGTGTAGCAACAGAGAGGCCAACATCAATGTTGCACATGTTCAGTTTGGGGTACTTTTGGAAGTTCAAGTAAAAAATAAAAGTTAATAGTTTATTGCCTATAGAAATCTGGAGTTCAGAGAATAAATCAAGGCTAAAAATGTAAGTCCATTAGCATGTAGTTGTTAATTGAAGTCGAGTAAATGGATTAAATTGCCTAGGGATGGAGTGTAAAATGAGAAGAGACAAATGATCATCTGAAGCTGTGTTGTCTCAGATTGTAACCAAAATATGAGTTAGTTGCTTGCTGCATGCGGAGTCCAGTTAACAAGAGCAAAGTCTGATACAAAGCAAGTGAATTTATTCCAAAACCAGCTTGGGAAAGAGGCACAGTTGTCCTGCCCCACCACTTCACTTTTGGACCAGAAAGCAGGCACTTTTAAGGGAGTAAATGAGCAAGAGCAGGGGACCCCTTCCTAGGTTGGTACGTTACCTAAGGGCAGATGAGTTGGTGCCTTCCTGGGCAGAAGTAAGTTGTAAAAATGGCCAAGTGGGCATATTTTCCACATGCCCTCCTGAGGCAACACCCTGGAGGTGAGAGTTTCTTGGGGGCATGCTTTGGTCTGCAAATCGACTGTCTACTCTCAAGAGAGATTCATCTTGCCCTGTAGGAAATGTTTGGTGAGGGGGAGGTGAAAGGTTGTATTTTCATTTCTAAAGGACTAAGTAGGAAGTGGGAAACTGGGAAAACAAGAAGAGAGAGGGGAATAAATTAAACTACCTCTTAGAAAAATGAGGGTAATCAGTTACAAGACTGCTGGGTACAGGCTAAAGCAGGATTCCTTCAACTAAACCTATATACTTGCTTTGTGTTTTCCAATCCACTTTAATAGTTTGTCTTTCTCAAAGCAATTCAAGGGGCAAGAGGAGCCAACATATCCCGACATTTTCCCACATCCTGACATTTTCCTAGAATGTCTCTTAAAAAGTTTCTAACAGTTTAAACAGCAGCTTCACTAACCAAGATCAATACTTGCTAATTTACCAGAATGGAATAATGAAACTCACAGTCTCCCACCTTCCTTTAGCTCAACCGATTCCACATTTTATAATCAGCTTTGAAATATCCTGCTTCTAAGTATTTAATGTTTGAATTTTTCAGGAGTTCTTCATTTGAAAGATATAGAAACTTACTAGCTTAGTCAAAAATGGAAAATATATTGAATGGATTCATTCAATAAACAAATATTTATTATTTTTTAGTAATTAAATATCATAGACACTGTGCTAAGTGTCATAAATTCAGAAGTAAACAATAAGTCTCTGGTTCTCTGCACTCTTAGCTAAAATCTAGTGGGGATATGAAGACACCCGGGTAACTTATGCAACAGAAGGAAGAGTTGAATAATAAGGCTGGAAAAGGGCAAGAATGCAACTGAGCTTTAGGAACAGCTGAGGCCCCAATATCAAATCACTCCAGAAATAACAACTGCTAAGTGCCTTTATTGTACGTGGCCTGTTTATATTCATAGTCTTACATCATTTTTACAACAGATAAATAATTTAAATAGTACTGGCTCCATCTTCCAGATAAGAACACTAATGCTCAAAAAGATTAACAAATCATCTAAGGTAATAAAATCAAATGCTAAAATTTAAATAGCAATGTGAAAACCTCAATATTCACATTCTTTTTGTTATATCATTTTGCTTCCAAATCAAAATCCAGGAAAATGAGAAAATGACATTTATGTCTAATTTTCTTTAAAAAAAATACAAAATATATGACAACTTTCTAATTCATTCACGCCAGTGGTTTGTAATTCTGTGACTTCTACTTTTCTGTTTTTGACAATTTCTCTCCCCAACTGACTCCATAGGTTTGAATACATCCGACATTTATGTAATTCATCAGATAGCATAAGAATAATACATGTTCCATCTAAAGTAGGATATTGGAACTAAAGCAATCAGTGTTGCTTCACTTTATCCATACAATTAATGAAGGTAGCCACATTTTTAGGTCTGAAAGCAGCAAGAAAATACAAGAAATGTTAATAGCTTTTTAAAGGGTAAATTAAAAGTAGGGTATCATATTTAGAGTTAGCATACTACAATGCTGATACAAATTAAATAAGTGTTATTAGACATGAATACATTAAAATAAGTTCAACCTGACAGATTTTGAACTGTCTTGATAGCAACCCACTTACTGGTATTTCTGAAAACAAAGCCATTTGAAATGGCTCAGCAGTCACAAGCATAAACCATGGTGCCTGAATGCTGTTATCAAATACTTCCATGAAGTGAAGAGTGTCCCCTAAAACTATTACTTCGGAGAAAAATTCCTGGTAGACACATAGCTCAGTAATAAAATTTTAAAAAATTGAAAACAGATCAATTTATAAATACAAAAATGTTAGTGCCCATGTTGATCTATGTCTTTCATTTTCTTCTGACAGCATTGCCAAGCACTGAAATCCCAGAATCCATCATGAATAATGCATAAGCAACACAGAGATTCATTTAGGGATCTTAAAAATCCCTGGCTGTAGGTTGACATTTCATCTGTTATATGGGGACAGAGGAACCTTTATTTTCCATTTCAGTGGCCCAATTTAACTTCTTCCTTCCTAAGACAAAGAGCACACACCCTCACTGAAACACAGGCATGTGCCCTTGCCTGCACGCACAGGCAAAACAAACACAATTATTTCAAGCTATAAACTTCAAATCTCATTTTGTGAGCTATTAGCTATAATGTTTGATGAATCACTGGATACAGGATTTATGTAACTTCACAAGAAGTTGCCCAAAGTCAATATGTCTTTCTGAATATATTGCATTTACGTAAGTTTATTCTCTTAGATGATTTGCATTGTGTTTGCTTATCTAAGCTTAACAAATAACTCTATCAAAAATGAGATCTGAGCCTGAGAGATCCTACGTACTGTAGGCACTAGACAGAAAGTGTTACCCATAAGACTTTGAGCCCTTTAATCTCTAAGATTCCTTCTTTTATGGAAAATAAAGTGGTCTAACTCCTTTTCATCCCACCTACTCAGGGAAGTTTATTATTGCCCCAGTTATTTCTGAAATTCTTGGAAGGAGGTGCTTAAGTTCCTTTTGTGACCTTTCATGTTCAGTTTTAAATTTCAATTATTACTGAATGGTTTGTTGTTTAGTTGTGATCTCACCCTTTGCAGCTTTTTTCTTTTTTGCTTTCTATCCCTGAGTGAACCTCATACTTCATCCCTTCTCTTACATCTTCATTAGGATCCTTTTTGGGTAACCAACTTTTCCTGGAGGTTTTGACATAAAGAAGAGAACCTTTAGCAAAGTACATGAAACAACACAATTTTAAATTGATCGCTAGGTATCAGTGTCACTAATGACATTAGACATCACCACCACAGAAAACTTCCTGCCAGCTGCCCTTTCTCTATGCCTCTGTTTGTTTCTGTAATTTTTGTGTTTTCATCTTTCCTAACCAGAACTTTCTCCCCATCACATCCTCCTCCCATTATGGCCTCCCTTCCTTCCCTTCATATGTTCCAGCAAAAGCTCAAAAATCAAACTTTCTATTATTTTATTAAACTATTAAGTAGAAGAAATTAATTCTCTCAATTTCCTTGTCTTTCCTACCAAAAGGGTCATTAAACAAAGGGTCCTCCTAAAATCAGTAAGAGGCTTTTGCAGTCCCTTCAGCCTGTATTAACAGCTTTAGGGACAACCAGCCCTTTCTGAATTATTCTCAGGATCGCCCAAACATAACATTTTTTCTTTTTTTTCTTTAAGAAATTGCCTTATTTTTCTTTAGCAGAAGGATAGCAAATTCCTCAGAAGAAAATATCTTCATTCTACAAAATACATAGCAGTGATAGAGACAATGGAGCAAATGAGAACAGCGTCTTTTTCCATACTTTCTACCACTTCTTGATGGGGTGCACATGGTAAGGATGACACTCCAATCTGTTCGAAATAGAACCTTTCAGGGCTAGAACAGAAAGCTGATATCTGTGTATTAGATTCTATCTCTTAGAACTAGGTTATGTGAAATTACACTCCAGGAAAGGGTCCTGCACAGGGTTTTTGCAGAGCAGTTGAAGCATGGTTTTACCTGAGTAAAAAGGCAGAGACACCAAGTGTCAGAGGCATTTTAATCAGAACAACTCCATCTTGAGTGAGGGCTAGGAAAAATAGGGCAGGCACTTGCTGGACCTCATTCCCAGGAAATTAGATATTTCTAGCCTCTAAATGTTTACAATTAAGGGAATAGATTGATAACGTTTACTAAACAGACCCAGAATCAGTAATATCCTGATATGCCGATATCTTGAGTCTTAAGAACAGAAGCACTCTTAATTTTTGTTTTAAAGGTAATAATATTGATTCTTGTAAAATACAGTAATTAAGAAAGTTAATCCTTTATCACAAACCCTTGTAGCAGAGCACATCTCCCCATGATTTGTTGTTGTCCTTGTTATCCTTTGTATAAGCAAACATTGTATCTGGGGTGGGCGCATTCCTCCTCTTACTTTTGGCAACGCCCTGCTCTGTCTATGGACTAGCTCTTCTTTCGCCAGTTTACTTTCTTAACACACTTGCTTTCACTTACACTGTGGACTCAGCCCGAATCTCTCTTGTGTGACATCCAAAAACCCTCTCTTGGAGTCTGGATTGGGACCACTTTCTGGTAACATGAGTACATGACTGCACCTCACCATTCTTTTAAGAAATGTTTGGGCCTTTAAATAGCTAGGACTGGGTTTCCTCCTTAGTGCCTGTGATTATTCTTCCTTATTTGCACAGTTCATTATTACTTTTCTATCAATTTACAATCTATTTTCATTGTCCTCTTGCAGTTGCTAACATGAAAAGCAAAGTATATGGGACTTAATCCACTGTAACTTTAAAAGTTCAGGTTATTTTGGTTACTATTATATTGGAAATTTTTAATTTTTAAAATTTGGCATAGGTTCTAGTTGAACCCTTCACTTCACAGAATAGGAAATTAAAACCTAAAGAGATTAAACAAGATTTAATCTCATCTAGAAATTCTCAGTTAGATGTTTGCAAAACAGAAGCCCAGGTATCTGGCTTCCCTGGCACGGGCTTTTTACAATATGCTGTCCTGCCCTCTCTTCCTGTGGAGCATTTGGTTCATCCCACTAAGTAACAATTACCTTTTATGCTGTATTGCTTGTTATTATTTTATTATTATTATTGTCTAAACTGCTTAATTATAAATCCCTTGAAGTTAAAGATTATGCTTGATTCTAAAGTATCTCTAGAAGCTAGTATATTTATAGTGCTGAGCACATTTTTTGGCAATTAACATTTCCTGGGGCAATTTTATTATACCCACTTTTTTTCCAAGCACTTTTGCAAGTCTTTTTTTTTTTTCTTTAGTTGAGTGACTGACGTGAAAACTAAGATCAAATTATTTTCAGGAATAAATCGTAAGGTTTTTTTTTTTCTGTCTTCCATTAATGGCAATGTAAGAAAATATTGTGAGGTCAAATGAAATCTTAAGGGGGGAACTATAATCTTTCCTCTACTAATGTTTCCATATGGAGGGAACTCCATTATGGTGACACTCTGGCCTCTTTATCCGGGTACTTTTCCCTCAAAACTCACATTTCCCCAGAGAAAGATAGGGGAATGTTTGACACAAGTCAAGCCTGCTGTTTTCAAAATTCCATGGGAGTACCATACATACCAAGAGTATGTATGCATACCCAAGAGTATGCATACCCAAGAGTCTATTGGGTGGCTCTTCTCTCTAGTGGATCCAATTGTCTGCATAAATATTTATAGGATAAATTTAATTGTAGAGAGCAACATTAGCAAAACAATTTACCTGCATCCAAATCTAGGCTACATTCTCCATTCTCCAAACAGCTTTCTCAGTAATGAAGCTGATAGTTTTTGTTTTTGTTTTTTTAACTTTGTGTCATTTGATTATAAACGTAGGTACTAAGAAAAGGGCGCTGTTATTTATTTGGTAACCCCCCCTTAAATGTCAACAACAGTGCCTCTTTTTATAAATTGCTTTGATAACCTCATAAGAGGAAAGCAGATATTTCTTACTACAAACTGTCAGAATGTATCAAAAAGTAATTGTGGATGCCCACAATTGTGGGAAGAGAAACAGAGTAATTAACTGTCTTCTATCTCATTTCCTCCTAGAGCCAGAGGCAGTAACTTTAACTGTTGTATTTCTAGCATTTCTGTATTTCTGACGTTACTAGGACCATTGCACAAAACATCGTGGTGACTGATTTTATCCAAGTTAACATTCTGACAATGCTGAATGCTGCAGCTTTTTCATACACATTCTTTAAGCAGAAAGTCATTTTAAAAGTGTCATCTACTTGGGACAGTGCTGAGCTAATGTGATACAGTGTGACAAGCTTCACCAAGTTTGTTACCTTCTACTTATTGCATTGGAAAATCATTAGATTAATGAATTAGTAGACATAATTAGAAACACTTGATAATGAATTAATTGGTGTACTTTTAGTAAGAATAGAATGAGTATGAGGTATCTTCTAAGAGAAATACAAAAATAAACTATAATGTTAAATAAGTTAGTCAAAATAACGTTACTGATATATCACGTAACTTCTCAGTTGCCATCTCAGTGAGGCCATTCTTGACCACGCTTTCTAAAATTTCAACTTGATACTCTGACGTTTTATATTTTTTCCTCTGCTTTTTTTTTATACTTACCACTGATTCATATACTCTATATTCTATTATTATTATTTGTCTCCACCCCAAATATACTCTCCATGAGGAGAGGAATCTGTTGATTGCTGTATCTCCAGCCCCTAGAACAATGCCCAACACATAATTGTCTCTCAGTAAGTACTTGGTAAGTGAATGAATGGGTACATGAATGTCAAACTTCTGAAAAATGCATTTTATTTTTCTTCCTTGCACTGAAGAAAATTGTCTTTCTCTGTAGAGGAGAAAATTGCTTTTCTTTGCCCTAGCCTTGTCCCTGCAGTCTTTTAATTCCCCTCCATCATGCTTCTCTACATTCTTTCCAATAAAAACACTACAGACACTTGAAAAAACATATTTAGTACCTAAAGACATAGATTTGTTTTATCTCTGTCACTTATGAGCTGTTTAATCTGAATCTGTTATCTCATTTGTGAAACGGGAGTACAAAAAAAAAGTCATTCACAAAGATGTAGAAAAGATTAAATGAGCTTTGGAAACTGCTTTATAACCCTCAAAAATCTATAGAAATATTTACAATTACAGGTCAGCTGTCTTCACTACAATAGCTTTTTCTTCTTCTTTCTGCCAAGTAATGTTTATCCTTCAGTCCCTTTCTCTCTCTCTCTCTTTTTAAGTTGGGTATTGAAACTATTCCATGAACTCTTTTTTGGGAAGGAACAGACTGTCAGTCCAGTGACTTCTATACTGTCAGTCATAGAGGGAGAGATAACCTCCCTTTCATCATTTTGTGAGTGTGACCACTTAATGACCTACGACAACCAGACTTCAGTCAATGAGCCAATAGAGAAGATCATCACTCATTTAAGTGTGTAACTACTAGAGACAGAAACCTCAGACAAAGCAAACAAAGCACATGCATAGTAAATGAGATCAGAAGTGGAGTAGCTAATATAATTAGAGGGTGCTAGAAAGATCTTTTCTAATTTTCTGTGGACTCTGAAATTATACAATGAGATATTGATTTCTTTGTTCTACAATATTTCTCTTCAGAAGTTTTGTATTAGAGAGAAATTGCCACCTGAGAGAAAAACATGAAAACTAGCATCCATCTTCAATATCTCAGCATAAATTAGATCTAAGGTAACTAGCCCTCACCTTGGAAGGCAGAGAACAAAAGCCCGATAGAATGGGACTCATATTAAGTAAGTTGTAATGCTAGGAAAATGAAACGACCAGAATAATTAAGAACCACTTTCAAGTTACTTGTATTAGTTTCTTAGAGCTGCTATAACAAAGTACCATAAACTGTGTGGCTTAAGACAACAGAATTTTATTCTCTCACAGTTCTGGAAGCTAGAAATCTGAAATTAAGGTGTTGGCAGGCCCATGCTCCTTCTAAAGCCTCTTGAGAAGGATCCACTCCTGCCTCTTTCAGCTTCCAGGAGCCCCAGACATTCATTTCTCAGTTTGTGAGAATATAACTTCATTATTTCTCTCTGACTTCACATGTTCCTCTTCATTCTCTCTCTCTCTCGCTCTTCCTCTCTTTCTGAGCATGTGTGTCTGTGTGTGCAGCCCACGTGTGTGTGTTCTCTTATAAAGACACCAGTCATACTGAATTACCTACCCTAATGGCCTCATCTTGACTTGATTATATCTGCAAAAAAACTATTTCCAAATAAGGTCACATTCATAGGTACCAGGGATTAGGACTTCTCCATATCATTTGGGAGGACACAGTTCAACCTATAACATCTGGAAGCAATAAACATGTATCAATTCCAATCTGCTGCATGGGTTTGGAAAATAATAATTAACACCCCTTTCACATAGGCAACCATGGCTGATTACTAGACGCACCTGGGGAGCTTTTAAACATCCCAATTCTCAAACCTGCACCACAGAATAATTAAATCAGAATCTCTAGAGATGGACTCAGATACTAATGTATCTGAAAGCTCTGTTTCCAATGTGTATTTTAGTTTGAGAACTTCTATAGTAAACACAGAAGACAACTAAGGATAAAAAATTATCTGCGTCTTTACTGAAGAACCTAGTTTCACCCACGAGGTCAAAATAATCTACCATTTCTTTGCACATGAATTGAACTTAACTTCTCAGTCATAGGCAGAGCAGCTGGACAATTGCAGGCTACTCCCTGCAGGGCCAAAGCTTTGCCCAGCTGGCTTCTCACATTTGGCCTGACAGCACTCAGGTACTGTGAGGGAGAGAAGAAAAACTAAACCAGCATACCCAAGGCCTTCCCAAACTCATCAATCAGACCAATCTCCCATGGAGAATAGTGAGAGGTGGAAAAAATAATGGAAAGTTACTGCTACTTCCAAGTATCAGATATTTGTTTGTTTTTCTTCTCCAAGAGAGGTAAATTAAATTTCAATTTATAATTGCAAAAACACAATTAGTTGGTTGCTTTTGTTTTCACAAAATCTTGTTGACATAAATTTACTAATTTAACTCCTAATGACTTCCTATTTTTCTGTCCAAAGAAATCATCCTTTGATAATACTTCCTACATGACATAGAACATGCTATTTTTACATTTTAAATATGACTGTCCATCTGAGAGAGTAAAAGTTTCTTCATTCATACATGCAGCACTTATTTCTCAAGTGCCATGCTCTGAGCAAACAGACATTTTTCTAGTTCTAGTTCTAGTTCTTGTCTTAAACTCTAGATTCTATTAGAAAAGACAGAAATAACAAGCAAATGAATAAATATTTTAGATGGTGATAAGTGCTTTAGAGAAAAATAAAGCAGAGTGGAAAATAAACTATGCCAGTACCCGGGGGATCATGTGTAGTCTTCTGGCACTCTGCACCCGGCCCATCTATGCTGTGTCCTCTAGTTGAGTTAGGATTGGAAGAAGAAAGAATACATTTTCCAGGCTCTTTTCCAGCTAGCTTACTAGGCGAGCTTTAGGTTCTATTAGTCATAAAGTGTGGAAGATTCACGGAGCTTGAGGCCATTTTCCTGCACTGGTGGCAACCAACTGGCAGACTTCAGCAGATGTAAGCATGTGTCTAATTGTCTAATATCTGCTTCATGGGTATGAGGTAGTCGTGGTAGCAGCCAGGGAGGTCATGGTGCCATCGGGAATTTTCTGAACTCTACAGTGGTATGACCCAAAACCAGGAATCCAGTGGTGATCCCCTGATTTTCCTTCCTCCTAATAATTTTATAAGCTCCTAATATTTAAATTAAATTCTTATCTACTTGATATACCTACAGTTATTTCTATTTCTTGCACTGAATCAGAGAAGATGCCCAAAAACTCTTGGTCAAAAAAGTCTCTCAAGCCTAGGCAACAGGGTGAGACCCCATTTCTACAAAAAAAGTGAAAATAAAAATGTATTTTTAACTAGCTGTTTGTGGTGGTATGCACCCATAGTTCCAGCTACTCAAGAAGCCTAGATGGGAGGATTGCTTAAGCCCAGGAGGTCAAGACTGCAGTGAGATATTTTCACAGCATTGCATTGCAGCCTGGACAATAGACCCTCTCTCTCAAAAATAAAAATAAATAAATAAAAATAAAAATAAAAATAAAGTCTCTTAGATGAGTTGAACTTTGAGTGGAGATATACCTGAATAAAGTCAGGGCTTTACATACAAAGGCCAGGGGCAGAGAATTCTAGGTAAGGAGAATAAAAGCTACAAAGATGGAAGTGAGTTCAATATGTTTGCAAAACAGCAAGAACTCTAATTCAGCTGAAGAGGAAGAGGGTTAGCATACAATTATGGAAAGAAAAAAGGTAGGGTCACTTCTAGCCTTGTAATGCGTTGTAAGGTGTTCCAAATTCTCAGATGATAAATTATTGAAATGTTGTAGGAGGAAGTGACACAAGCTTGCTCCTGGGTAAATAGACTATAGTGAAGCAATCACAGAAGCAGAAAAACCAGCTTGAAGGCTGTTGCCATGCTCCAAGTGAGAGAGAGTAATAATTTGCATCATGATGATTTGTTGGAAATGGGGAGAAGTGAGTGGATGCTGGATATATTTTGAAGGTGGTGCCAATAGGATTTTTGATGCATTGAATAGAAGGCTCCATGGAATAAGAACTAAAAGAACATGAACATATAATTTATTACCCAAACCAGAACAATTTAAGAATGAAGGAGGACTCCATTAATATTTATGCTGGAGAAATGGACATAAACTGGGAATGTCCCAGGCAGATCCAATTTGTGGGTACCCTAAGTATAAGGAAAAAAATGTAAGAATGACACCACTGGATAGATAAAGTAACCATCTTGAGAGAGGAAGGACTGAAAGAAAAACAAGAAGAGATGGCTTAAATCAAGAATACCACCACAGCCAGCCAGCTTCATGGACATGTGCCCTGTGCAGTTGTGCAGTGCTCAGATGGGTATCTCTAAATGTCCTTAGAAGTCTACTAAACCAAGACAAAGCAACAGACAATGAAGAGAGAAAGCCAGAGCTGGAGGCAAGATGTAGAGAATGAAATAAACTCACAATTACGATTATTAGACTAACTAGCAATCAGAGTGGTTTGGCCAAGTTTCAGAAGGTTGAGCAAGAGATTCCCTTCTTGTCTGAACTCAGAATTAGTCTTAGATTTTGAAAGGCATCTAAGCCTACAGGTGATAGTCAATTGTCTTCATTAGTGGGACAGGCAAAAGGATGGTTTGAAAAATCAGCAGGACTTAATGCAGGTATAAGAATGAATATTGACATTGAAACATTCTCTGCTATTACACACACAAGCACACATAAGCACACACACAAACATGCTGGAGAGGAAAGGCAAAGATTTGAGAACCCTAAATATATACTAGATGCAAAAGGTCACTAAAAATTTCCCACTTAATTCTATTTTGGTAAATGTAGAGATTAGCTTCAAAATTGTGATTGGAGGAACTACTACCAGTAATCAGATTTTTAAAAATTACCTAAGTTTATCATAATATTAGTAATTTGTATTTTTTCATGTTTTTCTTTTTCATTTTTACTATTTCTTGCTTCCTTTCACTTTTATTCATACTGTTTTTCAACCCGATGTCTTTTCTCTTTGTAAAAATGCATGTGACATTCAGTTATTATAAAGCAAATATGGTCATTAATATTAAAAAAGAATATGAAAACCATAATTTCTACTTAATGATTTTACTAATTTTATATACAGTCTGTTTTTAAATGAAGTGTCAGAATCTACATACAAATAATAAACAGAAGAAAAGAATTTAGTATATCAATAATTAATGTTTAAGTAAACCCTGGTTTCTATAACTGTGATTTCAAGATGAATTGTAAAGGAAAAATATAAGTAATCCGTTGAATCATATGTCACATCATGTAAAATAAAAAGTCTTATTTAATTCTTCTGCCAAACATTCCCTATCTTGATATTTTTGTCATCAAAATTCTATAATGTCATTATAATTAATACACATTAGCTACAAATTTACAACTAGCCACATGTTCAGAAACAAGAAATGTCACACTTCATTGATTCTTCTAAATCAATTTAACGAGTTCTCACACCCTTTCCTGACAAATTGGTAAAAAAAAAAAAAAAAAAAAAAATTGTGCTAGTATTTATTGGGATCCTACCCCTTCTCCAGTGTCTTACAAAATGAAGGCCATTCTGACTCATTAGTCTACACTGGTGACTCCTGAGAGTGGGAGGCTCCAATACTTCCCCATCACACTTGAGCACAAGGGATATGTGTGTGTTGCAAGGAGGATTGGCCACACCTGGGAGTCAGCCTCCAAGGCTCAGCAAACTCTGTGGGTGGAAGCGAGTATTCTAAAGGGAGTAGAATTCTGGACCTTAACACCTGAATTACCACGGGCCCCTGAAAAACTACACAGCTCATAAATGAACCAATTTCACTTTGATACACAAGTCATCTTGAACAATGTCGGAACTCTTTGAAAAATGCTACTCATGTCCAAATGTTCACTCTATTGAAAGAAGACAATATTCTAAGTATCTGAAATCAATAAGTAGCTGAATTTAAAAAGGGTGCAGTAGAATATAATGCAATTTCCAAAACTGAGTGGCTCACATAGGCCTGAATTTATAAAGAGATATTGGTGCTGGTTTTCTGAATTCTAACTCACTCCACATGCCAAGCCTACAAAATAACTATCCTACTGCATCTCCCAAGAAGATTCTGTAAGCCTCCCTGGTACAACTTCACCTTGGAACATGGAATGCCCTGTTACTACTCTTCAAATGATTCATAATACTATAGCCTCTTGGACACTTATAAAGCTAAGATTTAAAATAAGGAGAGTGTATTAGTCTGTTCTCATGCTACAAATAAAGACATAGCTGAGACTAGCCAATTTATAAAAGAAAGGAGTTTAATGGACTCACAGTTCTACATGGCTGGGGAGGCCTCACAATCATGGCAGAAGGCAAAGGAAGAAGAAAGGCATGCCTTACATGGCGGCAGGCAAGAGAGTATGTACAGGGAAACTGCTCTTTATAAAACCATCAGGTCTCATGAGACTTATTCACTATCAGGAGGACAGCACGAAAAAATGTACCCCCACGATTCAATTACCTCCCACTGGGTTCCTCTCAAGACACATGGTAATTATGGGAGCTACAATCCAAGATGAAATTTTGGTGGGAACACAGCCAAACCATATCATTCCATCCCTGGCCCCTCCCAAATCTCAGGTCTTCACATTTCAAAACAAATCATGCCTTCCCAACAGTCCCCCAGAGTCTTAACTTGTTTCAGCCTTCACTCAAAAGTCCATAGTTCAAAGTCTCATCTGAGACAAGGCAAGTCCCTTCTGCCTATGAGCCTGTAAAATCAAAAGCAAGTTAGTCACTTCCTGGATACGATGGGGGAACGGGCATTGGGTAAATATACCTTTTCCAAATGGGAGGAATTGGTCAAAACAAAGGAGCTACAGGCCCCATACAAGTCTGAAATCCAATAGGGCAGTCATTAAACCTTAAACCTCCAAAATGATCTCCTGTGACTCCATGTGTCATATCCAGGTCATGATGATGCAAGAAGTGGGCTCCCATGACCTTGGGCAATTCTACTTCTGTGGTGTTGCAAGGTACAGACCCCCTCCTTATTGCTTTTATGGGCTGGCATTGAGTGTCTGTGGCTTTTCCAGGGGCACAGTGAAAGCTGTTGGTGGATCTACCATTCTAGGGTCAGTCTGGAGGACTGTGGCCCTCTTCTCACAGCTCCACTAGGCAGTGCCCCAGTGGGGACTCTGTGTGGGAGATCCAACCCCACATTTTCCTTCTGCACTGCCCTAGCAGAGATTCTCCATGAGAGCTCAGCCACTGCAGCACACCTCTGCCTAAGCATCCAGGCATTTCCATACATCCTCTGACATCTAGGAAGAGGCTCCCAAACCTAAATTCTTGACTTCTGTGTACCCACAGGCTCAACACCATGTGGAAGCCACCAAGGCTTGGGGCTTGCACCCTCTGAAGGAATAGCCTGAGCTGCACATTGGCCACTTTTAGCCACAGCTTGGACACAGAGCACCAAGTCTTGAGACTGCACAAAGCAGCAAGGCCCCGGGCCTAGCCCATTAAATCATTTTTTCCTCCTAGGCTTCCTGCCTTGTAATGGGAGGAGCTGCCATGAAGGCCTCTGGCATGCCCTGAAGACATTTTCCCCATTGTCTTGGCAACTAACATTTGGGTCCTTGTTACTTATGCAAATTTCTGCAGCTGGCTTAAATTTCTCCTCAGAAAATGGGTTCTTCCTTTCTGTTGCATAGTCAGGCTGCAAATTTTCTGATCCTTTATGCTCTGCTTCTCTTTTAAACATAAGCTCCAATTCAAATCCATATCATTGTGAATGAATAAAACTGAATGCTTTTAAGAGTACCCAAGTCATCTCTTGAATGCTTTGCTGCTTAGAAATTTATTCTACCACATACCCTAAATCACTAAATCATCTCTTTCAGGTTCAAAGTTCCACAGATCTCTAGCACAGAGGTGAAATGCCACCGGCCTCTTTGGTAAAGCGTAGCAAGTGTGACATACATTCCAGTTCCCAGCAAGTTCCTCATCTCTATCTGAGACCACCTCAGCCTGGACTTTATTGTTCATATCACTATCAGTATTTTGGTTGAAGCCATTCAACATCTAGGAAGCTCCAAACTTTCTCACATTTTTCTGTCTTTTTCTGAGCCCTCCAAACTGTTCCAACCTCCGCCGGTTACCCAGTTTTAAAGTCGCTTCCACTTTTTCAGGTATCTTTACAGCAGCACACTCTGCCACTACCAATTTACTATATTAGTCTGTTCTCATGCTATCAATAAAGACATACCCAAGACTGGGCAATTTATAAAGGAAAGAAGGTTTAACTGACTCACAGTTCCACATGGTTCAGGAGGCCTCACAATCATGATGGAAGGTGAAGGAGGAGCAAAGGCATGTCTTGTGGTGGCAGGCAAGAGAGCATGTGCAAGGGAACTACCCTTTATAAAACCATCAGATTCTGTGAGACTTATTCACTATCATGAGAAGAGCACAGGAAAACCCACCCCCTTGATTCAATTACCTTCCCCCAGGTCTCTCCCATGACACATGGGGATTATGGCTATAATTCAAGATGACATTTGAGTGGGGACACAGCCAAACCATATCAGAAAGTAATGTCATCGGAAAAAAGTAGCTCCTCATGTAATGTGACTACAGTGTGTATATATCAATCAGACATGCAGAAGCCATCTACATCTTTAATGATTCCTTGTTTTAACAGTCCGTTACAGTCTTTTACAGGCAAAATGACCTAGGTATTTAATAGCTTCTGTTTCTGTGAAAAAGAGGTTATTTGAAGGTTAAACTGAATACATTCCAAATTCTAACCAATTGAAAATTCAGTCATCTATAAGGGCTGTCTTTGAATATTGTAATACGCTGGAAAAGCATTTGCAATTTTTAGTGCCATAAAAAAGCAATAAAATGTCATAAAATGAAGCAAAAGCCATAAAAAAGTGAGAAAGATTAGGACAAGACTTAGAAATGTCTCTTCTATTAGGCAGAATTTCTTATTTATAGCTATGACTCCTAATTGCCTCACTGCAATGTTTTGTGTCACCAAAAACAAAAATGTGTAATGTCTTTTCAATCCTTAGTTGGCAGTTTTCTTCAGCTAAACATGAGCATATTTGAGGGATAAGAGAAGAGGTGAAGGGCAAGCTGATTTTTTTTTATGATTTGCTGGAATACAAGTTCAACTGAGAAAAATTTGTTCTATCTGCCTCATCACTATATTCATGACCTACCACATGCTAGCAAAGAATAGACACTGGAAATATGTGTTGAATAAATTAATTAATTAGTGAATTCGCTGAGAGATGAAGGAGAGCTGTGGATAGATGAGCTTCAGTTTTTCTTTTTTCAGTGGCATTTGGAAGTTTCACTTCTCCTCTATCTCCTTTTGCAGTTTGTCTGCATCTTGCAGCAGGCTAAGAAAAGACCCACCATTTTGAACACCACTCTGAATTCCAAAGATTTAGCCCCATTTGAGAGACAGCTTTGCTTTCTGCTTACAAGAACAGCTCGCTCTCCCTCTCTCTCTCTGATGACTTAGTGAAGACCGCAGCACAGGCTTCTTGCAGTCCCCAGCTGAAGCCAGTCTTTCTAAATTAGCCCTAGCACCTGCCACTAGAGTGTGTCTTGGACTTAGGCATTTACAGCTGTAATGTTTTATTGATCACATTTAAGCCCTATCTTTTTAATTAATGAATGTTTGTTATTACAGCAGATAAAACAGGATTTCATTCAAAGTCCTTTCTGCAATGTTAACGTAGAGTTTGAAATCAAGGGAATAAATGTGGCAACAACTGAACCCAATTTTCCTGTGATTGCTTTTTTTTCCTACTGTTCAGTTTTAAAAACTAAACCTAATATGAATAATTTCCCTTCCTTGGGCCCTTTTCTAACAGTCTGGCTCCACACAGTTATGTTACCTGCCTCCCCATCCTCCTCTGCAGCTTGTGGCGATAAGAGATGTGATTTATAATGCACTCCTGATTCCTGAACACTGCACGATCCCAGACTATGTTATCTTGGAAAGGTTTACCTTTTATTTTTCAAACAATACAAAACATGCAATAACAAAATATATATTCAGAACAGTTGAGTCTTTTATATGTGCACACTTTAATCAAGCTCTGCGTCCCAGAGCTTCCATCAAGAAGTTGACCTCTCTTTGAAGGTCAATTCTCTCTACCCCAAAAAGTCTTCTCCACCCGCTGCCCCAGCAATGTTAGGCTGTATGTTTTTTGTGGATATATTTTCTTTCCCTTCTAACCATGTAGTATTTCAAATAACTGGGAGACGGTCAGTGTCACAGTATTCCTGTATACACTGACTTAGAAAATGTAGAGCAGTGTATTCGTGTTCTAGGGCTAATAACAAAATACCAAAAACCGGGTTGCTTAATTTGACAGAGATGTATTGTCTCATAGTTCTGGAAGCCAGCAATCTGAAATCACATTGTCGGCAGGACCATGTCATCTATGAAGCCTCTAGAAGGGTATCTTTCCTGGCTTCTAGTTTCTGCTGCTTGCTGGCAATTCTTTTTGGGACATTCCTGGCTTATAGAGGCATCACTCCAGTCACAGGGCCATCTTCTCCCTGTGTGATTTCAAATCTTTCATTTACACTTGTCTGTCTCTATGTCCAAATATCTCTCTTTTTTGTTTTTTTCTATAAAGAACCCAGTTATCTTGGATTAGGACCCATCCTAATGACTTCACTTTAGCTTGATACCTTTGTAGAGAACTTATTTTCAAATAAGTCCGCATTCTGAGATACTTGGGATTAGTGATTCAACAGCCTTTTCACGGGGATATAATTCAACCCACAATAAACCAGAAGGATAAACAGTGGACTGGGCATAGCGAAAGATAATGAGAGTCAGTTCTCTTTTCTTTCTTACTGCTCTCAGGTTTAACTAAGGATCAGGGCAGGTGGAAGCAGGTGCCACATGAGCGTCACTTAGGGGCCACTTACAACACCCATTCCCATTTCATGCACATTCTGTGCCATAGGAAAGGAAGGGAGCTACCTGTGACTTACTAAGAGTCTACGTTACAAACACTGGTGTTCTAAGGATTGCTGCTTCTGTTTCCCCATTGGGTCGGCATGGAATCACTTGTGGGCTGCCACAGCTTTCATGCAGTGGTTCTAACTTCTGTGTGCATCAGAATTACCTGTAGAGAATTCTGGGCCCCAACCTTAGGGGCTAATGCAGCTAGTGACTCTAAGTTGCAGCCTATGCTCATTGACCATTTCAAAAATCTTTAGCCCTTAAGAATTATGCTAAATCGACTCTGCCTGTGCTGCATAAAGGGAATAACAAAGCTTGGAGGACAGCACATCTGTTTACAGCATGATTTATTGCATATTTTAAGCCTATTGTTCAAAAAAAGATTTCTTTCAAAATATTATGGCTCATTGACCATGCACCTGGTCACCCAAGAGCTCTGATGGAGATATACAAAGAAATTAATGTTGTTCTCATGCCTGCTAACACAACATTTATTCTGCAGTGCATAGGCCAATGAATAATTTTTACTTTCAAGTTTTATTATTTAAGACATATTTTGTGTAAGACTATATAGCTGCCATAGATAGTAAATTGAAAAACTACTGGAAATAATTCACTATTCTAGATGTTATTAAGAACATTTGTGGTTCCTTAGAGGAGGTCAAAATATCAACATTAACAGAAGTTTAAAAGAAGTTGAGTCAGCCTTCATGGATGTCCTTGAGAGGTTCAAAACTTCAGTGAAGAAAGTGACTGCAGATGTGGTGGAAATAGCAAGATGACGAATTAGAATTGCAGCCTGACAGTGTGACTGAAGTGCTGCAATCTCGTGATCAAACTTGAACAGATGAGAAGTTGCTCCTTATGGATGAGCAAAGAAAGTGGTTTATTGAGATATAATCTATGATGCTATGAAATTACAAGAAAATATTTAGAATATTACATAAATGTAGTTGATAAAGGAGTGGCAGAGTTTGAAAGAATTGACTCCGATTTTTGAAAGTTCTACTGTGGTTAAATGCTATCAAATAGCATTGCATGCTACAGAAGAATATTTTATGAAAGAAAGAATTAACTGTTGCAGCTAACTTTATTGTTTTATTTCAAGAAATTGCCACAGCCCTGTCAACCTTTAGCAACGATCACGCTGATCAATCAGCAACCATTAACTCTGAAGCAAGACCTTCCACCAGCAGTGAGATTATTACTCACTGTATATTCAGATAAGCATTAGTATTTTTTAGCAACAAAGTATTTTTAAGTAAGGTATGTGTAATTTTTTAGACATAACACTATTGTATATTTAATAGACTATAGTATAGTGTAAACATAAATTTTATATGCATTGGGAAACCAAAAAAAAGTGTGACTCACTTTACTGTGATATTTGCTTTATTGCAGTAGTCTAGAACCATGCTTGCAATAACTGTGAAGTGTGCCTGTATATCATCTCCAACATTATATTTAACTTTACTTAAACAGCACGTTGAGACGTCTTTGTCGTAGTATCCCACAACCATCTAGCACAGTTTTTAACACAAACACACACACACAAAAAAGGAAAAGAATTTTAGGAGGATTTTTAATCAAAAAGCAAGGAGACACCTTTCTTCTTCTCTGAGCAAAGAAACTGAAAAATTGGCAAATTTGTAAGCAATGTATAAAAGGTTGGGAAGTCTGAGAAAAAGCTTCCATAAAAAGAGCTCTTTTAACAATGTATTTTTACTTTCTACTCATGATGACAATAAGGGATAATCAGTTATCCTCTCTCTCCTTTATCATCTCAGGCTTTTGAAATGAGTTATTTCACTTCATGGTCAAGCATTTTAAAGGTCTGAGTAGAGATTTAGGAAATGTTCCACAGGGGCAGGCAAAAAGAGTTTTGTCCATCAGGGGGCATCATAGAAAAAAACTTAGTCACAACTATTCTCCTTTGAGTTAGCCTTTCTTTTTTATTTTTATCCAGTATGGTTGACAGTAATGATATAATCAAACCTTTTCTTTCTCATTTTTGGCCTTTGAGAGCATGCTTCCTCTACCCTCTAAAAGAGATATCATAAGCTACAAGCATGCAAAAATATCACATGACAAATGAGGATATAGAAAATAAAGGAGCATTTTTTGCTAACTTTTTTTGTTTTTAAACTTAATTATCTTATGAGAACAATGTGAACAAGCCTTCCTTGCTCTACCATGCTCAACTACTGACAATTCTTTCAATTCCTTATGTTGACAGATGCAGAGCTGTGCACACATGATACATATGCATTTATCATATAATAAATGTTCAAAGTACCCCTGGCATGTGGGGGGAAAAGATGCTGACCTAAGTCATTTTGGAAATGAGTGGCTTAACAATTCTGATACTGCTGTATATGTATACTGGAATTGAACAATTAAGTAATGGATGGTGAATGGTGAAAGCCAGGTTTCTCACTTGTGGAGTGGCAGTTGACCAACAAGCAAGGGGAGGAGGATGAATAATCCATGTGGTAATGGATTTGAGTTATAGACAACAGTATAAATTCATGTTTAGTTTAACATAGATACAGATGGTTATATATAAAATATTTACGGATATATGTATATACATAGGTTAGTATATACACATATACTTCTTTGTTAGTTGAGACAGCCTAGAAGCAATGACATCCCAGTAGCAATGAGCATACTTAATGTCTACATCTTGGTTTTTAATACCATTCTCCAATGAAAGAAACCAGGGCTTATTGGAGACATGGCTGATCACAGATGGGGGGAGGAAATATGCAAGATGAATCTTAAAACTGTCATAGTGCTAGAAAAAAAGAAAGTGCTCAGAAAATAACTGCACAGTGATGATAATATGACAAAGTGACACAGGAGCCGATTGAAAAAGCTCCCAGTGGCCAAAGCTGGTACACTTTGAGCAGCAAAATACACAAAGTAGCATCGGGCTATAAGCCAAAGTGTAAAATAAGTATGTGTAAATACTGATATAAATAAATGGCTGATTAATTAAGTGAAAGAGGAAGAAGAGACAAACTTCCCATGCAGAAGAACTTCAAATAATTCATGCAAAATATACCCTTAAGGGAGAGGAGCATAACTTTTCACTCATAAAGTGTGGATTACGCATAGGTGATTTCTTTCCAAAAAGTACAGAACAAAAAGGGAAAAAAGAGTAACTTTAAGAAACCTGACTGTGTATGCCAAATGATAATTGTTAACATCAACAGTGATGTCTTGTCAATAGTAAATATTGTTTATATTATGTGATAAAAATGGAATTCTACATCTGTCATCTTCATCCTAAAAGCCCATAATCCCAATCTAATTATGAGTAAAACATCAGAGAAATCTCAACTGAGGGACAGTCTACAAAATACCTGACCAGTACTCTTCAAAACTTGACCCTTGATGATGTCAATATCATCAAGAACAGTCTGAAAAACTGTTACAGCCAAGAGAAACCTAAGCAGACATGACAGCTAACTGTAATGTGGTAGCCTGGATAGGATCCTGGAAGGAAAAAAAAAAAACTAGGTAAAAATTAGGAATAGCTAAATAAAGTATAGACTTAGTTAATGATACTGTATCAATGTTGATTAATAAATTGTAATAAATATACCATACACATATTACATATTCATAATAGAGGAAACTGGAGGCTGGGTGCAGGAATATGGAAACTCTCTGTACTATTTTCATATTTGTCTCTGTAAATTTCAAGCTATTTTAAAATAAACAAATTTTTTTAAATGTCCTGGCCTGTTTGTGCAGAACTGCATAAATATTGCTGGCTCATTCTATCCTCAGTTACACCTAAATGTTATTAATATGAATACAATTATTTTTAAGGCATCATAAATCTTTGTGTTTCACCATCATCCAATACAAAATAAAGGAAGGGGATCTAATGTCCATGTGAACAAGTAAATCCTACAGGTCTAGTAGATAAGGATACTTAGACAAATCACAAGAAAAGTCCAAGGCTGCCAGATTTAGTTACTTTACCCCTATACTTGTAGGCTACTCTCATAAGATCATCCAATGTCAAATCAGCAATGTCCTCTGTCTTCTCTAAACTCTCATCTATGTCACAGGGGAGAGTCTGCCACGATCAGAATCTCTTGCTAGCTGAGTCTCAATTTACAAACTATAGCTGAGTCTCAATTTGCAAAGTATCAGTGAGAAGCACTGTCAGGAGATTTGAAAACAAACAAGAGGATGACATTGTTATTCTTTTTCCACAGTGACAATCATTAGCAATGATAAATGGCAGATGTAAGCAACACCTTCTGAGTGCTTCTTCCATTCTGCAGACAATTGAGATTATAGGCAGTGGTTTCCTATGCATTACATAGTTTCCTGATCTCTTGAATATTAGTAGTAGCTTTCTGTAAACTTCACTCCATTCATCCTTCCAAAGATTGTATAAGTATCCAAATTTTTTACATTAATTTCCTCCTGGTTGAACTATCTTGAGTGGTCTCTGTTTTACTAACAAAACTAATTAACTGACTCAATTTGTTAGTAATTTGGTCAGTGAAATGGCTATCTTGTCAGAGTTATTGAATTTTTAAATACACTGCCTCACAATCTAGCAGTAATTTATTATATTTCCATACCAGAAAAAATTATTTAGTCTGATATACAGAAAACTGATATATATAAGAAGATATTACTCAATTCACCTTATTCTTTGGCTCTAAGAATTAAAACTCTGGTCCACATAAATTTTAACCCAGTCTTTTTATAATCACTCAGAGGTGCATCTTTTATTTTAGTAGTTAAGATTTTTGATATATAATAGAATAGTAAGATCTCAAACTAATAATAGAATTGTTCAGTATTTTCCTACTGTCAAGTGTATCTAGCATGACATTCACTGTCCTATGGAGTAAAACCAGGTATTTCCACAAAATCTTCAGTGAATATATCCCAGAGTTCTTAAATTAAATGAGAAAATAAACTCTGTATAGGTAAAACACAAATATTAAAAGAACAAAATCATTTATAATAGGAAAAAAGATTGTAAAATATCTAAATAATTTTTATATTGATTTCATGTGGAAATGATAATATTTTTGATGTATTAGGCTAAATAACATATTAACTTTTTTTAAAAAAAAGAACAAAAAATTAAATCAGTCTATGGCAAGGCACTCTTTAAAACCACCTCTTTATGAGAGATCAAGGCATATTTAGTTTTTCCCCAGACATTGGCATAAGGAGATAAGTCGTGTTCACAAATTCCAATTCTGAAGCATACAAGTGAAATAAAGTGGTATTCAGTCCTTAAACAATAAGAGCCACCATCTGAAAAAAGGAAGAGAGGGTAAAGAGAGAAAAAAAGGATAGGGATTAAAGTAAAAAAGACTAGAATGGGAATGGTGAGACAGAAGGGGAAAAAATTACAATACAGAAAGAAAAAATATTTTCATTTTCTTTGACAGTGGTTGTGACACACAGTTAAAGGCAGCTACTGTGAAAAAACACCCAGATATTCACTACGGAATTCACTCCTTGCCCAGAGCTCTTCCATTTTGGAGTGTATCTTATTAGAAACATGCTCTAAACAAGATAGGAACAGTGGCCCTATCTCAATGAAAAAGAAAGTAGATACAGGGTCTTTTAAGCAGACATAGAAATTTATTTTTATTTCTCCATCTGTTTGTTAGAGCTTAACAAAAAGTTAGGAATGCTTATCTGTAACCAGAAAGAAATATGTGGTTCCACATAAATAAAGCTAATTGTTTGAGTTTTTAATTTTATTTTGGAAAAAAATGCAAGGTCTTACACTTCTGTTGAAGGAATATAGAAGAAGAGAAATGTGATAGTTAATACTGAATGTCAACTTGATTGGATTGAAGGATGCAAAGTATGTGTCTATGAGGATGTTGCCAAAGGAGATTAACATTTGAGTCGGTGGGCTGGGAAAGGCAGACCCACCCTTAATCTGGGCAGGCACCATCTAATCAGCTGCCAGCGTGGCTAGAATATAAAGCAGGCAGAAAAAAAAACATGGAAAGACTAGACTGGCTTAGCCTCACAGCCTACATCTTTCTCCTCTGTTGGATGCTTCCTGCCCTCGAACACTGGACTCCAAGTTCTTTGGTTTTGGGACTCGGACTGTCTTTCCTTGCTCCTTAGCTTGCAGATGGCCTATTGTGACACCTTGGGATCGTGTGAGTTAATACTTAACTCCCCTATATATATCTATCTATCCTATTAGTTCTGTCCCTCTAGAGAACCTTGACTAATACAAGAACTAACAAAAACAAGCATTTTACTGACAAATGGTATGCAGCTATTTTTAACAGATAACAAAATAAATAACAATTATAGAACCATTAATCACTCTTGAATAGTAATGGTTTTCTCTTAAGAGTTATTTAGTCAAGCCAAGACTCTCTTACTCTACCTAAGATAAATTATTGACTTTGCTTCTACAGTACTACATGAATTTCCCCAGAAAGATTTGCTTGCATTTAAAATTCTAGCATACAAAATTATTTATTATTCTTTGGCATGAAAATTATACATTATATATCAATTATAATTAGTGAGATCAGACAACCGAGAATATACCAGGTAAGTTTTACAATACCAGTGTCTACAAAGCAGGCACTCAAATATTTAAATGTTAATAAACCGTTCTAATTGTGACATTAGTTAACATACCTAAATTCATGACATGCTTATTATAGCAGAGGTGTTTTAGAATCATTATCTTGTTTAAGTCTCAAAGCTATCATATTACTTCCATTACACAAGTATGGAAACATACACAGGGAGGTTAAATAACAAAAACACACAATCCTCCCTGCTCTTTGGCCAAAGTCTAAGACTTTTTTTCTCTGAGATAATACTCTAGAACAGATGTTTGAAGAGATGCAGAGATAGGTCTGGTATCAAACTGTCCAGTCTTCAAAGATGGTCTCAAAATGAGATTAAATTCCATTAAATTATGTTAAATCACTAACATACTTTTTACACCACTGCTCTATGAGGAATTTACTTCTAGAATTCTACTGGATCAAGGAGTTAAACAGTGAATCAGTTAATTTACAGCCAAAAAAAAAAAAAAAAACTGAACCTCCAGATAGAAAAATTTGATGCTATTACCCTTATTTTTAAAATTTGTTCAAAATGGCACAAATAATTTATATTTTATAGAAGCAAGCAAAATCTTCCTCATGTTCTCTTCTGTATTTTCCCTAAAAAGGGAGCTCTGGCTGGTCATTTGGGAGAATTAAAACTTATTTCCTGTTTTTAATAAGTTACTACACCTTAAAACTTACTACACATATCTTTGAGTTACTATACCCTAAAACTTACTACACATATCTTAGAATGCACACATATAATCCACACTTACCTAAAAGTACTTTATCTTTTACCTCTCTTGTATTTTTCCAAGGCTCCTTTTCCAGGAAATAATTATTTATAGTAGCAAATCTGAAGCACCAAATCTTCTGTCTCATGCTAATCATTTTGATTATTTGCCACTGTTTATTGAGATGAGAAGATGAATAATGTTTTATAAATGTTTGTGTGTGTGTTTGTGTATGAACTAAGTATGAATTAGTGTCCCAGATTTCCTAGGGAAGAGAAAATATCCTGAGATTGTCAACCCATCTGGTAACACACTGAATGTTAACTTGATATGTCAAAAATACTATGCTATTCTAGTCAGGCATTTCTGAAATATTCCATCATCACCATTAAGTTTCTCTCAAATTAAATAACAAGATTAATTGCCTGGCTTCTATTGGCCAACCTAACCTACTTGTGGGGGAACATATACGCTTGTATCTGAAAGGCTATGTAAATGAGGTTTGAATAGACGGGCCTGCAGTTCAACTTACTAGAGAAAAATGTATTATTCTCTTCACTAACTTGGAAAAAGAAAGTCTCGATGTCTGTTCTGGCTTCAGAAACTCCCTAGAGCAGAACTCCTGCTGCTTTTAGAAAGATGTTTCTAATAGACTTTGATACCTACTGAATAAAAACATCAGTGTTTCATTCAGAGAGTAAATAATTGTCATTATTCTTCATTCATACAGGCGGGATGGACATTTAGGTTAGGCAATGTAGTTTGAGGAAAGTGTAAGAGGAATAAATCCTTTCTTGTTTCATATAAACTCTGAACTTATATTTCACTTTAATTAACAAACTCTCTGTCCTTCATTATCTCTCCTAGATATCTTCTTTTTTCCTTCTTTTCTTCTTTTTGATAGACAGTAGGGTTAGTGTTAGCATTTTCACTTCTTAAAAAGAGGGATTCCTTTTTATTGGTTTTTAAAATGTAAAGCACTAACCTTTAGATGTTTGCCTGATAAGACATCATAATAAGTCCTTTGCCCTCTAGAGACCCAGAACTAATTTGAGAATCTTTTCATCTCTGACATAAATCTTGGCTACTTCAGTTTCCCAGAGAATTTGGGAACCAAAAATGGTTTGGAAAAGAAAGAAAGCACTAGGCCACTGCTCTGCACTGAAAATGCACTTTTAAGTTCTCACAGGGTTATTTCTAACAGGCTAAGGTTTGACAAAAGCAGTATTTTCTGAGCAGTTAGAAATAGGAAATAAGATATATTTAGAATTATTTAGGCCTAAGTTGGCAATTTAATTGTGGGGGCTATAAACAGTGTCTCCTTTCTTAAAGTGAGTTAGCAATTATAAAAATCAAAATATGATCAATATTGATGGAAAGTACAAGCATATCTGATTTATTAAATCTTGTTTTCCAGAGATGTCTACTTCGTTTCCATCCTACAGGAGGGGTTACTTTAATTCTAAGAATAAGCAAGAAAAAAGCATCCACAGCAAGAATGGTAAGGACATGTTAAGTTTCCAAAGGTTTGAGGAACCTTAGGGAGGAAATTGACTTAGACATCTCCTATCCTAATTTCTACTCTGTCCAGTTTTAACAAGACTGTACTGAACACCATCAGCCAAGCATTGCCAGAACAGTGGGTGTCACACGTGTGATTCTCACTATTCCCCAAGGGTCTTTGGAATTGTCCTATTTTTTAAAAAGGAGAGAAAGTACTATACCTCTTTGCCTTTTTATTGTTTTACAATATCCTTAAGAGAAAGACAAAGTTATCCCATGTGTTTGGCAAAAAAATAAAAATTAATGATCAATATTGATTCTATCTATATCAGGTATTTTTGCATTAGATTATAGTGTATGCAATTTATACCACTCAACCATTCACTTACAATAAAATTTTCCTTCTTTTCTATTTATGTTTTAAAAATTATATTTGCCTTAATGTTACTTTTCAGACATTCTATCCTACAAGCCATTTTTATACCAATTTACAGTTGATAAAACTAAAATGAAAAGGAGTTAAATGCCTTGTCCCCAAAGAATAGCAAGCTAGCTACAGTGGCAGAAATAGAAACCAAGCTCCTGACCCTCAATCCAGTATTCCAGTTCACACTGAAAGTCTGAATTATTAAAAACAGTTACAGGGAAGAAGTACTCTTATGGGACTATGCAGTTGAAATAGGACAATTGCCTTTGGGTAAATCTACAGTTGGAAAAGAACTTGATTCTCATTCAAGTTATATTATAATTAAAAAGTAAAGAGATGTATGTCTTCTACAGAAGGATATTGTAAAATTATTTAAATATTAGCTTCAGCAGGACACAATAGTTTTTTTTTATATCAAAATAGCCATCTAAGTCAAAGCAGCAATGGATAATAGCTGCAATTATGATAAATCACCCTAGTGTGTTAAAACATACAAAATGTATAACTTATTAGCATGAGATCACTAATATTTTACAAATGAGGAAAATAAAGCCTGAAAAAAGACTAAATTAATTCATTAGCATCATGCTGATGGAGAATGACATACTCGTGACCTGAACATGTTCTTTTGATTTGAAATCTGGTGCTGTTATTGAGTAGAATACTCATTTACTTGCTTTATACTTAATATCATAAGATCAATAGTAACACTTACAAATTACACATAAATAATTAAGGCAATTTGTATGTAGAGATAATGCTTGGAAATTACCAATGTTGGTTTAATCTGTAATAGGAAGGGGAAACAAGGAAAAAACTAATTCATACAACGACTTAAGATTTGAAGGAAAATTACAGAAATAATCAATCATATTTCCAAAGAAAAATGAGTTATGAGCAGAACCACTGCCCAGCTTAGACATTTAGGGACATTTATTTCAACCAACATTTATTGAGCACTGTTAGATGCCAGGTTCTGGGAGATTCTTTGCTTCACATGGCCCTCTAGCCCTATCTGCTTTGTCTTAGAAGACACAATCCTCATTAAGGCTTAGGTCTGTTTTATCTGCGGTGATGGGTGGGGATACACCTAGGCCTGTCACATTCACACAAATTATCACTAATGACACATCAAGTCTTAATGGGACAAACAATTACTAAGTCAAAAATCTAAGGTAAGGGTCTCGACAGGCTGGCAAGGGAAGATTCAGCAAATCTGGGCAACACCACAAAGCTTTCTTACCCAGTGAGATAGAAGCATGAAGTGGATTGGTTAATAGAAAATTATTTAAAATAACTATTCACAAAAGAGGTATACACATGTGCTTTTATTTTTTATTACATTTATTTACAATCTTTTGGTTGTCAGGCCCAAGACTTTTCTTTGGGTAAACATCCAAGAGCAGACTCTCTGTCTTTCTTGCATCAACCATACTTAGAATGTATTATCTAAGATTTCTAGTTTGTGGCTTCTAAAAGTAGAACAAGGACTAGAGACCTTTAAAGGCAACTTGACCTCACAGAATCTCCCCTTGGATTTCAAGTTTTTCATGACTTTTCTTCTGTTATTTCAGAGTCATCTAATGCACATCTATTTTGAAAGTGTTTTTAAGTCTTCGAAAATATTGAACTAATTTTCATGTTTTTTTTCCTAGTTCATATTTTACCATTTTTGGAAAGAGGTAAATTACATAATTATAAGAACAGTTCAACCAGCATAGCAGGTTTAATTGCTAACAGGGTTGACTTGTGGTAAGGCTTGTAAGAGCAGAAGTGCATGGGTATGCGGAAGTTGTATACTAGTGGCAAGCATTCAGTAAGTTGTGGGTATCAGTCAGTATTAACAAAGGGAAAGCAAAGCATCGATTAGTCCAAATGAAGGACTCAACTCATGATGTCCAATGCAAGATGCCACAATGCAATTACTTCAATAGAGAAACTCAGTAGTCTGCAGTCTTCTATCAAGGTCAACTCTTAGAGCTAGCTCAGCTTTCCTGGGTCTTACGAGTTAGAGTTTGCTTATAGGAGCTCTGATTTCCCTGAAAGAAAAATATTATCTTTATTTAGGCTGAAATCTTCAGCGTGACAAAATAATCTTCTGGGTGCCTCAGAAATATGCTTGGGGAGCTTTTGCAGTTTATTGCTGAATGTTTGTCCTCAAAACACATGTTCATTTCATAATTATTATATTCAGACTGTGTCCATAAGAGATAACACTGTTGACCCTAAATTTAGAAATATTTGGTGTTTGGGAACACCAGAATAGCAATATAAATATAAAATATTTGCAGAAATATTGTTCATAATATCTTTCTAGACCATAAAAACCATTGTTGTGTTTTCCAGTTCAGTAAATTAAATACTAATAACCTTTTCTACCATGCTTCCTGAAAGCTTTTCAACATGACAAAATTCCAAATTGCGGAAGCTTTTAGGCAGCAAATTTTTAAACAAAATATTCAGTATTTATCATCAAGTAAATTCTCTAAGAACCGAGCATGATGATGTGTGCCTGTAATCCCAACTACTCACGAGGCTGAGGCAGAAGAATGGCTTGAGCCCAGGAGTTTGACAGCAGCCTGGGCAACATAGCAAAGCCCCACTTGATAAAAAGTAGGAAAATTCCCTAAAGAAACCAGAAGTCATAAAAGTTTCCTGATGAAAATATGCTTCATCCATTATATGATTCATAAAAGCTTGTGAATCTCTGGTTCCCAGAAGGTAATCAATCAAGCCCATTATATACAAAGTGTTCCAGTTTTTCCTTAGCGCTCTAAAGGAGCTTATGTTTGTTTTTACATTCCAATAAGCTAAAAGAGCACATACATATACTTTTAATGCTGTCAACAAGATTTACTGCCATTTTTAAATGGTCTTTTAAAAGATTTGTCTAAGTGAGTGAAATCTTCCAACTTAGAGCCATTTTTTTAATTGAAATAAAAGCCAAAAGATATATTTTCTCTTTAAGCATTAAATTTCCTTAAACATCATTGAGTTCAATGTCTAACATATAATTTTAATAAGTCATTATTTTATAGAATTAAAAGTAAAGCAGTAATTTTCTGAGGTACACAATAATGTTTTGGGTTCACATAATATAGAAGTTTAACTGTAATAAATGCTGACTAAATGCCAGGATTGTTTCTGTGTGTAAATGTAGTGGACAAATACATTCATTTAATAGCTAAAGGATGTGGGGCTTAACGCCTAGGTGATGGGTTGATAGGTGCAGCAAACCACCATGGCACACATTTACCTGTGTAATAAACCTGCATGTTCTGCACATGTATACTGGAATCTAAAATAAAATGAAATTTAAAAAAATTCACTCAACAAGCACTAATAAAGCATTAATAAATGTACAGACGGTAATAAGTCTATTGGAAATGGTATCACACTGTGTGACTTTTAGCAATGTGTTGTAATTTCTGTTATTCAAGGATTATTTTCAGCATTTTTTACCTCAACTTTTTGTGATGTTTAATATTGCTCACAATACCCTCCTTGAGATACTGCCATTCCTTTATTTTCATTACATGGCATTTTCTTTTTTTTTCTTTTTTTTTTAGACAGAGTCTCGCTCTGTTGCCCAGGCTGGAGTGCACTGGTGTGATCTCGGCTCACTGCAACCTCCACCTCCCGGGTTCAAGCAATTCTCCTGCCTCAGCCTCCTGAGTAGCTGGGACTACAGGCAGCCATCACCACACCCGGCTAATTTTTGTATTTTTGAGTAGAGATGGGGTTTCGGCATGTTGGCCAGGCTGGTCCCTAACTCCTGACCTCGCGATCTGCCTGCCTCGGCCTCCCAAATTGCTGGGATTACAGGCGCGAGCCACCACCCCTGTCCATACATTGCATTTTCATGATTCTTTTCTTAAACAATGACTATCCATTCTCATTCTCCAATCTGAACCATTTTCCCAGCTCACACTTCAATTGTTGCTGCTCTTAGGGTTCCTTGCATCCTTGGACTTCTTCCCTTCTCTGGTTTACCTTAGTGATCTTATTCATGTTAACAACTTTTAACTACTACAACACCAAAATCTGTATCTTCAGCTTCTTCTTCTCCAGGGTAGTATTCCCAGCTCTCTATTAGAAGCTTCAACTATCTTATTCCAAATAGGTCATTTTTTTTCTGTAATAACACTGCATAGCTCACATAACTTACAAGGACAAATATTTATTTCTTGTTTATGTGTTCTGAGGGTCAGCTGTGGCAGCTCTTCTCCAGATTATTTTGAGATATAATAACTATGGGGATGATGGAAGAAGTAGTTCCTGGGTTATGATGATGTCCTTATGTTAGAGAGTAAGAGCACTCATGGGGAGTGGTTTCCATTAACACCTCTGCTTGAAACTGGAACACCAAATTTCCTGCCCTCATTTCACTGGTCCAAGAAAAACCACATGGTCAAGCCCCAAATCAATGGAGCAAAGAAGTATACTCTATCCACATTAACACAGGGCAAAATATAGGAAAGAATAAAAAATTATAAACAAGTTAAACAATCTTCCAAACAGGTACACCTAACAGCAGTAGGTTCATATTGATACTTATCTTTCCAAAATACCTTATATCACCCGGTGATTCCTGTTACTACTTTATCATATTCCCAGTTGCCCAAAATGAAAAGTTAGAAGTAATCCTCTGTTGTTCTGTTCACTACACGTTAAATCAGTCAACATTCCCTCCATACTTCTATCTCCTAAACATCTAATGTCAATGACCATTTCTTTCTGTCCTCACAACCACTGTAGTATTTCAGGATCTTGTCATCCCTCACAAAACTATAATAATAATATGTTGTATTTAAAGGAATCTGCTATATGAGATTGACCTCAAAATCTCAGTGGCTTGAGACAACAGAAATTTACTTTTCACCCACAAAATGTCCAAATAGGTTTTGTAATGTCACAGGTGGTTCTCCTTCAAATGATGACTGAGCAACCCAGGCAACATCCAACTAGTGGTTCTATCATATCACATATTGCTTCCTACAGGTAAAGAATGTGCAGAATTACATGTCGATGGGTTTTGTGCAGCAGGCCTGGACATAACACATTGCACTTCTATCTACTTTCCTTTGGCTGGAACTCATTTATATGGTTTTATCCACCTTAAAAAGAGGCTAGAATATAATCTAGTGTGTGTTTGAGAGAAAGAGAAAATGGGTTCGGTGAACATCTAACAGTCTCTGTTTCAATCTTTCAGCTGATCTTTTTGCTAGCAGGAATGGCCACCAGTATCAGAATACTCTATCTAAGGCACAAATTCAATCTATTGCCTTGCATAAAACCTTTTCATTACTTTGCAATGATTGAAAATAAAACCAAAGTTTTTCACAAGGTGGACAAACTATTTCATGTGAAGACAACCTATTCTTCAGTCACACTGTTACTTTCAGTTCCATGAAAATAACACAGTCTCTCTCCTGTTCTGTTGCCATAGCCAGCCCTGTACTATTTTTCCTTCATTGACTACTTACTTATCGTTAAAGCTTAATTCACAAACAGCAGCTTGTCTATGAATTTCTTCATTTCTGTTTTAGTAGTCATTTAGAAGTGCCCAGTCTTCCTTTTATTCCATTTATTCTGCACATTTATTTGCCATGTCAACTACAACACTCTACATACTTACAACCTCTCCTTTCCTATTACTGTTTTATTAACTAGAAATAAGTACAGGGCTGGCATTAATACATAAGATTATTATTTATCAATCCAGCAATAAGGAATACAACCAAGCCAATACTATAATATTGTAGTGACAAAATTCAGCTAATCTTCTAGAGGGAACCAATTGACAGAAACCTTCAAAAGACCACATGCAATCCACAATTTTACCAGGCTATTCAGAAAGGTATAGGCTACTTGACTTTCTAGATTCTTATTCCTTATTCATGAAAGTTTGGAAAGAGTGATACAATAATTCTAATCATTTCACATAAATTGAACTCTTTTCATTTCATCAGTGAAAATCATTGACATGTGTTGATCCTAATCCCCAGTGTGACGGTATCAGTTGGTAAGACATTTTGGCAGTGATAAGTTTGAGATCAGTATAAGAGTTAAAGAAAGAGGAAAGAAAAACGAAACGCGGCTTAACAGTCAAATACTTTTAGAGACAAAACCCAAGAGGGGCTTCTGATTGATTTCAGTCAGGAGGGCTTTCTTTTACAGACTAAGAGTATATATTGGTTTTAGGGTGAGGGAGCTTATTACAAGCTTGGAATGTTTCTGTGTTGGGAAGAAGTTTTATGGCGGGGTTGGAATGTCTCTGGGCAGAGGGGAGGTTATCTTGGGGCTGACATCTTTCTGGCCAGATGGGGGTTATCTCAGGGCTAGCATGTCTCTGGTCCAGGAGGAGTTTGGAATGTTTATGATTGGAGCTGTTATATGTGGTTTATGGTCATGCTGACCTTAGCCATTAGGCTGATGTCCTTTGGATTTAGGTGGTATTTGATTAAGGTGAATTTTAAAATGACAGTGCTTGTCCAAGATGGTGATACTCCTGCTCTGTCAATCAGTGCTCTTATAAGAGCCTGAAAATACCAGAGTTCCCTGCTTCTGCCAAGTGAGGACACGGCAAGAAAACAGCCGTCCATGAATCAGGAGCAGGTCCTCATCAGACATCAAATCTGTTGGTGCTTCGATCTTAGACTTTCCAACCTCTAGAACTGTGAGAAATAAATTTCAGTTGTTTGTAAGCCACCCTGTCCATGGTATTTTTTATAGCATCCCCAAATGGACTAAGACAATTTTCTTAAGCATTTACTGTGCTAATTAACAACTAACTAGGGTTAATTACAGGTAGTTACATTAAAGCCTTTGGAGTGAGGGCTTCTGACTAGTGTTCAAAGGCTATCAAACCACCCCTAGATTGTCTCTGATTAGGACACTTTAGATAAACGAAATGTCAACTAACTTCCCCTAAGGTAAGGCCCAAGAAGAGTTTTCTTCAAGAATGTGAACCAAAATTTTGGTTATAAGAAAATATATCCGTAAACATTTATACTGCTAAAATAACCAAGCAGTAGCAAAGATTATCTAAAAAAAATTCAGAGAGGGATTCCAGGTTTTGCTTTGCCCAGTCATGATGTGAACACATTCAACCTAGTTAGCTATCTCACTGAAAGCATCAGCGAAACCTCACACGCTGACCTAAAAAACATGAGATCATTTTAAAACTGTTTTTAGTTCTTAATGATTCTTTTCATGTTTTGGAAAAGAGCAATAGGTTTGCAAAGTCACTTTTGCAACTTGGCTTAAATGAGGAAATACACAATTATTGGTGCCTTAATATTCTTTCAATGAGGATTCCATTCTGATTTATTATTTATTTCCCATAAACATAAAATGTACCAACAATAGAGACAGAACACCACTTTTCTGATAAAACTTCTTTTCCTTATATGAAAGAATGTCTTCTGGCCAGGAGCAGAGGCTCAGATCTGTAATCCAAGCACTTTGGGAGGCCGAGGTGAGCAGATTGTTTGAGCACAGGAGTCCGAGACCAGACTGGGAAACATGGTGAAATCCCATCTCTATAAAAATACGAAAATTAGCCAGGCGTGGTGGTGCATGCCTGTAGTCCTAGCAACTCAGGAGGCTAAGGTGGGAGGATCACTTGAATCCAGGGTGTTGAGGCTGCAGTAAGCCATGACCACACCACTGCACTCCAACTTGGGCAACGGAGTGAGACCCTGTCTCAAAAAAGAGAAGAGAGGGGAGGGGAGGGGAGGGGAAAGGGTGGGAAGGGGAAACAAAGAGAAAAGAAAAGAAGAGAAAAGAAAAAAAAAAAAGAAAAGAGAAAAGAAAGAAAAGAAATTCTTCTGCTTCCAGTTGTTAGGATGTGAAAACACAATAATAAGAGAAACCTGGACAAAATAAGAACCATACTTTTCTGTGGAGCTAATGAAAAGCAACAAACACAAAAAAACACTTAAAGAATAACATTCTAGAAAGAAGTAAGATTTTCCAGAGATGAGTAGAGAGCCACAGCAGTTCCCATGCCTCTAGGCAGCTGCCTCCTCTGAGTACAAACAGAATAGCAGAGCTATCATAGGTGAAGAATCCAGGGAATGAAGGAAGCAGCCTTGCCTCAGATGACAGTGTGAGCTGGACAAACAGACCAAATCTACAAGACCCCTAAACGCAAAATCAAATTGTTTGACCTCACAATTTCAAACTCTAACCCTCCCTTTCAATTTTGTCATCTATATATATATGGCAATAAAAAAGGGTCAGGTAGCATAATCCTGCACATTATTATGATTGGATTTGACAGCCTGCCAAAGTTGAGAAAGAATTAATCACATAATATTTGACAGTGCAGCCCAACTTTCAAAATGCAGCCAAGATCAAAAGTGCAATGGTACAGAACACTGGGGCTTGGGCTAAACATAAAGCACTGAGAAATTCCATCTAGTCAAATGGAGGACCACCTTTCAGGACTAATGCCCAAACTATGGATTTAGCCCTTTTCCCTTCCTATCCTGTCATGGGGCCTATTGTAAAGAGTCATGCAATGAAATAACACTGAGATATTAAAGACTTGTGATCAACTAATGCGTTAAGTCTCTGAAGTGTATTTGCCATAATATCACATCCTGGAAAAATAAACTCTAGTTATTAAACTGAAGACACTACTGCAGGACTGAAAGGGAGATTGATGTGAATGAAGGGATGGAGATAATTTCTTTAAATACCCCAGAAATCCCATTATATAGGCTCACACAGAAGCCTGAACAAGGAACAAAAGTTGGGGAACACAGGTAGTTGGTTTTCAACTTGTTATAAGAAAGAGCTTTCTAGTAACATCAAAACCAAATTAATGATAAGAACTATTATTTAATGCAAGCTACTATGTACCAGTTACATTCTGTACATAATTTCATTAAATCTTCATAATGACCCTTTGTAAACTGCCTCACATCACCCCTGAAATGCGAAGCCAGACAGTCTGATGCTGGAACCACTGTTTTGGTAACCATGTCATACTCTTTATACCTCTAACAAATAGGATTAGTCAGCAGTAGGACCAGATGCTTCATGAAACTGTATTATTAAATCTCACTCAAATTAATAAATCAGTTCTCTATACCTGCCATGTACAAAGAATATAATACATTTCAACTGATTAAATTCCTTGTCCTTAAAAACAAATGGATTTAAAAGTTATCTGTTAATATTTTATTCTGTAACTATCTTTATTTTGTGTAGTATTAAATTGACTTTATTTTAATTTAGTGTGATTGTTCCCATTTTTAAAAATAATTTATTAGAGAAAAAAATCATCCCTTAAATTAACAAATACAATATGATACTATGCAATGTATTTTTAACCATGGAAACAGATTATAAATATACTTTGAGAGAGAAAATTCAGATTGAGAATTATGTAACCTAATACTATTTTCTTATAAAATAAAAACTGTTAAATGTTATATCTAGAAGAATACCATTAGCATGAATTTGTTGCTTTCTCAATAAATTGGAATGACCTGAATGTCAGAATATATTATGTAGCATTCACTGTACTCTATCTCGTAATTAAGAATGAAAATCAGTATGCGCTTTAATGGACCATCTGTAAACATGAGATCAAAGAGAACCAATGAAAGTAAAACTAAGATCCTCAGAAAGAGCCTCAGATTCTCAAGCTTGCCATGAAGTGTGCGACTCACTGTTCCATTGAGGATCCTTAGCCTTTGGGTTTTCGTGTACAGCACCAAGGAAATGCTGAAAAATCTAAAGTGTTGTGGATCAAATGAAAAAGGACTTGTGGGAAATGGAGAGAGAAATGATGAGGCTGCTTCTCCATCTGAAATCTTAGCATATGATTTTCCATATTTTTTATTTTAAAAAATGTACTTGCCATTTAGATAATCTCAAATATGTTCTTTTAAGGCGGTCTAGATTTTTGCTGAGCTATCATGACTAACTGAGTAATTGTTAAAAGTAGACACACACTAAGTGGACAAGAAATTTTAGACATTTTATCCATCCTCCATAACACAAATGTACAGTATAATACGCTATGTTATTTAGATAGGATAACTCTTATTGGCTTCTTTCTTCCCATAAAGTTATATAAGAAAAAAAAGCCTTTTTTTTTCTTTTTTGGCTCATTAGGAGCACTCTCCAAGTAAATCAAAGAATTCAGTTCTGAGAGCCATTCTTCTGCCATGCTCTCACTGAGAGTTGGCAGTGCTAGGTCATGTCAAGATTGAGGAATAACCTCACAATGCCTGTTTCTGGGGCAGCCACAGAATTTAACCTGCCAGGTTATAGGCAGGATTCTTCAAATTCATAGCCTTAAAACGGAAAGATGACCAGGATTTAAAGATCGTGTTTGTAGGTGTAAAAGCTAAAGAAAATATTCTTTACCAACTCTATCCCTTTTTTATCTTTTTTATATTAAAAGATATAATTTATACCCCATAAGTTAAAAAAATTATAGCATTTAATCTTGATATTTATTTATGGGTAAATAGTATATATTATATACTGCATATAGTATGATACATATTATAAATGTTAAATGTACATTTTAGAAGACTCTAATAAAGATGAATAATAAATACCCTTTAATTTTAATTGTTAATGCTATAATGCATTTCCTTTCACTAACATTCATTATGTTATTACTATGTTTAATGACAGTAATGTGATTAAATATGCTTCCTTATATTTTAAATATGTATTTAATATTTTGTGATGCAGAGATATACAAATCAGTTTCTAAGGTTAGCTTACATAAATATTGGGTTGAAATGACTGCAAATGTATTTCAAAAGATTCACATCCAGAAGGAGGCGGAGCATGGCCAAATGAAACCCTTCCGTGATCCTCCCCCTACAGGAACACCAAATTGAACAACTATCTATGCAAGAAAGCACCCTTATAAGAACCAAAATACAGGTGACCAATGACAGCACCTGGTTTTAATGGCATATTAAGGAAAGAGGCACCACAGACGGTGAGAAAGACAGTTTTACATTGCCTACAGCACCCTTTTCCCATCCCCTGGCAGCACAGCACAGAGAGAACATCTGTGTACTTGGGGGATGGTGAGTAATTGTGGGACTCCGCATTGGAACTGACTGCTACCTTGTCACAGTGGAGAGCAACACAAGGCAGAATTCTACTGATGCCCACAGAGGAAGCATTTAGATCATTTCTGGACTAGAGAGGAATCCTCTACCCCAGCAGTAGGAAACAGATTTCCAGTTAGCTCCACCAATTGACTAAAGTGACCTAGGGCCTAGAATAAATTTGAAAGGCGGTCGAGCCACAAGAAAACTGGGGGCAAGTCCTGGTGCTACACTGGGACCACAGCCAGTGGACTTGGGGCGAACGTGACCCAGCGAGATGTCAGCTCTAGTGGCCATGGGAGTGCTTGTGTCACCCATCCCCCAACCGTAGGCAGCCCAGCACAGAGAAAGTGACTCCTTCTGTTTGGGGGAAAGTGAGGGAAGAGAATGAGAAACTTTGCCTAGTAATCTAGGGAGTTCTCTTGGATCTTACACAAGCCCACCAAAGCTGTACCTCTACCAGGCTACAAAAATTACAGCGTTACTGGGCTTGGAGTGCCCCCTAGTGCAATTATGGCTACAGTGACCAATGACTTAAATCACAATACCCAATTTTTTGTTTGTTTGTTTGTTTTTGTTTTTTTGGAGACGGAGTTTCGCTCTTGTTGCCCACGCTGAAGTGCAATGGCGCGATCTCGGCTCACCACAACCTCTGCCTCCAGAGTTCAAGCGATTCTCCTGCCTCAGCCTCCTGAGTAGCTGGGACTACAGGCATGCGCCACCACACCTGGCTAATTTTGTATTTTTAGTAGAGACGGGGTGTCTCCATGTTGGTCAGGCTGGTCTCAAACTCCCGACCTCAGGTGATCCGCCCTCCTCGGCCTCCCAAAGTGCTGGGATTACAGGCGTGAGCCACCGCGCAAGGCCCACAATACTCAATTATTTGAATACCTAGAAATCCTTCTCAAGAAGGACAGGCACAAACAACTCCAGACTGTTTGTTAATATTAGAATACCTGACTCTTTAATGTCCAGAAATTGATGAATATCTACAAGTATCAAGAACATCCAGGAAAATATGACTTCACCAAATGAACTAAATAAAGAATCAGCCACCAATCCTGGAGTGGCAGAGATGTGTGACCTTTCCGGCAGAGAATTCAACATAGCTGTTTTGAGGAAGTTCAATGAACTTCAAGATAACACACAGAGAGGGAAATCAGAATACTACCAAAGAAATTTGACAAAGAGATTGAAATATTTTAATAAAAATCAAGCAGAAATTCTAAGGCTGAAAAATTCAATTGACAAACTGAAAAATGCAACAGAGTCTCTTGACAGCAGAGTTGATAAAGCAGAAGAAAGAATAAGTGAGATTGAAGACAGGCTATTTGAAAATATACAGGCAGAGAAAAAAAGTAAAAACAATAAGAAAGAATAAAGTACACCTATAAAATTTAGAAAATTGCTTCAAAGGGGCGAATATAAGAGTTATTGGCCTTAAAGAGGAGGTAGAGAGAGAGAGATTGGGATAGAAAGTTTATTCAAAGAAATAAAAGAAACCTTCCAAACCTAGAGAATGATATCAGTATTCAGGTACAAAAAGGTCATAGAATACCAGAGTCTTATTTAACTCAAATAAGACTACCTGCAGGCATTTAATAATCAACCTCCCAAAAATCAAGGATACAACAGGGATTCTAAAAGTGGTAAAAGAAAAAAATAATAACACACAAAGGAGCTCTGATATGTCTGACAACAGGCTTCTCAGTGGAAACCTTATAGGCCAGGAAGGACTGGGATGACATATTCAAAGTGCTGAAGGAAAAATAACTTTCATTCTAGAATATTATATCCAGCAAAAAATATCCTTCAAACCTAAAAGAGAAATAAAGACTTTCCAAGGCAAACAAAAGCTGAGAGATTTCATCAACACCAGAACTGTCCTACCAGAAATGCTGAAGGAAGTTCCTCAATCTGAAAGAAAATGATGTTAACAAACAATAAGAAATCATTTCAATGTATAAAACTCATTAATAATGGTAAGTACACAGAATACTCTAACATTGCAATTGCAGTGTGTAAACCACTGATATGTTGAGTAGAAAGACTAAAAGATAAATATCAAAAATAACAACTACAACTTTTCAAAAGGTAGTATAAAAAGATATAAATAGAGACAACAATAAGTCAATGGCAGAAAGAGAATGGAGTTAAAGTATAGAGTTCTTCAGCTTTCTCTTTCTTTGTTTGTTTGTTGTGTTTTTTTTCTTATAACCAGAGTTAAGTTGTCTTTCGTTTAAAATAATTGGTTATAAAATATTATTTGCAAGCCTCATGGTAACATCAAATCAAGAAACCTACAATAGATCCACAAAAAATAAAAATCAAGAAACTAAAACATGCTACCAGAGAAAATCACCTTTATGTAAAGGAAGGAAGGAAGGAAGGAAGGAAGGGAGGGAGGGAGGGAGGGAGGGAGGGAGGGAGGGAGGGAGGGAGGGAGGGAAAGGGGAAGAAGGGCCATAAAATAACAAGAAAACAACAAAATGGCAGTAGTAGGCCCTTAAATATCAATAAAACCACTAAATATAAATGGACTAAACTTTACAATCAAAAGACTGACTGAATGGATAAATAACAAGACCCAACTATATGCCACCAACAAGAATGTCACATTGCTTATAAAGACACTCGGCCAGGTGCGGTGGCTCATGCCTGTAATCCCAGCTCTTTGGGAGGCGAAGGCAGGGCGGATCACGACGTCAGGAGATCGAGACCATCCTGGCTAACATGGTGAAACCCTGTCTCTACTAAAAATACAAAAAATTAGCCAGGCTTGGTGGCAGGCACCTGTACTCCCAGCTACTCGGGAGGCTGAGGCAGGAGAATAGCGTGAACCCAGGAGGCGGAGCTTGCAGTGAGCCAAGATCGTGCCACTGCACTCCAGCCTGAGTGACAGAGCAAGACTCCGTCTCGAAAAACAAAAGACACTCACAGACTGAAAATAAAGGGGTGACAAAAAATATTTCATGAAAATGGAAACCAAAAAAGAGCAGATGTAGTTATATTAGATGAAATAGACTTCAAGACAAAAACTGTAAAAGAGACAAAAATGTCATTATATAAAGATAAAGTGGTCGATTCAGCTAGAGGAAATCACAATTGTAAATATACGTGTACCCAACACTGGAGCACCCAAGTATATAAAGCAAATATTATTAGATCTAAAAAGAAAGATAGATGCCAATGCAATAGCAGCTGGAGATCCTGACAACCCAATGTCAGCATTGGACAGATCATCCTGATAGAAAATCAAAAAAGAAACATTAGACTTAATCTGCACTACAGACCACATTGACTTAATAGACACTTAAAGAACATTGAATCCAATAGCTGCAGAATACACATTCTTCTCTTTAGCACGTGGATCATTCTCAAGGACAGACCATATGTTAAGCCATAAGACAATTCTTAAAGAACATCAAAAAATTTGAAATCATATCACATATCTTCTGTTACCACAATTGAGTGAAACTGGAAATCACTAACAAGAGGAACTTTGGAAACTATATAAACATATGGAAATTAAACGGTGTGCTCCTAAATGACCAGTGAGCTGAAGAAGAAAGAAGATGGATATTTAAAAAAATTGTTTAAACAAATGAAAATGGAAACACAGCCTACCAAAACCTGTGGGATACAGCAAAAGCAGTACTAAAGGGAAAGTTTATAATAAGTGACTACATCAAAAAAGTTGAAAAACTTCAAATAAATACCCTAAGATGCATCTTAAAAAAAACAGAAAAACAAAAGCAAACCAAACTCAAAATTAGTAGAAGGAAAGAAATAATAAAGATGAGAGCATAAATAAATGAAACTGTAACAAAAAATACAAAAGATCAATGAAAGAAAAGTAGGTTTATGGCTTGGGAGGGTCAAACCCCCAGATCTGTTTATTCACAAGATTGAAATACACAGCTGTGAGCTCTTTGAAAACTGCTTATTGCTTATTTATTAAACTCTGGAGTGTTGATTTGTGTGTCATGTTTGACTTTGAAGGCTGAAATTAACTACATACTCTTAAGAGTGTAATGGTGAAATAAATAATTTCAATTATTGGAATCATTAATTCCATTTCTTTAGAGAGCATAAGTTTCACATATGGAGCCTGTGAAACACAAACGTACACCCCTGAGCCTATTCTCGAGAGATTTTGATTTAGTGAGTCTAGGAAGGAGGATAGCAATACACATTTTTACCACTTTAATACTCCGATAAAAATCAATGCCAAGCCCAGAAGTGCCCACTCTTCAATGAACCTTTATTTACTCTCAGGACAATTCCAGAGGCCAAAGGCAGCAAAGGATATCTTTTGGGGAAATTTCTCTAGACTTGTCTTCCTTCTGTCTTTGCAAGAACTCTTTTTGTTGGTTCCCAAGCTCCAAGCCTTCACATTTGCCTTCTTTTTTTTTTCTTTGTTTATATTGCCTCATTTGGATTCAGAATGCTTTTTAGAATGTTGATTTTGGTTTTGACCTAGCAATCTATAAGATGCTCTTTCTAAAATATCTCCAAGCACACATACTACAAAAGAGCCCCATAAAGCTAGACTTTCTTCCCCTATACTAACTCCATTCCAAGGAGGGAATTCAGACAAATGCTTCTCTCTAAGGCATCTGAAAATAATATGTAGACACAGGGGAAGATTTTTTTAACTGATGTAGATGTATCCTTTGGATGTTCTGCCAGAAAGTTCTTCAGCGGCTACATAACTCCCAGGAAATAACTAGTTTTCCAGTACCCCGTCACTCTGAGTTAAACTCTTACAGACTTTTTAGTGAGCAAAAATTTCAGGTTTCTTTGGAGCCCACTGAAGATTGAGAAAAGCAAAACTGTCAATGCGGTGGTGTATTTTTAAATTTTCCTCAATCATTCACTTATTAAGTTTCAGTTCACAAATATGTATTTAGTACTAAGTGTCAAGCATAAATAATTAATATGACATAGAGGGGAAAAGTGAGATAAATAATAATTATGCAACATGACAAGAACTGTATTAGAGAAATAGGCAAACTGTGATGTGAGATGACCTTTTTCTTAAATTACATGTTTCTTTCAGGTATCATTGAGATAAAAAGAGATGGTGGTGATTATTTGTACTATTTACCTCTGTTTCTGAAGGATTTTGTGACTGCGTAATTTACTACTCATCAACTTTATTTCTATTCTATTATTTTAGTAACACAGTAATATGCTTAATTGATCATTAATTTCTGTTCTGCCATACCTGATACAAAGTAGCATAAAGCTCTTTAGTTTTTATCCTCAGAGCTGTTATTTTAGGATTTTTAGATTCCATAAATAATTCATTATATTATTCTTCTCTTCGGTTTTGCTCTTAGAACTGCCATAGAGTATGATCTATATATTTCTTTTTTAATTCTTCTGTAGAGCATGGAGTCATTTATGTTGCTAAGAAAAGACATTTCACTTGGAATACAGTCCCAGATCCACTTACTTGAACTTTTAACCATAAATGGCAGCGTATTGGTGACTTTCTGGACGTGAGAACTGGCACAAATAATTTGAATTTTTCTTCAAATTAAAAAAAAAAGCGAGACAACAAATTCCTTTTCCAATTTTACCTTTTGACATATACAAATAGAATCCTAGGAGCTTGTATTGAACAGGCCTTAAAAGGACATTTATTTCATTTAGCTATGAGAGTATCAGGAAAGTAGATTCTACAGATCACAAGACCAAAGTGATTGATTGGTTGCTAAAAGCATCGCCACTTTCACTAGAAAATGCTTAAGTTCCTATTTCCTATAATCTAGTTATAAGAATGTGCCTCAGATAGAATTGACATTGAAGGATATACCAATAAAAAGAAAAACTTCTGACAATTTGATTTATATGTGAGCTTGCACTTAGTGAACTAGGAAAGAGAGATAAGTAACTTGCATTATTTTCTGAAAATCAGTCACTAGATTTCACTGTTGTCTAAAAGGAATGAAAAGAGCACACTAACCAACACAAATTCTGTTTTCAGTGCAAAGTAGATGATAGAAACAGTTTCTTCTAAATGTTGGTAGGAAACATCTGATTATAGAGAGAAAGAATGAAATTGATGTGGATACAAATGAAAATTGTATTACACAGAGCCATGTTGATGTAACTATCCATTCCTAAAATCACTCCTTTTCACTTGTAGATTGCCATGTCAAGTCAAAGAATGAGTGCTTAGTGAAAAATCTATTAAAGTACAAAATCAAGACAAAATTATAGTATTACAAGTATAGATATTTGATTGCTCAGAATTATAAATATCACCAAAAGCTGTGGTTAAATTAAATCAGGCATTACCAAGCATTTAGGTCAATCACTTCATTTTATAGGGAAAAGACAAGTGAAAGCTTTGAGTTATTGACTGTAGGGAAGATGTATTACAATAAGAAATATTTTCACATATTCTGCCAACTGTTGGTTGGTTGCTGTGATGGTTAATATTGAGTGTCAACTTGATTGGATGGAAAGATGCAAAGTATTGTTCCTGGGTGTGTCTGTGAGGGTGTTGCTAAAGGAGATTAACATTTGAGTTAGTGGGCTGGGAAAGGCAGACCCACCCTCAATGTGTGTGGGCACCATCTAATCAGCTGCCAGGCAGAGGAATGTGGAAGGATTAGACTGGCTGAATCTTCTGGCTTCCATCTTTCTCCCATGCTGGATGTTTCTTGCCCTCGAATATCAGACTCCAAGTTCTTCAACTTTTGGACTCTTAGACCTACCCCAGTGGTTTGCCAGGGTCTCTTAGGTGTTCAGCCACAGACTGAAGGCTGCACTGTCGGTTTCCCTACTTTTGAGATTTGGGGACTCGGACTGGCTTCCTTGCTCCTCAGCTTGGAGATGGCCTATTATGGGACTTCACCTTGTGATCATGTGAGTCAGTTCTCCTTAATAAACTCCCTTTCATATATACATCTATCCTACTAGTCCTGTCCCTCTAGAGAACCCTGACTAATACAGTTACATTCTTTCAAAATATTATTAAAATTCTAATAGTATGAATTAAAAATTCTTAAGATATTTTATAATGCAAATAATTTAATTCTCTTGAATAAGAAAAATTTTAAAAAGATGTAAATATTAAAAAATGTAAAAGTACTTTTAAATATGTCACTGCTCAAAAATGTTATTTATATTGTAGTGAGATATTTATTGCTTTCAAATCACTGTCTACCAGTGTTCTAAAAACTGCTAAGAGTTAGTTCATAAAAAATAACATAGACTCAAACTTCCTTATTACTGCCAAGTTTCCAAAAACTTTAATTTTGGTATATGACTCCTCTGCTTAAAAATTTTTATTATTCCCTATTTCCAACAGAGTAAAATCCATATTCTTCATCCCATATATAATTGTACATAATCTTAAGTCACATTACCAGCAGTTTTCAACGTTTATTTAAATGGTTGCAAACTCCACTTTATTTCTACTTCTCACCAAATCCACTTCACCACATTGGTTTTGCAGAAATGGCACGTAACAAAATCTGTTTCCATACCATTCCTGTGGTTGCACTGCTCACCTTATCAGGACCCTGATCTTCTTCAGCCAAGAGAACATTGGGTAGTTCTGTAAATGCTCTGCTTCCTGGAAGACTCTCCTGACCACATTACTGGATTATTGTAACAATGTTATCAATAATATTGTTATTTTAGCCACCATATATTCCTGTCTTGCTAGATATTACACCCAATTGGGACAAGAACTATATTTATTCTACTCAGTGTCTCAGAGGAATAAATTAATCTTTCCAATTGCTGACTCTGCAATTCAAATCAGCATTTATTTTCTGAGTTGTAAATTGTAAGTCTTCATCTCCCCATACGAAGGACTATAAAACAAAATATGTTAATCCAGGGAGAAGACCAAGAACAAGAGATGTTCTGATACACATATAAGATAGACCTGACTCTAAAACTAAGATGTTGGGGAGAAAAATTCCCTGTTTCTAATACTTAATCTAGAGAAAATAGGCAAATTGTAAAATAACAGATTGGAGGCATAAGAAACAGAGTAAGGAGACACAAACATAGAGCTCATCTATGGATTTTTCAGATCTCTACAAATTGTGCTTACCAGGAGAAGTAACTAAACACCTTCTGATCTACAAATACTGAACCATCTTAAAAGTTTTACATATAAAACTTGAATTCAGTTTTTTAAATCAACACAATGTAAGCAAATATTTTGAAACATTGAATAGTACAAAGGAGGAATCACCTTTTCCACACCTCTCACTTCCATCCCGCGCCTATGTGCAATCACTTCTCACCATTTCTGTTTATTTTTTTATTGTTATCCCCAAAATTCTGAGCTTCTTTCCTATTTCTTCATACACAAACTTTCAAGTTCGTATAGTAGCATCCTAATAAAATAAATGGGTTTTTTTTTTCACTTACAAGATGTCTCACCTTCCCCCCACCTTTTCCAAATACGATAATAGCTGGAAAATTGTAAAATCTATTTAATTTATATTTCTTATTCTATTAGCCGTAGACATTTTGTCTTGACTACTTATCTGCTTTATATGCTGAGATTATTAGCTTCAGCTTATTTCTATGTGTGCTTAAAAAAAGAAATTAAAACTGGCACATGGAAACATGCCTTAAGATGAAGTAAAAATAGAAAACAAAGTAAAAGACGTCTTGTGCTCATTCATAATAGTAGGTTTTTTATTTCTGATTTTGCAAATTGGCTGTTAAAGGAATGCAATGAAGAAAATTTATTTACCTAATATGATAATGTCCACAAAAAATTATAATTTTTATGTCTATGAGTATGAGATAGAAATAGTAAAACAACTCATTCCTTCCTAATTTTTATTTGTACTTTCAATGTGAAAAACTGTGTTATCTTTCTCTTTGTATATTTCATCAGTAACAGCGATTTCATATACAAAATACACTCAATATTTATATTACTCTGTCTTCTTTCAAATATAGCTACTCTGGAATTCAGAAAAAATACATATAAAAACACAAAGAAAAACATGTTAAGCCTACGCAATTGAGGGGATAGATGTGTTTTGCAGAGGAAAATATGATGCTGGATCAATAATTGAGGAGAAATTATATTACAAATATTACAAAAGAAAGAAAACATTGAGAGAATTATCTACATTTTCACCTCATCAGTCACTGCCTACAACTTGTGGCTAAATTTGAGTGAAAAGTTACTATCTAATCAATTCCAAAGCTTCTAAAAGTAGAAGACCTACTGTTATGTAAATCATCACCTGATTTCACAGTTAAATGTGTAAAAGTGAACAGTCTTTCACCAATTTTCTAGGCGACTGTGCTAAAGCTATCTTTAGAGAAATGAAATGTGACAGCAGTATAATTTCATTAGATATGTGGCCTATTTTAAAACCTGAATGGGGGTAGGGGAGGGAAATAAAAGGGCTATTGTAAAAATTTATGCAGATTATAATAAAGGCAAACAGAGTAGTAGAGAATTAGTATGTAACTGTCATAGCTGGTTTCCCAGGAGGCGAACTCTGAGATGTAGAGTAGTGCTCAAGAAGTGTATTACAACTTCATACATATTCTCAGAATCAACTTCTGGGATGAGAAGGGAAGGAGAGGAAGCTGTATTTGCAGAGGAAAAAGTTTTACTGATATGCATTTGTAACAAGGAACACTACAGCTGGAATCACCCTTCAGAGACTTCCTGAGTTGAAACAAAGACATCAAACTTTTTTCTCCTCAGGCTTCTCAGGGATGACTGAGACAGCAAACTTATAATCCTCTCCCCAGCCCCCACTTCCACATCAACCATGGGTTGGATTCAGGCTGCCCTGGGGAAGGGAGTTGTTGAGGTAAGTTAACAGGAGAAGGCCAATAATTGATCACTATCAGCAGGCATCATTCCCAGCAGCTGGGAGAGTAAGTCCTTCAGTTCTGAAAGGGGAACTGGACAGTGCATCACAGCATCTAATGCCATCTACTCTTTGGTCACTCAGATCCACTTCATGTAAGTTCAGGAAACAGCTCCTCCAGGATTCTGATAGTGCTCTTTTCTTGGGAAGAAACAGAACAGGGAGGTTTGTGGGATGAACTCTGGCATGCACAGAGTCTCACGACTATTACTCATCTTTTCCTTTCCCTGCCAACCATTCTAGATCCTGCTTGCCTTCACCTGGTGCCACTGCTGGACTAGGTGGCTCACCTGATGGGCATGAGCCAAATCCTCATTGTTGCAGGCTCTCAGCCTCTGGCCACCAGTTCTTTCTCAGGCAATGACTATTATACACATTTACCCTGAAAACTGGGCAAGAGAGTACCAAGAGACAACAAAGTGGATAGCTAGATGCCAAAGAGATGCCTCCATTCCCCCACTGTGTAATGACACCACGACTTCCTCCTAATAATCTGGGTGTATTATTTCTGCCAGGATGATGAATGCTCTTTAAAGTTGGCAACTTTTAATTTAACTCTTTTAGATGTTTTTCCGTCTCTGGGAACCAGGATCTCTAAATCTGCAGAAGCCATGATTGTGGCGCTAGAAAGTACAGATGATAGATAGCAGGAGAATGCTTACTTCTGCCCCTTAGCTCCCAGACCCATGTATTCTAACAATTGAAGACACAGCACCACACACTAGTCCTTGATTTAACTTGCATATTGCATCCTGGAGGATGGCAGCTCATCTTGCAGTGCATCATATTGGGCTTGTGCTTCAGTTGAGCCTCCCATGAACTGTGCCATTGCTCTATGATCCCTGCAGGTCCTGGGTGGCATAGTATGTGACAGAACCTGTAGACCTTTTGGTTCATATGTTCATTGCTAAACCTCCTTTCCTGTTAAGTAGGCTCTCTGACATGACATTGCATGGGATACCATATCAATGGATCAGACCCATGTCAGCCTTTGAATATGGGTTCTGGCTAAAGCCCCAAGAGTAGGAAAGGCAAACCTGGAGCTGAAAAATGTAACATATTTCCATCAAAATTAATTGTTTCTCCTCACGGTAGAAAAAGAGCAATGATGCCCACTTGCCACCAGGTGGCTGCTTCATCTTCTGAAGACCAAGGTCCTCCCTATCAGTTACCATTGTAGGCAGTTGGGACTTTTGGCAGCGGCAATGGCTAGATCAGATGTGCAGCAGTTGTCCCTTAAGTGCAAGTTTGCTTTCCAGAGTCTTCGTGGCCTGTGGTACAGAGAGAGGGAGACCACATTCACATAACTTTCCTTACAGTATATTGTTATAATTGTTCTATTTTCTTAGTGCTGTTTTTAATATCTTACTGTGCCTAATTTATAGACGAATCTTTATCATAGATATGTGTGTATATGAAAAAACAGTATATATAGGGTTCAGTACTATTCACAGTTTTAAGTATCCACTGGGGGCCTTGGAACATAGCCCTCACAGATAAGGGGGGACTGCTATAGTTAGGGGTGACCTGTGCTGTTGGACTTTATGTATATGGTCTCCATCTCTGCCAACAAGGTCACTGTTTCTGTGCCCACTGGGCCAGTGCTGGTGTGGCCAATCACCCAAGCTGGTAGGGTCAGCTGGCTGAGCCATTCATTCTCTTGGTTGTTCAGTGCTTCTTCCATCATGGGTGCTCTCTGGTTGGTGTTGACATGAGATACAAAGATCTTGCCATGGCTGTAACATTTCATTGTCCTCACTATGTACTACTACCAGATTCATTTTCCTCAAACACTGCTTTAAGTTATCCTCCTTGTTTAAAAGCATCAAAAGTGTTCCCCTTTTTCCTAAAGAAAAAATGAAACCAAAATTGTAAAACCTTCTCTAACCTTTTTCTAAGTAACCTCTCTACTCCATACACAAAATATCTATGAAAATCGGAATGGTCTACATATCATCCCCCACAAATACACAACTGGAATTGCTTCTTTTGTGATTTGCCCATACCATTTTACCCTTTTGAAAAGCTCTTCCTTCTGCTATTCATCTTTCAAAATGATCTAGATAAAAATCTACATGGTAATCTAAGATCCGGCAGTGACCTTTCTCCCCTCTAGATTTTATCTTGAGAATACTATGGTGCATAGAGCACCCTATTAAAAATTCTTTGCATATAATCTCTCAGCCACTCTTATATCATTGTTCTGCTTTGTAATTTACCTTCCCACACAATTAAGTCATTTTTCTAGTCTGTCTAAAGTGTAAATAATTTGAGGGAAGGTAGTATGTTGGTGCTGTATGCACTATAGTGCCCAGTAAATCCTGAATCAATGAATGTGAAAAAATACCTGCTGGAAGGTAAACATTTGTGCCACTTTCTTATTGAGAAAGAAGCCCTCCTAAATGCAGGATTTGTACCATCCTAGAAATGGCAGCACTTAACATAATGCCAAATTATGTTCCATTCTAAGCCTATTTGTACCAACAGGGGGTCTCAGTACATTCACTGTGTAAAAAGGGAAGCTAATTCTTACAGTGTGGGATTCATGCAGGTCTTTTTTGTAAAAAAGAAAGTAAAAGCTAATATGATACACATATAATAGCAATGAAAGCCTGGGTAGCTCATTACCGGCTAGAATCACCAGGTAAAACACCCCCAGTGGTAAGTAATTATTCAGTGACCACCAAGCATTGAAGGCAGCATGCTAACGAAATTTTATAATCATAGCCATATTCAAGTTAAGCACCAAATGCCTGAAGATCAACTAATTCATATGAAAGCATCTTCCTGTCTTCGTTGCCAAAATAATTGTGAATTTTACTTTTTTTTAAATTATCTTTTGTTTCTAAATTTTTCAAGAGTTGAAGCTATTGAGTTTATTACAGTTCACCACTCAGTCACATCCTTTTAATGCTGCTAGGAGTTCAGATCACATGACTCCACAAAATAACATTATAGGACCAGAATCTAGAGCAGTGACTCAACTAGGGGCGATTTTGCTGCACACACCACCACTCCACTGCAGCCAGAAGACATCTGGGAATGTCCAAAGACATTTTAGTTGTCACAACCTGATGGGGGAGATGCTTCTGGCATCTAGTGGGCAGAGGCTGATATGCTGCTAAATATTTAACATTGTACAGGACAGCCTCCCACAACAAAATATTTTCCTGCCTAAATATCCATATTGCTGAGGTATAGAAAACCTAATCTAAAATGAGGTCTTTTTTTTTTTTTTTTTTTTTTTTGAGATGGAGTTTCACTCTTGTTGCCCCAGCTGGAGTGCAGTGTCCCAATCTAAACTCCCTGCAACCTCTGCCTCCAGGGTTCAAGCGATTCTCCTGCCTCAGCCTCCCAAGTAGCTGTGATTACAGGGGCCCACCACCACACCCAGCTAATTTTTGTATTTTTAGTAGAGACGGGGTTTCGCCATATTGGCCAGGCTGGTCACAAGACATGCTTTTTTTTTTTTAGGTTGTTTTAGTCAAACGACCTAACAAAAGGAAGCGCATCTTTCCTCTAGAAGTAAGAGATTAAACTGTGGCTTCAGTTTAAAATTAATTTATTGTATATAAAGACAAGAATAGATTTAAGAGGCAGTGATAACAAAGTATCATCTAAACTTCTGTCTAGAAATTTTGTATTGTAGCCAAGGTAGATCATACCATAAAGCAATGTGGAATTAAAACCACAGCGAATTCTGCTTCAGTTTCTTTTACTCTATGGACTTTAAGAGTTGCAAAATGACTTTTATTACCACAGTCGAAATGACATGGCATATTTTGAAGTTATCTGCTTCCCCAGGGCTGGATATTATGCAAGACATTGTTACCATTGCCATATGGATCCTTTAAATGTATTCCAACCAAATGGTTTCTAGAACCTGCCGTACTGTAACTCTTTCTGTATTTACAGCCTTTTCATCTCTGCTTGCCTCTTTCATTCATCAAGTGCTCTTAGCCTGACTTTATGCTTTCAGTGTGTTTGAAGTACACAGATGTAGACCCAGCATCTGTCTGCTCTATTCTGTAACAGAAAGTGTTCTCTGCTGAAGTGACAACCCACAGAGTAACTACCATGAGTTAGTTTCCCAACAATTCACTAGGGCCTTTCAATAAAAATAGTTACATATTGTTCTCAAAATAAGAAGTGATATTTCTTCTAATAACAACAGAAAGGGACAGGTGGAGTCGCTAGTTTCCATTAGTAGCAAATTTTGCTTCATTAGTAGCAAATTTTCTCAAGGTTCATAGCACTAAGATATTTAAAGAGAAAACAGAAGGAGAAACACACCAAAAAAATTGTGTAGTGTGGCTCACCGTACACACAATGCCCATTAGTAGAAGCAGCAGCATTAAGACAGGAGCTCGCTCTGTCTCCCATTACTATTAATAATAATTAATGACAGGTAAGAAAACATTTCATGATATGGGGAAATCATATTGTTTTATATATGAGAAATTTGTATTGGATATAAAAATAAATGAGTTGTTGTGTTTCTCCAGTGAAAACAATAATAAAGTAATATTCAAACTAAAAACACATTCATTTTTATCCAAGTTTGTCATGCATTCTTTTTTCTTTTTTTTTTTTTTTTGAGATGGAGTCTCACTCTGTCACCTAGGCCAGAGTGCAATGATGCGATCTTGGCTCACTGCAACCTCCGCCTTCCTGGGTTCAAGTGATTCTCCTGCCTCAGCCTCCCAAGTAGCTGGGATTACAGGTGCCTGCCACCACGCCCAGATAATTTTTGTATTTTTAGTAGGGATGGGGTTTCATTGTGTTGGCCAGGCTGGTCTCTAATTCCTGACCTCAGATGATCCACCCACCTTGGCCTCCCAAAGTGCTAGGATTACAGGCATGAGCCACCGCCCCCAGCCTGTCATGCATTCTTATGCTAAATAGGGAGCAATGGTAGAATGTGCTGTATTTATTCATCTAGCATTTGTGGATGTACAGTGCATGAAACTGATAGGGAAGGCATCACCATGAAGAAGTATGAAGCAATTTTATTTTAACTTAACAAATGGCAAAATAACCAGATAAAGAGCGGAAAGAGCTAATTTTTCAAAAATCGAGATAATACCAGCTTTTAGTCATACAGTTTGATGAATCCCTAGATGTTGATGATAACTAAAATGGAAAATGGAATATCTTAGCAGGCCAGCACCTGAACTCTGTCAAAGGTGTGCTCGTGAATATTTGTAAGATATTTTTATTAGTGCTTGCCTCCGTTATAATGGTTGAAATTGCTAAAGGAACTTCAGCAAAATCAGAGAACATAAAATTTCCTATGGAAAGGACTCCTAGGATCCTAACTGTACTGTAGGTTTTAGGTGGTCACACAAAATACCTTAGAATTTCACCTATAATGGAAAAGGATTATTTTTAAGTCAATAGACAAACTTATAATCCTTAATCCATTACTAACTAGATAAATCGCCTTGAGGAACTCAGATAATGTGTCTTGTTTCTGATTTCTTCACATGTAAAATTCAACTATATTTAACAAATATTTATTGAACTTGTCCTAGGAAGTGGATGTCAGCAACATGAGAGGAAAGAAGACACGGTTTGTCTTTCTTGCTCTTCAATTATGACAAACCCTATTTGTCTTTTGAGTATTGTGAAGTGAGATAGTTGATTAAAAAATCATGCTAAAAGTATCAAAAGGAAGAGATAAGAGTTGAAACAAAGAGAGGTGCTGTCCTGTTATCAGAGTGAGAGCCACCTGTGTCATTTATTATCAACTCAAACTTAGACATTCCTATTGGCTTATCATTGGCCGGGTTGCAGGTATCATGAATGTTCTGTACTGCTGTTTTTAATGTAAGCCTCACTCAAGTATATAACGGAGCAACTAGGAAAAGAAAACTAAATGAACATTGTCCCACTGACTGCAGTATGAACTAATCTTCATATTGGGACCAAGGATAAGAGTAAATAAGGGATGCTGGGGAACAAGTGGTTGCTGACTCCTATTCCTCACATTGATCTACTGGTCTTTTAGATAAAGTTGAGAAATCCCTGTTTGACTATTTACCCAGGTAATTGATTTACCCAGAATTGATTGCTGTCTAGAAAGTTTAAGCAGTCTTAGACTCTTAATTATACATTCCTCAAGATTCTGTAAGTTTATCCAAACATATCACTAGAAATTAAACGTTAAATGATACTACCTTTGCTTTCCAAAAGAGTTCCATCCATGAGTTAAAATACGATACATTCTAAATACACACATGATACATATTAATATAGGAAAGGTTATTTAGAAGCTTTCTTCTCTATAACTTTTGCAATCATTCAACTAAACTTCTTTCGCCAACCCTTAAACCTTGGATTCTTGCTAACCTTGGATATTTAGCTGGGTTTCAGAAGATGTATGAGCTCTCCCAAATTTAATGCAAAAAAAAAAAAAAAAGTCTTTTCTTTCTGGGCCAGATTGGAGATAGATCTGGTGCTTTCATCATCTTCTCAAAGGAGTCAGGAATCTGTCATCTTCTAAAAACATTATGAACCACTCACTCATTGCTCTGCTTGTAAGTCCTAGATTTGAAGGGTATTATATTCGAAGCACATTGTTCCCCTAAAGAATCTTCCCCATGATTCAGAGTCATACATATCACCCTACACTTCTTTCCACACTGAAAATGATAGTAGTTTTCATGATATGTTTATACATCTGTGGAGTGTAGGAGGAGTAAGAAAAGGTTGGGATAGACAACCAAGTTACTATATAATTTAAAATGGTGACAGATTTTTTGGATACTTGACTTGGATATATGAGTAAAAGCTGGGAGAGACACAGCTGGAATTATGATTTGATCCATTTTCTGATGGAGAGAACAGGGCATAATTATATGTCAACTGATGATCATGAATCAAGCTTCAGATGATATTCAGGCAGGTTGCCATGATTATATTTGCTGCTCTTTCAGTTTTAGAAAGACAAGTGAAGGCAGCAGCTATTCTCCTTTGGATCTGAATGACCTTGCACCAGAGGTCCCTGCAATGTTTCGTCTCAATATTTTATCTTACTTCCACAATCTTTAACTAGGAAGCTATTTTATTTTATTTTTATTTTTATTTTACTTCAAGTTCCGGGATACATGTGCAGAACGTGCCAGTTTGTTACATGGGTATACATGCGCCATGGTGGTTTGCTCACCTAGCAATCCATCTAGGTTTTAAGCGCTTTGTGCATGAGCTATTTGTCCTGATGCTCTCCCTCCCCTGACCCACCGCCCCTCCAGCAGGCTCTGATGTGTGTTGTTCCCCTCACAGGGAGGGGTTCTCATTACTCAACTCCCACTTATGTGTTCTCATTACTCGACTCCCACTTATGAATGAGAACATGTGGTGTTTGGTTTTCTGTTCCTGTGTTTGCTGAGGATGATGGCTTCCAGCTTCATCCATGTCCCTGCAAAGGACATGATCTCATTCTTTTTTATGGCAGCATAGCATTGCATGGTGTATATATATCACGTTTTCTTTATCCAGTCTATCATTGATGGGCATTTGGGTCCTTTCCATTACTTTATTATTGTAAATACTGCTGCGATAAACATACATGTGCATGTGTCTTCATAGTAGAAAGATTTATATTCCTTTGGGTATATACCCAGTAATGGGATTGCTAGATCAAATGGTATTTCTGGTTCTAGATCCTTGAAGAATCGCCACACTGTCTTCCACAATGGTTGAACTAATTTACATTCCCACCAACAGTGTAAAAGTGTTCCTATTTCTCCACATCCTCACCAGCATCTATTGTTTCTTGATTTTTTAATAATTGCCATTCTGATTGGCATGAGATGGTATCTCATTGTGGTTTTGAATTGCATTTCTCTGATGATCAGTGATGTTGAGCTTTTTTTCATATGTTTCTTGGCCACATAAATGTCTTCTTTTAGAAGTGTCTGTTCATATCCTTCACCCACTTTTTGATGGTTTTTTTTTTTCTTGTAAATTTGTTTAAGTTCCTTGTGGATTCCGGATGTTAGACCTTTGTCATATGGGTAGATTACAAAAGTTTTCTCCCATTCTGTAGGTTGCCTGCTCACTCTGATGATAGTTTCTTTTGCTGTGCAGAAGCTGTCTAATTTAATTAGCTCTCACTTGTCAATTTTAGCTTTTGTTACAATTGCTTTTGGCATTTTGGTCATGAAATCTTTGCCCATGCCTATGTCCTGAATGGTATTGCTTTGGTTTTCTTCTGGTATGTTTAAGGTTTGGGGTTTTACATTTAAGTCTTTGATCCATCTTGAGTTAATTTTTGTATAAAGTGTAAGAAAGGGGTCCAGTTTCAGTTTTCTGCATATGGCTAGCCAGTTTTCCCAGCACCATTTATTAAATAGGGAATCCTTTCCTCATTGCTTGTTTTTTGTCAGGTTTGTTAAAGATCAGATTGTTGGAGATGTATGGTGGTATTTCTGAGATCTGTGTTCCATTCCATTGGACTATATGTCTGTTTTGGTACCAATACCATGCTCTTTTGGTTACTGTAGCCTTGTAGTGTAGTTTAAAGTCAGGTAGCGTAATGCCTCCAGCTTTGTTCTTTTTGCTTAGGACTGCCTTGGCTATACAGGCTCTTTTTTGGTTTCACATGAAATTTAAAGTAGTTTTTTCCAATTCTGTGAAGAATGTCAATGGTAGTTTAATGGAAATAGCATTGACTCTATAAATTACCTTGGGCAGTGTGGCCATTTTCATGATATTGATTCTTCCTATCTATGATGATGGAACGTTCTTCCATTTGTTTGTGTCCTCTCTATTTCCTTGAGCAGTGTTTTGTAGTTCTACTTGAAGAGCCCCTTCACATCCCTTGTTAGCTGTGTTCCAGATATTTTATTCTCTTTGTAGCAACTGTGAATGGGAGTTCATTCATTCTACTTGTCTAATGTAGGTGTATAGAAATGCTGTGATTTTTGCACATTGATTTTGTGTCCTAAGACTTTGCTGAAGTTGCTTATCAGCTTAAGGAGTTTTTAGGCTGAGACAATGGAGTTTTCTAAATATAGAATCAAGTCCTCTGCAAACAGAAATAATTTGATTTCGTCTCTTCCTATTCGAGTACACTTTATTTCTTTCTCTTGCCTGATTGCCCTGGCCAGAACTTCCAATACTGTGTTGAATAGGAGTGGTGAGAGAGGGCATCCTTGTCTTGTGCCAGTTTTCAAAGGGAATGCTTCCAGCTTTTGTCCATTCAGTATGATATTGGCTGTGGGTTTATCATAAATGGCTCTTATTATTTTGAGATACGTTCCATTAATACCCAGTTTATTGAGAGTTTTTAACATGAAGGTATTTTGAATTTTATCAAAGGCCTTTTCTGAATCTATTAAGATAATCATGTGGTTTTTGTCATTGGTTCTGTTTACATGATGGGTTACGTTTATTGATTTGTGTATGTTGAACCAGGCTTGCATCCCAGGGATGAAACCGACTTGATCGTGGTGGATAAGCTTTTTGTTGTGCTGCTAGATTCAGTTTGCCAGTATTTTATTGAGGATTTTCACATCTATGTTCATCAGGGATATTGGCCTGAAGTTTTCTTTTATTGTTGTATCTCTGCCAGGTTTTGGTATCAGGGTGCTGTGCGCCTTATAAAATGAGTTAGGGCGGAGTCACTCCTTTTCAATTGTTTGGAGTAGTTTCAGAAGGAATGGTACCAGCTCCTCTTTGTACCTCTGGTAGAATTTGGCTGTTAATCCATCTGGTCCTGGGCTTTTTTGGCTGGTAGCCTATTAATTACTGCCTCCATTTCAGAGCTTGTTATTGGTCTATTCAGGGATTTGACTTCCTGGTTTAGTCTTGGGGGGTGTATGTGTCCAGGAATGTATCCATTTCTTCTAGATTTTCTAGTTTATTTGCATGGAGGTCTTTATAGTATTTTCTGAGGGTAGTTTGTATTTCCGTGGGGTCGGTGGTGATAGCCCTTTCATCATTTTTTATTGTGTTTATTTGATTCTTCCCTTCTTTATTTGTCTAGCTAGTGTTCTTTTTGTTAATTTTTAAAAATACAGTTCTTGAATTCATTAATTTTTTGAAGGGTTTTTCATGTCTCTACTTCAGTTCTGCTATGATCTTAGTTATTTCTTATCTTCTGCTAACTTTTGGTTTGTTTGCTCTTGCTTTTATAGTTCTTTTAATTGTGACATTAGGGTGTCAATTTGAGATCTTTCTAGCTTTCTGATGTGGGCATTTAGTGCTATAAATTTCCCTCTTAACACCACTTTAGCTGTATCCCAGAGATTCTGGTATGTTGTGTCTTTGTTCTCATTGTTTTCAAAGAACTTCTTGATTTCTGCCTTAATTTCATTATTTATCCAGGAGTCATTCAGGAGCAGGTTGTTCAAGTTCTATGTAGTTGTGTGGTTTTGAGTGAGTTTCTTAATCCTGAGTTCTAATTTGATTGCACTGTGGTCTGAAAGACTGTTGTTATAATTTTAGTTATTTTGCATTTGCTGAGGAGTGTTTTACTTCCAATTATGTGGTTGATTTTAAAATAAGTGCCACATGACACTGAGAAGAATGTATATTCTGTTGGTTTAGGGTGGAGAGTTCTGTAGATGTCTATTAGGTTCACTTGATCCAGAGCTGAGTTCAAGTCCTGGATATCCATGTTAATTTTCTGTCTGGTTGATCTGTCTAATATTGACAGTGGGGCGTTAAGGTCTCCCACTATTATTGTGTGGGAGTCTATGTCTCTTCGTAAGTCTCTAAGAACTTGTTTCATGAATCTGGGTGCATCTGTATTTGGTGCATATATATTTAGGATAGTTAGCTCTTCTTGATGAATTGATCCCTTTATCATTACGTAATGCCCTTCTTTGTCTTTTTTGAGCTTTGAGTTTAAAGTCTGTTTTGTCAGAGACCAGGAATGCATCCTTTTTTTTTTTGCTTTCCATTTGCTTGGTAAATTTTCCTCCATCTCTTTTGAGCCTGTGTGTCTTTACACGTGAGATGGTTCTCCTGAATACAGCACACCAGTGGGTCTTGACTCTATCTAATTTGCCAGTCTGTGTCTTTTAATTGGGGCATTTAGCCCATTTACATTTAAGGTTAATATTGTTATGTGTGAATTTGATCCTGTCATGACGATGCTAGCTAGCACACACTAGTTGATACAGTTGCATCAAAGTGTCATTGGTCTTTATATTTTGGTGTGTTTTTGCAGTGGCTAGTACCAGTTTTTCCTTTCCATATTTAGTGAGGAAGCCATTTTCTAACTTCATGAGTGTTCCTAGCAATTCATAGGTTAATCACCCATTAGAGTCTCAAGAACCTGGAGATTTGTTGAAGTCAGTAATGGTTTCCTAAGGAATGAAGCAGGCATAGATTTTTACCCCTTTCTTTATAACTTTATATTTTGACATCATGTTGGCTCTGAGTTGGATGAATATCCCATTTCCATTTTCTGTAGCAAACAGGAAGCTAAACATGATGTTTTATTATCATAACATAGCATTGCGATTACACTAGCATTGCTATACCATTGAATACCACCCCAAGGGATAGCTTAAGATAAACTATTAGAAGTCTCAAATTATATTTTTAGTAGCAAACCTCTAAAATTGTATTGGCTTAAATCTCACAAGACAGAACATTTTATTCTCTAAATAGTCTAAGTTATACTGTTGGTTTAAACAATAACATGAATAAAATGTCCTGAAAAATTTTGGCAGTCATAGAAGACATCACCAAAAGATCATGGCGCCAACTAACATCTACAGGTTAGGTCCCATTTATATTTATACCAGTTTACAGTAAATTTGAAAATTCTTCTCACATTACTAGCATAATTTCTAATTTTCCAGTTTTCCTTCCAAGTACTTTCCAGGATTCCCCAGAACGTTACACAGGTCCATGAATCATTCACTGACACTTGCTAAGGTAATGAAGAAACAAAGACTCTCACTTGGAAGCCACATCCCACAACAGTCAGCTTCTGTACTGGACTTGATTGCTTTGACCACCTGTTGTTGCTGATGAAGCACCACTGTCCCTGCTGCTGGTGTCACCAGTCCACTGAGGTAGAAATGGGAGGTATTTGATGTAATAATCTCATGGCAAAATTTCCTGGCCTAAAATGCCACAACTCTAAATTCAGGCACATTAAGCTGTATGATATATGTTAGATCCACACATTTCTGTCCTAGGGTGGTGCTGCATTCAATAAACCCAAATGAAGCCTAACATATAGTTTAAAATAAAGAATATTCAAAGCATCCAAATAAATAACCCACATCAGCATTTACAAAAATACTCATTCTGCTTCCACACACGCTTCCACACATTTTCCTTACTTTCTGTGGCTATATCCTTCCACTAAACCTCTTTAAAAATTTCTTACCCAACTATGAATTATACAGTTTGCTTTCATTATTTTCACTGGTTGTCTCTCTGTACTCTCTGATGTAGATTGACTTAGTTCCTTTATCAGCAAGAAAGACTCCTTCCTTTATGAGAGGTTACTATCAATGGGAAATTTCCAGATTCTCTTTGGTGGTGCAGAAGGAAAAATTTAATTTTTGTGCCATAACCATGGGCATTTTTCTCCATGAAAACCTCAGCCTTACTATGGATGCGAAGAAGGTACAAAGCAACTTCAAACAAGTTCATAAGGATATATTTGTCCTTCTTGTAACACCTGTCTTTTTGATAAGTGTAAGTCAGGTACCTAGACAACTCTTTAATTCAACAAATTCTTATTCAAAAGCTTACATTGTTGTTTTCCAAAGCACATCATTGATTAGGAAACATCTCAGTTTAAAGTATGTTTCTAAGTCTTTTAATTTTATGAAAGAAGGGAATTCAGGATCCAAACCCCTTTTCTGCCCTTATGTAAAATTATATATTCAAACTCATACATATGGGAGAGATCCAAAATACTTCTATCTGGCATGGCAAAGACTGAAATGACAATGAATATATTGATTGAAAGATGACATCTAATGCCATCCATGAACAATTTTACCTAAAGTACTTGTCCAGCCAAAGTGCTTGGCTGTGTCTGTGGTAAAAATGGCTATCTAAACTCAACTTGAGGTGTGCTAGAAATAAAGTATTATTCATTTTATTTTATTGCTCAAATTAATTCGTCTTGGTATTTATTCTACAAAGCTGGTGGGAACTTTAATTCTATTTGCTTTCTAGTTTCTCTCCATTTCTTTAGAGTTGTGTCTAAGTTCTGAGGGGCTTAAAATATATCGGGGATCAGAAGGAATACATATAAATTTCACCAACTTCTGTGCAAGCAGCCATCCACCAAAAACGTATCTTCATGACTCATCCAAATGAGCCCTTCAGGTCAGAGAATTTCTACATACTTCTGTGCTATAGTTGGTGGACTAAGACCCACAGTTCTGTTCCAGCATTCTTCTAGTGCAAGGGAAACCATGCAGGTGATCTAATCACCCTCCCACAGCTACTCCCCTCTCCAGTGCCTGGCTCCAGCCTTGAGATTTGGACTTCAGCTCAATCCCTTTTGCTGCCAAGTTCTCCAAACTTCTCAAGGATCTTGCCAGATCCTAGGACTCTGAGACCTTTCCATATCTATCCATCCTCTCTCAGGACAGCATTTTTTAAGTGGGAGATTTTTGCATTTTTTAATGTTTTTTTAATTTATTATGATTTATTACATAGTAATTGTGGGTACTTATGGGGTCCATGTGATATTGTGATACAAGTATACAACGTGTAACAATCAAATCAGGGTATTTAGGATATCCATTACCTCAAATATTTCTCATTGCTTTGAGATAGCACAATTTTTTTTTTTTTTTTTTGAGATGAGTCTCATTATGTTGCCCAGGCTGGAGTGCAGTGGCGCAATCTTGGCTCACTGCAAGCTCCGCCTCCTGGGTTCACGCCATTCTTCTGCATCAGCCTCCTGAGTAACTGGGACTACAGGCGCCCGCCACCAAGCCTGGCTAATTTTTTTTGTATTTTTAGTAGAGACGGTATTTCACCGTGTTAGCCAGGATGGTCGCGATCTCCTGACCTCGTGATCCACCCGCCTCGGCTTCCCAAAGTGCTGGGATTACAGGCGTGAGCCACCACGCCCAGCAGAGATAGCACATTTTTAAATGGAGGAAAAAAATGAAAAGAAGAGTGAAAGAACTGTACTTTTTTTCAGGATGCTCTGAAGCAGCCTGTATACAGCTGGCATACTGAGAGCCCAATGTGGGATAAGAATCTCAGAAGCTAAAGCCATGAAGGGCTTTTTTGTTCACTTTACAGCCTTCCAAATAGCAATGAGCACAGAACAGCATAACTTTTTAAGCAGCTAAAAGGGAGAATGGAGGAAATGCTGGGGTGGAGGAAACATTGTTTAATGTTTTATAATATTTTCCAGCCACACAGGTAAGGGGCTTCAAATCTTTTTGAGTAAAAATGAATATAGGTAAATTAGTAAAAAAAATAGCCCATATTGATTAAGTTAAGTAAATCTTATCACAGAGCATATTTGGGATGGTACAAAGATGAGGGGGAAAAAATGCAACACCAGGCCAGGGGCAGTGGAGCATATCTATAATGCCAGCACTCTGGGAGGCTGAGGCAGGAGGATTGCTTGAGCTCAGAAGTTTAAGACAGCTTGGGATTTGTAGTGAGACCCTATCTCTACAAAAAATAAGAAAATTAGCCAGGAGTAGTGGCCCATGCCTGTAGTCCCAGCTACTCAGGAAGCTGATGTGAGAGGATTGATTGTGCCTTGGAGGTGGAGAGCGCAATGAGCTGTGATCACGACTCCAGCCTGAGCAACAGAGTGAGACCCTGTCAAAAACAAAAACAAAAACAACAAAAAAAACACCAAAACCAAATGCCACTAACCAATATGATTAATCATTATAAATAGAAACAATCCATTTCTTCTGTATTAGTCAATTCCAGGCAACCCCTCTTTGCTGTCTTTTAGATGTAATAAAAGTACTTTTTGAGAGGGAGAAAATTATTTAATATTAGGAGATATTTATTTTATTTTATCTCTAAGAAACAGGAAATATTTTCTTACCACATGAACTTATTCAATCCAGAAAATTACCATGAATAATAGGGAACTCTATTCAGAGAGAGTTGGAGTAAAATTGAGGGGAGATCCTGGACCAGTCCCTTTGCCTTTCTCCTAATGGGACTCTTTGTGTTGCCTTTACCCTCTTCATCTGGCATGTGCAGAGTACCTAAAGAATGAGCTCAAAAACTGGAGGAGCCAAGTCTGTATAAACCTTTCTCTATGTTTTCTATAGAAACTTTTTTAATATTGTGAAGATGTTTGAGACACTGTTGGAATTTTCAACATTTTTTTTTAAAAGTTGATCCGGAAAATGGTAAATTATGAAAGATATCTCATCCTCTCATCCTTTTAAAATTGCATCCCAAGACAACAGGGAGAACATAAAATAGAAAAAGAAATTTTATATTGGATGAGATAAGGATTCACTGATAGTCAAAACTCATACAATATGGGCTACTGAGAAGATGGAAAATTTGACTACAGTGAGAGAACACATGGCCTACAAATGTGACACAGTCCAGGACCCCTGGCTTGGAACTTTAAGAAAGAGATACGTGAACTGACTGCAGATACTATTCTAGACACCTTCCTGTATTCCTCCTGACATCGTGATGTGGCAGGAGCAGCAGCCAAATTTGGAAATGTACAGAAAACACTATCTCTGCAAATGGGCTATGATGCAGAGACATTTCGATAATCAGGATCCCTGAAGCTTCTAATGTTCCTAAACAGCTGGAAGGCCTCCGAGTGAGCCAGGGAAAATGTCTATGAGCCCAGACAACAGCCTGGCCCTCTACCAATGATCCTTTACAAAATCGCTGGTCCAGGAAATTAAAAATATATTTTGTGTTTTCTTAATTATATAAGATTTCTAAAATATGTATGAAAAAGCTCAAAGGAACAAAAATGAGAGATGAAAAATAAACCAAAAAAATTTGAGTAAAAACATGTCTAATAGCTTAAAAATAATAAAAATAGTGCATCTGAAAAATAAAGTTCAAAAAATGTGTAAAATGTGATAAAGAATTAAGAAGACAACCAAAGAAATGCAAAATGGAAGGCAGAGTTTATGAACAAAATAGAAGAGAAAATAAAACACTTCAAGACAGCAATGAAGTCAACAAAATTTTAATTCAAGAAAACTTTATTGAAATCAAAAAATACACTTGAAATTGTAGGTTAAAAGGGTACATCATAAGTCAGAAAATATTGCTACAGAATTTTCAGCTCCGATATATATACTAGAAAAGCGATCTACTTAGCAAGAAAAAAAATAAAAAAGTAGTTTCGGCAATCCAGAAAAAAACAGTCACCATCTCCCTTTCAAAAATCAGGGTAGCCTCACACTTTTCACAGCAGTGTTTATTTCTGGGAAAAAATCAGGGCAATGCAGACAATATCCTCAAGGGAAAAATCAAAATCATTACATAAGGAAAAACTGCCAGGCGTGGTGACTCATGCCTGTAAACTTTGGGAGGTCAAGGCGGGCAGATCACTTGAGCCCAGGACTTCGAGACCAGGCTAGACAACATGGCAGAACCCCATCTCTAGAAAAAATACAAAATTAGTCAGCCATGGTGGCATATTCCTTTAGTCCCAGCTACTCAGAGGCTGAGGTGGGAGGATCACTTGAGCCAGGGAGGTCAAGGCTGAAGTGAGCTGTGATAGTGCTACTATCCTCTAGCCTCTGTGACACAGCAAGAACCTGAGAGAAAGAAAGAAAGAAGAAAAAAGAAAGAAAGAAAGGAAAGAAAGGGAAGGGAAGGATAGACAGGAGAGGGGAGGGGAGGGGAGGGGAGAAGAGGGGAGGGGAGGGAGGGGAGGGGAGGGGAGGGGAGGGGAGGGGAGAAGAGGGGAGGGGAGGGGAGGGGAGGGGAGGGGAGGGGAGGGGAGGGGAGGGGAGGGGAGGGAGAAGGAAAGGAAGGATGGATTACCTGGCTGTCTTACACATTTAAAGAGCGCAGAAAAATATTTTTAATATATGCAACTTAGTAAAAGTGATCCACATGATTTTTTTTGAAACATGTATTAAAGGAAGGAATTAAAATGCAAAATAAATTAATAGAGGTAATATGGTAACAACTGCTGACAGAGAGCATTCAATTCATTTAAATATAGGATGTAATCTAAAACAGCAGTTATGGTTACAGAAGAGAATTTTACTGTTATAAACTGTGGCACTGTAGAAATAGTAAGGAAGGTTAAGATGTCAAAATACAGAGGACACGTGAAGACGTACCCTGCTATCTTCATCTTTTTATAACTTGAGACCAAAGAGAATTTAAAGCGATAAATCAAGTTATGTAGGAATGAATGAAGTCTATAGTAGCTCTGTACAGTGCCATTTAACTACTAGAGCTAGATACTACAATTCTTTGTCCGGTTTAGGCAAATATTGGCCAGAAGTAAAATTTGCATGAGCTTGGTAAGGTGTCTGGAGTTCAGCATAGGGATCTGGGAAGAGCTATGTTGTTATCTGGCTCTTCCAGCTTACTTTGTTGACAGGGGGCTGCTGCTGAGCCTGTAGCTCTTTCAGCCCCTACAGGAGTTTCTCTTTCAGATTTACCATGTCTTAGACAAGATGCATGTGCCGCTCTAGTAAACAAAAAATACCAGCTTCTTCTGCAGATCACCATGACATTGAGATTGGAGGTGGTGAGAAGCAGACATTATGTCCAGCTTGTCCTCATGAATTCCAGTGTATCTTGCTCTTTTACTCTCATCCTATCCAGTTTTTCTTCCTGGTTGTTGGCCTTGCTGACTTACAGTGACTTCAGGCTCCTCAACAGTGTCAGAGGCAATGACTTTCTTTCTAAAAATATCTTCACTATGTCTCACAATTACATAAAGTCTACTGCCTACAACAAATCCCTTATTCCGTATCACTCACAGATTCTGCAGCTCTGAATGAAATTTGATACAAAATTTATAATTGTAATGGACTGAATGTGTGCCTCCAAAATTTATATGTTGAAACCCTAATCCCAATGTGACAGTATTTGGAGGATTAGTGCCCTAATAAAAAGAGATCAGAGAGCTAGCTAGCTCTCTTTCCACCACATGAGGACACAACAAGAAGATGGCTTTCTATAAAACAGGAAGCAGGTCTTCAACAAGGACCTGACCATGCTGGCACTTCCAGCCTCTGCAATTATGAAAACTAAGTGTTTATTTTTTAAACCAACCAATCTATGGTAATTTGTTATAACAGCCCAAACTGACTAACATAGTAACAAACATGGTTTCAGGGAAACAGAGCCTTAAATATGGGTTCTCTGAACAGGTTCTGTGTTTTCTCTAATCCAATCAAATTTAAAGGCATTAATGACATTGCTGAAGGAAACTGGTATAGTCCATGTCATTCAAGGAGTTCGTTTCTTAAAACAGCACCTCCAGAAACCTCTAACAAGTCCATAGATGGCAGGGCTTAGGGTAACCAATAGTTACAATTACTGAACATTTTAGAAAAAAATAAAGAGTACAGTGGGGGTTGTTTGTGTACTTCTAAATGCACTATAAAAAGGGTGGGAAAAATCTTTAAAGCTTCAGGCTCTAAATTTCAAGCTCCATTCCAATCGCTGCAAAAAAAGCACTAGACAAAATCCAGCATCGCTTTATGCTTAAAATTCTTAGCAAAATAGGCATACAAGCAATATTCCTCAATGTAATAAAAGCCATCTATGACAAACCCACAGCCAACATAATACTGAATGGGGGAAAGTTGAAAGCATTCCCTCTGAGAACTGGAACAGGCCCACTCTTACCATTCCTCTTCAACATAGTACTGGAAGTTCTACCCACAGCAATCAGACAAGAGAAAGAAATAAAGGGCATCTAAATTGGTAAAGAAGAAGTCAAACTGTCACAGTTTGCTGATGATATGATTGTTTAACTAGAAAACCCTGAAGATTCTTCTAGAAGGCTCCTAGAACTAGTAAGAGAATTCAGCAGTTTCCAGATACAAGACTAATGTACACAAATCAGTAGCTCCTCTATATACCAACAGCAACAAAGCTGAGAATCAAATCAAGAACTAAACCCCTTTTACAATAGCTGCAAAACAATAAAATAAAATACTTAGGAATGTACCTAACAAAGGAGATGAAAGACCTCTACAAAGAAAACTACAAAACACTACTGAAAGAAATCATAGACAACACAAACGAATGGAAACACATCCCATGCTCATGGATGGGTAGAATCAATATTGTAAAAATGACCATACTGCCAAAAGCAGTATCCAAATTCAATGCACTTCCCATCAAAATATCACCATCATTATTTACAGAATTTAAAAAAAATCCTAAAATTCATATGGAACCAAAAAAGAGCCTGCTTGCCAAAGCAAGACTAAGCAAAAAGAACATATCTGTAGGCATCACATTACCTGATTTCAAACGATACTATAAGGCCATAGTCACCAAAACAGCATGGTACTGATACAAAAATAGGCACATAGACCAATGGAACAGAATAGAGAAACCAGAAATAAACCCAAATACTTATAGCCAACTGATCTTCAACAAAGCAAACAAAAACATAAAGTGGGGAAAGGACACCCTTTTCAACAATTGGTGCTGAGATAATTGGCTAGCCACATGTAGGAGAATGAAACTGGATCCTTGTCTCTTACCTTATGCAAAAATTAACGCAAGATGGATCGAGGACTTAAATCTAAGACCTGAAACTATAAAAATTCTAGAAGACAACCCTTTTCCAAGGGTTGGAAAAACCCTTCTAGACATTGGCTTAGGCAAGGATTTCATGACCAAGAACCCAAAAGCAAATGCAATAAAAACAAAGATAAATAGCTGGGACTTAATTAAATTAAAGAGCATTTGCACGGCAAAAGGAACAGTCAGCAGAGTAAACAGACAACCCACAGACTGGGAGAAAATTTTCACATCTAACAAAAGACTAATATCCAGCATCTGCAACAAACTCAAACAAATTAGGAAAAAAAAAAATTCATCAAAAAGTGGCTAAGTACACAAATAAATAATTCTCAAAAGAAGATATACAAATGGTCAACAAATATATGAAAAAAATGCTCAACATTGCTAATGATCAGGGAAATGGAAATCAAAACCACAATGTGATACCATCTTACTTATGCAAGAATGGCCATAATCAAAAAATCAAAAAATAGCAGATGTTGGTGTGGATGCAGTAAACAGGGAACACTTTTACACTGCTGGTGGGAATGTAAACTAGTACAACCACTTTGGAAAACAGTGTGGAGATTCCTTAAAGAACTAAAAATAGAACTACTATGTGATCCAGCAATCCCACTACTGAATATCTACCCAGAGGAAAGGAAGTAATTACACACACACAAAAAAAAGATTCTTGCACGCACGTTTATAGCAGCACAATTTGCAATTGCAGAAATGTGGAACAAACCCAAATGTCCATCAATCAATGGGTGAATAAAGAAATTGTGGTGTGTGTATATATATATATATATATATATATATATATATATACATAAAATTGTGGTGTATATATATATATATATATAAAAAAATATGTATATGTATATATACAACTCAGCCATAAAAAAGAATGAATTAATGGCATTTGCGCCACCCTGGATGATATTAAAGACTATTATTCTAACTGAAGTAACTCAGGAATGAAAAACCAAACATCGTATGTTCTCATCCATAGTGGGAGCTAAGCTATGAGGATGCAAAGCCATAAGAATGACACAATGGATTTGGGGGACTCTGAGGGAAAGGGTGGGAAGTGAGTGAGGGATAACAGACCACAAATAGGGTGCCGTGTATACTACTCAGGTGATGGGTGCACCAAAATCTCATAAATCACCACTAAAGAACTTACTCATGTAACCAAACACCATCTGTTGCCCAATAACCTATGGAAATTAAAAAAAAAAAAAAATCAAACTCAAGGTCTGGATAAGTGAATCTTCTACAATGACCCTAAAAGAAACCGTATTTCCTGTAGTTGAAGGGCTAATATTTCTTTAAACCAATATAAAAAAGTAAACTTGCAGGTGATTAACTTATGGTGCAAATTGAATTTCCAAACTCACAGGGTCTCTTATGCTAAAGTTAGAGCACTGATTAGGAAGGACAGGACCTCAAATATCAGGGCAGGTTCGTTGAAGATTCTCATAAAGCTGAAACACCTGAAACCCTAAATTCTGCTGCCTCCTTTGCCAATGGTGGGGAAAAAAGCACTTCCATTTCTATCTGAGGAAATCGATTTTCCCTTGCCTAAACTGTTACAGCCTCACCTGTAAGGAAGTTGCCTTAGAAAGGATTGTAACCCTTCTCTTAACCTACCTCCTCCATTTTTCATTGTTTCTAGACCTACAAGCAGACAAGTCTTAGAAGATGCCAGAGGGTAAATGTGATACTATGATGTAATAAAAATATATATATTAGGTTTCTGCCCCGGGTCCTGGCACACAGCTCCTAAATCCTTGGGATCAGCAAAGTGCTAAGTGTCTTTTTGCATGCTAACAAGAAGACTGGATAAGGGCTCCTGGAGGCCGGTTGTCAGGGGAATCAACAATGTGATTAGAGAGTGGAAACTTTCTGTCCTACTGGCAGTCCTCCAGGGAGGGATTAAGATTGCACTGAGCACCAATGGCCAATGAAGTAATCAATCATGCCTATGATCAGTCATGTAATCAATCAATCTTCCACAAAAAACAAAAAGGACAGGGTCATGGAAGCTTCCAGATTGCTAAACACATGGAGATCCTGGAGGGTGGTGCATCCTAGGAGGACAGGGAAGCTCCATCTCCACCCAATACCTTGCCCTATGCATCTCTTCCAGCTGATTGTTCATCTGTATCCTTTGTAACATAATTTACAGTAAACCAGTAAACATAAGTGGTTTCCAGAGTTCTGTGAGCTACTCAAGCAATTAATGCAACTCAGGAAGAAGGTAGTGGGAACCTCCAATTTACAGCTGGTTGATGAGAAGCACAAGTCACAGTCTAGAGCTTGAAGCTGGCATCTGAAGTAAGGGACAGTCTTATGGGACTGAGCACTTAGTATGTGGATCCAATACTAACTCCAGGTAGATAGTATCAGAATTGAATTGAATTACAGAACACCTAGGTGGTGCCTGCCAGAGAATTGCTTGGTGTGGAGAAAAACTCCTACCCATGTGGCATCAGAAGTGTTGTGTTGAGTAGTGTGTGAAAGAAGGATAAAACAGAATTTGGCTATTTTTTAATCAGGGGAGAATAGAAGTATGACCAGTAAGGAGGTCTAAAACACATCAGAGGAATTCAGGATTTTGAAATTTTATATCAACAGAAATCTGGATAGCACTGAGAAGAGTGGGCCATAAGGATGCTGAGATGGAACAGGAAACCCTTATTGGGGGCCTGCTGGGCAGCTACTCATTCAAGCATTAAAATAAAGGAAAATCTTCGGTACCTTCATGGCAAAGCCCAGACACCTAGCTAGCCTTGAAAAGTAAACGAGCAACCTGATAAGCAAGAAGTTAATAACAGCTTAAAACAATAACCAAGAATATTAAAGTCATGAGACGTTTGATTTCCTGTAGAAACTAAAAAGAAAGCCAAGCCAGGAGGATTGCTTAGGGCCAGGGGCTTTAGACCAGTCTGGGCAACTAATGAGATCCAATCTCTCCAAAATATAAAGTAGAAACATTAGCCAAGCATGGTGGTGTGCACCTGTAGACCTAGCTATCCAGGAAGCTGAGTCAGGAGGATGGCTTGAGCCCAGGAATTTGAAGTTACAGCAAGCTATCATCAGGCCACTGTACTCCAGCCTGGGTGACAGAGCATGACCCTGTCTCTAAAGAAGAAAAAAAGAAGGAAACTAAAAATAACATCTTAACATATAATTGAGTTGTTTTCAGAAATGCAGATTACCACCAAATTAAAAATGCTGTCCATTAGCACACAGACTTCAGATAAGGGGGAGCTGAGGAATGAACTCTAACCACTATTCTGTGTTCTAAATTTCCTCCTGAGGAGCCGGAAGGAAGTCACCCCCACAGGCAAGATCTCAACATTCCTTTTGTTGACCCCAAATTTTTAGATAAAACTTCACCTCCTTAACCAGTTGCAAATCAGAAAATCTATAACTTGTGGCTTCCATTTCGAGATGTCCCAATTTTTTAGGTCAAAGCAATGTATAACCTCCATGCATAATTTATGACTTTTCCTGTAACCTCTGCCTTCCTGCCTTTAAAAAACTCCTCCCTGTAAGCCATCGGGGAGTTTGGGTCTTAAGCATTAGCTGCCCAATTCTCCTTGCTTAGTGCCCTGCAAGAAATGCCTCACTTTTTTCTTTTAACCTTTTAAGTTCAGACGTACATGTGCAAGTTTGTTATATAGGTAAACTTGTGTCATGGGGGTTTGCTGTACAGATTATTTTATCACCTAGGTATTAAACCTAGTACCCATTAATTACTATTCCTAATCCTCTCCCTCCTCTCACCCTCCACCCTCCAGTAGGCCCCAGTATCTTCTGTTCCCCTCTCAGTATCCATGTGTTCTCATCATTTAGCTCCCACTTATAAGTGAGAATGTGCTGGGATAACTGGCCAGCCATATGCAAACAATTGAAATTGAACCTCTTCCTTACACCATATACAAAAATCAACTCAAGATGGATTAAAGACTTAAGTGTAAAACCCCAAACTATAAAAACCCTGGAAGACAACTTGGCAATACCATTTTAGACACAGGAACGGGCAAAGAGTTCATGACAAAGCCACCAAAAGCAATTGCAACAGAAGCAAAAGTTGACAAAGGGGATCTAATTAAACTAAAGAGCTTCTTCACAGCAAAAAACTATCAGCAGAGTAAAAAGACATGAGAGGAATGTCTTCCCTACAGAATGAGGGAAAAATTTTGCCTCACTTTTTCTCACTGCAATCCTGATGTTAGTGTTTGGCTTTGCTATGCCAGGCAGGCAGCCCCAAGTTCAATTTGGTAACAATGTTGGTCTAGGAGAAGAAATGTCACCTTGGACCAAGCTCAGATTATTAATATGGGCTCACTAAGGAGAGATTCCAGAACAACTAGGTCAGTACGTGTCTGGAAGCAGCTCTAACATTTTACTGGGTCAGTTGACAGAAACTTGGAGCCAGTGGAAGCCTTGACAAAAATTTTCTCCTTGACCAAACTCTAGCCAAGCTCCTCTGAGCCCTCTTCCCAATTAGGCCTCAACCTTGGCTTATAAAGACTTGAGCAAATCACTAACATATTTTCTAATCCCTCAAGGCCATCTCCCTAGAATGACTCTAGTCCCGCCTAAAGTACCCACATGAGAAAATACAAAGATGCCAAAATAATTTACTGTTTTTTTCTAACCAGCCCCTGAAGATAGGGATCCTGTCTGCCAGTCTCTGTGGAAGGTAGGAGCTTATAACTACAATCAGGCTGGTTGTCAAACCCAGATAGGTTTCACATGGACCAAGCGCCCCTTCCTGCTTTTTGTAATTTTTCACTTCCCTGAATCTACTGAGCCTCTGCGCACTCTCCCCATTCGCTCATTCTCTTTAAAACACACAGTCACTGCCGTACAAATTGAAGTTATGTTCCATTCACACTGGATTCTTTTCCCTATTGCAATAGTATATTACCAATTAAAATATTTTATCACTTTCACCAGTATGCAGCTAGTGATTTATTTATAATGTAGATTTATCTTCCACAGTGTATACTAAATAAAGTTAAAATGCTAGAACTCTCTTGATATATTGTAGAGCAACAATTCTCAAAGTGTTGTCCACAGATGCCTGGGAGTCTCTGAGAACCTTGTATGAGGTTTGCAGAATCAAAAAGTAATTTCATAATAGTACTAATACATTATTTATTTTTTCACTGTCTTGACATTTACATTGATGATGAAAAATAAACTGTGAGTAGAACTGCTGACATCTTACCATGAATCACAGCAGTGGCACTAAACTCTATTAATCATCATTATATTCTTTATAACCACAAACTCGTAATAAAAATTGCCAGTTTCACTTTGAAATGTCGTTGATAAATCAGCAAAGAACCATACAATTTTACTATTTAGTACATGTATTTTTAATATTTTGTGTATATTTCATACATATGCATAAAGAACTTGAACTACTGGTGATGTATGTAAATGTTAATTTTTGATATTACATACTGAAATGTGTGCATATTTGGAAAATTTGCACAACACAGAGAATCTGTGCATGATACTACAAAATCATGCATGAGTTAGAACTACATTCAAAATGTAAGACAGAAAAATGTTAATGTTACAGAATACAAAAGTATATTTACATGGTTTTATTGTCACAATAAAATTAACCTTTAAGAAACAACCATTGGGCCAGGAGTGGTGGCTCACATAATCCCAGCATTTTGGGAGGCCAAGGTGGGAGGACTGCTTGAGCCTTGGAGTTCAACACCAGACTGCGTAACATGGGGAAAACCCAACTCTACAAAAAGTACAAAAATTATCTGGGTGTGGTGGTGTGCACCTGTAGTCCCAAATACCAGGGAGGCTGAGGTGGCAGGATTGCTTGAGCCTAGAAGGCAGAGGTTGCAGTGAGCCAAGATTGTGCCACTGCACTCCAGCCTGGGCAACAGAATGACACCCGTCTCAAAAAAAAAAAAAAAGAAAAGAAAAAGAAAGAAAAAGAAATTACCATGGATCCATCTTGTGCAGTACCAATTGTACAGTATTCACAATTATCTGAGAAGGCTATTACAATATTCTCTCACTTTTTCCAACTAAATATCTGCGTGGATCAATTTCTTCATATACTCCAGTCAAAAATAACTTACCTTAAAAGATTGCACAAGATGATAGGAGAATCTAATTACCTTCTATTATGCCACATGTTAAAGAGATTTTTAAAAATACGAAACAACATCACTTTTCTCACTACTGATTTTGAAAATTCAGTTATTTTTATTAAAAATATACTTATATCAATATGTAATGAGTTTATTGTTATTCAAGATGAATTAGTGATAAACATTTTTAAATTCTGACAATTTTAATTTGTCTTTAATAACCCATAGTCCTTGAGTTCTTCAATAATTTTTAAGACTATCAAGGCATCCTGAGACCAAAAATTCTGAGAACGAATGGGGAAGGTTTTAAATACTTAAGAAGATTGGAATGCTGGAGTAGATTTATAATGTATAATAAGTTCCCTCATTCTCCTGAGAAGATTAAGAAGACACAACTGTAGGGAAAAGAAAGAGAGATCAGACTGTCACTGTGCCTATGTAGAAAGGGAAGACATAAGAGACTCCATTTTGAAAAAGACCTGTACTTTAAACAATTGCTTTGCTGAGATGTTATTAATTTGTAGCTTTGCCCCAGCCACTTTGCCCCAACCTGGAGCTCACAAAAACATGTGCTGTATGAAATCAAGGTTTAAGGGATCTAGGGCTGTGCAGGATGTGCCTTGTTAACAAAATGTTAACAAGCAGTATACTTGGTAAAAGTCATCGCCATTCTCTAGTCTCAATAAACCAGGGGCACAATGCACTGCAGAAAGCCGCAGGAACCTCTGCCTTGGAAAGCGGGGTATTGTCCAAGGTTTCTCCCCATGTCATAGTCTGAAATATGGCCTCGTGGGATGAGAAAGACCTGAGTGTCCCCCAGCCCGACACCCGTAAAGGGTCTGTGCTGAGGTGGATTAGTAAAAGAGGAAAGCCTCTTGCAGTTGAGATAGAGGAAGGCCTCTGTCTTCTACCTGCCCCTGGGAACTGAATGTCTCGGTATAAAACCCGATTGTACATTTGTTCGATTCCGAGATAGGAGAAAAACTGCCCTATGGTGGGAGGCGAGACATGTTTGCAGTAATGCTGACTTGTTATTCTTTACTCCACTGAGATGTTTGGGTGGAGAGAAACATAAATTTGGCCTACGTGCACATCCAGTCATAGTACTTTCCCTTGAACTTAATTATGACATAGATTCTATTGCTCACAAGTTTGTTGCTGACCTTCTCCTTATTATCACCCTGCTCTCCTACTACATTCCTTTGTGCTGAAATAATGAAAATAATAATCAATAAAAACTGAGGGAACTCAGAGGCCAGTGCCGGTGCAGGTCCTTGGTATGCTGAGCGCCGGTCCCCTGGGCCCACTGTTGTTTCTCTATACTTTGTCTCTGTGTCTTATTTCTTTTCTCAGTCTCTCGTCCCACCCGACTAGAAATATCCACAGGTGTGGAGGGGCAGGCCACCCCTTCACACAACCTTCACCAAGACTGTAAGAAATACATTTGCGAGGAGAGCACCAGCATTGTTAAATAGCTGTGCTGGCCATTCTCAGTAGGCCAGAAATGACAGTGCTAACTGCTGCCCCAAGGTGGGCTCTCTAAATTTACTGATGACAGGATCCCATAGTGACTGCAGCCAAGTGCAGACACCTAATTATCAGAGACAAAGTGGGTATTTTTACTATAATGAACAACAGAGCCAAAGCAGTACTCAGAATTGATTGGTCTAGAGGAATCTTTGACGTTAGCTAATAGATTGTAGTGTCTCTAAAACAGAAATAATTGGCTGCTTATTGAAGCATTGCTTGACTTGCATAGAAGGAAAGCTCTAGATCTGGTAAATCCAAGTCTGATTTGAATTACCACAATAGGGAGTTGCAGCCCCACAAGCAAAATCCAGCACATTCGTCAGTGACAGACCCTGAGCCATCCAAACAGTTTCCTTCGAGGAAAGACCCTCTTTGCCAGCTGAAAACTAATACTATCAATCTGTTTCCTAGCCTTCATTAAAAGAATCTGTCACCACTTTCCAGGGTGACTATGCTTTCAGGAAAGTAAAATAAACAGGCTTTTAGGAGATAACTAAACACCGGCTTAAAATCATTAACCATAAATTTAAAAATCGACAAACTAAGCTATAGTAAAATTAGTATTTTCAGTTCATAAATGGCACCATTAAGCAAAGAAAAATGCAAGTCACTGAGTAGGAAAGATATTTGTAACACATTGAAGGAAACCCAAATATTTCCCCAAAATATTGAGCATTGTTAATTTAAAGACATTAAAAACACAGGGGAACACTCTGCCTCAGCCTCTATTTTCCTGATGGCAAAACATAAATCCTTTCATACTGGAAACAGCACTTGTTTATCAGCCCAGAGAAGGCATCAAAGGCGCCAGAGGAATCTGGGGACAGATTTTACTACCTTCCCACATATTCCTACCTTTTCGAAGACTTGAACTGCTCTCTTCTTTGTCTTGTCACTGCATAGAATTTATGGCTCTTTGTTAAAATACTATTTAAGCAAGGTCTCTAAGCCATTGCCTTAAAAGAGAAATACTTTTGAACTGAGGCCTTTCCTACCTGATGGGCACACCATGCGTTAATTAACTTCTGTTTTTCTTTCGTTAATACTGAGAGGTGGCAGCGTGCTGGCAGTCCTTACAGCCCTCGCTCTTGGCTCCTCCTCTGCCTGGGCTCCCACTTTGGCGGCACTTGAGGAGCCCTTCAGCCCACCACTGCACTGTGGGAGACCGTTTCTGGGCTGGCCAAGGCCGGAGCCTGCTCCCTCTGCTTGCAGGGAGGCGTGGCGGGAGAGGCGCCAGCCGGAATCTGGGCTGCGCGCAGCGCTTGAGGGCCGGCTGGAGTTCCGGGTGGGCGTGGCCTTGGCCGGCCCCGCACTCGGAGCAGCTGGCCCGCCCTGCTGGCCGGACAATGAGGGGCTTAGCCCCCGGGGCCAGCAGCTGCAGAGGGTGTACTGGGTACCCCAGCAGTGCCGGTCCACCGGCACTGTGCTCGATTTCTCGCCCGGCCTTAGCTGCCTCCCCGCGGGGCAGGGCTCGGGACCTGCAGCCCGCCATGCCTGAGCCTCCCCTCTCTCCGTGGGCTCCTGTGCGGCCCGAGCCTCCCCGACGAGCGCCACCCCCTGCTCCAGGGCGCCCAGTCCCATCGACCACCCAAGGGCTGAGGAGTGCGGGTGCATGGCGTGGGACTGGCAAGCAGCTCCACCTGCGGCCGGGGAGCGGGATCCACTGGGTGAAGCTAGCGGGGCTCCTGAGTTTGGTCGGGACTTGCAGAACCTTTATGTCTAGCTAAGGGATTGCAAATGCACCAGTCAGCACCCTGTGTCTAGCTCAGGGTTTGTGAATGCACCAATGGAAACTCTGTATCTACCTACTCTGGTGGGGCCTTGGAGAACCTTTATGTCTAGCTCAAGGTTTGTAAACACACCAGTCAGCACCCTGTGTCTAGCTCAGGGTTTGTGAATGCACCAGTCCACACTGTATCTAGCTACTCTGGTGGGGACTTGGAAGACCTTTGTGTCCACACTCTGTATCTAGCTAATCTGGTGGGGATGTGGAGAACTGTTTTTTTGTTTTTTTTTTGAGACGGAGTCTCGCTCTGTCGCCCAGGCTGGAATGCAGTGGCGCAATCTCGGCTCACTGCAAGCTCCGCCTCCTGGGTTCAGGCCATTCTCCTGCCTCAGCCTCCCGAGTGGCTGGGACTACAGGCGCCCGGCACCATGCCCGGCTAATTGTTTTGTATTTTTTTAGTAGAGACAAGGTTTCACCATGTTAGCCAGGATGGTCTCGATCTCCTGACCTCGTGATCCGCCCGCCTCGGCCTTTGTGTCTAGCTCAGGGATTGTAAACGCACCAATCTGCGCCCTGTCAGAACAGACCACTCGGCTCTACCAATCAGCAGGATTTAGTTGACATGAGGCTGGCTATGCAGGATTATTAGAATTATCATTGAAATCAGTCTCCTGGAAGGCACAGAGGTTTTTATGGACATGTGAGCAATAGAATCTATGTCATAATTAAGTTCAAGGGAATGTACTATGACTGGATGTGCACGTAGGCCAAATTTATGTTTCTCTCCACCCAAACATCTCAGTGGAGTAAAGAATAACAAGGCAGCATTACTGCAAACATGTCTCGCCTCCCACCATAGGGCAGTTTTTCTCCTATCTCAGAATTGAACAAATGTACAATCGGGTTTTATACCGAGACATTCAGTTCCCAGGGGCAGGCAGGAAACAGTGGCCTTCCTCCATCTCAACTGCAAGAGGCTTTCCTCTTGCCCGACACCCATAAAGGGTCTGTGCTGCCGTCTCAGTGATTTTATTTTCTTTGTGCGATGGGCAGGAAGAAACCACTGGGTGATTACAGTAAAAGTTATATAAACTGGTATAAACTCTTTGGAAATTTTTACATTATCTACTACATTTCAATGTATACATACCCCATGACCGAAAGAAATGCCTTCACATGTGCAAGAAAAAATTGTGCATAAGTATGTTCATGGCACTATTATTTGTAAGAGTAATGGTCGTATATTTATATAATGAAATATAGTACAGATAGGAAAATTAAAGAAATACTTGCTATTTGCAACAAAATGAATGATACTCAAAACATAAATCTTGAGCAAAAGAAGGCAGACATCAAAGATTACATACCACAGGATTACATTACAGTAGAGTTGAAAAACTAATAGTGTCAGAATTAAGGACAGTTTTTTTTTTCCCTATTTTTACTGTCCAGGGGTCCCCAGCCACCTGTCATCTGATTAGCATTATCATTCTGGAGATTCCAAGGATCTTTGGAGCTGTATGTTGAGAAATGGGGAGGAAGACCTTTGGGAAAGGGGATAGAGATAGAAGGGGCCTTGACAAAGCTAATGGTGTGCTGGAAATTCTCTACATCTACGTTTTGATCTATGTAGTGCATATATAGGTGTTTACAACTTGGGATAATTTATTACACTATATGTATATGAGTTATACATGTTTCTATGTGTTTAATATATTTGTTTAAAAAGTATTTAATTTTAGAAGAAGACAAAAATTGGATGACTAGATTTTTTTTTAAAAATCTATGAAAGTGATAATAGGCCAGTGGTTATAAAAGTGTAGCCTCTAGACCAGCAGCCTCAGTATCACATGGAATGTGTTAGAAATTCAAATTCTTGGGCCCTACTCCAGACCTACTCAACCAGAAGCTCTGGGAGAGGAACCCAAAAATATGTACTTTAAAAAACTCTCTGGATGAATCCGAGGTACCCTTAAGTTTGAGAAATGCTGCAGTAGACACATCTAAAACTTAAAGACAGAAATATTGGAAATAAAATAATAGAAAATATAAATATCTGGCAATTCTAATTAAAATTAAGTCAGCATAGCTATATTAATTTAAAACACAATAGAATTTAAGGCACAGTGAATTATTAGAGATAAAGAATAACTTCTTTATAGAGACACAAGGTTAATAAAGTCACTTCTTTGTAAACTGATAACATCTAATCCAGGGGCCAAGGGAAAGCTTCTCCTCCACCTTCTAAAGGTTCATGGAAAAGGAACTGACAAAGGTCAGGTTAATAAGTGAAAAAGATACACAAAATTTATTTAATGTGCATAAACACTGAAGCCATACACAAAGAATGAGACTCAAAGAGGGGCCAGATGGTCAAGATTTAAATACTCTCTTCACAGGAGATATATGAATCCCCAGGTGGAAGATACTATTTTGTAAATGATTCCCTTTGGAAGCTAGATGAGACAAGTTATGAGAAAGGGACAGGCAGAGCTGCATGGGAACAAAGATTGTCTTATTATGCAGATAAAGTCTGCCAGGTAATCTCTCAGAGTGCCTTCAGAAGAACAGATGAAAAATCAGTCTGATGACTACAGCCTCTTCTCTTCTCCAGTGATTGATCACTCCTGGTTAGTTGATGAGATTGCTGGGGAGGGTACCTTAAAATACTTGTATTTCTTTTGGAAAGAAGTGTTCTTAGAAAAGAAAATTCCAGAGAGAGTCCCTCTCGGTGCTGTGAGGAAGACCAGAGACAGGGAAGCAGAGGAAGATTAGAGAGATACTTTGGTTCTGAGGCTTATTTCTGTTTTTTCTTTTTCTTTTCCTTTTCCTTTTTTTTTTTTTTTTTTTTGAGACAGGGTCTCTCTCTGTCCCCCAAGCTGGAGTGCAGTGGCACAATCTCCGCTCACTGCAAACTCCGTCTCCCAGGTTCAAATGATTCTCCTGCCTCAGCCTCTTAAGTAGCCAGGATTAGAGGCATGCACCACCAGGCCAGGCTAATTTTTGTATTTTTAGTAGAGACAGGGTTTCACCATGTTGGCCAGGCTGGTCTCAAGCTCCTGACCTCAGGTGATCCGCCCGCCTCAGCCTCCCAAAGTATTGGGATTACAGGCATGAGCCACTGCACCCAACTGGTTCTGAGGCTTATTTCTGAGGTCTTTCCATTTTCAAAACTCTCAGCATGCCAACGTCTGCACCCCAACACTATCTAACTAAAATCGACATCTTCTATATAATTGGGAAATGTTAAAACAGTTGCTTTAAAATCAGAAAGAAGACAAGAATACTCAGCTGTTATGGGCTGAGTTGTGTTCTCATAAAATTCACAGTGAAGTTCTAAACCCCATACCTTGCAAAGTATGTAAAGATAGGGTCTTTAAAGTGGTAATTAAGTTAAAATGAGGTGATATGGTTAGGCTTTGTGTCCCTACCCAAATCTCATATTGAATTATAATCCCCATAATCCCCACATGTCAAGGGAGAGACCTGATGGAGGTGATTGTATCATGGGGGGCAGTTTTCCCCATGCTGTTCTCGTGACAGTGAGTGAGTTCTCATGAGAGCTGATGGCTTTATAGGTGTTTGTTAGTTCCTCCTGCATTCACTCTCCTTCCTGCTGCCTTGTGAAGAAAGTGCCTTGCTTCCCCTTCACCTTCCACCGCGATTATAAGTTTCTTGAGGCCTCCCTAGCCATGCGGAACTGTGAGTCAATTAAACCTCTTTCCTTTATAAATTATCCGGTGTTGGGCAGTTCTTTCCAGCGGGGTGAAAACAAACTAATGCATGAGGTTATTAGGATGGGCCCTAATCTTATATGATCAGTGTCTTTATAAGAAGAGGAGATTAGGAGACAGACACAGTCACAGAGAGAACTGTGTGAAGACAGCAGAAGACAGCCCTCTACAAGTCAAGGGGAAAAGCCCTAGAAGATACCATTAGGGATATATGAAAAAAACAACAACAACAACAACAACAAAAGCATACTTTTTTCCTATTCTCTACTCTTTACTCTCACACAACTACTCAATACACTTCATCTCTGGTCATCAAAATGTGCGAGTATTTCTCCCACCAGCAACCACTTCTGCAGTGTACACCAGCTGATTGTCCTATATTCTATCTACCTGGAGATAGCATCAAATCCCACAGGTTAAGGGCTCAGACCACAGGACAGTCCCCAAGCCAGTCACAAGTTCAGGCCTCTGGAAATTTTTACCAACTTTCTATTTAGGGTCCCCACAACCCTTTCCATAGGTTTGATTCATTTGCTAAAGCAGTTCACAGTGTTTATCCAATTATTATAAAGGATATTACAAAGGATGTAGATAAATAGCCAGATGGAAGATTTGTGCAGGGCAAGGCTTGAAAGAAGGGATGTGGAGCTTCTGTGCCTTCTCTGGCTTCACAACCCTTCAGGAACTCCCATGTGTTCAGCAGTCAGGAAGCTCCCAGCACCCTGTCCTTTTGAGTTTTTATGCAGGCTTCATTATATAGGCATGATTGATTACATCATTGACCACTGGTGATCAACTTAACCTTCAGCCTATCTCTTCTTCCCAGAGGTTGGAGGGTGAAGCTAAAAGTTTCAACTCTCTAATCCTGCCTTGTTCTTTCTGGCGACCTTCCCTATTTTTACTGTCCAGGGGTCCCCAGCCACCTGTCATCTGATTAGCATTATCATTCTGGAGATTCCAAGGGTCTTTGGAGCTGTATGTTGAGAAATGGGGAGGAAGACCAAATATATCTTTCACAATTTCACAGGCACCAACCCTGTACACCTTGATCTCAAACTTCTGGTTTCTAGAATTGTGAGAAAATCATTTTCTGTTGTTTAGGCTACCCAGTCTGTGGTGTTTTGTTATGGCAACCCCAGCCTACTAACATACCTGTTATTACCACATCTATTGGACCTGGCATTGGAGTTCCTAAATAATATAATGACAGATAGATGACAGATTAGATAGATAGATAGATAGATAGGCTATAAGAATAGGAAAGAAAAAAATAAAATTGTAACTATAATGATTTTATTATTGTATACATAAAAATTCAAAGGAATCTACCACTGGAATATAAAAATTGCTAAGATAATTAGAAAATTTTCAGAATACAAAATCAGTGTATAGCATTTGACCTTTTCTACACAGCCATGAATAATTACAAAAAAATACCTTTAATAAGCATACTAATTATATAACAAAAAAATAAGATAGTATAATTTTAAATAATATGTGGCACCATTATGAATAAAATTATATTTAAAGAATTGAATGACATGAAAGAAAATCACATTACATGTGGAAATTCTGTGAAAGGAAAATAAATTATGGGACCCTCCTTTCCCCTCCCCAAGGGAAAAGTCAAGCTGGGAACTGCCTCCTGTTTTATTCCTAAATAAGATAGCTACAAAGATGAAAAGCTACATACCTCCCTCACAATTTGCCCACATGGAAATTCCTTGTGGACAAATCACAGACAGAAGTAAATTGTGTATTCAAAAAAGGCTGATTAAGGACTCAAAAGAATGCAATCTTTCATCTCTTATCTGCTTATGACCTGGAAGCCCCCACCTCAAGTTGTCCCACCTTACCAGCCTGAACTGATGTCTCATGTCTCCCTAAAATGTATAAAAGCAAGCTGTTCCCCGACCACCTTGGGCACATGTCATCAGGATCTCTTGAGACTATGTTACAGGCACATCCTTAACCTTGGAAAAATAAACTCTGTAAATTGATTGAGATCTGTCTCAGATAACTTTTGGTTTATAATACATTATGTTCATAACTAAGAAGACTCAATATTAGAAAGGTTTCAATTCTCCTTGATTAATATAGAGAATCAATGCAATTGCAAAAGATTTTTGTGGAACTCGTAAGTTGATTCTAAAACTTATATGAAAGTGCAAATTGCCAAACATAGCTTAAACACTTCAGAAGAATAAAAACAAGTCCAGTGGGAGGAAGTTGCCTTTTCAGATATCAATATTTCTTATAAACCTCCAATAATTTAGGATGGGTAGTATTGATGCTATGTAAATAAATAGATGAATGAAAGAGAATGAAGATCCTGCAAACAGATTCGTAAATATATAGAAATTTAGTGTATGACAGAGCACGAATTGCAGGTCCATGAGGAAAAAGTAGACCATTAGGTAAATATTGTTAAGTCAAATAGTTATCCCATGGGGTAAAACAAAGTATAAGAAATTTGATAACTTTCTCACCATATTCACAAGAAGCCAAGGAAATTAAAAAAAAAAAAATACAGACCTTCAGTTTAAGATTAGTACTATGGGTCAGGAGCAGTGACTCACCCTTGTAATCCCAGCACTTTGGGAGGCTGAGGTGGGTGGATTTCTTGAGCTCAGAAGTTTGAGATCAACCTGGGCAACATGGAGAAACCCCATCCTACTAAAAATACAAAAACTAGCCCGGGTGGTGGCATCCACCTGTAGTCCCAGATACACAGGGGGCTGAGGTGGGAGGATCTCCTGAGCTGGGGGACCCAGGTTACAGTGAGCTGTGATCGCACCACTGCACGCCAGTCTGGGTGACAGAGGTAGGCCCTGTCTCAAAAAGAAAACAAAACAAATAAGATTAGTACCATGTGGCCGGGCACGGTGGCTCACACCTGTAATGCCAGCATTTTGGGGGACCGAGTTGGGTGGATCACAAGATTAGGAGTTTGAGACCAGCCTAACCAACATGGTGAAACACCGCCTCTACTAAAAATACAAAAATTAGCCTGGTGTGGTGGTGAGCACCTATAATCCCAGCTACTCAAGAGGCTGAGGCAGGAGAATTGCTTGAACCCAGGAAGCGGAGGTTGCAGTGAGCCGAGATTGCACCACTGCACTCTATCCTGGGAGACAGAGCGAGACTCCATCTAAAAAAAAAAAAAAAAAAAAAAAAATTATAACCATGTCACCATGGCCCTCCTATTAGTTACATTTCTGGAACTTAAAAAATCAATCAATCAATCAATCCTGATACTCAGGTTTCTTCTAACTCTATACTGGCTTTACAACACTAGAGAAGATATAGAAGTCAAGCAGATGGAGGGTATTTTGAGATTTCTGCTTGACGCAAGAAAGTTTATCAATAAAGAGGAGTTAATGGTAAGTATTTATTTAAGGAAAGAAGAATGGAATTAAAACAATTGGAATTCCAAGACCAAGAATTTGGAGAAGTATAAGTAAATGCCATTTTAAACATTTATGCATTGTGGTAGCCAGAACTCTAAAATGATTTCCAGTGACATTTGCCCTTGTATGATCAATTCCCCTTCAAATGTGGGTGCAACCTGTGAGTAGGTATCACTCCCATGATTGTTTCATTACATGACAAAGGAAAGTTAGTCAGTTGGGCCTCACCTGGTCAAATGAGCCCTTTAAAAGCAGAGAGTGTTCTAGCATTGAGGCAGAAGAGGTAGTCAGAGAGATTCCAAGAGTGACAAGGACTTACACACTTGCTTGTTTGAATGCGGAGGCAAGGATCTGAGGTGTAGGTGCATGAATACAACCTGAAAACTGCCTCCAGGAGCTGATAGCAGCCCCCAGTCAGCAGCTAGCAAGACCACGGGGACCTCAGCCTTACAAATGAATTCTGCCAACAACATGAATGAGCTTGAAAGGAGAGTGTTCCTCAGAGCCTCCAGACGCGAGACCAGTCCAGATGTGCTTTGATTTGGGAGCTATGAAACTATAAGCAGAAAACCAGGAGAGCTCACCCAGAGCTTGACCTACAGAATCATGAACTAACAATTGGGTGTGGTTTTATGCCACCAGGTTTATAGTAATTTGGTGTACACCAATACAAACCAACACATAATTATATATTCAAATAATGCCTTTTTGAAAAATGTAACAATGTTTAAAGCGTGGTGATATCTGTCACCACGTTAATACTTAAAGGTTTTCGAGGCTAGGCTTTTCATAATTAGGTATGGTAATATAGGCGAGGTGATAAAAAACTAAAGTTTATTAAAAATAAATAGTTTAAATAGCAAAAAATTGTTTCAAGGTAACTGATGAGAACTGTTTTTTTCCTCCAAGAGGTATAACTGCTTCTTCCTGTGGGTGGATGAAAGCAAGTCACCTTAGAGCACTCATTTGAAAAACTCCCCTTCTTCATATAAATGTTTAAAGGGTAGCACTCTATCACCCTGTGAAAAGTGCAAAACACTACATTCGATGGTGAGACTAAAGCAGCTTCTCACTACACCCCGTGGCATGCAGAATTGTCATGAGAGAGCTGACGAGTCTTCTCCTAGAAACAGGATCAGGCATCTTGCCCTCTTGCTTTTCAGTTGCAACATTATGAGAGACTAATGAATCAGGATTGTCTGCTGATAGGAAAGGACACAAAGGTCTCTGCAAAGGGGACTTATCAAGAGGGCAGTGGCAGAGCTGGGAGGAGGGTGCAGGCTCCCTGTCAGGGTCTGATTGTTCCTAGGGAGAGACATTTCCAGCCAGAGCTTGTATACGACTGAATGTCCATCTGGATTCAACCGTGACTTGAAAAACAATTTCTCTGCATAAGGACACAAACTAGGAAAAACTGTAAAATGGGAACTCTTAGCATGGATTTTAGTCAATAAAATTACAACAACACTAAATAAAAATCCACCAAACTATATAGTATCATTTCCCATGAGAGACATACCATGAAATGAGAACAGAGACAAAGGCAGCCTAAAAACAGATGCCCAAAACCACACAGACCATTTATCAATTCAGGACGAATGGGTGGATTGCTGATAACGAACAGGAGGGAATTGAGTGAACAATCCGAAAACAAAAACAAAATATGGGGCAAGAACAGATTAATACTCTGACACACTGCAGCCTTTTATACCAGTTTCTTAATAAAGCAGCTCACACTTGAAAAGTACACCAAGAAAGGCACTCAGTAAAATCGCTGCTCTCCTGATTTGTTAACAGGGATGCACTCTTGAGTCTTAATCAATGTAGGTTACATTGATGTTGATTAGAGGGCTGTTAATTTGCAGCTCGTGATCAAAACCTGTATGTGTGCATGAGTTTGTGTGTGTGTGTGCCTGTGTGTGTGTTTCCAGAGCTTCAAAAAATCCTAATGTGAAGATCCTACTTTTGCCTCTATCAGTTCCCATCCAGGAGCGTGGTGGGCAGGGCTGTTCATCCCCGCATTGCTCTGTTCACTGCTGAAGGATTCCTCACAGGCTTCAGTCTCCCTTTCTGCCAGCGTACAAAACAGGAAAAGGAGGCATAGCCCTTGTATATTCAGAGGACAGAATTTCCTCTGTTTTCACAAATCCAAAAAAAATCTCCTTTCCACTTTATTCTTAAAGACTCAGTGGCTTGAAAGTCTCCTTCAAACCTGAGATTCTATCATTTTATGTAGTAAACACTTCTATCCGCTTTTTAGCAAGAGATTAACTATATATAATCTGAAAGCTTTAAAATAGCATTTAAAATGATCGAAAAATGCCAACTTTTAAGGCTCTCTCAGAAGCAATTTCCCAAAATCTGTTCTCAGAGATGATCACAGAATATTGTGAGGATGAATGAACGAATGAACAAACAAATCAGCTAGCTAGGGAAAGACTGCATGGCATGACAGTTGTGCAGATACACATGCACAAACACAGTATCCACCAGTATATTAAATTGTCTAGCATCACAAATCTTCAGGTCCCTCATTTTTAAACCTGATGTCTATGATGTTATCTACAAAATTTCAAGGTCGTATGAGTCCCAGTACACTGGGTGTCTTCGGTCATTCCCTCCTTCAGCTGCTGCAGTGAACACAGAGTTGCCCCAACCATACCACCTTCTTTCAAGATTGGAGCACTCTTCCCCCAGCTTCCAGATTGCTAACAGCTGTCAGGTCGCAGGATCTCTGTACCAGATGACTACCCTCAGCCTAAGCCAACTGCCTTGCTCAAGGTTACACTTCCTTCTCAGGGCAACTGTCAGCCCATGATTGGTCAGTGAGTACAGGGGAAGGAGTCGAAAGACCCAGCCCTCCTGATGGAATTCAGGGTAACTTTGAAAAACTATTTTATCTCTAGAGCTCCCTGTAGGATTGGCTAATGCATCTACTGTGGTTCCCTAAGTTCAATCCTGCTTTCTGTCCTCAAGATCCATTCTAATCCTGAGAGCACTTCCTTCTGCAAGCACCCATCACTGCCTCTCAGTTAGCTTCCTAGGTAACCTTACCTGTGACTGTAGCAGTTTCTTAGTAGGAAAGTAATATATGAGTATAGTCCCAAAGCCTACTTATCTTGGATCTCTCTGTTTTCTAAACCAGTCCAAAAGCTGAATGATAAAAAAAATGAGCAAGTTCATTAAGGCAAAATAGCCAAAACTTACAGAAATGCATTTTGTTTGTATCCTAATTAATTCTAAGGCATCTTTATACTCCATGATTTTTTTCCTTAATTCAGGGTCTCCTTCTGCCCCCCAGACTAGAGTGCAGTGGCATGAGCATAGCTCACTGCAGCCTTGACCTCCTGGGCTCAACCAATCCTCCCACCTTAGCCTCTGAAGTAGCTGGGACTACAGGCAGCTGCCGCCACACCTGCCTAATTTTTAAAAAGGCTGAGGCAGGAGAATTGCTTGAACTTGGGAGGCGGAGGTTGCAGTGAGTAGGGATCATGCCACTGCATTCCAGCCTGGGTGACAGAGTGAGACTACGTACGTCTCAAAAAAAAAAAAAAAAAAATTCTTTTTTTTTTTTGTAGATGGGGTCTCACTGTGTGTCCTGGCTGATCTTGAACTCCTCATTTCCAGTGATTTTCCCATGTTGGACTCCCAAAGTGCTGGTTTACAGGCACAAGCCACCAAGCCAGGTCCCTATTTTTTTTAAAAACCGAGCAGCCATAGGTTATTTTTACTATCCTTTTCACATAATGGGAGGTGTCGAGGAGAGAGCCGCTATGTAGTTAATTTTCCAATGATAAAAGCATAAGCTTCTAAGTAAAATTTATCTCTGAAATCTTTTTTTTTTTTACTGTCCATTTCTTTCTACAAAGACCCTAAAATTTTGCTCCTACTTTTAAAAAACTCTTTATGCCATAAGGAAGGCATTGCCATAGGAAAGAGAGATAAAAGGGGTGATCTATGAGTTTGTTTTGATATTTGGAGCACACTTCAGGCATATTCATTTGTCTTTGATGGCTCCTGCAAATTACAAGGCAAAAATAGACTGATATTTTGAGTTCTGTGAAGCAGATAAATTACAGAAAGAAAGAACCTTGCCCAGCCCCCTTCAGCGCTAAATCCTTCAGGCAGTTTTGAGCACATAATAAATGTTTAATAGTACTTGTTAAATAAATAACTAAAGGACTGATGTGTAAGTGCATTCTTAAAACTCAGAAGACAGGACTCTATTGAGTCTCATTTGGAATATATTTTTTCATGTCTAGCAAAATTTAAATTATTCTCCTTATTTTTTCTCCCCACTTCCCACATGCTTGATAATAGGTGATAATGCCATATTACATTTGAGAAGCACGTAGCCTCCCCTTTGTGCTAGATCCAGAGCCAAGGGTAGAAATCAACTTAGAATGAGAGACCATGGCTGTTGTCATCGAAATGAAATTTAACACAGTTTTTTCAGACAATTAATTTGTTTGGCAATCATTCTGTCACAATTCTCATACCCTTTATTTTTTCATTGTGATAATTGAAAAAGAGTAACACACATGAAGAAATAAAAAAGATGCTCTTTGTCTTCTTCCATTGTTCTCAAAAGACGTTTACCACACTTCTTTTGTGAGTCAGACACTACACTGAAGACACAAAAATGAGTAAAGCAAAGCTCAAAGAGCTCACAGTCTGGGGAGGAAAAACATGAGGCCCCCATGAATAGGAACAGGACAGTGAAGGAGGTGCAGAGCCGCAGAGCACAGCAGGAGAGGCTGAGCACCGCAGGGGGAGAAAGGCCTCCCTGAGGAGGAGAGCCCACCACCCAGTCTTACAGGATGAGTCCGTACTCACCCAGTGTGGAGCCAAAGAAGCGATTCTTGACAAGAGTAGAGGGTTATGGAAACAATGGTAGTGGGAATTGGAGTAGTAGTCAGGAGAGATATTTAGGTGACAGATTCATGATGACTTGGTGACAGAGTGCAAATGGAGGGGGTGTGAAATGAGAAAAGTCAATGAGAGAAGAAAATTATTGTGAGAGAGAAAAGGGAAGCACGAATATGGCAAAAGTCTAGGTCAGGGTGGACAAACTGCTACAGGCCAAAGGAGTTTGAAACTTATATCCACACAAAAGTGGGCACAAAAATATCCAGACAAAAATCTTTATAGGAATTTTATCATTGCCACAACTTGGAAGCAACCAAGATGTCCTTCAGAGGCAAATAGATAAATGAACTCTGGTTCCTGCAGATAATAGAATATTATTCAATGCTAAAAATAAATGAGGTGTCGAGCCCTTAAATGACAAGTTAGAACCTTAAATTCGTATTACTAAGTGAAAGAAGTCAAGCTGAAAAAGCTACATACTGTACCATTCCAACTATAGTCATGCACTTCATACTGAGGTTTCAGTAAACAACAGACAGCATATACAATGGTGGTCCCATAAGATTATAATGGAGCTGAAAAATTCCTATCACCTAAGTGCCATTGTAAGCTTTGCAACACCACAAAGCAACACATTAACATTACTCAAGTGTTTGTGGTGATGATGGTATAAACAAAGCTATGACTGTGTTGCCAGTCATAAAAGTATAGCTCATGCATTGTATAGAGCACATCATACTTGGTGATGATAATATTAATAACTACGTCACTGGCTTGTGTTTTTACTATACTAAATTTTTTATTGTATTTTAGAGTGTACTAATTCTATGTGTATATATATATACATATATATATATTTTTTTTTTTTTTGAGACAGAGTCTCGCTGTTGCCCAGGCTGGAGTGCAGTGGCGCGATCTCGGCTCACTGCAGGCTCCGCCCCCTGGGGTTCACGCCATTCTCCTGCCTCAGCCTCCCGAGTAGCTGGGACTACAGGCACCCGCCACCTCGCCCAGCTAATTTTTTGTATTTTTTTAGTAGAGACGGGGTTTCACGGTGTTAGCCAGGATGGTCTCGATCTCCTGACCTCGTGATCTGCCCGCCTCGGCCTCCCAAAGTGCTGGGATTACAGGCGTGAGCCACCATGCCCGGCCTACTTATATATTTTTAAAAAGTTAACTATAAAACAGCTTCGAGCAAGTCCTTCAGAAAATATTACATAGGAAGACATTTTTACCATAGGAAACAATAGTTCCATCTGTGTTATTATTTCTGAAGACCCTCCAGTGTGATAAGATGTGGAGGTGGAAGACAGAGATATTGATGGTTCTGATCCTGTGTAGGCCTAGGCCTTTGTGTGTGCTCATTAGTTTTTAACAAAGCATTTAAAATAAAAAAATTAATAGAAAAATGCTTATAGAATAAAGATAAATAGAGATAAAATATTTTTGAATGGCTGGTTGTACCATGTGTGTTTTAAGCTAAGTGTTATTACAAAAAAGGAAAACAGTTAAAAAAAACTTTATAAAGTAAAAAATTACAATAAGCTAAGGTCCAGTCCAGCAAGCTCCATCCTTGGGAAGTGCCCTCTACAGAAGTATCATTTTTAAATCTTTTATCTCATATTCTTACTGTACCTTTTGTAGACTTAGACATGTTTAGATACACAAATACTTACCACTGTGTTACAATTGCCTATAATATTCAGTACAATAACATGCGATACAAGTTTGTAGCCTAGGAGCAATAGGCTGTGCCATATAGCCTAAGGGTGTAACAGGCTATAACAACTAGATTTGTGTCTCTACATTCTTGATGTTTGCACAACAAAATTGCCTAAAGATGCATTTCTCAGAATGTATCCCCATTGTTAAATGACACATAACTTCTATGACATTCTGGAAAAGGAAAAACTCTGGTGACAGTCAAAAAAAAAAAATCCACTCCTCTCAGGAGTTGGTGGGGAGGAAGGGATGAATAGGTGAAGCACAGAGGATTTTCAGGGCAGTGAAAATATTCTGTATGATACTATAAAGGTGGACACGTGTTATTATACATTTGTTCAAACCCATTTCTTTGTTTGGGCTGCTGTAACACCACTATCATAAACAGGATGAATTGTGAAAAACAGATATTTGTTTCTCACAGTTCTAGAGGCTGGGAAGTCCAAGATGAGGGCACTGGCAGCTTCAGTGTCTAGTGAGGGCTCTGTGGGCTTCGTAGATGGCACTTTCTTTCTGCATCCTCACATGATGGAAAGGATACACATGCCTTCAGGCCTCTTTTATAAGGGCACTAATTCCATTTATGAGAGCTCCACCCCCATGACCTAACTACCTCCCAGATGTCCCACTTCCCAATGCCACTACAGAGGGAATTGAGTTTCAACATATGAATTTTGGGTGGCCGGGCGCGGTGGCTCACGCTTGTAATCTCAGCACTTTGGGAGGCCGAGGCGGGTGGATCACGAGGTCAGGAGATCAAGACCACGGTGAAACCCTGTCTCTACTAAAAATACAAAAAATTAGCCAGGCGTGGTGGCGGGCGCCTGTAGTCCCAGCTACTCGGAGAGGCTGAGGCAGGAGAATGGCGTGAATCCAGGAAGCGGAGCTTGTGGTGAGCTGAGATTGCGCCACTGCACTCCAGCCTGGGTGACAGAGCGAGACTCCATCTCAAAAAAAAAAAAAAAAAAAAAATATGAATTTTGAAGGGACACCAACATTCAGACCATAGAAGCAATAGAACGTCCAATACCAAAAGAGAACCCTAATGCAAATTACACATTTTGAGTAATGCAAACATAGATCAATGTGGTTCATCAGTTGCAATAAATGTATCACTCCAGTGAGAGCTAGGGATAGTGGGGAAGTTGTCTGCGGGTAGGGGTTGCATGAGAACTCTGGGTATTTTTCTTTCCCCTTAGGAAAAAGAGAAAGAGAATGACGTCATAATTTTTTTGAAGCCTCTACTAGTGATCCTAATTTGCAGCCAAGATTGCAAAGTACTGTTTTAAAAGAATAATATGTTAAAAAGGTAATGACATTCTGAAAGACATCAACAAAATCAGCAAGAAAAGAGAACAATGGGAGCACTGAGACCAATTAGGATTTTAATACAGTAGGAGAAGTGACAAATGATTGTGGTGGGAGTGCAAAAAAAAAATAAGTTGATAGATTTTAGAGTTATTTTGGATAATCAAGAGATCTGGTAATTTGCCAAATACAGTGGGTAAAGACAAAGGATTCAAGGATGGTACCATTTTTGGGCCTGGGCAACTAAGTCTGTGGTTGTATGCAATAAAATAGCAGCCGTGATACTGTTGGCTGGTCGCTGGTCATACCATTGTTCTGCTAAACACAAACAGTTGCATGGAACATCACCATTAGACAAGTTCCTTCTGTTATCATGCTAGTGTGAGACAAAAACAAGGCCCTCTGTAATTATGACAAGCAATAAACAAAATAAGAACACCACGCAAACTTCAAAAATGACCAAACATTTTCTTCTTCAAGCAATTAGGAGTGATGCCACTTCTCTACCGACTATAGCACTAGCCCTGCTCCATCCCTTCCACCTCCTAGGTAACAAGTATTAAGATAACTAACTACAGAATTGTCCCTAAATGAATACACCCAATCTGGAGCCAATCCTCACTTCCATGAATGCTCTCCAAAATATCAAACCCAAGCTCATCTAGCAATCGCTTCCTGGCATCCTCTTACTGAAATGTCCCACATTCTCTGGGTGTACAGTCTCCCTTGCTGCAGCGAATAATAACTCAACTTTGTTTGACTACGGATGTCTCCTGGTGGTCTTCGACTGGTGACATTTACTGAGAAGAGAAATATTGAAAAAGCATAGGATCATTTGAGAGTAACAGGATAGAGTTTTGGTTTTTGCACGTCAAGTGGGAGGTACAATTTTTGAAGGTAATTAGATTTATTGATCCAAGACACAGAAAATGATTTTGTACTGAGAAATAGATATGAGAGTCCATAAAAATGATGGTAAGTGAAAGCAGAGAGAGTGGGGCACAAAAGGTTATCATGAGAAAATCTGCACAGTGAGAGGATAATAATAGGTCCAGTAGAAATCTTAAGAAATGGATGAAAGAGTAGGCAAAAACGGGAAGGAACCTAGAATGACCATAAACTTAAGGGAAGAAAAAAAAAGAAAAAACAGAAGAGTGATGTTACAGAAGGCAAGTAAAGAAAATACTTCAAAGAAAAGTAGTTAACTAGATCTGCACAATTTATTTGCTATAAATTAATATATCAAATAAATGACCCTCATTGCAACCTAGATAACCGTCATAAAGATGGTCATTTGGGTTACTTCCAATTTGGTAAACAGTGCTGCAATGAGGATGATTGTACATAAATATTTAAGTACTTGTGCAGTGCATTTGAAGAATAAATTTCTCAGATTGGAATTTCTGGATTAATGGATTTGTGTATCTGATTTTTAGTAGTTCATTATGCACTTCAAAGATTGCATAAAGTAACATACCCACAGTAGTACATGAGTTCTTATTTCCTAAATCCTCAGCAAATACATATTTTCCCTAGCCTCAAAATGAATGTTTTCCAATCACGGCCCAGTATCTGCTGATTCAGTACTGTCCTGATTTCTTGATGAGCACTTTTAATTCACAAATGCTAGTTCCCGCGCATTAGCTCACTCTCTAGCCTGTTAAGGCTATGCCAAATGTTACAAATTGAGAGCAAACTTTTGATGGTATTTTGTGCTTTTATATCTAAAAATATAAAAATACCTAAAGCCTGTCAGTCATTCCTCCCTCTCCCTAATTTCCACAAATTTCCTAAGTTAGCTCTCTAAAAGGAAACATAGCAAAAAATGGAAAATAGAGCATCACTTTAGTAACTGTGGAGTCAGTGACCAATGACCACAAAAGCATATTTCTGGCACAGGCTTTGCGGTTTTGGCTAAAAATACCCATATCACCCCAGGCCCCACTCAAAGCTGTATCTTGGGAGGATGTGAGCATCACATAGATCTATTAGGTAAAAAAAAAATGGAGGAGACAGCAAGTTGACTGAGTCTGTTGGTAAATTCTCTAGAATCTAGCCACAAAACATATAAAAAAGAAAGAGGAGAATATTTCAAGATTAACATGGCATTTTTATCATAAAGCAATGTCACGCCTGGTGAAAGAAGTAAAGTAAGCCTCAATGTCTTGGAGGCTGATAGATATACCAGGGCGGCAGCTCCTCTTTCTTAGCTGAGTGCTAGGAGGTGAGTGGGAAGGACGGAGCAGAAATGTCTTCCTCCTACACCACTTAACCACGACCTAAGAGAACAGCCACACTAGCTTAGACTAGAATACAGGTCCCTGAAATGGCCTCTTTTCTTTTTTCTCTCTCGCTTTGTTTGTTTGTTTTTTTTTTTTTTTTTTGGAGACAGAGTCTCAGTCACCCAGGCTGTAATACAGTGATGCCATCACAGCTCACTGCAGCCTTGACATTCTGGACTCAAGCTGTCCTCCCACCTCCGCCTCCTGAATAGCTGGGACTACAGGCACATACTATGCCTTCCTAATTTTTATTTTTGTAGAGACGAGGTCTTGCTATGTTGCCTAGGCTGTTCTCAAACTCCTGGATGCAAGCAATCCTCCCACCTCAACCTCCCAAAGTGCTGGGATTACAGGTGTGAACCACTGCACCCAGTCTCTTTCTTGACAGGTCAAAGTGGGTGTCATTACAAAGGCGTAACTACAGAAACTTCTCTTCTCATTGATGCATTACTTTCATTTTTATTTACTACAGTTTATCTTTGTTTTTAACAGGGTGAAAGGAAAACAAATGGTAAAATATTTGGCTGAAACTGAAGCTCATTGTGAATTTAAGGATGAACTTCACCCTTAAAGTATAAGGCCCATGTATAAAAATGTACAAATATGCTACCAGTTTCCATCTTTAAAGATTAATTGAAAAATATTTACCAAAGATGTAATGATTTTGAGTTTTCCTAGAATCAAGCTGAATATAACCAAAATAATGGTGTAATTTCATAGTCATGCTTTTACACTACTGTCTGTTTTAGTACATAACGTAGCCTATTCTGAGGGCTATTTTTTTTCTTTTTGTCAGCCTGGAAGACTCCTACTTACTCTTTAAGCTACAGCATAAGTGTCACCTCCTCTGTTGCCCTTTCCCTGTTCTCTCCTTTAGTATCTACTGTGCCCCATAATTATTTATACTAAGGAACCTATATCATTGAATGGAAATCACTCATTCTTTTCTCTGTCATCCCTGATAAACTATCAGATCCTTAAGAGTATAGTTCTGAGTTTAGTCATTTGTATGTCTCCAAAACTTAAAACAATGTCCTGATCATGGGTGCTCAATAAATTCTTATAGAGTAAATAAAGAAAAATATAAGTTTTTTTCTTATGCTTCTGATTCATCAACTTGAACCAGAAATGATAAGGCAGTTAAAAGGAGCTTATCTTAAGGGATATCATCTCTTTAAAGGGCCAGGTTGGGGGGAAATTCCAATAACCAGAACGTCTCATAGATAGAGAGCTCATGAAATTTGAAAATCAATGCCAGTATCAAAATGTCAGGAATACTAATGGCTTCTGTACACTTAGTGAGAACTCAGGAAGAAGAAAATAATTTCCCTTTTATGGATTCATCTGAGCTGAGCACCAGATCCAGGACCTTCTAGTGTGCTTCAACAGTCTCATAACAAAATACATAAATGTGCTAACAATACTTGCCTCCTTTTCCTTTTGATCATTCTAAGACTTACTGGTGATCAAAGATTATTTTATATATATATATATATATATATACACACACACACACACAGACACACACACACATATATATATACACGCATATATATATATATATATATTTTTTTTAAATGGCCCTTTAAGAGTTTTCCCGTAGTTCATTCAAATTGCTCTTATTGGCTTAACTATTCCCTGCATCAATGTATGATGATCGATCCTCTCACTTACCTAATATAGGAAGTCATGGACCTAAATGAAATATATTTATCTTACTGTTACGGTAAAACGGAATGACTTTTATTTCAAGTTCTACTTTGCTTTCTATACATACAACGTGTTATTACATCTTGTGATGCCTTTTTTTTATTCACATGTGAAAAGTGAGTCACATCAATATGTTATTTTTATTCATCTAGGAAAGTTAAATTTATTATTCCCAGATAAGATTATTCAGCAAGACAATAGCTACTTGAGACAGACCTGAGAGAAAATTTTAAAAATTAATGATTTTTCCCAATAGTATGTCAACAGCCAATTTTGAAGTACTTCGTTCATAGAAATTTTTATAGTGTAGAGAAAGAATCATTAAAGTTTAGCCAGAGTCAGAAGGAGGAGGAGAGAAAGTCAGAAGATACGATGTGGAGAAAATCCTCCTTACTGGGTGTTATGGGGAAGACGGAGAGAGAGTAAGGAAGAGAGAGAAAGAGAGAGAGGTGGTACATGGTTGAATGTGTGCAAATTAATTTTAGGTTCTCTAGGCTCTGTGTGTGTTTTGGGGGACGACGGGTGCGGAGTGAGAGAAAGATACTTAGATAATTTATGAGATAAGATCAAGGCGGGGTGGGCTGGGGGCTCCAGGAGGAAGCAGCTCCCCAGCTGCCCCCATCCACCTACCGGGGCACAGCCCCTGCAGAATAAACCTGGCAGCCTGAAGCTGAGCTTTCTTGAGTCATTCTGTACCATCTTTCAAAAGGTTTTGCCAAGAAAAATTTGGAACTTGGAAAAATTTTGGTACAACCAACGTGTGCCACCCATCAGCTGACAGAGGTCCGTTGGTCCCAGCCCCAGGAGTATGGCAATGCCTATTTATTCTACTGTAATGGTTTGCTTGAGTGAAAGTTAAGCAGGTTTTCTTCATTTTTCAAAACTAAACCTTTACTAAGGGCAACTTATTTTTTTTTTATTTTTTTTATTTTTTTGAGACGGAGTCTTGCTTTGTTGCCCAGGCTGGAGTGCAGTGGCGCAATCTCAGCTCACTGCAAGCTCTGCCTCCCGGATTCATGCCATTCTCCTGCCTCAGCCTCTCCGAGTAGCTGGGACTACAGGCGCCCGCCACCACGCCCGGCTAATTTTTTGTATTTTTTTTTAGTAGAGACGGGGTCTCAATCTCCTGACCTCGTGATCCGCCCGCCTCGGCCTCCCAAAGTGCTGAGATTACAAGCGTGAGCCACCGCGCCCGGCCTACTAAGGGCAACTTAAACATTCAACAGTGAAGTTTACTTTCTTATAGAAGAAGTCTTTCAAGTTAAACAAAAACCTAAATCAAAATCAATGCGCTTATCACTTAACTTTTGTTTATGTTTCTTATTATTCATCACTTCTCTTTCTAGCTTCAGAGAAACACTCTTAATTTCTTTCAGATTCTTCAGTTCTGAGATAACGGGACTTGAACAGAACTGATCTCAGAGATTTCTTTAGGAGTAAACAACTAAGGACTTTTTTTGCTACAGGCTGTGACTTCAAATTCAGTTTCTTCCTCTTTCATCTATGGCAGGGTGAATTACCAAAAGAAAAAAGAAAACAGCCCCTGTTTTTCTGATTGTTTCTCCCTATTTTTATCTTCAATATATGAAGCAGAAATAGGGCTGAAGGTAAAGGGAAAAAAAAAGGCTACATGTCTGTGTTTCAACACTGGAAAGTCAAAAAAATGTCCAAGCCTAATCTCCTATAATAGAAAATGACAAACTCACAGGGAGTTTACATTTTTTCTTTTATTCTGTACTCCTGCTCACTCGAGTCTTTGACGACTATTTATCATTAAAACAATGACAACAGAACTGATTCATTTTTATTGAGCACACAAATTGTCATTGCTAGAGTTTTTATGTATGGACTTGAAATTTTTCTTTGTTCTTAGCTGTTTGTTTACAACTAAATTGTAAGCTTGTTGCAGACAGGGAATATATCTTCCACTTGCTTGTTCAAACTACTCTGCTTACCACAGTACAGGGTCTGCACTGGGTAATTTCAAGAGCTCCTTAGGCATATATATGTGTGTCACGCGCATCCGTGTGAAGAGACCACCAAACAGGCTTTATGTGAGCAACAAGGCTGTTTATTTCACCTGGGTGCAGGCGGGCTGAGTCCAAAACGATAGTCAGCAAAGGGAGATAGGGGTGGGGCTGTTTTATAGGATTTGGGTGGGTAGTGGAAAATTACAGTCAAAGGGGCTTGTTCTCTTGTGGGCAGGGGCGGAGGTCACAAGGTGCTCAGTGGGGGAGCTTCTGAGCCAGGAGAAGGAATTTCCCAAGGTTAATCGCTCAGTTAAGTTGGGACAGAAACAAATCACAATGGTGGAATGTCATCAGTTAAGGCAAGAACTGGCCATTTTCACCTCTTTTGTGATTCTTCACTTGCTTTAGGCCATCTAGATGTATACGTGCAGGTCACAGGGGATATGATGGCTTAGCTTGGGCTCGGAGGCCTGACATTCCTGTCTTCTTATATTAATAAGAAAAATAAGATAAAATAGTGTTTACATGTTGGGGCAGCGAAAATTTTTGGGGGGTGGTATGGAGAGATAATGGGCAATGTTTCTCAGGGCTGCTTCAAGCAGGATTAGGGGCAGCGTGGGAACCTAGAGCGGGAAAGATTAAGCTGAAGGAAGATTCTGTGGTAAGGAGTGATATTGTGGGGTTGTTAGAAGGAGCATTTGTCATATAGAATGATTGGTGATGGCCTGGATACAGTTTGGATGAATTGAGAAACTAAACGGAAGACATAAGGTCCGAATAAGAGAAGGAGAAAAACAGATTAAAGGACTAAGAATTGGGAGGACCCAGGACATCCAATTAGAGAGTGCCCAAGGGGGTTCAGCATAATTACTTGCTTGGTTGGCAAGTTTAGGCTCTATCCTTGAGTTTTTTTTATGTTGTCATATACTAGGCCAGATTGGTTTAGGTAAAAACAACACTTTTCATTTAAAAATATAGAGTCCTTTTTTTTTTTGTTTTTTTTTTTTTAGCAGTGAGTAAGTTGAGGTTTCAGCAATTTTGGAGGAAAGAGAAATACAAAGCCAGCAATCATTTGTCAAAGAAGTATTAGAAACCGCTAGGAAAGAGTGAGTGAGATTGATAATGTGGAGATAGCTGGGGAGAGGTAGAGGGTGGCATAAGAACGGGAACAAGAATAAGAGTGAGTATAAAAGTAAAGAATAGGACTTCATCAGGGTGAAAGTACTGCAGTTTACCCTGTCAGCAAAGATCATCTATCCACTCTGAGAGGGAGTTAAGAGTGGCAGTTTGGGGATAGCCTCAGGAGATATCAGCTGTGATGGCTTGGAGAAACAGTGTAAACCGGCAATATAAACAAGAGCAGGACATTTATGAGTACAGAACAGTGATTAAGAGTATGACTAGACAGAAGATAGTAGGGATGACAAGTTTTGGGGTGCAGTCCAAGTTGGGCTGGTGTCTCGAATGAGACTGGGGCCTAATAAAAAGGAGCGTCCATACAGGAGCCCAAATGGGCTGTACCCTGTAGCATCCCGAGGACAGGCTCGAATTCTTAGAAGGGCAAGTGGTAAAAGTATTGTCTAGTCCTTTTTAAGTTGGAGGCTGAACTTGGTGAGGTGTGTTTTTAAAAGACTTTTAGTCCGTTTTACCTTTCCTGAAGATTGAGGACGGTAAGGGGTCTGAAGGTTCCACTGAATACCAAGAGCCTGAGAAACTGCTTGGGTGATTTGATTAGTAAAGGCCTGTCTGTTATTGGACTGTATAGAGATAGGAAGGCCAAAGCGAGGAATTATGTCGGACAGAAGGGAAGAAATGACCACGGTGGCCTTCTCAGACCCTGTGGGAAAGGCCTCTACCCATCCAGTGAAATGTCTACCCAGACCAAGAGGTATTTTAGTTTCCTGACTCGGGGCATGTGAGTAAAATTAATTTGCCAGTCCTGGGCAGGGGCAAATCCCCAGGCTTGATGTGTAGGGAAGGGAGGGGGCCTGAACAATCCCTGAGGAAGAGTAGAATAGCAGATGGGACACTGAGAAGTGATTTCCTTGAGGAGAGATTTCCATGATGGAAAGGAAATGAGAGGTTCTAAGAGATGGGCTAGCGGCTTGTAACCTACATGGAAGAGGCTACGAAATGATGACAGAATAGAATGGGCCTGTGAGGCTGGAAGGAGATATTTTCCTTGGTCTAAGAACCATTTCCCTTGTGTGGGAAGAGATTGATAGGTGGAAATTTCAGTGGGGGAGTAGGTGGGAGTGACCGATGAGAAGGAGAAAAACCGGTTGTGAGGGACAGAAGTTGGAACGCTAGCTGCTTCTTTAGTTACCTTATCAGCATAAGCGTTGCCCTGAACAATGCGATCTGATGCCTTTTGATGGCCCTTGCAGTGAATGACTCCAGCTTCCTTTGGAAGTAAAGCAGCCTTGAGAAGAGTTTTTATTAAAGAGGCCTTAATGATGGAGGACCCTTGCGTAGTGAGGAAACCTCTTTTTGCCTATATAACAGCATGGTGGTGTAGGATATGGAAGGCATATTTAGAGTCAGTATAAATATTGATACGTAGTCCTTTTGCAAGAGTGAGGGCTTGAGTTAAGGCAATGAGTTCGGCTTGCTGACAGTGGAAGGGGGCAGAAAGTATATGCGTCAGGTGTGAGGAAGAAAACAGATTTTGCAAGTTAAGAGAACTGTAGAGAGTGAGTTGAGCATAGTTTGTGATTTTGAGGGCCTCTAAAAGTATTAGGGCGGTGGCAGCCGCCACACAGAGACATGACGGCCAGCCTAAAACAGTAAGGTCAAGTTGTTTGGACAAAAGGGCTACAGGGCGTGGTCTGGCTCTTGTGTAAGAATTTTGACTGCACAGCCCTGCACTTCGGCTGTGTGTAATCAAAAAAGGGTTGGGATGAGTTAGGGAGAGCTAGTGTGGGAGCAGCTTTTAGGGCTGTTTTTTAAGGAACGGAAAGGGGCCTGGGGAAAGGATTTAGGATTTATGGGGTCAGCTAGGTTTTGTGTGTGTGTGTGTGTGAGTTTATATAATGGTTTTGTAAGGATGGCAAAACCAGGTATCCAAAGGTGAAATTATCCAACCATGCCCAGGAAGGAAAGGAGTTGTTGTTTTGTAGAAGGGGTTGGGGTTTGAGAGATCAGTCAGACATGATTGGCAGGGAGAGCACATGTTTTCATGAAGAATTATGCTGAGATAGGTAATGGACGAGGAAGAAATTTGGGTTTGACTGAAGTAATAGGGGCTGTCTGTGAAGCCTTGTGGCAGTACAGCTCAGGTAATTTGCGAGGCTGACGGGTGTCAGGGTCAGTCCAAGTGAAAGTGAAGATAGGCTGGGATGAAGGGTGCAAAGGAATAGTAAAGAAAGCATGTTTGAGATCCAGAACAGAATAATGGGTTGTAAAGGGGTTGTGGAGGGAGGTATTGAGGATAGGAGAGCATATGGGTTTGGCACCACGGGGTGGATAGGCAAAACAATTTGGTTGATAAGGCACAGATCCTGAACTGACTTGTAAGACTTGTCTGGTTTTTGGACAGGTAAAATGGGGGAATTGTAAGGAGAGTTTATAGGCTTTAAAAGGCCATGCTGTAACAGGCGAGTGATAACAGGCTTTAATGCTTTTAAAGTGTGCTGTGGGATGGGATATTGTTGCCGAGTGGGGTAAGGGTGATTAGGTTTTAATGAGATGGTAAGGGGTGCATGATCGGTCACCAAGGAGGGAATAGAGGTTTCCCATACCTGTGGATTAAGGTGGGGAGATACAAGGGGAGGATGCGAAGGAGGCTTTGAACTGGGGAAAAGGGTGGCAATGGGGTGTGGCTGTAGCCTAGGAATAGTCAGAGAAGCAGAGGCTTGATCTCCCAAGGGAGGTCCCCTGATCCCAGTCACAGCACCAAATGTAATGCACATCCGTGTGAAGAGACCACCAAACAGGCTTTGTGTAAGCAATAAAGCTTTTTAATCACCTGGGTGCAGGCAGGCTTCTGCACCAAATGTCACGCGCGACCATGTGAAGAAACCACCAAACAGGCTATGTGTGAGCAATAACGCTGTTTATTTCACCAGGGTACAGGCAGGCCGAGTCCAAAAAGAGAGTCAGAGAAGGGAGATAGGGGTGGGGCCGTTTTATAGGATTTGGGTGGGTAGTGGAAAATTACAGTCAAAGGGGCTTGTTCTCTTGTGGGCAGGGGGGTAGGTCACAAGGTGCTCAGTGGGGGAGCTTCTGAGCCAAGAGAAGGAATTTCACAAGGTTAATCACTCAGTTAAGGTGGAATGTCATCAGTTTAGGCAGGAACCGGCCATTTTCACTTCTTTTGTGATTCTTCATTTGCTTCAGGCCATCTGGATGTATACGTGCAGGTCACAGGGGATTATGATGGCTTAGCTTGGGCTCAGAGGCCTGACAATAAGCATGTAGTTAAGGCTGTAGTTCTATTAAAGCCATATTTGGTGTACTTAGCAATTCATAAAAAAGGTCTTCAATAAATTTGAACATACATACTCAGTGAAAAAAGATACTATTGTAAAAATGGCTACAAAAATATGGTTAATGTTGGGTTAATATTGGATTCTGATATATTTCATGCCTGTGATCTCATTTTGTTTCTAGTTTTACTGAATATAACCAACCTTGGACACACAAAGATGTTGTTTTTATTTCTGAAATTACTCAGCTATAGTAAAGTATCAAGAATAGATATTTATATTTAAGAAGACTCATCCATCCCAGACTCTGAACTCACTAATTAGCCGGTCAGAAAGAAAGATCACTAAGGAACGATGTACAATGCAATCAAAGTGATACGCTTTACTTTCTGAATAACAGCAGAGCAAGAGGTTCCATAAGAATCCTGGCAAAGCCATCTTTCCACTTTCAATGTTGATCACTTAGATCTTGTGAAATTCGTGGTGATTTTTAGTATAAATGACTAGGAAAGCTATTATTTGTGCATAAGAGAAACCTAACTTAATTATATTCATAACTCAACAATTTGCTTAGTGCGTTTTTGTGCATTGGGAAATTATGTTTCAGAAAATCAAACCAAAACAAAACCAGTCGTTGAAATTTTATTGACTCAGTACAAATCTTTCTTCATCCTTTATTAAAAGTGTTATTCCTGCAGTATATACCAAGGGATCAGCCGCCCTCTACTATTTAATCATTAGTTTGAAGTCCCTATTGTTGTTCCTGGCGTGTATTGTTATATGCTGGAAAATTCTTAAGATGCCGTTGGTGCAGAGGTTAAGATGTGAGCCATGGGCTCTGGACTGAGGCAGAGCCTGATGCAAATCTCAGCTCTGCAATTTGCTGGCTCTGTGAGCTTTGGTAAGTTAGTCACTGTGAACTGCAGTTTACTTCATGATATCATTCAGATAATAACAGCTCTGATATAATAGCATTATTATAAACATTAAGTAAGATAACATCTATCGAATTACCACTTAACACAGTGCCTGGTGTATAGTTTAAAATGCTTAATAAATGTTACCTGTGAATAGTTCCTAAAGTAAAAATTGGAGGCAAACAAAGAGAATAATCACAAGCTGAAACTTATCACTTTTGAAGCTATGATCTGTGACCCTTAACTAAAAATGTCAGCTATTTAATATTAAACCAATTAATATGAATATCATATCTCATGCTGTCTCTAGACTTTAGAAGATAGTCTTTTATTATTGCTATAAAAATCTGTTGGAAATAATTTCTTAAGATCATAAACAGAGCGCATTACATTTTCATTATATTATAAGCAAAATTTCATCCCCACAAAATAAAATACCTATTTAACTCAAATAAGATATACTTCCTTTTGGCTAAACAAGTATATTGCATTTTATAAGTAAAATATTTGGACTTGTCTGGCTTGTATCTGTCTTAAATCTTTTAGTAGATGTGGAAAACATGTTTATTTTTGCAGTGTTCAATAATTGTCTGCTAGGTTTTGTCAATGAATGCAAGCTCTAATTCAACTTCTGCTGAAAATTAGGCTTAAGTTATGATTGAGAATAAGGAAAATTATGAGCAAGTTGCCAATTATATCTTGAAAAATGTTTACTTCTAAACATTTTGTTCTAAGTTGCATATTTCAAACATGTCAATACTAATATTCTTTAATATTAGTCTAATCGTTTAAAGGACTTTAGTTTTTTTGTGTAAGAAACACACAATTAATCAATGCATTTTCATTAACCACACCTGTGGGAGGCCTCCTTATTTGGATTTAAACCAGGAGACCACTATTGACAGTTATCCCAAACAAAGACATAATATTAAACTAGGAGCCACAAATATGTGTAGTGAGGAAAACTCAGAATGGTTTGCCAGTGTTCTTATTACATTATTTCAAACTAAGGAATTTGATTTTGTAAATTAAAGTATGCCAAACATCCTCAGAATCTAAGTGTTGCACTGAACAACATGGTAAGGCACTAGCCCCAAGTGACTATATGCTAAATTTAATTAAAATTAAATGAAATTTAAATTTAATACTTCAGTCCCACTGCTACACTTCAAGAACTTAATCCCAAATAGCTAGAAAGTGCCTATATAGTTCCTGTCCATCACAGCAGGGTATTTCATTGGACAACACTAGTCTAGCATTTCCGTTTTCTATAGTAATGAAAACCAAAGTGAAAAAGAACTACTGAAATAACATGAAAAGTAAATAGTCATTTTTTTCTTTCCATTCCTGTATTTTTCTCTGCCCACTTGTTTCTTATATTAATACAGAATCATCCAATAAGATTTCAGCCTAAAAATGGAAAAAAATAATTTATTTTAATAATTCAGAAAAACAATCAAGAGTTAATCTTATGCTTTCTGAGGTATTTACAGAACAATACAGAAAAAAACACCTGAGTGTTAGATGAATATTAACTTATATATAGAAATCTAAAAGATCTATTTATCAGTAGGGAATTAGGCAAAACTAGCAGACAAAATTCATTTCAATTTGTAGTACCACACATTTGAGAGAATCCTCCATTCTTTTCTCATATTTTCAAAGAATGATACATTTCAGGGTTATTTCTCCACACCTACCTTTCTTAGAAAAAGGGCTAATTCGAGGCTTTCTTTTTTTTTTTTTTTTTTTTTCATTTTTGTTTTTTGAGATGGAGTCTCGCTCTGTCAGTCAGGCTGGAGTGCAGTGGTGCAATCTCGGCTCACTGCAACCTCCGCCTCCTGGGTTCAAGCAATTCTCCTGCTTTAGCTTCCTGAGTAGCTGGGATTACAGGCACCTGCCACCACACCCGGCTAATTTTTGTACTTTTAGTAGAGGCGGGGTTTCACCGTGTTGGCCAGTCTGGTCTTAAGCTCTGGACTTCAAGTGATCCGCCCGCCTTGGCCTCCCAAAGGGTTGGGATTACAGGCATGAGCCACCACGCCCAGCACTTTGAGACTCTTGCTACTTACTATGTCATTTTGCTAGTAGACAGGATCACTGGGCCCAAAAGCAGGTCTCTACGCGTACTTGCTGAGACCAGCCTGTGCTCAGATATAGCAGGCTCTTTCGGCCTGCTCTTTCACTCTGTGTCCAGGTACACTGTGCTCTCACTATGCAATTTTCTCTCCAGGACAGAGCTTTCTCTCTTTCTGTTTCAGGTTTAGATTGTCTTGTAGGAATGACTTGACTACAATTCAGACAATAAGGACCTCACTTCAGTCCCAGATCTAAGCACAGTCTGTAAAGAAGCTTTTACCTGAGAGTCCTACATTGCTCGACTATTTTAAAAAAATGGTTCCCATAGGACTATTAGTTCTCTATTATTTGTTCCATTAGCCTGAACCTGGGAGCAAATACGATTTTTTTAATAAATGGAAAGCACAATGTACAATAGTGTTTCTTAAGCTTTTTTGGTTATCCCCTCCGCCCTGCTTGCCAAGGAGCCTTTTTAGACATTTTTTCCCTAATCCCCCACTATGAAATTATAATACCCCAGATATGCTGTGTCTGTAATTACTGTCTGTATGTCTGTGCTTAATATTGTACATTAAAAAGATAAGAACTTTCCACCTTCCAATAATGAAGCTTTATCCCCTTGGGGGCGATATTGCCCTCTTTGATAATGCTTGACATACAGGAATTGAAACATCACAAACAGATACTACTTTCAATATTGCAGAACACTGTCAAGTATATTTCAAAGCATTTAGCTTGCTAGAGTGTGGAAATTAAGAAAATTTTTTTCTTCCTGCATGCATCATAATTTGTATACATCAATAGCGATGTAAGTAAGGAAATAACTTATTTGGGCTTTCTGAAAAGTCATAGTATCTGAAATTACCTGGCCTTTAACCTTAAAGATCTGATGTCATTCTACTCCAGCATTTTTCACTGTAATTGCTTATAGGCAGGGAAGGATTGTAGAAGAATGAGAGACAAGGACATGGAGAAAGAACAGAGAAATGGCTGCAGATACCTAAATGATGGCATATGGTACATTTTTAACTTTCCAATAACCATTAATTCAAACCCTTTAGCCAATAGCTTGCTCGTGTTTCTTTTGAAGCCCCCTAAAACAATAGTTGACACCTGGAGAACATCTCTTACTCCCCAACTTCAATTATGAAAGGAAAATAATATTCAAATGTTAAGCACTGAATTCAACAAGAGAAAGCCAGTCATAGATTAAGGTAATAATTGCTAAGATTTACACTAACCTGTTTTTTCACTTAGTCAAAAATTTCCTCCATATTAGTTGATAAATCAACAAATCTTTACAATTAAAATAAAAGGTGCTTCATTGATATTTTCTTCTATTATGCTTTACAAAACTAATAGAAGAAATATGGGTTTTCAAAGAGTAACGTATTACTCTTAAAATGTATTCAATTAAAGTTAACGCAGGCAAAAATACACTCTCTAATGTATTCTATCATGCATTCCCTCATTCAGCGAATACTCCCTGTGGGCCTATTATGTGCCAGGCGTTATGCGCCAGAGGAAACCATATCTTCTTAAGAAGCCAGTGCTAAGTCATTCTTCTTGTTCATATTTGGATCCCTTTCCTTTTCAGGTGAGTTTCTTACAAGAAAAGGGCTTAGTGTCTTTTCCCTTTGTTAAGTTTCTTAATGAAATTAGGCTTAGGAAGACTGAGTTCCCTATTCCCTCCTTTCTCTTCCTAAATCTTTACTGTATGTTGAGAGTAAATATTAAAAACTTTCTGACTGTACTTATCACATTCCAAGGCATTTCAGTGAGGAGCAGAAACAAGCTTTTCATTAAATCAACTCCAGTCATGTAAGGTTTTGGTGCTCTCCTTTTCACCCTTTTTTTTTTTTTTTTTCACATAGAAACTTAATCTTGGAGGGGCTAAGTGAATACAACTTAGATAAAATTACTACTTCCACAAACAACTCAAGAATACTTAGTTCTTCTCCCTCTTCATTAGCTTCTATCTTTGTATTTCTTATCAAATATAAAATTTATAAAGAATTTATACCATAAATTCTCTCAAATGATGCACTTAAAATAATTTCATGATTAAAAAACTAATATTATCTACCTATGCTAATCTGAAACATTAGCCTACAATTGTTACTTATTCACTTTGGGGAGAGAAGAAAAAAGTTGTAAGTAGTTACACTCCACTTATTAAAAATCCTTTATTGTCTAGTGTCTAAAATATTTCAATGTCTAGGAAGAAAAAAATCCTCATTGTGAGGTTAATAATGTATTCAAAGCATTTTTCTATTAGTTAGTGAATTTAAAAAGCATATACAGAAAGAACACAAGTGGTAACAGAAAAGTGAGGATGATCTAACCCTACCTCACAGCCTAAAAAAAGAATGCTATGACTTGTTTCTGTGAGGTCCTCAAGCGGCAAGGAGAGAGTTCCTCCATGGGGAGCTAACACCTGACATTTTGCACAGAAAGGTGTCTCCTAGAATTACCTCACACTCTTCATAGATATAGAGATTACTGCCACCTTCAGTGAGTTTGAGGGGCCTATACATAGGATCAGGTGAGGTCTGAATAAGCAATGATATGTGTCTGATCTTCTGATCCAGAATGAAATGAAAACATAATTAGTTAACACAGAATGTGCTTTTAAAATGCAGAGATGTAATCCTTATATTACTTTTGTATGTCTCTCATTTTTACCTTTGTTTACTGCAAATGATATGTTAGGTAGCATCCTGCCCTATTAAGTACGCAGATACGGAGAACATTCAATAAGATAGCTTGTCATTATTTATTTAGGCAGAACATACAGTACTTGAAATCTGTGGGTTGCCATGAGGTCCCCATGGCAACTCTTCTATGGATAAGAATGCTTGACTAGGCTGGTAGACTTGCTGTTACCATCACCAGCCATAGCATCATTTGAGGATACAGTACTCTCCCCTCATCTGTGGTTTCACTTTTCGTGGTTTCAGTTACCTTCAGTCAACCATGGTCTGAAAATAGGTGAAGTAAAATCAGACATTTTGAGAGAAAGAAGACAGTCACATAACTCTTACTACAAAATATTGTTATAATTGTCCTATTATTAGATGTTGCTAATCTCTTACTGTGCCTGTCTCCTAAATTAAACTTTATCATAGGTATGTAAGTATAGGAAAAATCATGGTATATATAGGGTTCGCTACTATTTGTGATTTCAGGCATCCACTAGGGGTCTTGGAACATATCCCCCAAGGCTCAGGGGGAATTACTGTATCATCATCTTAACTTCAAAAGTTAACTTGTAAATGAATTTTGTATATTCTCTTACTGATCTGGAAACCTAAGGTCAAGCAAAAGTGATGTTTATTTGCTTCAATACATTTCCACTGAAAGAGGAAAGGAACTAGAGACAGATTTTAAGCTTTCAGTTTTGTTTTTGGTTTTCCTATTTTTGCTTCCATCAAGTTGAACTCTGCTATGGATTTTTGTAACTCAAAATTGATGAGCTCTAGCACTTTGTAGCGTAGTTATTTACATATTTAGTCTTAGGAACCTGGAACCATAATCTCTAGGGATTTATTTATATTTTTAAAAAATGGATTAAAGGCCTACATAAAAACTGATAGAGCTGCTTGAGTTTTGTTTCTCCCTCTATAATAACTAGATATTGTATCCTTTTTCACATATTAAACACCGGAAACATTTTTAAAAAGGTAAACCTCCAAAATTGCTTTTTGAAGGTTCCTCAGAAAACTCCTTATTAATTTATATCTGGCCAAAAAAAATCTCTCTTTTTTTTTTGTAGATTTCTGGACATAACTTCAGCTATTGCATAACTACCTTTTTTTTTTTCAGAAGTGACAAGTGTTGAATATATACTTCTAGATACAAAGCTGAAGGACTGATTTGGTGTTAAAGAAATACGTGAATATGAGTCAAGTTAGGAAGGAATTGAATACCAGAAGAGAGGGAAGAAGTAGTGGGAAAATGTCTTCGGTGGTTGTCAACCCATTTGAAACATTTAAATTCAGAGTGCTATCCCTAGAAAATTGGAAAGTAGGTTAATTCTTTAACCACCATTATTCCCTCCCCATCTCTGAACATAAAGTAAAAGTAATATACAATCCTTATTGTTCTTCTATTTTGTTTTGTTTTGAAACACAAAATAAAATGAAATAGAATGAGCTTGAGCAACTGGAAAGATGGAGTTGTCATAAACTGAGGGAGCAGAAATGTCCAGTGGCACAAGTTTGGCGTGAATTTAGAATTCATTTTGGACATGTTGACATATCTATTAGTCATTTAAATAAAGATGTCAGGGAGTTTGTGCATTTCTGAGTCCGAGTGTCTGGAAGAGAGATGTGTACATAAAAAACATAAATGGACCAAGCATGAACTCTGTGACCCTCCTACCTTAAGAGACAGGGAAAAGAGAATCAATTAGAAAAAGGGACTGAGAAGTAGAGCCACCGCTAGTGTTTTGTTCTAGGTAAATGGCATTTCTTGGAATTGTGCACTAGGTGGCCCATCTGAGAGTGAGCCGTGAACTAGGAGGAGAAAAAAGTAAGAGTTTGATGTCCTGGACGCCAAGTGGGAAACATTTAAGGAGTAGAAAATTTTTATCAATCACGCAAAAAACGTTAAGTACGATGAAGACTGACTAGGAGGAGAAAAAAGTAAGAGTTTGATGTCCTGGATGCCAAGTGGGAAACATTTAAGGAGTAGAAAATTTTTATCAATCACGCAAAAAACGTTAAGTACGATGAAGACTGACTAGGAGGAGAAAAAAGTAAGAGTTTGATGTCCTGGACGCCAAGTGGGAAACATTTAAGGAGTAGAAAATTTTTATCAATCACGCAAAAAACGTTAAGTATGATGAAGACTGAGATCAGACCATCATAGTTTGCATCGTAAAAGCCACTGATGACTTTGAAAAGGGCAGTTTCCACTAATGGAGGGGGAAGCCTGATTAGAATAAGCTACAGAGGAAATGAGAGAAGAATAATTGGGAGTCTGAGATTATTAATAATTTTGCAAAAGAAAGCAGAACAGCTCAGTAGCTGGTGAAATGGGCCAAGGCAGGGATAAAAAAAAATGAGAGAGATAATAGCAATTTTACAAAATGGAAAAAATGATATGGGGGGAGAAAGAATTGCTAGTTATCTCTCTCAGTAAGCAAAGACAGTACACAAATGAAGTGATCAGCTTTAAGTAAAAGCACTCTGTAAAGAAGGCAGTCAGAGGATATTGAGGAAAAAAGCAGGTTGGTAGGTGAACATGGTGATGGAAATCTGAATGTGTTTGAGGTATCACAGGTTGGATTCACTGGAAGCAAATACTGAGATGGAATTTGGAATACTGAATATGTGTTAGGGATCAACACCTAGGGAAGGGAGAGAGAGGAAACAATTGGATGGAGGAGAAATTCAAACTACAGTACACGCTTGGCAAAGCTTAACCAACCCAAAGAGAGCTCTGGATTTGTTCCTCCAGCCTTTATGCTGCCCTCAACCACTCCTTCTGGAAATGGACATTGGATTTGGGCTCCCCCTACAAATGTGCACTTTGGGCTCTCCGTAAGTGAGATGGACTTTATAGTTGCTGAATGCTGGAAGATGTCTGCTAACCCCAGCATCTGGGGTATAAGGCTCTTTTTGTGAAAAGGGATGTGGATAATACAGCTCTGTGTCCACCCAATAAAACTGTTTCCATTTTCTCAGTACAAAGAGGAAAACAAAACTGCTACTGAGGAGGGATAGTGAGATCAGGGAACGGAGGGCTTGAAGGTTGTAGAGGAGAGTTATGAAATTGTCACCTTGGTGAGTGACAAGTGAATGGACTAGGAAAAAGTATTGCAGCTTTAAGGCTCCCTTTTAGGTTTGGTAGTTATGAATCTCAAGTGATACCAGACAGCATGAGTGTTGGGTTTTCTCCGATCACGTTCAACTCTATATGTGTAGATGCAGGAGCAGAGGGAGACAAGAAGAAAAATTGAGACATCAAACCATTAGTAGGAGGCCAGATTATTTAGAGACTTGTCAGCCATTTAAGAATCTTGTCTTTTGTTTCCCAGTTAGATGGCAAGCACTTCAGGGTTCCTTTTAATCCTTTTGGTTTTGAGAAATAATACTTTTATAGATAGTTCCACAGAATATAAGTGTACAGCTCAAAAAACTATCACAAAGCCATCACCCTTGTTACCTTAGTCAATCCAAGGAAGAGAGTATGGCCAGCAAGGAAATGGTCCCCTCTGGTCCTCTCCCAATTATCATTCACTTCTCCACTTTCGTAATTCCTCTCCTAACATTTATGGTAATCCCTTCCTTGTTTTTTTTTTTTTAATAGTTACGCCATCAAAACTTGTAAGGCTTCTTAGTTTTATTTTTTCATCTTTTCAAAAATGCAATTAGACCACATATCCTTTTTGTGTCTGGCAGTTTTGCTCTCCATCATGTTTTTGAGATGCATCCACATTGTTGCATTTCTAAGTTCAGCTGCCCACAGGATCAGACTTCAAGCTTGGTTTTCAGAAATTTTAACCCTGCAGCTACAGGAGATATTTCTGTGTGTGTCTGTGTTTTCCAGGACAATTACAGAAGTTTCCTGGATCCCTACCCTGTTGTGGATTAGGATTTAAAGCCATGAGCTCATCTTTTCCTTTCTCCGTATCCTCCAGTACACTTTGTAGAAATCAAATAAATGCAAAAACCTTTATTCTTTATTCCCACAATAATGTTTATTGCAGTAACTACTTGATCACTTAAAGTTATCTTCTCTAGACCCTAGCTACCTGTTTAGTTATTGCATGCCATGGACTACTTGTGTTTTATTTACCATGGCAATGAGGTCACTAATGCCTTTAAATCTAGTAGGATTCTCATCCTTAAAATTCTATTGCTTCTACTCTAATTCACTTCTATTATCAAAAACTGTATTAGCCAAGATTCGGTCAGAAAAACAAAGCCACTAAAAATACCATGTGAAAAGGAGGTTTACCACAGGTATTAGAGCATACACCAATGTATGGGAAACTGGAAAAGGAAAGACTGGAAGAGAATAGGGAAATAACAGCATCACTAATATGACAGTTGTGGGTATGTAGAAGCATGAGGTAAAATTCAGGAAACTGCGTGTATCTGGCCACTGAAGTAGAACCACAGAGGGGATCTGTGGAGAGGTCTGTGGAATCTACCACCTCTGAGGAAATGGCAATAAAGCACTTAGTAGTCAGCAGGTCCAGGAGCTGGGCAGAGCTAGAAGCTAGAGCTACCTGTGTCTGTCACTAAGTCTGGGACCAGGAGCTTCCTCTTGGTATTTACCCCTCCTTTGCTTCTGCCTGTTCAATCTTGTGAGTGCCTTCCTTGATCAACTCGAATCCAGAATTGTGCTGAATGCAAGATTCCAGAAAATTTATTTTCAAGGCTTACACCGGAGTGGGAGTGCCAAGTTGATAAATTCAGAACATTCTGTTCATGCGATGAACAATATTGATGGATAATCACGTGTTAAACCAATCTCGTATTCCTGGAATAAGTCCTACTTGGTAGTGTATCTTCTTTTTATATTTGCTGTTTCCATGTTGTTAATTCACTCTGTGAGTAGTATTTTTATATCTACATTTGTGAGATCTGCTTGCAATTTTTCTTCTTTATAATGTCCTTGTCAGATTTTGGCATCAAGTTTATGTTGTCCTCACGAATGGGTGACATTGTTCCTTATTTTTCTACTTTCTGGTAAAGTTTATGTAAAATTACATATTTTGTCCTAAAATATTTAGTAAAATTCACTGGTAAAGCTATCTGGACCTGAGGTATTTGCTGTGGGAAGATTTTTTTTTTTCTCCATATGGCTTCTACTTAATAGAGGACTACCCTGATAAATTATTCTTTTTTAATCCATCTTCATAAGCTTGTTTTTCTAGAAATTTGACTATTTCACTTACATTTTTACATTTTATTGGCATAAAGTTATTCATAATATCATCCTATTTCCTATGACGGTTATCTTAACTACAAAAATGTAACAGTCAACTAGACTTTCTTCATAATGTCATCATAAACAAATTTCAAAATGTAGGATCATTAGGACCACAGGCATGAAAGACTGTACATTTTTTCTAAGTTATTCTCAATAAAGTTTGATACTATCGGTGGTACAGGACAATAATTTTTTTGAAGCCTTAGCCATACTCAATATGATAATCATGTTTCTATTTATTTTTTGCCAATTTGATACACTCAAAATAGTATTCTTAATTTTATTTTTATTTCTTTAAGTTTATTTGGAAGGTTGGGCAATATTTTTGCAAATTTTTATTGGTAGTTTTTTTTGTGACTGGGCTGACATATCCTGTGGGTTACATTTTGATTTAAATGATTAAACAGGCAAAATCTACAAACAGAAAAAAAGCCAAATTCTTTCAATATGACCACTGACCAGTGTTACTACTACTGAAAATACAAGTCGTACCCTTTATGTGTACAAATGCAACAAAATCTTGCAGCTATTTTGCATAATTCTTCCCTATCAGTTTTATTTGTAGAGATCTATTTCTATGCACAATTTTCAAAGTAAAACAAAAAACTAAATGTTTGCAAAATTATTATGTATACTAATATCATTATGACACTAAATTGCCTCTTGAAGCAAAATCGATTCATTTACTAAACCAATAAAGATGCAATAGATGCATTCAATTCAACGTAGTTTAGAAGTCTAAGTTCTTGCTACTTATTCTAAATAAATTCCTAAAACTGACACAATATGGCAATCTGATGACACATCATCAGTTTTTGATTGATAGAGTTAATGCTAATAAAAAACAATTCAGTTTCCAACTAATAATAATACCTTCTAGCTCTAGGTCCAAAAATGTTACGAAGTTTTAACCCAGTGGTGTATACGTAAGTGAAACCCTTGAAAATGTGTGGTTCAATTATGTAACTGCTGCAAGTGTCCTTATTATGGAATTTTGAGAAAATTATACTTGGATGAATAGAAAAGTGTATCACTGAGTTAACCTGGAATCATTTTTGTTCATGTGTATGTATGTCTGTGTGTGTTAAGAGAGAGAGAGATCTGTATTAAGGCATATGTGGGTATTAAATATATCAGTTTCTAGCAGAATTTCTTAGCACTAATGTCTCCTTAAATATAAATTTAACAGTTTTTTTCTTAGTCCTTGTTATAATATTTCTTCTTCTCTTCCTCAATTCCAACTTTTGAAAATCTTGTGGTTTACTAGTGCCTTTGAGGAAGCCTACAATGGTGGCTACAAGCTCAGATCCTGGAATCAGACAACTCTTGTGTTCCATATGATTTCATCAAGTACTAGGTGTAAGAAATCAAACAAAATCTTTAACCTATACAAGTCCTCACTTTTCTTCCTTATAAAATGTTAATGTTTACTACCTCACAAAATTGTTGTGAAGATGTAAACACATAAAAGATGCAAAATATATCCCTTTTTTCAGGGACTACCACCCTACCTAGCCATTCAAACCATAAATAAAGCCAAGAGTCATTCCAGACACCTTCCTTCTGCAGCACAATCCCTAACATTGCAAGTCCTGTCAATTCATGCCCCATTACTTCCAGGATAAAATCCAAACTCCTTAGTAGGGCCCCAAAGGTCTCCTGTCACCTGACTTCCATTTACTTTCTACCTCCAGGAATTGTTTTCTTCTATTCCATCCTTTTACACTCTTCATACCCGTCATACCTATCTATCTGCTGGTTTCAAAACATGCTGAGCTGTTTTACAGTTCTACGGCTTTTCTCAGGTTTATCTTTTATTTTTTAAGATTCAGCCCTAAGATCATGTTCTCTGTGAATTATTCCCTACCTTCCTCCTCTTCCCATCTGTACCCAAAGTGGAATAGACTTTTCTCACCTCTATGTTCCCACCATACCTTGTACACATACAAACTTGTATTATAGCACCTAGTGTCTTTATTTATCCATTTTCTACTACTGCACTTAGGATTGCATTCCCAGCATCAAATGACTAATAAAAAGCACAAAACGAATGTTCATTGAATAAATGAATATATTAAATTTCAATGGCTCTCTAAACCTAATTTCACTAGGTTGGTTCATTAACGGAAATATTAACAGCAACTGGTATGTACTTCCCCACTTGTTGCTCCAAGAGATTTACAGGTTTGTGCTTCTATTTTTTTTTTCATACTTTCAAGTAAATCTAAATACATGGCCTCAGATGGCTTTCTCATCCTGAAGCTATTTTACAAAGTAGAGAAAAGCAGAAAGGGAAAGCAAGTGTCTCCTAGGATACTCAGTCTTCTCTTATTCTTTAAACTCCCTAGAAAACACGCGCACACACACACGCGTGCACACACACACACACGAATACATCATCCATTATTCATTGTTATCTGTAAAGGTCGGCACTCTGGTATATTTACGGATAGAACAGCATGGATACACTCTTACTGAATGATCATATAGAGATCAATCCAAAAACCTTGCAGCAGATTGATTATCCTTAACCATTTGGTAGCCAAATTTTGGTATCATCTAAAGTTGAATATTTTTAAGCAAATTTTATTATCCTAGGAAAAAATAATTTTTCTAAAATGTTGTGATTTCCAAATTAGAGGTGATAGGGTCCTCTCAAAACCAGTTCCAAGAAAAAGAGAATTCATGTTCCATTTATCTTTCGGAGCCATTTTTGATGAACAACTGACCAGGAAATCTGTGCTAAAATAGGTTTATGATACCTTGTGAAATACTTTCAAGTCATTAAATAAAAAGAATCCTCACTAATGCTTGCCACAATAATCTTGAATCCACACATATAAACCACTATACTCTAGAAACACAAAGGAGAATCCCAGGGGTGATGAATCAGAAAGTGGTATCTAGAAACAAGGTTTCAGTTACTGTCTCTCAAGTAACTTCCCTGTACTAGAGTAGGGATAGGTGTGATAAAACAGTGCTGGCCCTCAGATAATACTTTAACAGAAAAGATGATTTAAGCAATCAATGGAAGTAGAGCACTGTATGAGAACTGAAGTCTATTCTCACATCTCACGTTACAGTCACAGACAGAAATAAAACTTATTTTTGGCCAGGTGTGGTGGCTCACGCCTGTAATCCCAGCACTTTGGGAGGCCAAGGCAGGTAGATCACCTGAGGTCAGGAGTTTGAGACTAGCCTGGCCAACATGGCGAAACCCTGTCTCTACTAAAAACACAAAAATTGGCCAGGCGTGGTGGCGCATGCCTGTAGTTCCAGCTACTTGGGAGGCTGAGGCACAAGAGTCACTTAAGCCCGGGAGGTAGAGGCTGCAGTGAGCCAATATCACACCATTGCACTCCAGGCTGGGTGACAGAGAGAGACGCTGTCTCAAAAAAAGAAAAAAAAAAGAAATAAAACTTATATGAGCATTTGTAAGGGTCATTGCTACTTGCCCACATTAGGAACTGTCATGATATATCTATCCAGTCCAGCCAGCTATGTGAAAAAGTACCTGGATGAGTCCTTTGACTAGAACTCTATGAGAACTAACAAAATCTTAACTAGCATGATTGAATCTACTTTTTTATAAGGGCAATTTATACATTTTGCTTTTCTATAACAAAAATAAATTATGCAACTATAAGACTTATATATAAACTTTCAGGTCCTCTACTCTAAGTAAATGGAGAGTATACCTTAGCCTATTAGGCCTATGAGAATGGTCTGATTCTGGTCTTCATTTCTCTCCTTTCAGAAACTTTTCTGAATGATTTTCTACATTCCGTTTGTATCTTTTCCTTTTCTGTCGTTGTTGCATATGGGCATTTTTTAACTATTTGTAGAATGTCCTTAAAATTTGTGTGGACTTGCTCAGATTTCACTGTTTATCACAATATGCCTGGAATGAGCTTTATAAAATAGAGACAGACCATTAAATTTGTTAAGCTGAATATAGTGCCCCTTCTTTTAATGTAAGAATGATTTTCTATTTGTATCCTAAATGACGGACTCTCTGTCTCCAGCCTCTTTTTCTGTCTTCAGATACTACTTTGAAAACAAGATGAAAGCCATGGAATCTCCCTCTCAGAAAAATGTACATCTTACAGACTTTCAGTGAGTTCTGGAACACCAGGAACCAGAGCCCACCTAATGAACAGCAGTTTCCTAACCTAATGCGAGAGACCTAAGATTTCTTCTGGGTCCCATGATCTTCTAATAATTGTCTTCTTAGCAAGACTAAACACATCTCCAAGAAATGTGCACTGCCATGAATGTCTTCCAGCTATCTTCTATGACAGCATTTCCCAGTGTGTTCTGTGAAATAACGGTACAGGGTGATGTTCTATGAAGAAAAATATGGAAAGTAATATATTCCACAGTCTGTATATTAGATCGGACTAATAAAAAATAAATATGGAAAGTAATATATTCCACAGTCATATATTAGATCGCCTACCCAACAGCAATTTGATATAGTTTAATAGGATTTGAATGAATAAAATTAATGCCCACACCTGTTTTCTTCTGCCGGTAAATATTTTTCTGCCCATCATCTTGCTAAACAGAATTCATCTGAACTTATGTTGTTGCCAACAAATATACGAACAATTATACCTAGTCAAAAACAAAAACCAAACTGATGCTAAAGAAAATTAATCATTTGTTTTGAATAAATCAACTATTAAGAAAGCTTACATAATTGAGTCTGACAGTGCCAAATCATGTCTGAGATGAAACACCGCATGATACATAATCAAACAGACATTTGCAAGAGCTGTGGGTTGGGGAAGAGTGCAAATGTTTCCCAGCACTCCTGTATGTCATGGGAGCACACAATAAAACACTTGAAGAGCCGCAATAATAAAAGGTTTAAAGAGCTGCAAAAATAGGTTTTGCACACTATAGTGGCTACTGAGAACATTTTAGAAGTTCATCTCTATCATCCAAACACTACACACCACCTAATCTATTTATTACATTCTAATAGGAATTCTATGCTAATATTTTATCCCTTTGCATCTGCTCTATTTTACTATTTGGGTCATATCTCTTGTTAGAAACAATGTTTGGCCCATCTATCCTCAATATAAATAAAAAGCTTTTACCACATAAACAAGGTCAGTTTGTTCTGTTTGAAAGATGGAGTAATGGAACTAACTGTAAGATATGCAATGTAAAATTTATTCCCATTTCACCTTTATGTGAATAGAAATGAAAGGGTACTCAACTAAAATATGCGTAACAATTAGGCTTTCTGTACTAGCCTTCAAATAAATAGGTATTTACACAGATAATAGTGTAAATGTATGCCTTCTACAGAATGCACAGAAGAAAATATTTGATGTTTTTCTTCATGGCTTATTTTCATTATTAAGTATTTTACCATGTGATACACAAATCTGTACTTTGTTTTCAGGTAATTGCATACATCTAGTCTGCCAATGACAGCAATTTATCACTGCACAGAGTCAAAAATGAGATGTAATTTTATTGCTGCTAGTAGCTCAAAACAAGTACTTTCATCTATTTTTTTTTTTTGAGGCGGAGTCTCACTTTGTCAACCAGGCTAGAGTGTAGTGGAGCGATCTAGGCTCACTGCAACCTCCGCCTCTCAGGTTCAAGCAATTCTCCTGCCACAGACTCCCGAGTAGCTGGAGTTACAGGGATGAACCACACACCCAGCTAATTTTTGTGTTTTAGTAGAGATGGGGTTTCACCATGTTGGCCAGGCTGGTCTTGAACTCCTGACCTCGAGTGATCTGCCCGTCTCAGCCTCCCAAAGTGCTGGGATTACAGGCGTGAGCCACCCCGCCCAGCCTGATAGGTAATATTAAGGGAATATTTCTCAACTTTAATTTCAGCTACACTATAAAAAACAGTCCCTTGGTTTCTGGAACATAATTGCAGGTAATCCATTTCCATACAGGATATTATCCATATCCTAATTTATATCCATATAAATTTAGGATTGGACTGGGTTACAAAATGAGAAGTAAAAAAAAAACTTTTGAAATATTGGCAATTTATCTGCAGAAAAAGATACAAATACCTGCGTTTTTTTTTCTTTTGTATCCTGAATGCACTAAATCATAAACAGTGTAGCTGCAACATTACCTGAAAATGAATTCTTGTGAATAATACTGTTCTTTATTTTTTATATTTTCCAGCTTGCATTACTAAAATTCTCTATTTTTTAAACATTTATACCTCAGAGATTATTGGTGTTAAACATGAAAGATCAGACTGAATATTTTATGAATGCATATTGTGTGAACATGAATTCATTCTACAAATTAGTTTTTAATTCTTTTTTAAAAATCTAATATTTAATAATACACTAATTTACTTTCCTTAGCACTTAATTATGGAAGTACATGACTACTTATTTCAAAAAATTCTAAATACCCTGAGCAGGTTAAGATAGTGTTCTAAGTAAAGAATTTCCTCAAGTCTGCTTTATGTGCCTCAGCCAGATTGGGAAAGACTGAGAAGTAAAGACACAGAAAGAATTGTTTATCTTCTTTTGCTTATATTTCCTGATTTGAGTCATCCAGAGGTAAAAGAGATTGCCTTTTCTCCAACAGAAAATAACTCAATAATGGCAAGTTGTGTAAAAGAACTAGTACGAAGCACTGGACCAGTTTAACATACTGCCTAAAAACTTGTAAGTCAATAAAATTAAATCCAAATGCCAAACATTATCATTGAAAGAAAATACATACAAATGACACATTATATTTGAGACTCTATGTCTCCCCAATTCAATGATTGGGACCTTAAGAAACTGTTCCTTAAAACATACAGTAAGATTTTCAGTACCTGAGAATTTTAAATACCACTTCTTTATATTTAATAAATAGCTTAAAATTATAGCAAACTGGAATTCAGATTCTCATTTCTTCTTTATCAAATTGGCCTCAATTTTTTTTTAAATATAGTTGCTGTTCACCAGCTCTAAACAATCAACCAAAAATGTAGAACAAAAAGAAGTGGAGTGACAAATCACAATTTAGTGGGAAAAGAGAAAGAGAATGAGAAAGCATTCGATATTCATTGCCCCAAAACAATGGAGACCTGTACACAGGCACCATGGTAATTACTTACATCTTCCCTATGTCCCACTAGTACATATTAATAATTTAGTTTCTATTACTAGTCACTTACCTACACAGAAGAAATTGATACATTTTGGAATTTATATGACTTAACTACATGGCTTTTAAGAAGTATCCTACTATGGTTTGACTATCTGTCCCCTCCAAAACTCATGTTGCAATTTAGTTGCCACTGTAACAGTATTAAGAGATGGGACCTTTAACAGGTGAGTAGACCATGAGGGCTCCACCCACACTGGGGGACTTCCACCATTATAAGGGTGAGTTCAGCCACTCTTGTCCTTTCTTACCCTCCTGCCTTCACCATGTGATGACACAGCAAGAAGGCCCTCACAAGATGCCATGCCTTGATACTGGACTTCCCAGACTCCAGAACTGTGAGCCAATAAATTTCTATTCATTATACATTACCCAGTCTGTGATATTCTGTTAAAACAGCACAAAACAGAACATGTCCTTTGTTAAGTTATGAAACTGCACTCTATTCCAGGTTTCCCCTAGACAGTCTGTAATAGTCTGTTTTATACTGCTATAAGGAAATGGCTGAAGCTGAGTAATTTATTAAGAAAAGAGGTTTATTTAAGCTCACAGTTCTACAGATTGTAAAAGGAACATGACACTAACATCTGCTTCTAGTTACAGCCTCAGGAAGCTTTCAATCACAGGGAAGGTGAAGTGGGAGCAGTTATGTCACATGGTGAGTGTGAGCAAGAGAGGTGCCATGCTCTTTTAAATAGCAGCTCTTGTGTGAGCTAACAGAGTGAGAGCTCACGCATTACCATGGAGACAGCACCAAACCATTCATAAGGGTTCCATCCCATGACCGAAACACCTCCACCAGGATCACATTTCATCACAAGATTTGGAGGGGACAAAGATCCAAACTATATCACAGTCTCAACCCAGTTATTTCAATTATCTATTTCTAATAAGTAAACAAGTCATCCAATTACCATGGTGTGATCACAGCTCATTGGAGCCTCAACCTCCTGGGTTCAAGTGATCTTCCTGCCTCAGCCACTTGAGTAGCTGAGACTACAGGCATGCGTAACCATGCCCGGCTAATTTTTGAATTTTTTGTAGACAAGGTTTCACCATGTTGCCCAGGTTGGTGGTCTTGAACTCCTGGGCTCTAGCAATCCTCCTGCCTCAGCCTCCCAAAGTGTTAGGATTACAGGCATGAGCCACCATACCCGGCCTACAGCTACTCACCTTAATAAAACAAATATATTAGCTTAGGCAATGATTTTAATTTCCTTCTATATTTGCAACTGTAGACATGCAAAGGGGTTATCCATATACAATCATGTGAATGTCAGCCTACCTTATTATATAGTAATAGGCTAATACAAAGAATTCTCCATAGAAAGTGAGAAACTGTGTGAGTGGAACATTTTAAGTATGTGCCTTTACATCAGTTTAAAGATCTAGAGACACAATTTTAAAGCAGCACTGTAAGATTAAGGTGAAGATGATGACAACTGCATTATTTCTCTCTTCCAAATAAGAGACAGTTGGTGACTTAGTCCTTTTGTGCTGCTGTAACAAAACACCACAGGCTGAGTAATTTATGAAAACAATAGCAATTTATGCTGGGCATAGTGGCTTGTGCCTGTAATCTCAGCTACTCAAAAGGCTGAGACAAAGGGATTGCTTGAGGCCAGGTGTTTGAGACCAGCTAAGACAACATAGCAAGACCCTTTCTCTAAAATAAATAAGTACCACTTACAGTTCTGGATGCTGGGAAGTCAAGATGAAGGCATTAGCAGGTTTAGTGTCTGGTGATGGTTGCTCTCTGCTTACAAGATGGAACCCTGTTGCCACATCCTCCGGAGGGAGGAATACTGAGTCGTCTTCACATGGTGGATGAGACTGAAGAGCAAAATGGATCTAAGCCAGTTCCTTCCAGCCCCTTTTATAAGGCACTAATCCATACATAAGTGCAGAGCCCTCATAACTTAATCACTTCCTAATACTTTAAACAATTTCTCTAGATTATTTATAATGCCTAATACAACGTAAACCTTATATAAATAGTTATACTCTATTGTTTAGGGAATAATTACAAGAAAAAAAAGTCTACCATGTTCAGTACAGGTGCAACCATATATTTTATTTTTTCTATATGTTTTCGATCCACAATTGGTTGAATCCACAGATGCAGAACCCACAGACATAGAGTGCTGATTTGTATAGAGAGGAAGGCAACCGGACCTAAGTGGTTAAGATACCAACTTAATTTAAAGCAAAGATCAAATGGTTTAATTCAGATGTTTCTGTAGATAGTAAATATCCACTGTCAGATAATACTACAGGCATACACTGTTTTATTGTACTTCATTGTACTATACTTCATATATATTGCATTTTTTACAAATCGAACGGTTATAGCAATCCCACACCTAGCAAGTATATCAACTCCATTTTCCCAACAGCATATGCTCACTTCATGTACTCTGTCACATTCTGGTAATTCTCCCAATATTCTGAACTTTTTCGTAATTGTTATTTGTGTTATAGTGATCTCAATCAGTGATCTTTGATGTTACTATTGTTTTGGAGGTACCATGAACTATGCCCATATAATATAGTGAACTTAATGGATACATGCATATGTTCTGACTGCTCCACACATCTGCTGTTTGCTTCTCTCTCTCCTCAGGCCTTCCTATTTCATGAAACAACACTGAAATTAAACCAATCACTAGCCGTATAATGACCTCGAAGTGTTCAAGTGAAAGGAAGAGTTGTACATCTCTCACTTTACATCAAAAGTTAGAAATGATTAAGCTTAGTGAGGACGGCATGTTGAAAGCTGAGGCAAACTAAAAGCTAGGCCCCTTGTGCCAAACCACCAAGTTGTGAATGCAAAGAAAAAGTTCCTAAAAGAAACTAAAAGTACTACTCCAGTGAACACAGGAATAAGAAAGCAAAACAGCTTTACGGCAGATACGGAATAAGTTTAAATGGTCTGGATAAAAGATCAAACCAGTTAAAACATTCCTTTAAGGCAAAGCCTAATCCAGAGCAGGCCCTAACTCTTTTCGATTCTATGAAGGCTGAGAGAAACGACAGTTTCTCTCCAAGTGGGAAGCTAGCAGAGGTTGGCTCATGATGTTTAAGGAAAGAAGCCATCTCCATAACATAAAAGTGCAAGATGAAGCTGCAAGTTATCCAGAAGATCTAGATAAGGTGGATACACTAAAGACTAAACAACAGATTTTCAGTGTACATAAAATGGCCTTATATTCAAAGATGCCATCTAGGATTTTCATAGCTGCAGAACAAGAATCAATGCCTAGCTTCCAAACTTCAAAGGACAGGCTACCTTGTTAGGGGTTCTGCAGCTGGTGACTTTAAGTTTGAAGCCAATGCTCATTTACAATTCCAAAAATCCTAGGGTCCTTAAGAATTTCGCTAAATCTACTCTGCCTGTGCTCTATAGACTCTATAGACAGAAAAACTATGCCTGGATGACAGCACATCTTTTAAAATCATGGTTTACTAAAGATTTTAAGTCCACCATTCAGTAAAAGATTTCTTTTGAAATGTTACTGATCATTAACAATGCACTCGGTCACCCAAGAACTCCAACGGAGATGTACAAGGAGTTGAATTTTCTTAATGCCTGCTAACACATCCATTTCATAGCCCATGGATCATGGAATAGTTTTGACTTTCAAGTCTTATTACATAAGAATATTTTTTGTAAGGCTATAGCTGTCACAGTGATTCCTCTGATGGATTTGGGCAAAGTAAATTGGAAACCTTCTGGAAAGGATTCACCATTTAAGATGTCATTAAGAACACTGATGATTCATGAGAGGGGGTCAAAATACCGATATTAACAGGAGTTTGGGAGAAGTTGATTCCAACCCTCATGAATAATTTTGAGGTGTTTAAGACTTCACTGGAGGAAATAACTGAATATGTGGTAGAAATAGGAAGAGAACTAGAATTAGAAGTGGAACCTAAAGACATGACTGAATTGCTGCAATCTCATGAAAAAACCTGAATAGATGAGGAGTTACTTCTTATGCATGAGGAAAAATGAGGTTTCTCAAGTAAAAGCTACTCATGGTGAAGATGCTATGAACACTGTTGAAATGATAACAAGGGACTTAGAATGCTACATAACCTTCCTAGTTGATAAGGCAGTGGCAGGGTTTGAGAGGACTTGATCCCAAATTTCAAAGTTTTACAGAGAATAAAATGCTATCAAGTAGCATCACATGCTACACAGAAATCTTTGGTGAAAGGAAGAGCCAATTAATGTAGCAAACTTCACTGCTGCCTATTAGGAGAAACTGCCACCTTTAGCAATCACTACCCTGATAAGTCAGCAGCCAACAACACTTGAGGCCAGACCCTCCACCAGCTAGAAGATTATAACTCACTGCAGGCTCAAAGGGTCATTATTATTTTTTGAACAGTAAAGTATTCTTCAATTGAGATATGCACATTGTTTTTTTTAGGCACAACGCTATTGCATACTTAATAAACTACAGTAGTGTGTAAACGTAACTTTTATATGCATTTGGAAACCAAAAACTTTGTGTGACTCACTTGACTGCAGTGGTCTGGATCTGAGGCCACAATATCTGTGAGATATACCTGTCACCTGTGTTAAAGAAATGGACAGATTTTTACTTTGAGATGGAGTCTTTCTCTGCCACGTAGGCTGGAGTGCAATGGTGCGACCTCAGCTCATTGCAACCTCTGCCTCCCAGGTTCAAACAATTCTCCTGCCTCAGCCTCCTGAGTGGCTGGGATTACAGGCACGTGCCACCACGCTCGGCTAATTTTTGTATTTTTACTACAGGCAGGGTTTCACCATGTTGGCCAGGCTGGTCTCGAACTCCTGACCTCAGGTGATCCACCCACCTCAGCCTCCCAAAGTGCTGGGATTACAGGAATGAGCCACTACACCCAGCCGAAATGGACAGGTTTTTAAATGCCATGATGATCAGAACAGCTTGATGACTAATAATAATAACATGTTACTGTTCCCATTCTTGTGGAAAACGGTTTGGGTTTTTCTTTTAGTGATTTTAGATATAATCTCATAAACTCTTAAAATATTCTAACAATCATAAAAAGACTGTGCTATAACCTGTGAAGGTAACTCCTAAAGAGAAGTTGCAAAAATATTTAAAAAAATAATGAAGAAAGTACTCATATGATAAAGTTAATGTATACCAAGGCAGAGTCTCTCAACTTGTGTATTAGGAATGCTGCAAAGAGTCCCCTCAGCTCATGGGGAAGAAAAGTGGGGCCTCAGTGCAACCAGAGTGCATGGGCTTGTGCTAAGTGGTCTCCAGATTACTCCAATGTGCCATACAAATACTGTTTCCGAAGTGTGTAAAGGAATGCAAGATTGGGAAACATCTAATTAGTAGAAACTGCTAATCAGAAAACCAGAAGAACTAGGTTCAACTCCTTGTCAACTCACTAGCTGAGTGATCTTAGTTAAATTATTTTAACCTCTTTGGGACACTTAGGCTACTCATTTACTAAATGAAAACTGGAGTATTTTAATGGTCTCTTCTAGTTCTAAAACTCGTAATTTCCCTTACATTGACACTTCATAATAGAAAGCAGTAGTCATTACTCATTTAATTAAAAACTCTAAATTCAGATATTCAATAAATATTTGTTATTTACTGAACCTAGTCTGCATGTGAGGATCTGGAAAACAAATATGGAAGACAAAATCCCTAAATAGATCTTACTGTGAATAATCTTTGCATACCTTTTAGGAGGTTAAATAGTAAAGCCTTCTGAATAGTGCCCAAATAAAGGAAATATTTTGCACAGATAATGAAAGCTTGCCTATGCATAATAAACATTTTTTGCTTTAGCTATAATCAGAGCTTCTACCAATATATAAAAATTTTCTCCTCTATACCCCTCAACTACTTTAAAAAGAAAAATTATGGTCATTTAAACTTACTCACAAATTACATTTGTAATTAAAATTGATTTCCACAGTATAAATTTATAAAAATAGTTTAAAGACTCTCAAAAGGACTTCATCTTATATTCAGATTACAGCAAGAAAATCAATGTGCTCCATATATTTCACCCATGATGAAACTTGTCCCATATCCATTACCATATATATATAGTTTAACTGGGTGGGATTGGCAGGGAGAAGGCATGAATTCAAAATTTTAATTAAATGTTACATAATTTAATGTTCTCCCAAGAATCTGAGCTGACATTTTCATATGAATACAATTTCACAAAGGTTACAAATATATATCAACTTACAACAGAAGGAATCATTTAGTATTTTACAGTGCTTTTAAAAATCTAGCTCCATAATCACTCTTGAAAAAAAAAAATCCTTACCACATAATATGAAAAGTCCACATTTCTCTGGTAATGCATAGTCACCTAATAGTAAGGTCCAAAATGAGAATTACTATCTCCAGAAGAGGGTGGAGGAGGCAGCGGTGGAGGGGGAGGGGGTGGGGGTAGGGAGTATGGTAAGTTAAGTAATGGATGAGCAGCCATGTTTGGTGTAGCCCAACCCATGTTTACAGGTGGGGGTGGTGGTGGGGGTGGAGGGCGGAGTGGAAAATTATGCATGTCAAACATTGGAAGAGGAAAGGGGTATTGTGGCATAATGGGATTATCTTGTCTCTGAGAAGGAAATCCTGAAGTCTCCTGAGATACCGTATGTTCTGAGTTATAGAAATGCTGAGGTGGAGGCCTGCCATGGCAAGATCGAGGGTATTTGCCCCTGGAAAATCCTCGTGTGAATTCCCTGTTACGATATCCTTTTGCATGCTCTGAAGCAGAGCTATGAGCATTCCAATTCTGATGTACTTCAGTAAAATCTTCACCTTTGAGTGAGGGGAGGGAAAACATAAAAAGGAAAATAAGTTTAATATATCAAAAAGCACTGTTTGAAATTTCAATTATGATTTTTCTTTATTATCCAGTATATCTTATGGCAGTTAAAAAAGTGTAAGACATAAAATGGTAAATTTTAAATGAATTGAAAAGACAAAACTTAATGCCAAAGAAAGAAAACCTAGCAAGTCAGAAAACACTTAGACGATAACCATTCTACTCCAGCCAAACACCACAGAAGGAAACGTGGCACCAACCCTACACACTCTCAAAGGCTGAGTACGGATCCTAGACTTCTATCCTTGACAGGCAGTGATGAGGTACTCCAACCCTTCCACCACAGTAGCATCAGGAACAGGCTGAACAGGGTGCCAGTAACAAGCCTCCCCGCAAACAATGAACATCACATGGGGAACCTGAACTTCCACCTCCACTGGCAGCAACACAGTGTTCTTTCCTCTTTTACACTGGGGCAATGTCAGAGAAGACTGAGTAGTGTTAGGATTTTTGTCCCCACCCAGTGATAACAAGGCCATCCTCCATTGGTGTCAGTGTATGCCATATGGGGAGGAGTGACAAAGTACTCCTGTCCCTACCAGGCATAAGAAAAGACCTCGTGGGGTGTCAGAACTTCTACCCTCATCCAGCAGTAACAAGGCACGGCTTGGCCAAAGATGTCAACAGAGGCTAAGAGGAATACCTAGACATCAATCTATCCCGTTCCTTTAGCTGCCAGAGTAGCATTTTTAAAAAGACAAAGAAACAATCACAACAAACCCAGCTAAATCAGAAGACTTACATAAGATCCATGGTCTTGTAATATAATATTCAATATACCCAGGTTTCAATAAAAGAAAATTGCTCATCACAAAAAGAACCAGGAAGACTTCAAATTCAATGAAAAAAAAAAAAAAAAGGAAGGGTGTCACAAAGATGTTAGAATTATGAAAGATATTAAAGCAGTCATAAAAATGCTTCAACAAGATATTAAGAACATTCTAAACAATTAAAATTACAAAGTTTTAGGGAAAAAAAGAAGATATAAAGAACAAATTGGAATTTTAGAACTGAACATTACAATAACCAAAATTAAAAACTCAATGGAACAATATTGAAGGAGAAGAACAAAGGTGGAGGATGGAAACTACCCAACTTCAAGACGTATTATAAAGTTTAAGTAATCACAGCAGTGTGGTACTGGTGAAAGAACAGACAAATAAATCAACGGGACAAAATAGAAGGTACAAAAATAGCCCCACATAAACATAATAAACTGATATTTAACAAAGGAGCAAAAGCAATACAACAGAGCATAAGTAGTGTTTTCAACAAATAGGGCTGGAACACATGGACATCCATATACAAAAAGAATTAAATCTAGACAATAACCTTACACCGTTCACAAGAATTCATTCAAAATGGATCACAGATCTCAATGTAAAATGCAGAATTACTAAATTCCTAAAAGAAAACATTGAAGAAAATTTAGATGACCTTGGGTTGATAACGACTCTTTTTTTAGAGACAGAGTCTCGCTCTGTAGCCCTGGCTGGAGTGCAGTGGCACGATCTCTGCTCACTGCAACCTCCGCTGCCCGGGTCCCAGCTCAAGCAATTCTCCTGCCTCAGCCTCACAAGTAGGAATGCACCACCATGCCCAGCTAATTTTTGTATTTTTAGTAGAGATGGGGTTTCACCATGTTGGCCAGGCTGGTCTTGAACTCCTGACCTCCTGATTTGCCTGCCTCGGCCTCCCAAAGTGCTGGGATTACAGGCATGAGCCACTGCGCTCAGCCAATAATGACTTTTTAGATAATGACTTCTTAGATAGGACATCAAAGGCATGACCCATGAAAGAAATAATCAATATGCTGAATTTCATTACACTTAAAAATTTCTGCTCCATGAAAGATACTGTCAGGAGAATGAAAGAAAAAAGCTCAGAAGTTCAAGGTTACAGTGAGCTATGATTGTACCACTGCATTCTAGCCTGGGCAACAGACTAAGAATATCTCAAAAAACAGACCAAAAAAAAAAAAACCTCAGGAAGACATTTGTTGATGTAGAGAAGATTCTAAAATTTATACTGAAAGGTAAAGGACCTAGAATACCAATTATAATTTTGAAAAAGAGAAAGTAGGAGTTATCACTCTATGCAATTTCAAGACTAACTCACATTCTATACAAAATTTAACTCAAAATGAATCACAGTGTACAATTTAAAACAGAAGACTACCAAACTTTTAGGGAAAAAATAGAAGAAAATCATTAGGATCTAAAGCTAAGCAGGAAGTTCTCAGATTCCATAAACAAAATCGATAAATTAGTTTTCCTCAAAACTAAAAACTTCAGTATTGCAAAAGGCCCTCTTAAAAGAGGGAAAAGACTACAGACTAGAACAAATCATGAAGAAACCACATATCTGACAGAAAGCTAGTATCTAAAATATACAGTTTTAAATTCTCGTAACTCAACAGTAAAAATCCAGAAATACAATTTAAAAGTTGGCAAAAGATAATGAACTGACATATCACTGAAGATACAGATAGTAAATGAGCACATGGAAAGATGTTCAATGCCATTAGCCATTAGGAAAATGCAAATTAAAACCACAATTATATTAGCACTACAAACCTGGCAGAATGGACAAAATTAAAAACAGTGATAACACCAAATGCTGGAGAAAATGCAAAGAAATTGTCACTCATACATTGCTGATAAAAATGTAAAATGGTACAGCCATGCTGAAATACAGTATGGTAGTTTCTTAGGAAACTAAACATGTAATGCAACTATTATACAACCAAGCAATTGTACTCTTGGGCATTTATTCCAGAAAAATGAAAATCTGTTTTCACAAAAAACCTGTATATAAATATTTATAGCTGCTTTATTCCTAATAACCCCAAAATGGAAACAAGCCAGATGTCCTTCAATGGATGAATGGTTAGGTAATCTGGTAAATTCATGCCATGAAACGTTACTCTGTAATGAAGAGGAACAAACTATGATTGATACATGCAATAATGTGGGTGGATACACAGATATTATGCTCAGTGGCAAAAGCCTTTCCCTAATCGTACTATGGCGTATAACTTCACTTATATAATTTTCTGGATATGACAAAATATATGAAAATGGAGAACAGATTAATGGTTGCCATGAGTGAAGGAGAGGGGCTGAGAGGTAAGGACGTGGCTGTGACTATAGAAAGGCAACCGGGTAGCTCTCTGGTGATGGAAATGTTGTATAGCTTCACTGTTTAACTGTCAATATCCTGGCTGGGACAGTGTTCCATATATAGTTATACAAGATGTTGCAACTGGGGGAAACTGAATAAAGGGCATACGGCACTTCTCCTATTATTTTTTATAACTGTATGTGAATCTACGATTATCTCAGAAAGTTTAATTTTTAAAAAAGGTAAAGGGATTGCATGTTTAAAAATAAGATACTGTGATTTAGGGGTTCATCAAGTACTTGATCATAAAATTCTAAAAATGGAAGCAAATAGGTATCTTAAGAAAAAAGTGGCCAGGTGCAGTGGCTCACGCTTGTAATCCCAGCACTGGGGGAGGCCGAGGCAGGCAGATCACGAGGTCAGGAGATCGAGACCACGGTGAAACCCCGTCTCTACTAAAAAGTACAAAAAAATTAGCCAGGCATGGTGGCAGGCACCTGTAGTCCCAGCTACTCGGAGAGGCTGAGGCAGGAGAATGGTGTGAACCCGGGAGGCGGAGCTTGCAGCGAGCCGAGATCGCGCCACTGCACTCCAGCCTGGGTGACAGAGCAAGACTCCGTCTCAAAAAAAAAAAAAAGATAAAAGTACTGACAAGCACGAGTAACACGGTTTAGTCTCTCTGTTACCCCAGGAAGCCATTTTTACTGCTTAAGCTCATAAAACTACCACACCTCCTGCTATGTAACGGCTCTAAATGTTAGCAGGATGCTAGGAGGTAAACAGAGAGAACCCAGATGTTTCCTTCAGTTTTATTATTGAAAAACTTACATAGATGTAAATGAAGATAAAGAACAACTGTATATATTGTATTCACTCACCTGGCTCATTAAATTCAGATTTGAGTTTTTTCCGGCCTTGAATCTGAGATTTTTTCCTCTGTTTGGCTTCTTTCTCTTTTTCATCATCACTAAAATCTAAGGCCTTGCAGAGAAAAGTATATAATAGGTTTATGTTACATGGATTTGCCAATTCAATAGTACATACTTGGAGGTGAAGCAAATAAGCCTATTATTAATCACTGACTTTAACAAAAGTTGCCTTTTTGATACTTAGTATTTTCTGTATCTGAATTAGACATGGTAGAAAAAGCATTTTTTGATAAATGCTTAATGACTCTTTAATTAACACAGGCCAGTAATCACCCTTCAGATATGAGTCTGACTTCCAGTTTAGACTTAAAATTCATCATAGTATCAGATGCAAAAGGGTGCCAAAGGTAAGAGTATCAAGGACTAAGCAAATTATATACATTATCAGAGCCAATAAAAAATAGAAGACAATGTTCCATAATTCATTCATTCAAAATACACACTCAAGCACTGTTCTAAACATTTCACAGGTTCATTCTTTACAGGTTTACCATCTTATTTTTTAAATATAATTTTAGGTACAGAGTAAGAGCTATAAATAAATAAGGCAAAATAAGGGTATGCAAATCATGGGGAAGCTATTTAGACAGAACCATAGGCAAAGACTTTCGTGTGTGTGTGTGTGTGTGTGTGTGTGTGTGTGCGCGCGCACAGTGGTGCGATCTCAGCTCACTGCAACCTCTGCCTCCCAAGTTCAAGCAATTCTCCTGCCTCAGCCTCCTGAGTAGCTGGGATTACAGGCGCATGCCACCACGCCCAGCTAATTTTTGTATTTTTAGTTTGAGGCCAGCCTGATCAACATGGCAAAGGCCTTCATAAGCAGATACTTGAATGATCCAACTCCTAAGAGGAAATTATTTAAAAATTAAAGGTGGTAAAACCCACATGTAACTAAGAATTAGGATTCATTGTTATAGTCCACCAAGAAAACCAAGATTTATGAGCTATATATATTATGACTGCCATGGTATCTATAGTTCAGACATTTTATTATTCTACTAATGCCAGAAAACTTCTATTATGTTTCATACAAAAAACATATGAAAGCAGGCCCACTATGTATGGACGGATACACATTTAAAAAGAAGAAATAAAATGTGTATGAAAGTCTTTGTATGTAATTTTCAGTATGGCTTCACTGGAATACATTCTAGATCAAATCCTCCATGAACCAGGAATCCATACACTTCAGATTCTGAAACCTAATTTGAAAACATGAACTAATTGTATGCCTTCCAATGCACAATTTCTTATTACTGATGTTAATATGATAAGATTGTAAAACTCAGATTAAATCTGGTATCTGACAGACACTAGAAAGTATGGAGACCAGATAGAAGACTCCTTTTTCGGAGAAAACAGATTAAATGTACAATGAACGAGTGCTACAACTTAATGCTATGTTATTATAGTGCTGGATAAAGAGAAAAAAGGAAAAGGAAGACTTCTTGGTATGGATAACCCAATAGAAATACCTGAATGAGTTAGCTATGAAAATAAAGAGAATTTTCAGAAAATGGGAACAATACACACAGAGGCATGATAGAACATAGTATATACAAAAAGAAAAATGGTTCTGAAAGGCAAAGTGAAAGCTTCTTCTTCTTACATGGCAAAACCAGAAAAGATAAAACTGGAGAAGCTTATAAGGAACCTTATTGTGCCATTTTAAATAATTGAACATCTTAAGAGCAGGAGGGAGGAACTAAGGATTTTAATTGGGAATCGTTTATTTCAGAGAGATTACTCTGGTAGTATTTTGCTAACACTCCTAAACTCAGAGAAAAATTCATGTTTCTTATATGCAAATTAATTTAAATTTCCATTCATTAAATACATTTATTCAACCATAAAGTATACGGTGGCATATTAAAAATGGCTATGAAGATGCGTATGATACAACCATAGGTAATTTTTAGGTCCTTTACACAGCTCAACATTTCACAGCACATAATTTCTCTTATTTTCCTTTATGCAAGTTTTCTATTTTCACATTGCATGATGTTTCTCTTTTTTCTCTTTTTAAGTTTAAACCTCACAAATTTCTAATTTTAATCTATGATCAATACCAGGCAATAATTCTAGACTACAAAGTTTCATCAACAAATATTACAAAATTAAATCCCAACATACTTAATGATCCAGTTCAAGCTACCTGGAAAAAACAAACACCATGAACTAGGTGAGATGTAATTTTGCAATTAACCTAGTCAAACCAATTTTACAAATAACTCGTATTGCTCTAATTGGTAACTTCAATGCTTAGGTCGGAAACAACAGGGACTCATTAGAATATCTGGATTTTGGCCGGGTGCGGTGGCTCACGCCTGAAATCTCAGCACTTTGAGAGGCATAGGGGGGTGGATTACTGGAGGTCAGGAGTTCTAGACTAGCCTGGACAACATTGTGAAACCCAGTCTCTAATAAATATACAAAATTAGCTTGGTGTGGTGGCATGCGCCTGTAATCCCAGCTACTCGGGAGGCTGAGGCAGGAGAATCACTTGAACCTGGAGGTGGAGTTTGCGGCGAGCTGAGACTGCCACCGCATTGCAGCCTGGGCAAAAAAAGCAAAACTCCATCCCCCACCCAAAAAGAGAAAAAAAGAATATCTGGATTTTATAAGAAATATGTTTTGAGATGTTTATGAATCTCTAAACACTTTTAAAACATGGAATTCAAGTAATAAGATGCTCTAGATACTCTAAACTTAATTCAGAACATTAAGTGAATATTCAGAGCCTTAATTGAAATCTCATAAATACATAACATTAATTAGAAAACAATTCTATTTCAATTCAGAAACTAGGCAAGGATCATTCACTGGTTAAGTGATTCATACCTGTATAAAACCCTCTAAGTGGGCATAAACCTGATTCATACCTCAGTAAAATTAGAAACACAGATCACGATTTGATTGCTTTAAACATCTAAAATGACCAAAGTTAAATCCGTAAATATCAAAAACCTGTAATACTGGCTGGGCAAGGTGGCTCATGCCTATAATCCCAGCACTTTGGGGGGCCAAGGCAGGAAGACTGCTTGAGGCCAGGAGGATCACTTGAGGCCAAAAGCTTGAGACCAGCCAGGGCAACATAGTGAGACCCCCATGTCTATATTTGTTTAAAAAAACAAAAAAACAAAAAAAACTAATACTGAGAAAACTTCATAAGAACTGCTGAGCAAGTTTTAAAAACTCTCATGTATAATTTTTACTTATAAAAATATTTATATACATTTTTATTTTATACTGTATAAATACATGCTATTTTTAAGAAATGAATACATTCGTTGTTGTAATTTAAAAAAAAAACCCTCAAGATAATCTGCTTAAACACTTTCACGGAATGTTAAACAAAGTAATCCTATTAAATCATTAACTTATTTACATATTATTCCTAAATTCACTTCACATCTCTAGGAAGACTAGATTATGAAGTCACCTTGGGGCATAAAACTATTGTTTTGCTGACATAGATACAAAAAGAAAACCAAGGTCTCTTTTTTTAGAAAGGTAGTTATATCGTAAAAAGCTGACAGGTAGGTAGCTTCCAATGATCTTGTGCTTCCAAATGATTTTGTACTTCCAAAAGAAGGGCAGCTTACTATTAAAAGCACCATGTCTTCATGTCCCATATGGTGTATTTACTAAATTGAATTACATTTTTTAAAAATGACAGCCTGCCTTTATCAGACATCAACGAAGTTGACAAAAACAGCAAATTACAATGTAAATGACAAGGTGATAATTATTAAAATACAACTAAATGTCACTGAAAAAAGTTTTTTTCCTAAATGATCAATCAAAACCTTTCATTGAAAGGTATAAAAGAGTCATCTACGAGGGTAAGAGAATACATGTGCTACGACAGGAGAAGGCAGTATGGCTGCTAGCCAGTATTAATGACTTCCCTAACAGCAAGAATGATAAAATTTATAAGATTAAGTCCTGCCCTACTTTATAAAATGTTGCATAAAAAGACTTACACTTACCTCTGGTGGTGGTTCCTGATCATTCTTCCATGATGCATCTGATCCCTTATCCCTGAGTGGGGTGGGGATGGGAGTCAAAAAATTATTTATCACAACTCTATTAAGTGCTTGTAACTTAAAAGTACAGACAATAATAAAGTAAAGGACATGAGTTCAACCTTTAATTTTGCAATACACTTATGTGTCTTTAACCTTATTTCAAAAGATGTGGGAAGCTCCGAAGAAAAACACAAAAGTTGAGCAAATATAAATATTAGGATTAGGGAATTGGAATGAGAAGCCAAGGCTATGGTGTGCAGTGGAAAGCAGACGGACAGCTCTTTTGATTTTTCTTTTCATATAATATTTGCAGTTTTCACAAAACTCAGTTTAAAAAAAATGCTTATTTCACCCCAACCGTAGACTGGAAGTTGTTCCATGTGCGAAGGACATAAAAATGACTATGAGGCATTCCCTTTTCAAAGATTTTACAGGTTTAATGGCAGAGACATCAATATGAATTATTTTCTCCTCAGTTTACCTGAGGAATGCCAGCAATCCTCTATGAGTAACCAAGGCTTATTCCAACACTGATTCTAAAGCAGTGAGGGTCAAATAAAGGCTAACTATGAATAGTTTGAGGAAGAGGAAGAGAAGCTGCTTTAAAGATTCTGAAGGACGATATAATGACTGGCATATGTGAAATGTGTAATTGCAGCTGAAAATCAACAACTTTTGGTGGAGAGTTTTACGCTTTACATCCAACCAAAGTACAGATATCTATTATGAGCAGTATAATTTGTGAAAGCTCATTTTTAATCTTTTAATTTTGTTAATTTCATAGTTTCAGGTACTATTTTGTTATTCCATTACATTAAAATATCACACAGTAAAATACGACAAAGTATTAGGACTAGATGTCCTTATTGTTTTAAACTAGATCTCAAAAATAAATGAGATTCCCAGGAATTAAGGCCATTAAAATCAATGTACAGATGTCAGTTTGCTGGCACAACATGAAAGTTATTAAGTTTGTTTTAAATTTTTGATTCGGAACTTTGACATTATATATGAACCATTATCAATGACTTTTCCATCACTTAAAAAGAAAAAAAGCATTTCTTCAATTGTCATTTCACACATGGGCCTTAAATATAGCTCTGGTATTTCTTTCTGCATACATGACATCTCATGATCTGGACTGCTGTTAGCCTGGAATCACAAACATAAATGGGAAAAATTCCCCAACTAGTGCGTCTATTACAAAAAATCAAAATCTACTGAAGGAAAGATCAAGCAACGTTTCAAAAGGCACTTTTAACAAGACAGTAAGTACATGAGAAACTAAGATCAAAATAGCCTCACTAGAGAACAGTAAGCTGGAAAGGAGCTGAACTTCTCTACCTCAAAGACAAAGTACTCCACCGAGTTCCCATGACAGATGCCAAAATGAGGTCTAGAATACAACAGTTTTCCTAGGGGAGGGAGGTTTCTGCAATATAGGTCTAATTTCACAATTCATTGATTTACTACTACTTCTTAATAGAAGAACTGCAAATCAAAATCAAAGACTGCGTCTATTATTTAAAATCTATTTTAAAGCCATCTTCAGAAAACCTCTTCAAGTTTATCTGTTTTAAGCTAAAATACTCTGTTAAAAGGCTAAATGTATGGCATATCCACGGCAGTATCTTTATATTCAAAGCAGGATGAAATGCTAAATATTTAAAGCATTTTAGAACTTTTTTTTTTTTTTTGAGACGGAGTCTCGCTCTGTTGCCCAGGCTGGAGTGCAGTGGCGCAATCTCGGCTCACTGCAAGCTCCGCCTCCCGGGTTCACACCATTCTCCTGCCTCAGCCTCTCCGAGTAGCTGGGACTACAGGCACCCGCCACCACGCCCGGCTACTTTTTTTGTATTTTTAGTAGAGACGGGGTTTCACCGTGGTCTTGATCTCCTGACCTCGTGATACGCCCACCTCCGCCTCCCAAAGTGCTGGGATTACAAGCGTGAGCCACCACGCCCAGCCTAGAACATATTAATATCTTGAAGACTTTATGTGTATTTAATTCATCTTTCTTGTCAGTGTTATTTAGGAAAATAACCTTATGCAATCTGAAGAATAACTTAGGCAAAATATTCCTCCAGATCTTTATGTAGTTCTTAAACATGAGTTAAATCAATTATCAGGATCAAAATTTTCATCTCTGAAATAAATGAAATTTGGTGACTTGAGACTTAATATATAAGTGGTATAAGTAATCTTCTTATGCCATGCAACTGGGGTTGGTACCTTTGACATAATACCAAAGTTATTCAGTGACCAAAGTTCCTTTGTCTTCCTGCAAAAACATCTATAAAAATGTATCGCCTAGGTTTTAAGTTTCCAGTAAAAGAAGAGCTAGAACTAAAAGGAACTTCTGTGTCAAACTGAGTACAAAGTCTTTCTGGATTTAACCTTCCCCCAATCTTTGGCAGTCTTTTCTTCCACTCCCAATTTGAAAATATTTTTAGTGGCTCATATTCATTACATCATTCGAAAGCATTCAAGTTACTTTTATTAAAAAAAAATCTACTATTCATATGCTATTTGCTGATATAAAAAATTAAGTAACATAACTATAACAAGTTCAACTGATACAAACAGCTCTACAACTAACAGCTGGCAACAGCTAACATTTGAAAAATATTCAACCAATGGGAGCACAAATATAAAAAAATATTGCTGGTCACATGCCACAGAAATCACTTAGCATTATTTATAGACAAAATGGAGGGCACTGGTTTGTTGGTTAGGTCAACTCCACACACCATGACTTTCTACACAATTTTTCAGGGACACGTGTTAGTTGTCTCTTCTACAAACTTACAATTTATAAGCAAAATAAAGAGGTATACTCATTTTTTTTCTCTTGATAACTATTAAGTTTTATTGAAGAGCAAGGCCCCTAAATAGAATCCAAAGAGAATTTTACTTAACTGAAAAAAGTTATTAAGAAATGATAATATCAGTACTAATACTAAAATAGCAAGTACATTAAAGAAAGTATATAATGAAAAAAACACTGCACTAGAATCAGAAAGTGTACATGGCTCAAATGTGCTCTTAATAACTGATCATCTCATTTTTTGTGAAAGATATGAGTTCTACGTACAAAATCTGAAAATAAATTGTAGGCTTCAAAGATATTATTAGTAAGATAAATGAACTCTTTGCAAGACAGACACAATATAACTATAAGAAATTACATCACTGAGAATTATTCTTAAAATATAAACATTAGGTAAGTGAAGAACAACATGCCAGTAAAGTACTTACTGTTTAAGTTTTTCTGTGAATATATACTGGGTGAAATCTTTCATTGATGGAGCAAAATACATAGTCTCCTTTATTTTAATACCTTTACTCTCAATGTGATCTGAAGAATTAAACCGTAACACATAAAATGGATGTGCAACAGGTCCAAATATCTCAAATATCTGTAATAGAAACATAAAGGCCTCTTTTAACATGTAAAATATTTGAAAAGTTAGCAGCGTTTTCTTTTAAAAATCCCACTGATAATTGCCAGAACAAAGTAATTTTGTCAGTGTTAGGGCAATAAAGTAATTTTTTAGTTATATTTATGTCATTTTTACATACTCAGTCTTCATATATTGATTAAAATGCACTCCCTCACTCCAGATTTCCCTTCTATGAATGTGAAACAATAGTAACAAGTTTGTTCCCCACCAAATTCAAATCATTTTGGTCATACCAACTAGATGCAAATTATGATTTTTTAAAATTATTCTCATTTAAGTTGTAAGGTACAAAGAAAAGGATTATAATTGGTAACTTTTGAGAAATAACATACTGTATACATTTGGAATCATCAGATGGGAAATATAAAAGCAAGCTTCTGACTTCAATAGGTGTTAAATCACTTTTGCTGTTTCTATAGTTAGGAATTTTGTAAAATTAAAGACTTTTTCTAATTTAACAAATGATAAAGTAGAAGTTATTTATGTTTAAAAAACACAAAGATGGTGCAGCCTTTAACATTTAACTAAAAGAACTGCTTTTAGCAGAGCCACATATTTTACTTCTGAAAACGTTTTAAGAATAATGAAAGGAAACTTGTTGGTTTGAAATTGTATTTTCTTCTCAAAATATGTGAATTAAAAAATATATTTTCTGGCTGGGCGTGGTGGCTCACGCCTGTAATCCCAGCACTTTAAGAGGTGAGGCGGGCGGATCACCTGAGGTCAGGGGTTCAAGACCAGCCTGGCCAACATAGTGAAACTCTGTCTCTACTAAAAATACAAAAATTAGCCGGGCATGGTGGCAGGCACCTGTAATCCCAGCCACTCAGGGGGCTGAGGCAAGAGAATCGCTTCAACCCAGGAGGCAGAGGTTGCAGTGAACCGAGATTGCGCCATCGCACTACAGCCTGGGGAACAAAAGTGAGATAGTATATGTATATTACAGAGATAAGACCATGACCAATGCCAGTATAGATTTTTCCAGTCTTTTTTCTATAATACGTTATTTTTTTCTTTAAGACCATACTGTAGTTTTGTGCACTGTCCCCTTTTAAAAACCTAAAGTTGTTCCATGTTATATTCTTTGTAAGTATAATTTTAGCAATCACAAAACACCCCTTTTCAGACTCAGGACAACTTATTTAACTTCTTTCTTATTGCAAGACATTTAGACAGCTTCCAATTTGTTCAACATAATACATGATGCCATGATAAACATCTTATATATAAATCTCTATACTTCAGATTTCCTAAAAACTGATCTGTAAGGAGTGGAAGTATTGAAGCTGAAAGTATGATAATTAACACTAAGGCATAAAAGTTTTAATGGAAATTACTAAATAGCTTTCTAAATAGCTTGGACCAATTTATACCAACTGCATTGAACATGGCTGTCTTATCACATCCTCAGTTCTTGATTTTTAATAGTAAATGCTCTTCACATTTTATGATCTTTAGTACAGCATTGAATCTTTCATTAGTTTTCACTAAGGCGTAAAACAGCTCACCTATCAGGGCACCACCATTTTGAAGATATGTGTACTCTAAAAAGAAGTAGTGACATTAAAAACTATTAAAATGCCAATGTATTATGAAATAACGATAATAGCATCGCAAATTTAAAGCTTTAAAAAAGCGTAAAAGCAAAAAACTTTAAGAAAATAGCAAGACATTTGCTTTGAAAAGGTTTAGATAAATCCAGTAGACCTCGTCCAGTAAGAACTGTGAAGGACAGAAGAGGTGCAGTCAGCACCACTCTTACTGGCCTACATGACATATATTATTGTAGTCTTACTTTCACTTAAAATTGTCTTAAAAAACAATTAACAAGTTTAATTCTCTCAAATATAGGCAAACCCAATTCTTCATTTGGGTAGAGATTAAAAAAATACCTTTTAAGTTTCCTGTGTATCCATTAACACAAGGTAAAATAATCATTGTTTGCAACCTGGTACACACACTGCTTCAAAGGGATTCGTTTCCTAGATAGCATGAATCCATTTCCTAAGTGTGAAAAATGATTTCAATGGAAAAATTCCCTGCAAACTTCAGGTCTGTGCAGTATGGTTGGAACTAAAATATAAGTGACATTCAAAATTCTTGGACAAAAGCAAAGCATAATATTTTAGTTGACTGTTCCTAGGTTCTGAAGTGTTTATGAGCCACAACTATAATAAAATCATTATAAAGTTTTAAATAAGACAACATCACAGGCAGTAGATAACGGAAAGCCATACAATAGACAGTATGTGGCATGAGCCAATACTAATAGGTATGTTACAGGAAAACCTGACCAAGATCACATAAGCAATTTAGCTAATCCAGGGTAGAAAAGAGGAATTTAACAATATTTTAAATAACCATTAGCCTCTGAGTATAGAGTTTAGATTGACTAATACCTGAGAGCTAAACTGTAAAGAGCAACTTAAGACACAGCAAGGCTCAGGCCAGCCCACTTCTCCTCATACAGCTCCATAGGAGGCACCCACATCCCTTCTTGGTCATTCCACCCGACTTAGGGGATTTTGTAACTTCCATACTACCTGATTCAAGATAAAAGCAAAGGAAGTAATAGATTGTAAGGAGAGTATAAGAAACTGAATTTGGAAAAGTAGCAGCTGAGATCTTTACTATGAGGTGGGCAAGCAGCTTTCTTTATATCTTTAAAAATGGTATATATTCTGTAGGTGTTCATATAAAAATTTAATCCAACTGATGCTTTATACTTGCCCTGTCATTGAGAAGTGGTTTTCTAGGTATCCTTTCACTTCGCTCTAGCTGATAATACTCACCATTTTTAACTCAAAGGCATTATATTTTTGCTACAGGATCTCCAAGGATTCCTATCACACATAGAGGTTAACACACACCGTAACAACATGGTACAGCTATAATGTAGGGTCTGCTGGGAAAAATAACTGACAAGCAGAGAAGATATAGAGTGCATGCAGTTCCCCAAATTCCATTCCAGCATAGGCTGGGCTCAAATGTTCTGTGCACACCATGGCAAAAGTTTCAGCGGTGTGGAAGGCCTGTTTGAGCCAGCAGGCTGGACGTGCACAGACAATACTGCAAAAGGGAGAATGAGCTGTACTCTCTTTCCCCTCTCCACACACATACCATGTCACAAACTTTGCGTTATCTAGAGAGGGCTAGGTAACTCCCAGTTTTTCTATTATCTAGGAGGGGACTAGGCAAATCCCAGTTTCTCTAAGTAACAATAAATACAATAAGGAATGTCCAGGCCTAGGAACAATGCTGGCAGGCTGTGCCTGTGAAGGGCCAATATCTGCATGCTGCCACCTGGGAACAGCCTTCAAACAATGTCTCTCCAGGTGAGCCAGCTTTGGGCTAAACTGCCAAAGGAGAAAGGAAATGAGGAAATGAACCTTTACAACTATTCAACATTGCCTTTTATCAATCACTGTGTGCTTTTTTTCAATTCCCATTAACAAAAATGAAGAAAATACAGACGAAAAGAGTATTCTAATCTATTAGGTAAACCGATCATTTCAATCACCGTGTGTATTACTGTATCACAAGTTACCTTGAAATATGTCATGAGAACTGAGGGGGTGGGGAACAACACTCCATCAATATAATACAGAGTCCTCTAGAAAATCATCATATCCTACCAAACAAGACAGTAATATAATTGTTTAAAAAGGAATCAGTAAAAATCTCCTACCCACTGATATATGAGAAGTAAACAGATTTCACTAGTTAGCAAGAGAACTAGCAATTCTTAGGATTAAAGGGCAAAGGTAAGAATAAAAATCTGAGACTGTCCTCCCTTAATCAGTGGGGAAGGCAAAGGGAGGTGGAAGGGAAAAGAACCTGGGTTGTAATCTCATCCATTTCAGCTTTGTGACTTTGTAGCAACGTTTCTCAAGTTTTAAAATAGAGGTAATTCTACTTCCTTGCAGGGTTTCAGTGAACTTAAAAAGATAACATAAATATGACTGTAGCTGATTACTATTGTGTTACTGAAGAAAAGAGGGAAAAGATGTTTGATGGCTTGCTACTGAAGGTAAAACTAATTTAGTATTTAGATAAGACATGCTAATAATCTAAAGGGTGCTCAGCTTCATATTCTGGTTATTGGTTTGTTTAACAAATACTTTCTAATCTCTACTCCCACTACTATTTTGGGGAATCATTTCAAGGCACTTAGATTTATAATCAAGTATTTTTGAAAGACTTGTCACAAAGTCTTTCAAAAGCATTTTTAAAGCATTCTATGTAAAATTTAGAAATAGATATAATTTTTGCCAAGTCTTATGCCATATAACTAAAGTTAGAGGTGTAAATGTTATATTTTATCTGACTCCTTTCAAAGCTAAATGACAGCTGAATATTAATATTAGTCACATTTACAGGTCTATAAATTCAAATGTAGTGGGAAATACAAAAAAAGGTCTGTTTAGAGGTTTTAATTTAGCAAAGTGTTGAGTATTTTCAGATTAAAATTGTCTAAGTTAGGTACTAAGAAAAAAAAGACAACTGTCATGAAAATCACAAATAGCTCCTTTCTTATTTGCTTGTATTCAACTCAGTACACATTTACTTGGCACAAATAATTTACAAAGAACTGTACTAGGTACAACGGGGAATATCAAGGTGAATAAAACTGTCCCTATTGCCAGGAAATAAATACTTAGTATTTATATTCTTGATTTTAGAATGTTTTATGCCTTCTGCCGATCAGTCAGAATTGCCTACTTGCTGGGTAAAGTGTATGGTTTTCTATATTAAGGTGGACATGCAGGGTTGTTCCATTAGAAAGATGTTAAAAGGGAGCAAATCTTATAGTAATTACTCGAATGCACATATTTGTAATAACCCAGGATGTGCTTACAGTGACAATTCACTGCTGTCAGTGAAATATTTTTCCACTTGGAAAAGATTCCACACCGAGCTTCCACCTGAGGAAGTCAAAGTCTGAAAAGTCTGAGAGCCAATATTCAAAGGAGCTCACAAGACAAAAATGCTTAAGAGCTACTATACTATGGGAAGTCGTCTTCACTCAGCTGAGTATCTGGAGGGTAGGAAACGATGTGTTACGCATTACGCGGACTCACTGCCTAGCAAGTTATCTGACAAACACTAGGAAAGAATTCTATACATGTGTATTTAATAACTCATGCGGCAAAGAGTAATAATCAGTATTAAACCAATTTATAGACAGACATGAAGTACTGAAGGAAATCAAGAATGTACTGAAATTAGAGAGCTCTAGATTGTCCATCAATTAAAATAAATAAACTCTTCTGAGAACTAATGGGGAAAGTCAGAAAAAAACAATAAATAAATAGAATAATTTGTAAGATTTGAAATGTTTTACGAACCTTTCCTGCTGCTTGTCGATCACTTTTAAAAATTACAGTCTCCTCATTAACTGGAGGTAGGTTAGTCATAGATTCAATTATTACTGAAAAATAAAATAGATTACTTCAAGATTTACTTATAAGAGAATGTAAAATTTTAATGAAAATCTAAGCTTTAATTCCAACATAATTTAAAATAAAATTGAAGGTGGGATTATTACCTCATTAACCATTTTCTCTTCAGTAAACAAAGTCTACTTATTACCAAATAGCACTGGGAAATGTTTTATACCTATTTTTAATACAAAAAGCTATAATTCTAAGGGAAAAAAAATTAAAATGCAAATCCCACAGAAAATCTGAATCATCAAGAGTCAACAAATTCAAGCTATGTACATATTCTCAAGTAATTTTTACCAAAAATAGTGTAATCACATTTAGTTGTAAAACTTTTAGAAGAAATTAGTGTTCTTTCTCACTCTTAAAAATTCTTTTCTACAAAGCACTGTTTAGTTACTGGTATATGAAAAAGTTAAATAAAAGGCTTCACGAAAGCATCTTCCTATGAACAGAAGTCAAAGTGCCAGAGCTCACAGTAATTTTTATCATTACATGAAAATTCCCTCCTCAAAACGCAAAAGCATAATCTCCAAATCTCCAGTTCTTTTAAATGACACAAATGTTAAAGAACTGATCCACCATAACGAAGAGAAAACACATACACACACAAACACACTCTCAATAAATTTTTAGAAAATCAGAGCCACAAGTAAGAACACTTTGTTACATTACATAGATAATACCATGTCCACTAAGGGAATAAAATATATTACCTCAGATTATTAAAATTAATTCAAACAATTTCTTTTGTATCTCAATTAATTTTAACAGTGGGTACTTCAGGCTGGGCACGGTGGCTCATGCCTGCAGCACTTTGGGAGGCTGACAAGGAAGGATGGCTTGAGCCCAGGAGTTTGAGACCAGCCTGGGCAACATAGCAAGACCTCGTCTCTATTAAAAAAAGTTAGTACTTCTGAATTCCAAATATACACATAAGCAACAGATCATGGGGCAACATGTTTTGAGTTAAATCTGCAACAGTAGCATGTGCTGATTTTGACCCATTTACACTTTATTCCCATTCGGTTGAGAATTTTTTTAGTCTCTGTTAGTCAAAATAGTATTGTTAAAAATGCAAAAATGACATGCATTATTCCATGTATGTCAGAGAGTTTACATTTATTTTTTTGAGGATCAACATTATGACCTAAAATTTTTCTGTATACATCAAGTCTAATAAATGTTTAAATCATACTGCATAATTCAGAAATTAGTTGCCTGTTTGATTTATCTATATTATTAAATACCATAAGATAACTCTAAAACTAGTAAATGTAATGATTCCAGAATGATGGAAAGAATTTTAATTATTATTTTTGAAAAGAAAGTTCATTTTAATCTACATTTTTATTAATAAACTGAAAAAGTACAAAATTATGTAAGTATTAATTTTTTAAAATATCAATACAGACACTGTTAGAAAAAAAGTCAAAAGAAAAAGGTCCTATTTCTACCACTGACTCACTATACAGCTGGTCCTAAGAGCAACTGACTTGAATTTTTCTGTTTCCTTAGGTCCTGTGGAGGCTGGTGGGCAATCTGGGTCCTCTTCACAGTTCCAAAATCCTATTATTTTGTCAGTGCTGAGTTCTATTCTCCGGCATATCCTACTATGAGTTAATAGTACCTACATTAACAAGAGTCTCACATAACCTCACATGTTGGGGCTAAAGAAATCTAAAATATTAAGTTCTCTTATAACTCAGCAACTTCATATTTCATGCCATTAATAACAGTATTAAATCACAAAACTTTCTCACGTGTTTTTAAGACAAAATCAAAGGTGGTGAGCAGAATGGCTCCCCCAGAGACATCCACACTCTAATACCTGAATCTGTAAATTACATTTTTAAGAGCCTTTGCAGATGTGATTAAAGTTAAGGACCATGAGATAGGGGAGATTATCCTGGATTATGCAGTAAACTCAATCTAAAAAGTCTTTAAAAGCAGAGAACCTTTCCACATGTAGTTGGAGTGAGGTGAGATAATGGAAGAAGGCTCAGAGACAGACGTTACATTACTGGCCTTCAGGAAGTAGAAAGAGAGCCAAAAGTCAAGGAATGTGGGCAGGCTCTAGAACCCAGAAAGAGCAAGGAAATAAGATTCTCCCCTAGTACCTACAGAAAATAACTCAGCCCTGTTAACACCTTTCATTTTAAGCCCACTGAGACCCACATGAGAACTGTGTGATAAAATTGTGCTGCTGTTGTAAGTCACTAAGTTTGCAGTAATTTGGTATAGCAACATTAGAAAACTAATAAACCAAATCAAAGGAAATTCCGGAGGAAGTATGTCAGTAAAAGCAGACATTTAAACTTCTATAAAGAAACTGTACTTATATATATAATTTTAGTATACGAAAACTGAATTTTATCCCTTCAAACTTAATGACTATAAAGTGTTAATTACGCATGTCAAAGAAAATTTACTAGTCATAAAAGTCACTGATTCAATTATTAGTGTGTGTTTGGATATAATTTTTATTAATAAAATTCTTAACATACCTAGTTGTTCAATAATACTTGAAACCATCCCAAGAGGTTTTAACTCAATATCTTCAGGCAGAATAATAGTTAGTTCTTCAACAGAAGGCAGTTCCTATAATTTAAGACAAAACAAAACAAAACATTAAACTTCCTCCAGCTTCAACAACTTAAAAAAAATAAATTTTCCATTTAAAGTGCTACACATCTCTGAAAATGTAACATTAAGTGCTTAGAGCATCTCTTTTATGTTATCCTTTTAGTGGTTGCAGACTTGTGATAGCACTTATCTCCCTCCAATATTTCTCCACCTAAGTGACTCAACAGGTCTCAAGTATACACGCCAAATTCAGTTACACTAAGAACACAGACATAAGTACTATTCTAGATTCTTTCAGTCACACTTGAACAAGAGACTACCTACTTCCTGTAAAAAAGGCTATTATCAGCCAGAGACATTCCATTTGAAAAGTAATAATTCTACTGGTAACTATAATTTCTCCACAGAAGTTCTTTTAGCTGTCTTGTTAAATTGGTTAATTAATTAGTTTGACTGTGATTAAATAGAACACAGAAGCGGCAATCTTTTCTGGGACTGTGTCAAGAAGAGTTGAATGGCCTCTTCAGGAAAAAGGAAATGACACCTATCAGTGAAATACTGAAGTCCTGAAAAAAGAATGTAGGCTTTAGCCTATAAAAACTATGAAGGTGCTGCCTGATACCTTCTCTCTCCAGGTTAAAAAATAAGTTTCTTTACACCTAAAGATTTCTCTTTTCTTACCCAGCTGCAAACTGCATCTCAGTTGCTATGGAAACTAGATATTGAAGTACACATGAATCTGAAGAGAAATCTAAGAATAAATCTGACCTTAGCCTTTAGATTAAAAACACAGCTTTCTGTTCTTGACCCTTGACAAATGATACAACTCTCAGAAGGAAGCTTAAGTGTAAAGACCCTACCAATGGCATTTTAGGAGTTAAACTGGGAGAAGGATAACTTTTGGAGAAATGCTGGAAAAGATGGGAAAACCTACATAACACGAAGTATACTGCAGATAAATGCATCTTGAGTAATCATATTACCCCTATAGAAACTTAAACTAGGTTCTTAAAATCATTCAACCAGAGTTGATAAGCAGACATCTAAAACACACTTTGTTTCTGGGATATGCTATTTTCTGATAAAGGATTACTTATGGAGAGCAACACTACAGGTCTCAACCAACTGATGCAGAAGGAAGTCATCAACATGCCTTTGTATGGTTAGCCTGCCTGATGTTAGAGGAAATTATTTTGTTTTATCCATCAGAATTCTTAGGAGTTCTTTCAAAGAGAGAATAACCACTTGCCCTTTCATCATATTAAACGTGGAAAGCCTTATCTTGGGAAGACCATGGTTTGAAAGTGGTTCATGTGTGTATCAGAATGGAGGAGGGAGTTTAGTTGTTAGAACAAACTGTGACATTAAATAGCCTTTTTATAGAAGTTCTTAGCTAAAGAAATCTCACACCTTGTTAAATATAAGACTGGATAACTATAATTTGGGGGATTGCAGAGAAGAGGGCTTTAATGATATTTCAAAGGGCAATTTTGAGAGGAGTTTCACACTGACTCTGGTTCTGGGAGTGGCTCCTCTTGTAAGTGGCAAATGTCATTTGCTAATCCAGAAGTACAGTGATAAAATCTGTCCCATTGCCTAGCCAAATTATAAGATCTAAAACAAAAATTTCAGTACTTTTGGATTGGGATAAAGCCTACTGGTTAAATATTCTCAAATAAATAAGTGCTATTTAACCAGCATGAAAGGCCCCTGGTTTTGTATTTCTATTATGAGGAATAAAGGCCCATGTAATATAATATTTATGCTTTGATATAAATCTAAACTGATAGTTTTGTTTTTGTTGTTTGTTTAAAGTATAAAAGTAAAACATGTTCCTATTTGTACAAAAGGAAAAACTCCAGCAGTATGGAAGGATACAGTAAAAAGCAAAAATTCCCCTACTTTATTCCTTTCAACCACCCAATGCCAAGCCCCATAGATAGCTAATGTTAACATGTACCTTTCAAATACATTTACTATGCACATATAAACTTTAACTCTAACTTAAAAATATTTTTTACTTAAATAAAATATCCATATTTTAATACAAGGTACCCTTTTTACCAATCATACCCTGCACATCTTTCTATACCAAACAAAAACATATATCTAATTTCATTTAAACACTTAGGATATTCCACTGTATCAGTAGTACTATCATACACTAGCTGCCTGACACAACATATATCTGCCCTTTTAAAACTTTTGTCACTACACACAATGATACAACATTCTTTTACATATATCTTTGTGTAACCCCTGTGATAAATTATTTTGAGTGGTCCTGATAGACTAAAATATATGCATATTTAAAATTTTGACAGTTATTGCTAAATTTCTTCTTAAAAAGTCACATCAATTCACATTTCCACAATGTATGAGACATTTCCCCACACCCTTGCCATTACTGATAAGTAAATTTTAAATCTTTGCCAGTCTTATGAATATAAAATAGTATCTTGCTTTAATTTGAATTTCTTCATTCATAAGGAAGAGTGAACATCCTTGCATGTATCCTGGCTATTTTTATGTGTGTTATGAATTGTTTCTTGTATAACTTTACATATTTTTTAAGGGCTTATCTTTTATTAATTTATAAAAAAAAAAACCCTTTGGATTTTCAAGGACATTTGTCTTTCATCAAATATGTAGCAAATATCCACTCCCTTACCCCCCAGCATGTTTTTTAGCTAAAGAACTTAAACAATTTCAGTTGTTTAGTCCACCTTTAGCATTTTAATTTTTATGTGGTCAAGTATATATATTATTTGGCTTTTGAAACTTGTGTCACATTTAGAAAGGTCCTCCTTATCCCAAAATAAAATTCACTATTGTTTTCTTTATTTCTCTAGTTTCATTTTTTTAATATTTGCGTATTTGGTCCATTCACGATTTTATTCTTGTATAAAAGTGCAGCAGTGATTGGCTTTATCTTTATCCAAACTACTAGCCAGTTTATCCTGACATGCTGTAGAATAATCCATCTTTTCTCTCACTGATTTGAAAAACAAACTTTAACATATACTAAGTACACTTATATATTTGGGTTTTTTACTGAATCTGCATTCACTTTCACTGATCTAGTTCAGTGTCAATACTAAACTATTTTAACAACTGTGGTTTTCATAAAACATTTCAATATTTGAGATGTTTTAGTTCCTTTACCTACTCCATAAATATTTTTCCCCTTGGAATGTTTTTTAACTGTTCACACATGTCTATCTCGCTACACTTCAGAACTATTTTGTCATATTAGTGTTATTAGTACTGATTGAGATCACATTTAATTACAGTTGTCTTCATAAAGGGTCCTATACAAGTGCTTAGGCTTATTCCAAGCTATTTTATATATTACTTGCTATTATAAATTCCTATTTGATATATTTTATTGCTATTACAAATAGACCCTTTATAGGGTATTGCTTGAACATACAAAAGCATCATGCTGAAATTTACTTTTAGTAATTTTCTTTTTTTTTTTTGAGACAGAGTCTTGCTCTGTTGCCCTGGCTGGAGTGCAGTGGCGCAATCACGCCTCACTGCAACCTCCACCTCTTGGGTTCAAGCAATTCTCCTGCTTCAGCCTCCCGAGTAGTTGGGATTACAGGCATGTGCCACCACGCCCTGCTAATTTTTTTGTATTTTTAGTAGAGACGGGGTTTCACCATATTGGCCAGGCTGGTCTTGAACTCCTGACCTTGTGATCCACCCACCTCGGCCTCCCAAAGTGCTGGGATAACAGGAATGAGCCACCGCGCCCGGCCAGTAATTTTCTTGTATATTTATTATACAACCATATTTTCAAAGAGTAAGTTGTCCTTCTTTTCAATATTAATACAACATGGCTTTCATTTTTCAGATGATACTGGTTGACAATTCCAGAATCTCAAATATGAAACAGCTGTGATGACAGTGGACACTGCTAATAGGAATGTTCCAAATCCTAAGCATAGTGATGCATTTTTATTGGTTGACAACTCCAGAATCTCAAATATGAAACAATTGTGACAACACTGGACACTGCTAATAGGAATGTTCCAAATCCTAAGCATAATGATGCATTTTTATTGGAATTTCTTTTTAAAGGGTTAAGAAAGTATCCATCTATTCCAATTTTAATAAAATTTTTAAAATCAGAAATAAGTGTTGAGTTTCATCAAATATTCTTTTATCATTTTGAGATCATTATAATGTAATTTTCTGTAAGTTGAACAGTTCAGTCTACAGGGTCTGATGAAGTCCTGATGTTCTGCTCTAAAGAGTACTAGGAGACATCCAGTATGATGAAGATAAGGGAAAATATATAAAGCCAGATTATTTGTAGTGAGTCAGGGACTCACAATTTTGGTCAAAAACAGTGTCTGGCAGGCCCTCTTAGTTCCTGTTGCTGTTCCATGTTTCCAACCTATGTACTAGAAGAATGAAAAGTTTTGCCCACAAAGGTGAAGGTTCTCTGATTTTGTGTAGAACCAAACTCTGGGGAAAACAGACACAGACACCGCTATCTGAAATCACCACCGTATTTCCAATACCAGTTCAGTGATCCTAGTACTCTGTAATATAGGAATGTACAGGTTCCTGTGCATTCCTGAAAAAGGCCAGTGATGGCATTAAGTTGCCTCTTGATAGTAACAAATCTACCTATAAAAGTGATGCACATGAAATCTCACCCCAAATACTCCACAAAACATAAAAGGTATACAAAAACTAAATAGTATATACAAAACATGTAAGAGATAAGTGAAACCATCCTTGTACAATTCCAGGTTAAGAGCCTGTTATAGAGTCTGCCTTTGAAAGTACAGTTCAATGAAGCAGTATATATTAATTCTGAGAAAGGCACATATGTGGAGGTCTGAATTAAGGGAAAACAGATCTATTCGTTTCTTTTAAATGAGCATGCTAAGAGAGGAGGACAGGCTGGGCACGGTGGCTCATGCCTGTAATCCCAGCACTTTGGGAGGCCAAGGCAGGCAGATCCTGAGGTCAGGAGTCTGAGACCAGCCTGGCCAACATGATGAAACCCCATCTCTAACCCCATCTCTATTAAAAATACAAAAATTAGCTGGGCATGATGGCAGGCACCTGTAATCCCAGCTACTCGGGAGGCTGAGGCAGGAGAATCACTTGGACCCGGGAGGTGGAGGTTGCAGTGAACTGAGAGTACACCACTGCACTCCAGCCTGGGCGACAGAGCGAAAGACTCCATCTCAAAAAAAAAAAAAAAAAGAAAGAGAGCGAGAGAGAGAGGAGGACAAAGAGGAAAAAATAACCCAAATGCCAACAAGAAGGCACCCAAGAGATGTGCTTTCCACGAAAATTTTTGGCAGGTTCAGAAAGAACTTCAGGTTTGAAGGGGATAGATCTCTGAAAGGTACAAAAAGCAATTTCCTCTGGCAGCCATGTCAGACAAGGTTATATGAGATTTTTGTCTTAATGTATGAATGCCAAATGTCACCATCTCTTTCTCAACTAGCAAATTTAATCTACTGTACCATTACCAAGCCTAGCCATTCTTTATCAAACTATCCTGCTGCTTTGCTTTGTTCTAAACACGTTGTCGTCCAACATTTCTGTATTTACTTAATGTCTATTTCTCTAACTACACAATAAATCCAACCATAACTAGGACATTTTTAGTCCCAATCATAACGAGGAGCCAGTCTTGCTCATTGCTATAACACCCAAAAAGATGGCTAGCGCATAGTAGGTATTTAGTATTAATATATATCTATTAAATGAACTAACCTACCTCCCTCTTCAGTCCAAGTTTAGCAAAAATCTCAAAAGTCAGTCTTAGTCTCAGCAGAAATCAGATAATGAAAATATAACCCAATACAGAATCCTCAAAGAATGAAAAAGACTTGAACCTAATCTTCTCAAAAATAAAATGTAAAAGCCAGGCTTCCAAGGAAGCTTAACTGCCTAGGATTGATACATAAGTACCTCTGGGTTGCAGCAGCTAACATTATTACAATTATTAGATTAACACTTGGCTCCCTGATAACACTGCTGCTGCCCCTCCTAAGACAATGAATAAATCTCCTCAGATATAAAATCTCCTTTAAGGAAATAAAAATCAATCACTTTGCTTTTCCATGTTTCAGGGAAGGGTGTATATGTGTGACAGAGAAGAGAAACACAGACACACTCCAATAAAGGGGAAAATATGGCCAGAAAACATACTGTGGGACATTACCATTTTGGCAGTGCACAAAAGATATAAAGAATTAGATGTAAAAGGCATACTAATAAACTAAAAAAATTGAAGGTAGAGGTGATAGGAGAGGCCTCGGATAGAAAGACCTTCTTCATCACACACAAGCAACAATCAAGGGTACTAAAAATAAAAGACAAGGCGATTTAGTGCAGATTAGAAAGATTAAAGTATCAGCCTGGATACACATAACCCTTGTTAAAAGAATGATGAGTAGATAGGAAAGACTTTTTGTTTTATTTACTCAATATCAGATACAAATTTAAATTTAATTAAAATTAAATAAAATTTAAAATTCGGTCTTCAGTCACACTAGCCACATTTCAAGTAAGACAGCACAATATAGACATCCCCAACACTGTAGAAAGCTCTATTACACAGCATTGCTTTACATTCTCACACAACAAAAAAGCCCTCCATTACAAAACATATTCCCAGGTATTAATAATATCAATTTATTTCTGGCCATTAACACAGGTATACTTTTAAGACCACATTTTAACAGCATGCACCATATTACTAATGAAGTCTTAATGCTAACCTGAATACTCTACTTGGGAAATGAAGATTTGTGATAAATCTATATTTTAATTTTATTGTTTCCCAAAATTAAAATGCAACTAAAAACCTGTTCTGGATGCACATTATCTGCAATTAGAAATAACTATTTTATCATACAAATAAAATTATCATAAATGTTTACTGACAAAAAAAATCAAAGAACAGGAAAAAGTTTTTCTGGACCCATTTATTCAATACTTCTACACATAACAAAGAGTAGGAAAGGAAAGGAAGAAAATATTTCATTCACATCATTAGCAAATGAAAAGCCTGCGTGGAAATAAACATCCCCAAACATCACAGCATTTGGCAAATGAACTGCTAAAATTCAACATACTAAAGAAGCTCCACCATTTATTTCCTACACACTACACAATTCCAAGTCAAAGGCTTTATTGAGAGGCAATATAATCCAAGCAAATACAATTTTAAAAAGCTTACAGTAGATGACACATTCATCCTTCACTTTGAGAAAATATGTTACGATTATTACTCAGAAACCAAATAATGAGAAACCCCAAATGACCAGATTCCAATGTTGCTATACAGGTCTCCACAAATACTAAAAAGACAGCAGTTTGGAATGTATCTATTACTAGTTCAGATCTGCTCCTCCCCACTAATATGACTTCAGACAAGTCTCTTTCTTTCTGGTTTCATTTTTCTTACCTATGAATAGTAAGGAAACTGAGCAAAAGTTCTAAACAGTTACGCAAATGGCTAATAACAATTTAAATGTCCAACTGCATGTAATCAAAAAGACAACACATTAATACAGAAATTATATACTAGATTCGAACAAAAAAATTACTGTGCTTCTGTGATAACAGATACTCATACTGATGGCATTAAAGAAATGCAAGATCCTAACCACACTTCTGGAATATCCATGAAAGAGCAATTATTGTCCATTTTGTAAGATTATCATATTTTAATTTTCTAATATCTGTATGATCTACAAGGTTATTCAGTTAAGCAAAATATTCAAGAGTACCACATAACATTAAAAATTCACCCCATTAAAAATGAAGTTATAGACGTACCAGTCAAAAAATGGGTGCCTAAAACTTTCAATGCAAAAATGAAAGAAGCTAATATGTCAAAAGTGGCCCTCTGAAAAGGTAACATTTATAATTTACAACACTCTTGACTTTTCTAGCATTTGTGAAGGCTTATTGAGCAAAAAAAGAGTATCAGTAAATTGAGGACTTTCTAAAGTAAAATTATATAAAGAACCTTCAGTAGGATTTTCACTCACAAATATGGAAAAAGGACAGCAGAGGTTGGTGGGAGAAGGAATCAAACATTCCAAATGAAAACTAAACCTTTTTGGTGTCAGTTTGGGGAGAATTGAGAAAAGTGAGGAAGGTGGGATGAAATTATCTAACCACTTTTCTCATATTACCCAACACAGGACATGCATGTGGCAGCCAATTACCTGATGCTATTAGGTGAGCCTTCACTTTTCAGATATGGTTGGAAAGTAGGATCCAATCCCTGGAGTACTGAGAGCCATGAATGAATTTTTTTTTCTCTATAGCTGGTAAAACATATTGGAAAAAGAATGGATTAGGTCTGTACACTTTGTGTCAACTATGACCATACTTAACATGTAGTCTAATTCATTAACTTCTTCAGGGGAAGTAATTTTACAAGTTTCCATGGAACTCAGCTATTTATCACGAGTAAACATTAGTCCCCTCATTAATTACCCTATTGTGTATGACACTAAACTTAAGACTCAGACAAGTCAATTAAAAAATGACGGTCAACATTTCTTTGAAGTGTCTTGATATTCTTCTTTTTTAAATGAATACATTATTATCCTGTTTTTCTCTAAAATTACTGTTAAGAGAAGCAAAGTTCATAACAATAGCTTCAAAATTTAATTTGCTTAAATATAAAACTATAGTCCATCTCAATAAGGAAAAAACCTCCAACAATGAATATAACTCTAAGCCTATCTTTTATGTTAATTGAATCCATATTTCATCAACTTTAAGACACTGATTTTATATATCACTAAGATAAAAAGACTGCCAAATAATTGTAAAATGCCACAGGGTATTAGCCCAAATTTTTCAGAAATCCTTATTACCTCCCCTTTTACTCAATCTTTTTTTTTTTTTTTTTTTTTTTTTTTTTGAGACGGAGTCTCGCTCTGTCACCCAGGCTGGAGTGCAGTGGCGCAATCTCGGCTCACTGCAAGCTCCGCCTCCCGGGTTCACGCCATTCTCCTGCCTCAGCCTCTCCGAGTAGCTGGGACTACAGGCGCCCGCCACCACGCCCGGCTAATTTTTTTGTATTTTTAGTAGAGACGGGGTTTCACCGTGGTCTCGATCTCCTGACCTCGTGATCCGCCCGCCTCGGCCTCCCAAAGTGCTGGGATTACAAGCGTGAGCCACCGCGCCCGGCCGTTTTACTCAATCTTATCACTTCTTATGTGCAGTACACCATTCATCTGACATTCAGCCATTAACTCTCTGGTGTTACTTTGCTTTCAGCTAAAGTGTATATGCTCACTCTCTAGTTCCACTGCTCTTTAACAGATATTTGTCTTTATCCTCTAAAGCAATCAGCAGAATTCACTTATTAGAAACTACTGAGGAATGGGAGAATCTAAAAAATTGAATGTTTCTGTGTAATAATAATTATATATATACACACACAGGACATAAATGGATACTCTACTGAATAAAAGAGTATTTATTTCATGTTTATGGAATCATTCATGCTTCATGTAAGCTTTATTGAAATATTCTGTAAGATATAAAACTTTAAAAAACCCTGAGTATTAATTATTTTTGAAGAACACTATTGAATATTAATGAAAAATGATCTCCTTTAAGTATATAAACCATTGCTTAAATAACAAGCCCTTTGGGAAGAATGTTAATAAGTGCTATCAAAGTGTATTCTAAAATAGAATTTAATAGTTCCAAATATACGCATAGTAACAAAAGACTAAGTTAAAAGAGGCCTGCATTCAGGACAAAACTTATAAACCAACTTATGCCTAGAAAACAATATATTCAATTGATAATTACTAAGTGTAGACCAAGATGCAATACAATTTCATATATGATGGGAGATCAAATAGGCATGAAACATTCTACTGCAACTTCCAACCACTTGAGGTGGTCCAGATATTTCCATACACTCATCTTAGGACATTTTAGAATGTGTCCACACTGCCACAATCAGGAGGATAGAGTGTACTCAACCTAACTACCAAATGTACTTATTTTATAAAATAAGCAGTCACTAAAGTATGACAGCTAAATTTCCCCCAAAATTGCCAATAAGCACTAATTTTTGGTCATGCTACATTATATGCCTATATACACATTATTATCCCTATTGAAGTATTATCCATTTCTTATCTCCATAAACATTGTGCTTATAATTTTAAAATGTTATGTTTAAAAGCCTTTCAGGTTTTCAGAGAACAACGGGCACTAATTTATAAAACTCATTTCTGATTAAGACTTTAAAAACTATAATCCCAAATATTTTTATGACCCTACATTTTTAATTACACTTGATACATCTGAATGAAGAGTTCAGGGCATAAACTGCTGAGAAAATTGTTTAAAAAGAACCTCAATTTTCCAATTCATCGCAACACTAAATACATCCTATGTGGCTCAACATAGTTCCAAAGCTGTAATATGTATGCTGCTTACAGTGACTGTGTAGGTTATATATAAACCTTCTGAGCATTAAAGAAAAATTTATGTTTAAAAGAATAATTTTATCTAGTTAAACTTATTAATTGTGACATTATGAAGAGAGCCACTTAAGACTCTCCTTTTTCATTGCCACTGTAGCTCACTAATTCCTCTTTTATTCTCTTCCCCCTTACCATATCCTCACATTAAAAACAAACAAACAAACAAAAAAAAACAAAAACTGGGTTATAACCACATCTTGGGATGGCAAGATTTGGTTATAACCTAATTTTAAAAATTACATCTTTCTAAGGTTTAAGAACAATCATAAAGTTATTTCACTGTAGTTCTCATATACCTAAAGATCTGCATTGTACATAGTTAGATCATAGAGATCGAACAACCCACAATGGAAAGATTTAAAGGGATATATCCAGAGGCGACATTCCTGCTTGAGGCACAGACTAAATGGAGGTAAAAATTAAGCTAAGCATGCCTGAGTGACAACAGGAAACTGCTAGAAAACACTTTAGAAAGTGGTTGGACATAAAATTGGGTTAAATTGGGCATGTCTATGTCCAGATCCCTGAAGGTCCAGCACAAACTCTAAAATTGATTTTAACTGTTTGGCACATTTAATTTGTATATACCTTTTAGCAGAAAAGTTCATTAATTTTCTTCAGAATTTCGTTAGATAGTTAAATTAATAGACCACATAGAGCTTGAAGCAGCTCCATCTAGCTAAGATACACAACCTCTGCTGCCTAAAAGTCTAAGTAACATATCAGAAGGCCTGAACAAAAATGGCACATACCACACCAGCTAGGACTAGTTGTGGAGAGGAGACACTTCCCAGAAAGAATGGATTGTCATTTTCCAAAAAAAAAAAAAATCTAAGCTACATAACAGAATTGTTCCAAAAGTAAGCAAGGAAATACAACACTAATTAGCCAGTTCATGGGACACTGAAAGCAAAAGATGCCATTTTTAGAGCCAGAGATACTGAAATCCATGTATAAACTGGAATTAAAAAGATAAATCTGGCCAGGCATGGTGGCTCACGCCTGTAATCCCAGCACTCCGGAGGCTGAGGCGGGTGGATCATCTGAGGTCAGGAGTTCGAGACAAGCCTGGCCAACATGGCAAAACCCTGTCTCTACTAAAAATACAAAAATTAGCTGGGCGTGGTGGGGAGCACTTGTAATTCCAGTTACTTGGGAGGCTGAGGCAGGAGAATTGCTTGAGCCCAGGAGATGGAGGTTACAGTGAGTCGAGATAGGCCACTGGGCTCCAGCCTGGGTGACGAGCAAAACTCTGTCCCCCTCCACCAAAAAAAAAAAAAAAAAATTCTACAGATAAACAGATAAACAGAGGAAGCCAGCCAATATTGAAAGAATAAAATGACAGAGAACTGTGAGACTATCCAGAGGCATGTAAAAGAAACAGAGTAACTAGCCTTCATAGCTGCCTTAGTTCCCAGCTGCTTTCAAATAAACCTCCAGTTCTCCTGAGGTAATATGAGTCTCTGTTCCTCGTAACAATGAGTCCAACATAAGACATACATGATAACCACTTCCAAGTATTTCCCTTTCCCTCTATAGAGTATAACCCATTATTACTGTCTGCCCAGCATCCCCTTTTGGAATGGATATAAGCTCCCTTTCCTGTGAAAGATAAACCATTCCACGTGGTTTATATAGGGCTGATATTACACCCAACATCCCACCCTTCTCACAATACATACACATTCACACTCCCTTTCTGTCAACTGGCTCTTACGCACTCCCACCCTCTCTCACTAGCCCATGTGCTCTTTCAAGTGTTCATTTTCCTACACATGCTCTCCTCACTCTCTCCTACACACTCGCCTACACAAACAGGAATGACTATGTGACTCACAGCCAAGCAATCTGAATACCCATTCCACTAACCTCAATGATCTGTTCAAGGCTGTGTAACAGACCATAGGCCAGCAAAAGTCATCTCCATGACTTTCATGCAAGAGTCTATCAGTCGAACTGCCAGCCCTGAGAAATGGACAAAGAGGCAGACTCCTAAACACACTACATACCTGTAACTATACACTATCCTTAAGGACAGGACAAAGCCATTCTTTTCCCCCAAACTTAAGATTTGAAACCCTGAAGAAGTCCTTATATCTTCTTTCAGACCTGTGAGCCAGAGATTTAGGGCAAACTGGGAAACTCATCAATTCCTCTACCTATCTCTAGCAGCACAGTGGTCTGAAGGACTTCTAATAGTTTCCCAAATAAAGACTATAATTGTCTCTTCCATCATTCCCAAAGATCCATTGAAATGGTCACAGAAAGGAACAGACCAACCCATCATTCCAAGTTTGAAAATCTAACAACATTCAAATGGAATTTTGTCTTTTGAGGCAAACATACACTCACACAATTCAATAGCACTTTTTGCAATTAAATTGATTTGTCTCCACTTTATTTACTGTCTGTGTCCCTCCATTAGACACTGTGAGAGCAGAAACTGGATTGGTCTTGTTTACAGCACCTGGCAAATGGCAGGTGTGCTATAATAATTTCTTGAAGAATTAATAAATATAAAATGCCTATTCACACACTCATTCTATAATCATGTATTACTTTGACCTGAGAACCCATTATCTGTAAAGCACTCCACTGGGCACTATGGGAATTACAAGGATCACATATGAACTCAGTCCTCAGAGAACTTGTTCCTGGACTCCTTGTGGCCACAAATCCTTTTTGATCTTCTGATGAAAACAGGGACATTCTGTCCAGAAAAAATACCTAAACAAATATGCTAAGACTTTGCATTAAATTTGAAGAAATTCCCAAGGTAAGACTTCCAAATCTAGTAAGATAAGACAATGATATGTATGCATTTACAGAAGTACTGTGGTCTTTTCTTTGCTGGTTATTATATTCTAATAAGGAACTTATGTAGAAAGGTGATCAAGAGACAAGGAAAAAAGACCAAACAAGTCTTTACTTTCAGAAAATAGTTATGTTGGGAGCCTTTGTGTACAAAGACCACTAAGAAATATTAACACATCTGTAGCATGAAAACATGAGCCAGTGATGAAGCTGCATACAAATCCAAAGGTTTTCAATGTATAAAGCATAAGCAAGATGAGAATTTCTTGTTATGAGTAGAGAAAGACAAATAATATTAAGACTGGTAGAATCCATTCATGAAAAAGGCTCCTGAGTGCCTGTACACTTTATTTTTTCAAATCTTGCATTAAACTATCTTATCAATTTAAATGTCATGTAAGAATTATGATTAGTGACCATTAAATATTTTTAAAGCATTAATAATTAAAAGTACATGCAGGGGTGGAAAAAAAACAATGTGATAATATAGCCTACATTCTGAAATTCTGAGAAGACTTTCCTCTTGGGTTATAGGTTTCAATCAGACTAACATCATCCTCCTAAGGATATTTACAGCTTAAGAGGAAATAACCTTGCAAGAGTTAACTTTGCAAACCAAATCTATCAAGTGCCAATAAATACTATTCTACAATTAACAAGTTTTCTCCAACTGTAATAATAAAAACACTCCACCAACTTCAATAGGAATCCTAACAAGCTCAACCCTCTGAATTTCACCTTCTACTTCTCTAAATGCAGTCAATTAAAAAGAAAATCTCAACTGCTATTGAGCAAAATTTTCTGACGTGCAGACCAAAAAAAAAGCAAATCTACATAAGAAATACCTTCTTCTAGGGAATGTAAAAAATGTAAAGTTCAAAGCTGAAGTTGATGCCATAATCGTAACAATTATCAAATGTCAGCAGAGTCAGAAGTAACCTAAGAAATTATCCAGATCACTACTCTCTTTTACATAAGAAAGCCAAGGCATGCCAAAAGCATGCCCATTAGGCTGAGAATGAACTTCAAATTTATGGAGCCGATACAGGCAAAATTAGATCAATACCGGTACCAGAATATGTTTTAAAACATGCAAACTAAACTTAATAAATCTAAGTACTTACATTAAGAAGTAATTCATCTTTTGTTTTAAGAGGAAAATTCTTATTTTCCTTCTCAACTTGTAAATCATCATCTCCATCTGACAGCACTGGAGGAAGTGATATACAAGAAGACGACGACGACGATGAGGAAGATGAAGAGGAAGACGATGAGCTTGAACTATCTGTATCTGTTTCACTGCAGGGAAGAAAACAACAGTTTAAAAAAAATAGTCCAGTATTATTATAATAATATTAAAATAAGATTATTCAATTAAGAAATATCAACTTTAATACGTTTACTACTGCTTATTCTAATAATATTAAAATAAGATTATTCAATTAAGAAATATCAACTTTACTACATGTTTACTACTGCTGTTCTAATTCAAAACTAGCACTTCGAAGATGATATGGTATTGGGAAAGTAGTCTTTAGTTTACCAATAACATTTTCAAACCTTTGCTATAACCCAGGTCCTCTTATTACAATACTCTCACATATCATACACCTGTCTGAGTATAAGCAAGCATGTGACAAATCACTAAAAAAAGGGAATTCTGGGCATGGCACCTCTCTTGGTCACCAATAACCAGATCGCTTAATGAGTTTCTTCTCAGTCTACAGACAACTTGGGAAATCCTCAGTTACGAAAGTATGTAGACCATTCTACTTACTGAAAACTCACTTGGTCCTTATCTTCCACAGAAATTATCGTTAACAGCAACCACTGTCTCAGTTTAAATTCTGTTTGTTGGCTCTCCACTTCAAGCCCTTTCATATACTATTTTTAAGGGTTCCATCCTCACTTTCTCTTCTTTCTGTACTACTTTCATGGATAATCCCATACACATTAATGATTTCAGTCATCATCCATGTGACATTAACGCCTAAATCTTCGGCTATGACATCTCTAAACTCCATGTCCAATCTCTGACGGCATAATGGCCACCTTTGTACGAATGGCCTATACACCCACACTCACAGCAAGTTAAAACAAGAAAAAGTGCATTATACTAACTAAACCTGCTTCTCTCCTTCAGTTTCCATTTGATTTCACTGCTGTTAACTGGCAAAAAGTTGTACCCCTTTTGACTTCTACAAATATTTGGTATCCTCTGCCATCACCCACAAAGAGTCAGAAGTAGTATCCTGACACTAAGTTGGCCTATTATGACGCCATATCCCTTCTGCTTTCAAAACGTATCCCCAAATCATCTACCATTTACTTTTCTTTGCTGGTAAAATGAGCTCTGAAATCCCACAAGATGATTATACTGCAATCTTAGTACTGCCAAGAAATCCAACCTTGTTTACAGTTGTTACTTCCCCCTCCCAGTCCATTTCATACCCTGTTCTACTCAAATCCTTCAGCCTTCTTCACTCCCACTCTCCGCTGATGACTTCCCTGAAAACTAAACTTCTCACCTCTTCAACACGTGTCTATCTTGTTAACCTGTTCAGTACCCCACTCAACACACTCAACTATTTGTAGACAATGTTCAGTGTGGTTTAGTAACATCCCACATGCTGGAGTCCTCTCCAGCCCGGAGGTTTCATATTTAAAAGACAGAAGTGGGGGCAAGGGGGAAAGGCTCTCACAAAACGTAAGAAGCATAAAATACTACTAAATAACACTGTTTTGCTACTTTCATAAACACGTGTTCCCTACAAGGATTCTATAAATTAACATAATCGTCAAAAGCCAGCTTTGAAACACAAAATAATCCTTTTCCTGATCCTCAATGTGGTTCAAAAAACAAAGCCTAGATGTGATGGAAAAAAAAAATCAGATCTGACACAAAACTCAATTATAACCACAAAAGTACAGCCTAAACTGAGTAGTTACGGAAACAACCTAAGATCCTCGGGTTTTCTAAAGTCTAACAAAAAATGATATGATCTATACATAGAACCCTTCAGGCCACCAAATTTAAGAAATAAGTGAGTACTAAGCTCAGATTCACAACGCAACCTGCTATGAGAGGCAGCGAATAAGGGGCAGTCGGAGCCAATACTTCAACACGTGAGACCGGAGCACCAGCGACCTGCCCACCCTCCAGGGCCCACACGGGCAACCTCTAGGCTCCTAGGCCCCGGCCACCCCGCCCGTCATACAAGACCTCTCCCCACAGCTCCGGGTCCCTTAGGCACCCGACCTGTCCGAGTCTGAATCCGAGTCCGAGGTCTCCAAGGAGTCCGGGGCCCGCGCAGGCTCTGCGGCTCCTGGAGAGGTGACGCAGTCTCCGCAGGCCGGCGATTCCGCTGGCGGCTGTGGCTGCGGCGATGGGGTCCCGGCCGCGACGGCGTTCAGAACGGGCTGCAGAGGCTGCTCCCCGGCAGGCTTAATCTCCACGGTCTGCCCAGCGTCCGGGGACCTCTCAAACGACTGTAGCGGCGGCTGTGTCCCTGGCGCAGGGACAGAGCCCGGAGACCGAGCCGCCGGACCTTCGCCAACTCCAAAGTCGGTGCCATTGAATTTCAGAGTTTCCAGCTGAGCGGCGGCGGCCTCCACTACCTCCATCGCACCGCGCCAGAAACCGGGTGGGCCTCAGGATTTGGGCCCCCGGACAAGCTCACGGCTCTCTCAAGAAATAATAAAACAACTTAGGCAACCGGAACAACAGTGCCTGGGCCCAACTTCCCGCGTTTCTCAGGTAACTACACGCGGAGGAGCCAAAAGACACGCCCCCGCCATTTACGCAGCAACGCTTTCCGAAGAGCGTGTGACGTACGTGGCGCGACGGCGCGACGGCGCGACGGCGCGATTGCGCTTTCGGGGGCAGGACAAGTGCGTCATACCTTTGAAAATAGTACTAGGGGGTCGGGCGCGGTAGCTCAGACCAAATCCTAGCACTTTGGGAGGCCGAGGTAGGTGGATCACAAGGTCAGGAGTTCACAGACCAGCCTGGCCAACATGGTGAAACCCCATCTCTACTAAAAATACAAAAATTACCTGGGCATGGTGGAGCGTGCCTGTAATCCCAGCTACTTGGGAGGCTGAGGCAGGAGAATCGCTTGAACCCAGCAGGCGGAGGTTGCAGTGAGCCAAGACCGCGCCACTGCACTCCAGCTTGGCGACAAAGCGAGACTCCGACTCAAAAAAAAAATAATCAGGACTGGGGAGGTCCTAAATCGTCCGTTTGCACTGCGTCACATGAACCATTCAAGGCCTGAATGTCGGATTTTCCTATTGCTGCATGTGAACCAATTCTGCTTGAAGCGCCAAAATGAAGCAGGGATTATACAACAAGAGGGGTGCCTGAAGAATGCTAGGTTCTGTACATCAGAAACTTGAGCCAGGAAGTCTCGACAAGACAATAGTAACTTCATGAAAGTTAAATGAAGTTTATCCATCAATAGATCACCTGTCAATAGATAGGGCATTAACCATTTTTTCAAAAATGTAACTACAGCTATTCCATTTTCCTTTCTCCAAAGTACCCTCAAAGAGAGCAGTAATGGACAAAAGTTTGCTGTGTTGTTCATTTTATGGTGATGTCTATATCATACTTGGCACTGTTTCGTAGTAGAGATGAGACTATGAGACTGAAATGTACTCAATATTGGAAACCACTAGTCTAAATTGGGGAGAGAGCAAGCACAGTTCTTAGGACTGAGGAAGAGATCAGAATTTTCTGGTTTCCTATTAGGTCTTAAATTTGATGCATCAGTCCCTGTGTAATAATAATAGTCCATTGGTACCATTTGTTAAACATGCCTATGTGCCAAGAACTGTGCTAAAGATTTTATAAATTATTCACTGAGAATTTAGTGTGTTATCTACAACAGTAGATCTTCATAGAAATGCAAGGCAAGTGTAATAAGAGTAAGGTTTTAAGAAGCTTACAATCTATTTGAAGTAGACAAGGGCAATGCACAGGAGATAACTAGAAAAATATTTGAAATATGAAATAGAAAATCCAAGTGCAGCAGGAATGGGAGGTAGGATTGGTAGGCTATATCATGGAAATCCTCCAAAGTGAAGAAAGACTTTAAACTTGGGATACTAACTTACTAGCACGATGATTAAGCAGAGCTCAGAGTTTTCAACTAAAAAGACCTGTGTTCAGGTCTCAGCTCTACCATTTTGTGATTGGTGTAACTGACTTTGGGCAGTTAACCTAAATCCTAATTTCCTTATCTGTAAAATGGAGATAAAAATACTATCTCATTTAGTTCATGTGAGCATTAAGTAAGGTTTTATATAAGGGAGTGGGCATGTCATACATTCAGTGTGCAAAAATACTTGGAAAGTGGAACAATGCATGAACTCACGAATAAAATATTTCATTAGCAATGATCTTGCAAAGACATGCAGTACAGACTTGAGAAGGGAAGACATTTGAGCCAGAATTATTCCCTAGCCAGCCACTTTGTTGCATTTTTCCAGGAATTAGGTGATAAAAGTCTGAACTAGGGTTACAGTCAATGAAATAGAGTAAAGGAAATCCCCAGTATCAGGGGAAGAATAAAAGTACTCTAAAATTTGTGGTCAAGGAAATTAGAAGCTGGTATTACCAATAAAAATGGAGAAGTTGGCCAGGTGCAGGGCCTCACACCTGTAATTCCAGCACTTTGGGAGGCTGAGGTAGGCAGATCACCTGAGGCCAGGAGTTTGAGACCAGCCTGGCCAACGTGGCGAAAACCCATCTCTTCTAAAAATACAAAAACTTAGCTGGGTGTGGTGGCGGACACCTGTAATCCCAGCTACTTGGGAGACTGAGGCAGGAGAATCGCTTGAACTCACGAGGCAAAGGCTGCAGTGAGCCAAGATTGCGCCATTGCACTCCAGCCTAGGCAACAAGAGGGAAACTCCCTCTCTAATTAATTAATTAATTAATTAAATGGAGAAGTTGGAAAGAGATGTGGGTATGTGAAGTTGAGTCTGAAGAAAAACTAGACAATTAAAAATGTCAGTAGGCATTTAAAAATCAGAAACTGGAATTTGACAGAAATGTTAAGACCAGAAGCATAAGTTATGGGATAATTGAAATACTCATTTGTTCATTCAGTAATCATTTTCTTAACATTATGATATGCTGTGCACTGCAATATAAACTATGCATACAGGAAGATTTACACAGTCCCTATCCTTATGGAGTTAATAGTTCATTAGAAAAGACAAGTTGAAAACAAGCAGAATGTACTATAGTAGAGAAATGTACCATGTAAATGCAAGAATGTATGAAATGGGAAAACTAAAGATAGAGAAGATACTTGGAGAATTAAGGAAAATATACTATAAGAGATATATCATGGCTATAAGATTAATTATAGCCATAAGGCTCATTCAAGTGTCTTGAGGGGCTGATACTAAATGTATTTATCAATATAATACAAACTGGCCCTGGAGATTTCCACCCCTGGCCCAGTAATTTCCAGGAGACAAGGCCACTTCAGCACAGATGCAACTTTCATGAACCTTAAAGCTTACCCTTGTAAGAATAGCTTCGACTCCATTTATGAGAGAAACATCTGATAACTGACCAAGCTGAATACAGGTTTTAAAAAGGGGGAAGAAAGCCCCAACGCTAAGAACAGTCTCTGGTTGGAGACTCTCTTGATCATCTAAGTCCTGACTATCTGGTCTATGTCCCCAGCCTCTTCCCGCCATCTTTTAAGAACGATGCCAGAATAAACTACTGAAGCATCAGACAGTCTCTAAGACTCACCTTTGACTGAATAGAACTGAATGGGAGAAGTCACCTCTAGGAAAGCTGGTTAAACAGGACCACCCAACCACTGCCTCACTGACAATGACAAAAGGCTTTACAATGGGTGTGATACTTCAGCTGGACTTTTAAAGAGAACCATGAATTTGTTAATCTGAGAAAATAGGAGACCTTCACAGGGGATATTAAATAAGATCATTGTAATTTCCTGCCTAAAACTAAACATTTGTAAGCATACTTAGAATAAAATTCAGACTCCCTGCTTTGGCTTTCAACACTCTACCTGATCTGACCACTACTTACCTCTCCAGTTTCTATCTCCTACCGTCTTCCCCACCCTTGTGCCACATGATCACTGGTCTTGATCTCCCTTCAACTCACCAAGTTAATTCTTCACATGTGACATTTTCACTTTTCTGTTCTCTCTTTTCATATTAACGTGGCCTTTTTACTCATTTATGTTTCTACTCAAACACTACACCTAAGAGAGAGCTTTCCAGACCACCCAATCTAAGTGTACCCCTCAATAACAATCACTTCCTAGCTTATTGCTCACTGTTTTTATTTAAATAGTATTTATCTTCACATGAAATTATATTTATTTACTTCTTTATTGTCTGTTTTTTCATAAAGTTAAGTCTCGGGTGCCCAGGATCTTTGTCTAATTCACAGCTGTTTCTCTAAGTGCCTGGAAACATAATAAATCCTATAAGGATTTTTGAATGGATGAATGAAAGAAAGAAAGAATAAAGCTCAGTGGGACAATCAGAGTAAGGAATATGACTTAACAGATAATATCTGTTACTCTTTCAATTTAAATTAATCTAATGATATCTAAGAAAGGCTACTGTTTTTAAATAAAAATCTTTTGTTTGTGTGGTAGAAATGTTTCTGTGTTTCAACATAATGATAGTGGTACCTATAACTAGCTTTGAAGTAGGTCAGTGTTTCACAAATGGTAATTTTTCTAAGTGCTTGTTTCAGAATGTCCTGAATTTACCTACTTCCACAGCCTTCCTCTCAACTGCATTATTTCTAACAGTTGCTAAACTTAGCCTGAAGTCTTTAACCTAAGACTAAATCCAAAAAAACTCCTTGGAAGACTGTGTAGCTTACAGGGTCACTATTAACATTATGAGAGAATTTACCTTGAATTAAATTACAATTTAAATGGCATATTACATTTCAAAGGGAGCATGTAAAACTTAAATTATTTCTATAAATGTCACTGATTGATCTTAGTCTATTTCAATGTTTAAAAATACATGAATAGACACATTTACATTTCCAGAAACCTACAATGCACTTACTAGATAAAAATGATGAGATTTTCTGATATATATCACAAAATGATTAAAAGCAGGTTATGTGACTGTTTGGGTGAGTTGCTATTCCTATTTATATATTGTAGCACTAATTTAAGTCAAGGTCATATGTTTGCCTTGCAAACTAATGAAGTAGGGAAAAGAGAGGTATAAGTGCTATTTTAACTCTAAATGGACTGACATTGTACTGGACTCATTTGAGAGTATGGACAGAAATTATAGATTAGAGACTAGGCACCTCTTGCCACCTAGTCTCCTCTCACACTCAGCTTGTAAGAGAGTGACTTATCAGATAAGAGAGTGACATCTGACTGGGAAAAAGAACCGAGCATACTTGGTCCAGTATCTTTGTGTTATAGGGGATAGAAATTATTTAGGTAGAGAGTTAGGGTGAGTCCCTGGCAGAAAACTTTCCTTCTAACAAAAAGCAGCTCAGAAATAGTTCCCTTTTAAACCTCAATCAGTTCAAAGAAGTCACTTCCTTTCTAACAAAGAGCAGCCTGGAAGATCAGGCTGTAAAACACATATAAGCAACTCAGGCACGGAGTGGGGAGTTTCCTGGGTAATCACCAAACTTCACATACATACAATGGGTCCCAGTAAAAACAGTGGGCCTTCATAAGCATATCTCTTTCCCATTCTTTAGGCATACTAAGACAGGGAAGCTACAAGTATGCACAGGTAAGATACCTGCAGCTGCAAGAAGGTGCCTGGGAATAGGCACAGACACTCTTCCCTCCCTTTTAGCACACACAGACAAACAGCACAGAGCAGCATAAACTAAGAGTGTACCCACATGATCAAAGAATGGGGTGGGGGCTGATAGAGACCCTGCTCTATGCAGATAGCACGCCTGGTCCTAACCATTTCTTCGGGCCCTAGGAAGATAAGTCACACCCTCCTTACTAGCCATAAAACACTGACATTTTTTACTACAACTTGGCAACCCATTTGGGACCCCTCTCTGTGACTGAGAGCTATTCTTTTCTTTTGCCTAATAAACTCCTGCTCCAGTCTCACTCTCTGTGTGTATGCGTTCATATTCTTGATTTCCTCAGCTGTGAGACCAAGAACCTTGGTATTTACCCCAGACAGTGAGGCCCTTTTATACTTGGGGACCCATCCAGGATTTGAAGGTAAATTTATCGGCAGGTTGAGTATAGGAGCGGACTCTATACTTTGATTTCCGAGGCTTCTCATCCTCAGTTTTTATTCTGTCAACTATCAAAAACCCAGGCATTTGACAGCTAATTAAGGAGCCACCAGGGCAAGTTGCTGCTCTTGAAGGCTCAGAGGAGAGGCTTGCTGGGGAGGACTTAGTCAATCTCCCAGTGTCCTCGGGGTGCTGGGAATGTTGGCCTTGTTCCAAACCAGTTTCCTTTCATGGAGATCCTGGCCATCCTGTGGGGCTGGGAGAGGTCCTGGAGCAACTGAAAATTTCTGTCTGGTCAGGGCTATACCCTGGTGCTATCTAAAGGCTTCTGGACTGTCCCTAGCCCCCAACTGCCCAATCAGGTGTCGGCTACAGGATCTCCAAGCTTTCCTACTGCAAATTATACTTTCCTCCTTTCCTTTCTGCTGTCACCATGTCTCCCATTTCCTCTCTGTATGCAATGCAGCAGGAGTTTTTAAACCCCTGGAAAAAATTCAATTAGGCAGGCTTAGCCACCACCTTAGAAACCAGGAATGCAGATCAAAGGATTGCTGTTTTTGTGATTTTCTACAGACAGGGAGATTTTCCAGTTCTTCTCTGTTTTGCGTCCCTCTGCTAGAGACCAAACTTTTTGCCCCCTCTGCAAGCGGGAGAACTCTGCTTTCAGCAGTGAAGAGAAAAATGTCCTCCAAAACCACATTTTAATCTCAATACTCTCTCCATTAGCAGGAAGGCCACCATTTGACCCTTATGTTCTCTTAAGACACCTATTCTGCCTACAACTAGAATGTCGTCTAAATAGAAAGGGGATTTTGTGTCTTGAAGTTAACTGGAACCACTACCTAAGAATAAATTCTGTAATCTGGTCCATAACAGCAGATTATAAAGCTCAATCCAGTATACTCCCTCCATTAAGGGATCTTGCCCAAATGCAATTGTTACATAGTCTCTCTCGAGACCCATCCATCAGGGAGTCATGCAGACCACACAAGTCTAGGAGGTCAAAGGGTAATCACCAAGTGGAGGACTAATGTCACATGGGATAGTAGTGTGACTAGCCCCATTGCTTAGTTCCTCTGGTACCATGGTTTGAGGGTCATACCTGCAACCATGGGTGGCACTACAGTGCTAGGACCCAGGAACCAAGGAGGGAGAACAGTTGGGGTAATGCTCCCACTGTCTTTCCCCTCCACCCTGGGTCACACTGAAAAGAACAAGGAGACTGAGGGATGCCTCTTCTCTTGTCTCTTTTCTAAATGGGTAACAAGCCATCTTTGGTCTGCACTCCTCTGGAGTACATTCTGAAGCACTGGAACTCCTTTGACCTTGAGACTTTGAAGAAAAAGTGGCTCATTTTCCTTTGCACAAGGGCGTGGCCTTCTGACCATCTTGGAAATGAACAGACCTGGCTGGCTGAAGGAGCCTTGGTTTTAATCTTATCCAACAATTAGACCTTGTTTGTAGATGGGAGGGCAAGTGGCCCAAGGTCCTCTATGTACAGGCTTTCTTTGCCTTGCGAGACAACTCAGAACTTTGCAAGCATTGCACAATCGACTAAGGCCTCTTGGTGGCCGTATGGGGCGTCTGTAGAGAGTAGTTCCCCTAAGTCAGAAAAGCAAGTTTTTAAGGAGCCATTGGAGGCAACTTCTAAGTGCCCCACCAGTTCTTCCTGTCCCCCTCATCCAGGGTGCCCTGTGACTGTGCCATTGGCTCCTCTGGCTCCTCCAGCTCCCCCATCTCCAAAGCTCTCCACTGCCCCATCTTCACTCTGACCCTTACAAAAAATGCCAGATGGAAGGGGCACCACTAGGGTGCAAGTTCCCTTCTCATTACAGGACCTTAGGCAAATAACGGGAGACTTGGGCCAATTTTCTGATGACCCTGATAGGAATACAGAGGCCTTCCAAAATTTAACTCAAGTGTTTGACCTCACTTGGAGGGATGTTATGCTGTTTCTAAGCCAAACCCCCACTGCAGCTGAAAAAGAGGCACTCTGCAGGCAGCAGAGAAGTTCGGAGATGAAAAACATATCTCTTATAGTAGGCCAAAAAGGAAAAGGGGAGATATAGAAGGTGAGGAAATAACAGAACAACCACTCCCAATATGAAGAGAGGCTATACCTCTTGACAATCCTGATTGGACTCCCTGTGACCCCATAGATTAATGGAAAAGGAAACACCTTTTAATGTGCATATTAGAGAGCCTTAGAAGAACTAGGGCCAAACCGCTTAATTACTCTAAGTCGTCAAGCCAGATGAGAATCCCTCAGCCCTCATGGAACGGCTGAGAGAGGCACTAGTAAAACACACCTCTTTGTCCCCTGATTCAATTGAGGGATAGCTCATTCTAAAGGACGAGTTTATTATCCAGGCAGCTCCTGATATTAGAAGAAAACTACAGAAACTGCCATTACTGCTCAGAAGCCCTGGGTGATTCTGGAAATTGAAGGGAGGAGGGTGGACCTCCTCCTGGACACTGGAGCCAGTCTTTCTGTTCTCCTCTCCAATCCAGGCCTCCCCTCTTCCCATAGCACAATCATGGTGGGTGTTACAGGAAAGACTCTAACATGATTTTTCTCTCAACCCCTTAGTTGTAGTCAGGGGGACTTGTTATTTACACATGCCTTCTTGATCATGCCTGAAAGTCACATTCCTTTATTAGCTAGAGACATTTTAGCCTGTATAGGGACTAGCATCCTCATGGCCCTGGGACAGACTTTTAGTCTTACCCTAATGGAAGCCAATATTAATCCAGAAGTGTAGGCAGCCCAAGAAAGAATAGGTTGAGCTAAAACTGCTAGGCCAGTTTAGATCAACCTTAAAAATCCCACTTTTTTTCCTAACCAGAGACAATATCCCCTAAAGGCAGAGGCTAGGAAAGGGCTAGAAACCATAATAATAACCTGAAAATGCAAAGCCTCCTCAAACCCTGTAACAGTCCTTGAAATACCCTGATACTAAGAATGCAAAAATCCAATGGGGAATGGAGACTAGTTCAGGACCTCTGCCTCATTAATGAAGCCATAGTCCCAATTCATCTGGTAATTCCTAATCCCTACACCTTGGTAACCCAAATACCTGAGGGAACGAAATGGTTTACAGTCCTAGATTTAAAGGATGCCTTTTTCTGCACACTGTTACATTCTGACTCTCAATACCTATTTGCCTTTGAGGATCCCTCTGGCCAAACTTCCCAGTGAACCTGGATGGTGCTGCCTCAGGGATTTCAAGACAGTCCTCACTTGTTTGGACAGGCACTGTCCCATCCTCAGACCAGGTCTTGCAATATGTAGATGATCTTCTGTTCTGTGCCCCAAGTGAGGAAGATTCCCAGGAAGACACTGAAGCACTCCATAATTTCTTAGCTGACAAAGGATACAAGGTTTCAAAATCTAAGACCCAGTTTTGCCAGACTTTAGTAAAGCAACTGAGTTTACTGCTGTCTGAGTAAACCAGAGCATTAGAGAAAGAAAGGGTTAAGCCCATTTCTTCCTTACCCCTCCCCAAGACTCTCAGGCAACTAAGAGGATTCTTAGGCATTACATGATATTGCAGACTGTGGATACCTGGGTATGGTGAGATAGCCCGACCACTCTGTCAGCTCATGAAAGAAACTCAAGCAGCTAAAACTCACTTCCTGACCTGGGAAACTGAAGCTCCAAAGGGCTTTAACCAGTTAAAGCAAGCTCTACTTAAGGCACCAGCCCTCAGCCTTCCCTGAGGAGGGCCCTCAATCTTTATGTATCAGAGAGGAAGGGGATGGTCCTGAGAGATTTAACTCAAGCACAGGGACCAGCTCAACAGCTAGTGGGCTATCTGAGTAAGGAGCTTGATTTGATAGCCAAGGGATGGCCAGCATGTCTTCTAGCAGTCGCAGCAGTGGCCCTACTGGTAGCAGAAGCCACCAGTAACCCTGGGAAATGGCTTACCTGTTTTCACCCCACATAATGTAGAAGGATTCCTGTCCTCTAGGGGAAGCCTTAGGCTAACAGACAGCCAGCTCCTTAAATATCAGGCTCTGCTGTTAGGAGGGTCAGCAGTTCAGCTAAGAACTTGCTCTCACCCAAATCCAGCCATTTTCCTCCCCAAGGAAACTGGGGAATCTGAACATGACAGTGAACAAATTGTGGTACAGGCCTCTGCAGCCAGGGAGGATCTCAAGGAGACTCCCCTAGAAAATCCAGACTGGGCCCTCTTCATGGATGAGAGTTTCTTTGTGGAACAAGGAGTGAGTAGGCCGGATACGCAGTCGTCACTCTGAATAATGTTATTGAAAGTGCACCCCTCTCCAGGCACAAGCGCTCAACTAGCTGAGCTGACAGCTCTTACAAGAGCACTTGAATTAAGCAAGGGAAACGTAACTAACATTTACACTGATTCTAAGTATCCTATCTTAGTTCTCCATGCTCACGCTGCCATCTGGAAGGAGAGGCACTTTCTAACTGCTAATAGGTACCCTATAAAATACCATCAGGAAGTTAACAGGTTATTATCCTCAGTTTTCCTTTCTTGAGAGGCAGCAGTGATGCGCTGTAAAGGCCATTAGAAGGAAACAGATGAAACAGCTGAAGGAAGCAAGTTAGCTGATCAGGCAGCCAAGTCAGCAGCAAGAAAGCCTCAGGGCATCAACACTTAAAGCCCCTCTAGTCTGGGAAGGCTCCGTAACAGCAATTAAGCCTCAGTACTCCTCTGAAGAGATAGAGTGGGCCACTTGGAGGTACATTTTCCAGCCTTCAGGATGGCTACAGCCAGAGAATGGCAAACTCCACTTGTCACCTCCTAGACAATGGAAAGTCCTTAAAATTCTTCACCAAACTTTTCACTTGGGAAAGGATAAAACTTATCAGTGTGCCCAGGGATTGTTTTCAGGAGATAACTTACTAAAAACAGTCAAATAGAGTGGCTTAAAAATAATTCCCTCAAGAAACAGCTCCTTCCTCCTCAAACCCAAAGAATAGAAAGCTATCCAGAGCAGGACTGGTAAATAGACTTCACCCACATGCCAAAGGCAAAGGTGGGACTTCTTTCACTAATGGGTAGAAGCATTTCTATGCTGTACAGAAAAAGCCTCTGAGGTAATAAAAGTTCTAGTTAATGAAACAACTCCCTGCTTTGGCCTACCTAAGCATCTCCAAACTGACAACAGCCCCTTATTTGAAACAGCTGTCACCCAGAGGGGCCAAAGGCTCGAGGCATACAGTATCATCTCCATTGTGCTTGGATGCCCCAGTCATCAGGGAATGTAGAGAAAAAAACAACATTATCAAAAGACACCTCAGAAAACTGTCCGGGGAAACTCACCTTCCTTGAGTCACTCTTCTTCCCATAGCTTTACTACAGGTAGGAAATATCCCTTCAAAGTCAGGCTTGAGCTCTTTCAAAATGCTGTATGGACAGCCTTTCCTTACAAATGACTTCCTATTAGACCAAGAAACCTCTGAATTGGTTAAGCATGTAACCTCCCTAGCTCACTTCCAACAGGAGTTAACCAGCTGGTGGAGGTGGCCCAACACCAGGACCACCTTTATTTAACTCAGGATATTTAGTACTGGTAAAGGCTCGTTCCTCTCTCTCTCCATCTTTAAGCCCAAGTTGGGAGGGACCTTACACTGTTCTTGTCTCCACTCCCTCGGCAGTAAAAGTTACAGGAATCGACTCTTGGATACATCACAATCGAGTTAAGGCTGGGAGAACTGAAGGAGAAGTCCCTGACAGCTCAGAACACCCTCAATATCGCTGTGAAGAAATAGAGATCTCAAGCTGAGAATCACCAAAGATAAGTAAATGAGTGAGGACTACTCATTCTACTTAGTCCCACCTTCATCCTACCGGATACTCTCAGTTATTTCCACCTTTCCCTTTGAGATTTGCCACCAGATATTAGAACTCCTCTTTGACGCATACTTGCAGGGAGACTTTGACTATCTGTGGGGTTACATTTGTAGCTTCATAGACTCACAGGGGGAAATTCTATATCCTGGCGAATAAAATTTTAAATAATTTGCTGCATTACAATTGGAGGAACTGCTATGCTCACTCCACTGTTTGCAGCGGGACTATATACTGTGCCACCTGCACAGTGGAATTCTGGACAAATAATTCTAGTTACTCTAATATTGTGCCTGATTATCACCTTTATAGCAGGCCTAATAATTACAGGAAAAAGACAAATATGAGGGCCTTGTTGCTGAAACTTTTCTTCCTCCTCTTAATAGTGCAGGTTAATCTCCTGAACCCGATAGCCCAACAGATCCAGTGCCTAGCCTTGGCAGTCAATCTAACTTCATGCTATACTGTATTTCAGATTCGCCGTCAGCTGAAGTATTACCAATATCATTAGAAGATTTAGCCAACATTAACACTAAAGTTACCCTAGTCACTCAGTCCAATGCAACTTATCCTGATGAGGAAGTAAAAAATGTATTTCTCCCAATCATATCACGAGTTATAGAGGACGGTCCAGACCTGAATTTTACAGAAACTTCACTTCTTGTAAGAGTCTTTTGCACTGTACTTCCAAGGCGCACATTATCCATTTGTTTCACATCCTTGAGAACAAAGGGAACTTACCTGGGAAACTTGTCCAGCTGCTCATATGAAGTCTTTCTTAGTTGGACAACTCAGGAAAGGTAATACAACTCTTCAGAAAAGAGAGGCAAATGGTATCTTAAAGTAAGAAAGCAACACCAGTTCCTTCTCCTTAAATACCCAAATTCAAGGCGACCTCAGTTTACTAGTAACACCAACACTTCCTGCATTTCTATGGGTTGGTACTCAGTGTTGAAAGATAACTCACCTTTACCCCTAGCCCGAATGTTAGCCTGGGGAATACAAAGAACGTTCTTAAAATTCCACCCCAATCACGTATTCATCCCCAACATTCGGGCAGAATTTGCCTCAACATGGGAGGACCTCACTGGAAACTACCTAAGTGCATGGGACACCCCCTCACACCCCCTCTCAAAATTAGAGCTGGCCTTCTGGGGATATCAAGTGTCTTTAGATCCCAAACAGGAACTGTACTTCATATGAAGAAACACGGGATATGTGAGCCTGCCAAGTCAATGGAGGGAGCCTGTGGTGTTGCAGCAATACTTCCAAAAGTATCCTATGCCAATGCCTCTACACAATTCCCATTCCTTATAAAACATACCCACGCTGTAGTAAAAAGGGCAGCTCTATTCCCTTTAGCACCTGTTGTAACTGGACTCCTGGGAACCACCCTCAGGTCCATCTCTCTACATTTATCCTCTCAGCAAACCCAGGCCCTAGCTGAAATTATGGCTGCCACTCAGAAACAACAATGGCAAATAGACTCACTCACAGGTGTCACCTTGCAAAATTGAAGAGGACTGGACCTCCTAATGGCAAGTCAGGGAGGAATATGTGTTTTTCTTAAGAAAGAGTGTTGCTTCCATATTAATGCTTCTGGTAAAGTACAGCAACATCTAGTTGAGGCAACCAATATTATCACCCACTTGCAGCAGTACAACCCATCTAAATGGCTCACAGGTATCAAACAAACTCTGCTGTCATGGTTATGGCCTATAGTGACCCCACTGATAATGGTAGTCTTAATACTCATATTCGGACCCTATCTTCTAAACCTCCTTGTAAAGTTTATCTCTTCTCGCCTAGAAATCATCAAGTTTCAGATGGTGCTGCAAATGGAGCTGAAAATGAAACCACCCTTCTACTAGGAACCCTTAGATCCACCCAGAAGGAACCCTGGCTGCTGTTCCCATACAATGCCCCTCTCCAGCAGGAAGTAGCCAGAAGAAGTCATTGCCCAATTCTCCCTAACAGCAGTTAGGGATTTCATTCCTGATGGGGGCAAATATGTTATAGGAGATAGAAAGAAATTATTAAGTAGATAGATTAGGGTAGAGAGAGTTCCCAGCAGAAAACTTTCCTTCTAACAAAAAGCAGGTCAGAAATAGCTCCCTTTCTAACCTCAAGCAGTTCAAAGAAATCATTTCTCTTCTAACAAAGAGCAGCCTAGAAGATCAGGCTGTAAAACATAGATAAGCAATTCGGGCACAGAGCAGGGTTTTCTGGGTAATCACCAAAATTCACATACTTACAATGGGCCCCAATAAAAAGAGTGGGCCTTAATAAGCACATTCGTTTACCGCAACTTGGCAACCCATTGAGGACCCGTCTCTGTGACAGATAGCTGTTCTTTCCTTTTGCCTATTAAACTCCCGCTCTAATCTCAACACGTGTGTGCGTCCACTTCCTTGATTTCCTCAGCTGTGAGACCAAGAACTTTGGTATTTATCCCAGACAACAAAGCCATTTTATTTTGGTTCTCCTTAAGCTCTACCTATCAGCAGAGAGGATGCATTTTGAGCTATTTTCCATTATGCAATAATAATGATAAATCCAAACATATAAACAGAATTTACTGTGTCCCAGGGACTGTCGTAAGCACCATATAAATAAATTTACTTCTTTCCACAAAACCTTGAGATACAATTATTCCCATTTTACAGATAAGGAAACTGAGGCTCAAAGAGATTTAGTGAATTCCCTGAGGTCAAACAGTTGATAAATGTTTCTGAATGCTCCTTCAGGGGAGGGCTGAAGATTCTAGCTAACATAATGACTGGGTAGTCAAGTCTGTCTCGTTTTAAAAGTCCATTTTGCTGTAGATCTAAAACTATTAATAAGTTGTCTAATCGGTTTTATCACTAATAAAAGCAATATTGTTATTTTCCAAATAATTGTCTCTTGAGTCTTATTTCTAAATTGCTCTATACTCAGAAGTACAGAGCCACAATAAGCCAGGCTTATTGACCACCCAAGTCTAACATTTAGAGGCCAGAGCTCAGGAAGAGCAACACACATAGAAAATGAGTTTTCAATGCTGAGTAGCAACACTTCACCCCTCCAGAAACAAAAGATCCACACAAATGTTGCACTTTCCGAAAAGGACATTTTAAACCAGTGATGTCCTATTGAAATATCTGCAGTGATAGACATGTTCTACATCTGCGCTGTCTCATGCAGCAGCCACTAGCCACGTTTAGCTATTGAGCACATAAAATGTTGTTAAGGCAATTAAGAAACTAATTTTTACTTCAATTCAATGTTAATTAATTTAAATTTGAATGTTCCTCCTGAAGGGGCCTGAAGATAACTGCTAATACAGTGACTGGATGAACAAGTCTGTCTAGACCCAAAAGTTCATTTCGCTGTAGTGCTACTATATTGAACAGTGCCATTTCATACCTTCATCATATTTCCCAAACTGCTTTTGATAATCCTTTTACTCTCATCAGATATACATTAGATTATGAATTCCCTCATCTTTTTGCCTAGAGATTGATAAACCTCATTCATACCCATTTTTACTACCATCACTTTGATCTCAAAAACCAAGGAGTCTTTTCTAGTCTAAATTTAATTCTTCAGCTGTGCTATAGATTTCACTTTTTTTGTGTCTTCTCAGAGACCTTCCTCATATTTTTTTCTCTCTCTCATCTCTGGGTTAGAGATGATTTTAACCAAAGGATAGAGACAAGAAAATGTTGGGCTAATTTGTCTTCTTTGGGGCTGGAAATTTTGTGATTTCTACATTCAACATACTGTTCTCAGATATGTTAAAATACATATATGTGGGATGTTATCTAATACTGTGGGCTTTTGTTAAAAAACAAATATGTGGGATGTTATCTAATACTGTGGGCTCTTGAGAGGTAGAGTCATAGACTTTATCTTAAAATGCCCCGAAGACTACATGTACATTATTGCTGACCCTTAAACATTATGATCTATCCATTGTTTTATATCATCCTCTGTTCCCACTGGTAGAACCCTATTTTTATGGCAGGTATTTTAAGGAGCCTCTAGCCACATCGAATCTGAATTACACTGCCAGCCAGTTGGTGTCAGTCTTTCAGGGAGTCTTCAATGCTCTTTTAGGGCAGATATATTTTTCCACTGCCCACAGTTACTAGAGCAAAAACCAGATAGATCATATGAACCAGATCCTTGAAGAATGTGTCCACAAAAACAAATCCTCCAGGGAGGATTACAGATTCTTTCTCTGGGGCCAGAATTTATATATAATGAACACCCACGAACATGGTTATAACAGGATATTAAATGGAAACTTTTGAATGAAGCAACAGAATACATGAGGTGCTACAGTGAAGCAAGTTCTAGACCATATGCAGAATTTCATAGAAAACAGCCAAAACTCATTTATAAAAACCTCGAACTCCCACACTCACATCAGGGTTATGAACAAGTAGAAGAGTGGAGAGTCAGAGGATTTTGTGAAGAAGGTCTTGGGAGACAATTTGGTGGATTGTGGTGACCTACACACCTACCCTCAATCCCCCTTACCTCTTTCTCTGCTGTCTCCCCTGCACACAGGAAGGACTGAAAACCCCAGAATGATAACAAGATGGAAAAGAAGAAAACAACAGGGCAAAGGAAAAGGAAGACCACATTCCCCTTCCCTCCGTCAGTAGCCAGCTAGATGAGGGCTTCTACTGACGGAGGTGAGATGATTCTATGTTGAAGTCAAATTTAGAGCTGAGATTATTATCTAGGGCATATTACACTTCTGGCTTAAGACTTTGCCACTTTAAAAGGTCAGAGAACTGCCCAGGCGCAGTGGTTCATGCCAGGTGCAGTGGTAATCTTAGCACTTTGAGAGGCCGAGATGGTAGGATCATTTGAGCTCAGGAATTTGAGGCCAGCCTGGTCAACATAGTGAGACCCCATCTCTATAAAAGAAAAACATATTTTTAAATACAAAAAAAATTAAAGTGCTAAAACTTAAAAATAAAATAAGATAAAAGATCTGAGGACTTTTCCTTATAGAAGAGTAACCAGACAGATGGTGTTGTGTCCGGAATTGGTGGGTTCTTGGTCTCACTGACTTCAAGAATGAAGCCGCGGACCTTCGTGGTGAGTGTTACAGTTCTAAAGGCGGCGTGTCCAGAGTGTCTTCCTTCTGGTGGGTTCGTGGTCTCGCTGGCTCAGGAGTGAAGCTGCAGACCTTCGCAGTGAGTGTTACAGCTCTTAAGGCAGCACGTCTGGAGTTGTTCATTCCTCCCGGTGGGCTTGTGGTCTCGCTGGCTTCAGGAGTGAAGCTGCAGACCTTCGCGGTGAGTGTTACAGGTCATAAAAGCAGTGTGGACCCAAAGAGCGAGCAGTAGCAAGATTCATTGCAAAGAGCGAAAGAACAAAGCTTCCACAGCGTGGAAGGGAACCCGAGCGGGTTGCCATGGCTGGCTCGGGCAGCCTGCTTTTATTCTCTTATCTGGCCCACCCACATCCTGCTGATTGGTAGAGCCAAGTGGTCTGTTCTGACAGGGCACTGATTGGTGTGTTTACCATCCCTGAGCTAGACATAAAGGTTCTCCACATCTCCACCAGACTCAGGAGCCCAGCTGGCTTCACCCAGTGGATCCCACCCCAGGGCTGCAGGTGGAGCTGCCTGCCAGTCCCACGCCGCGCGCTCGCACTCCTCAGCCCTTGGGTGGTCGATGGGACTGGGAGCCGTGGAGCAGGGGGTGGCGCTCGTTGGGGAGGCTTGGGCCGCACAGGAGCCCATGGAGCGGGTGGGAGGCTCAGGCATGGCGGGCTGCAGGTCCCGAGCCCTGCCCGGCGGGAAGGCAGCTAAGGTCCGGTGAGAAATGGAGCACAGCGCCGGTGGGCTGGCACTGCTGGGGGACCCAGTACACCCTCCGCAGCCGCTGGCCCGGGTGCTAAGCCCCTCATTGCCCGGGGCCGGCAGCTGCTCCGAGTGCAGGGCCCGCCAAGCCCACGCCCACCCGGAACTCCAGCCGGCCCGCAAGCGCCGCGCGCAGCCTCAGTTCCCGCTCGCGCCTCTCCCTCCGCACCTCCCTGCAAGCTGAGGGAGCCGGCTCCCGCCTTGGCCAGCACAGAAAGGGGCTCCCACAGTGCAGCGGTGGGCTGAAGGGCTCCTCAAGTGCCACCAAAGTGGGAGCCCAGGCAGAGGAGGCACCGAGAGCAAGCGAGGACTGTGAGCACTGCCAGCACGCTGTCACCTCTCAGTGTCATGAAAGCTGGGTTTCATCCAAACACTGTCAGATGTTTCTGTTAAGGTAAGTGCTCTTCAGAGTTTGCTGTGAACAGTCCTGTGGTCTACGATTACTATGTCTGTGGTCTCAGTGCAATCAAAGATTGCTCTGCCTTTCATTCTCAAGAGTATCTCATGTCTGTTTTGGGCATATGTCTTGTGGAAGCAGGTGAATTTACAAAATGGTAAATTCATTGGAAACAATGGCCAAATCAATTTATCTTTTCCTTTTAATATTTCACTGGCTTTAATTTTATTTTCAAAACAGCAATATGTTTTACTTGCCAGAAGAGAAAAAAACACATAACCAGATAAGTCAGAGGGATTAAATTTCTACAGACAGGGATAGGATTACTCCCACTGGGCTGGTTTAATAGGACAGCAGAAGACCAAAGTAAAGCTGTTTTTTAGATTATATGGTACGAATCCTCCCTATTCAGTGCACCAGTTACATAGTCATAGTCCCCAGGCTTTCCCAGCTGCCATCCTGTCAAGACCTTGCCAAGTTCTCTGCTGCAGCATACTCTAGGCAAAACCCAGCATCCAATAAAGCCTCACAAACAAACATGCTTCTCTGAGAGCAGAAGATAATTCAAGTGAAGGCACAAAGTACTACACAGCAGAAGACTAGGTTCACACCAAATATATGGTATTATTGATCTCGTCACTTTCTTGCCTAAATTCACCCACTTTGCATGTTAACCTTGTTTTTCTTCACTGTTATCCTGTTTTGGATACCAGCTCATATGTTCTGTAACAGACATACAGCTTCAGTGCCCGGCTAGATTATGGGCTTGAGGATCATGGCAAGGGCCTGCTTCCCTCCTCAGACACACTCAAGATCAGTCACATTATGGTGGAGAGAGTAAGGACAAGAGAGTGATTGTGTCATTGTGTCCTTCCTGGCAAGCCAGTCTCCTGGAGCCTCTGGGCTCTAGGATAAAAGGGGGTCTGTGTGATGTGTTAAACTGCTAGATTCAAATAATCGTTACAGCCATCTTTGCTTAACTCTTTATTCTTCTGGTAACCTCTTTGTAGTAATTTTCCAATCCAATCTCATCAGATTTTGCATTCATTATGTATCTATTTACACTTTTGGCCCTATTAAATGTTGTCTTTTCATCCCACCTATAGATCTCAGAACTACCTTGGCTAATACTGCTTCAGAATCTCTACTTACTCTCAAATAACCTATAACCCAGGGATGCATTCCTATCATCGGGGCTGTCACACACTTTTCTCACCTATGCCTCAAGGACAAGATCTGAGCTGAGTCAGGCAGGCATGGCAGGCAGAGAGACGTAAGAGAGGACAGCTTCGAGAAACGTGAGCATTTTTGGAACTGCTGTAACATAGGGTGGATGCAAAGGTAATGCATTCAACACATTTTCCTCACTTGAATTTTGTTTATTTTCAGTTCTGTCTGAAGCCAGCGTTTATGTTCCCCTTTTTCTAAATCATAGCTTACAGGCCAGCTTTCAGTGGCCTTTCTATTTGTTAGCTATAATTCAATCTTGAAGTTACTAAAATTGATTTTCCTTTTCCAAGAAAAATATATTCTTTTTAATAAAGCAATATGAAAGTTAAACAAAGGTCAACCAATACTTGAATGGTTTTATGAAATAACCAGTTAGAATGTAATGGCTGTCATCATTTCCAATTTGTGAAAGACGCAATGAAAACAGATGTTTTGTGGTTTGTTTGCTGGATCAGAGAAAATTATTTTTACACTGCTTTGTTAAGAGTAATGATTGAGGGAAAGCACTTATAAGAAGTACTTTATTTTCCTCTAGATTCCAATTTCAAAGATATCAAGGTCATTCCTAGTTCAATTCTCTGAATTAAATGATGATGGTAATCAGTGGATTATTTATTGCTTGTATCACTGGAAATGTAATACTTGATTGCTAGAGTGAAGAAGGTACTTTGGCCTCATTGGCCTGGAGTCTTTTTGTCAAAGACAATCTGGTGCTCTGATGGAATTAAACAACAGCATTTCAGTATTTTTCAGGGATCACATGATTAACTCACTTTCCAGCAACAACAACAAATCCGCATTTGTTGAATGAATCCTGTCTACAGATAAAAATCGTGGTCCTGCTACCTCTATCCATTCTTTACCTGTCTCCTGGGAAGTGTCAATTTAAGGAAGGATTGCCGATTTGTTTGTGTATTGAAAGCAGCACAATTCAACTATGCAGCCAGCTTTTTCCTGAGTTGGTGAATTTAAAACCATACTAGAATATTTCTTTTTTTTTTTTGAGACGAATTTTTGCTCTTGTTGCCCAGGTTGGAGTGCAATGATGCAATCTTGGCTCACCGCAACCTCTGCCTCCCAGGTTAAAGCAATTCTCCTGTCTCGGCCTCCCGAGTAGCTGGGATTACAGGCACGTGCCACCACGCCTGGTTAATTTTGTATTTTTAGTAGAGACGGGGTTTCTCCATATTGGTCAGACTGGTTGTGAACTCCCGACCTCAGGTGATCCATCCACCTCTGCTTCCCAAAGTGCTGTGATTACAGGCATGAGCCACCACACCTGGCCTAGAATATTGCAAGCAGAGGATTAGATTATTTTCATCATGCAGTACAGCTGTCAAAAGAAACAGATGGAAACAGATGTTCAGCTCAGCTATCTTGTTGCCTGCTTGCTTTGCTGGTATCACTGTCAAACCTCGGTTTCTTTGGAGTAATCTTTTAAAGCTATTTGGACATATTGTGAGAACTACTTTAGTTAAAACCAGGTTGTCAAAGCCTTAAATCCACTTGAGTCACCCTTAAACTTTAGTGTGTTGCAATATATTTCGTGCCCTCGGTGCTGTGGAACCATCATTCTTCCCCCTAGAATACCTCTCTTATTACAGGAAAGCCTTAATGAACCTAACAGCAGAATTAGGGTACAGAGTCAATCCATATATTTAATTTTAGTAAATCTTCCCTCCTCCAAAAAAATCCTGATTAAAATATAAATATAAATATAAATGGAAGTTCTAAAATTTCTTCTTACTCAGTGGCTTGTCACTGAGTGGATGTGTTTATTTGGATGAACATACCCGAAGTGTTTCTGTTCTCTGAGCTTTCTGCTCTGTATCTGCAATTTGCTATCAGTACTTTTGGAAAGTTATTGGCCATTATTACTTCAACTATTTGTTCTGCTCTATTCTTTCTTTCTTCTTCATCTGATATTCCAATTACACATATGTTATACCTTTTGAAATTGTTCCACAATTCTTGAATACTCTATTCCTTTTTTGTGTGGGATTTTTTTTCTTTCTTTCTCCACTTTGCATTTTATTTGTGGAAATTTCTATCAATAGTTCTTCAGCTTATTTATTTTTCTTCTAATATCTGGTCTACTGATAAGCCTATCAAATACTTTTCATTTCTGTTACAGTGTTTTTTATTTCTAGCATATCTTTTATATTCTTTGAGTTTCCATCTTTCTTTTTACATTACCCATCTGTTCTTGCACATTGCCTGCTTTTTCCACTGGAGCATTTACTATGTTAATCATAGTACTTTAAATTCCCTGTCTCATGCTTTCAACAACTTTGTAATCTTCTTTGTAATCTCTAAATCTAATCTGATGCTTGCTTTGTTTTTTCAGACTTTTTTTTTCTTGACTTTTAGCATGCCTTGTGATTTGTTGCTGCTGCTGTTGTTAAAAACCAGATAGACCTAAAAAAGACACATTTTCCTGTCTTATTATTTGATACATTATCTGATACATAGTAAGACGGGTAAATAGGTCTTCAGGGTGAAGTTTGATGTTAATTTGACTAGGAATTTGACTGTGTTTAATGTCTTCTGTAGCTGTAAGCACTAGAGCCTTCACATTACTCTTGTATCCTCTTTTTTGTTTCCCATGTTGGCTTTGGGGCTCTGTAAGGGTACTACCAAAATGGTCTCATTGTCTGGGGTAAATACCAAGGTTCTTGGTCTCATGGCCAAGAAAATCAAGGATGTGGATGCACACATACAGTGAGATTGGAGCAGTTGTTTAATAGGCAAAAGGAAAGAACAGCTCTCTGTCACAGAAAGGGGTCCTGAATGGGTTGCCAAGTTGTTCTAAAAATGTCAGGGTTTTTATAAATGGGCTAGTGAGAAGGGGATGCCTTATCTTCCTAGGGCTGAAGAACTGGTTAGGGCCAGGTGTGCTATCTGCATAGAGTAGAGTCTCTATCAGCCCCCACCCCATTCTTTGATCATGTAGGCAGACTCTTGGTTTATGCTGGTCTGCACTGCTTATCTGCATGTGCTAAAAAGGGAAGGAGAGTTTCTGTGCCTGTTCCCAGGCACCTTCTTGCAGCTGCAGTTATCTACCCCATGCATGCTTCCACCTTTCCTATCTTAGTGTGTCTACAGAAAGAGAAAGGAATGTGCTTATGAAGTCCCGCTGTTTTTACTGGGGCCCATCATATGTATGTGAAGTTTGATGATTACCCAGGAAACTCCCCGCTCTGTGCCTGAATTGCTTATCTGTGTTTTACAGCCTGATCGTCCAGGCTGCTCTTTGTTAGAAGAGAAGTAATTTCTCGAGGTCAAGAGAGCAAGATCATCCTGGCCTTGATTTCACATGGTGAAACTCTGTCTCTACTAAAAATACAAAGATTAGCTGGGCGTGGTGGCATGGGCCTGTAGTCCCAGTTACTCAGGAGGCTGAGGCAAGAGAATTGCTTGCACCTGGGAGACAAAGGTTGCAGTGAGCTGAGATCGTGCCACTGCACTCCAGGCTGGAGACACAGCGAGACTCCATTAAAAAAAAAAAAAAAAAAAAAAAAAAAGAGAAGTGATTTCTTTGAACTGCATGTGGTTAGAAAGGGAGCAATTTCCGAGCTGCTTTTTGTCAGAAGGGAACTTTTCTGCCTGAGACTCTTCACCCTAACTATCTACCTAAATTATTTATTTCTATCTTATATCCTGTATCAGATTTCCTCCCTCAGGAATGGAATCCCTAATTGCTGTTAGGGGGAGTTGGGCGATGACTTCTGGCTACTTCCTGCTGGAGTGGGGCGTTATATTGGAACAGCAGCCAGGGCTACTCCTGGGGTTGATCTAAGGGTCCCTGGTAAAAAAGCATCTTCATTTTGGGCTCCATTTGCGGCACCATGTGAAGCTTGATAGTTTCTAGGTGAGAAGAGATAAACTATACAAGGAGGTTTAGAAGATAGGATTCGAATATGAATATTAAGACTACCATTATCAGTGGTGGCACTATAGGCCATAACCATGACAGCAGAGTTTGTTTGATACCAGTGAGCCATTTAGATGGGTTGTACTGTTGTAAGTGGGTGATAATATTGGTTGCCTCAACTAGATGTTGCTGTACTTTACCAGAAGCATTAATATAAAAGTAACATTTTTCTTTGAGAAAACATACATTTTCCTTTGGACTTGTTACTAGGAAATAATTTTAGGTTTAGGCCATTTTTGATAATTTCCGATATGATTGGGAGAAATACATTATTGGGTGGATAAAATAATTTTAGCGTTAATCTTGGCAATCCCTTTTCTTTAATTATTAAATTCTTTTATGACTTCCACAGACCATTTTACAACATCCTTAAACTTTCTGACTTGTCCTAAGCATTCTTCCTTTAAACAAGCAGTCATTTCCTTTTAGGACAAGAATTTGCCATACAAGATCCTTCCTTATATAAAATCTCTTTATAACCTTCTTTTCATACCTAGAGTGCATCATATTAACAATTTTCAAGAAAAAGTCATATCAAGCTTAGTGATAGTAACCTTTCTCTTTTTGACTATTGCCCCTGCTATAAGGATATTAAATAAAACAACCTTTACTAAATCTTTCCTGCAATTATTAATCCTGTAATAAAGATGATAATTAGGCAAAATATTATAGCCATTAGAATTTGACAACCAGAATTCCATATTGTGGGTGCCACAATGTATAGTTCTATTGCAAATAGTAGAGCGAGCATAACAATTCTTGCAAGAGTGGCGTGATAGATAATTTCCATTTAAAATTTTACTTGCCAAGATATAGTTTCCCTCTGGGGTCCTATGAAGTTATAAATGCAAGTCTATGAGTAATTAAAATTTCCTTGCAAATATCTGTTAAAAAGAAGTTCTAACATTTGGTGGTGAATTTTGAGAGGGAAGGTAGAAACAACAAAAAGGATTTGGTGAGGTAAAGATGGGACTGAGTAAGGCGAGTAGCCCTCAGTTACTTATCTTTTATGATTTTCAGCTTAGTATCTTCTATTTCTTCACATTGATATTCGAGGTGTTCTCTGGGCTGTCAGGGGTTGCTCCCTCAGATTTTCAGGCTTTTACTTGAGTGCGATGTATTCAGAAGTTGATACCTGTAACTTTTATTGCCAAGTGGGAGACAGCATTGAAAGAACAGTGTAGGGCCCTTCCCAGCTTGGGCTTAGGGAAGGAGAGTGAGGAAGAGATAGTTTTTACTAAAACCAAATCTCCTGGGTTAAAAAACAGGTGGTCCTACTTCTTGGTGTTGGGCCTGTGCTAGTTGTGTTAATTCCTGTTGGAAATGAGCTGGAGAGCTTACATGCTTAACTAATTTAGAAGTTTTCTGATCTAATAGGAAGTCGTTTGTGACAAAAGCATTTTGAAAGGGCTCAGGCTTAACTTTCAAGGGGTATTTTTTTTTTTCTGTAGTAAGGCTGTAGTAGTAAGGGAAGAAGAGTGACCCAAGGAAGGTGAGTTTCCTGGAAGTTTTCTGAGGTGTATTTTGGTAATGTCATTTGTTTTCTGTACCTTCCCTGAGGACTGGGACCTCCAAGCACAATGGAGATACTGTAAGCCTAGTGCCTTTGAGACTCCCTGGGTGACAGCTGCTTTGAATGAGGGGCCATTGTTGCTTTGGAGATACTTAGGTAGACCAAAGCCAGGGGTTATTTCATTAACTAGCACTTTTACTACCTCACAGGCTTTTTCTGTACAGCATTGAAATGCTTCTCTCCAGTTAGTGAAATAACCTACCCACACCAGGAGGTATTGAATGCCTTTTGTCTTTGGCATGTGGGTGAAGTCTATTTGCCAGTCTTCCGTGGATAGCTTTCTATTCTTTGGGTTTGAGGAGGAAAGACCCGTTTGTTGAGGGAATTATTTTTAAGACAGAGTTTTCAAGCATTAATAACCTATTTGGCTTTTTTTTTTTTTTTTTTGCAAATAATCTCCTGAAAACAATCTCTGGGCACACTGATAAGTTTTATCCTTTCCCAGGTGAAAATTTTGGTGAAGGATTTTAAGGACTTTCCATTGTCTAGAGGCTGGCAAGTGGAGTTTGCCATTCTCTGACTGTAGCTGCCCTGAAGGCTGGAAAGTGTACCCCCAAGAAGTGGCCCACTCCATTTCTGCAGGGGATTACTGAGGCTTGTTTTTATGGAGCCTTCCCAGACTAGAAGGGCTTTAAGTGTGTTGAGGCCCTGAGGCTTTCTTGCTGCTGTCTTGGCTTCCTGATCAGCTAACTTGTTTCCTTTAGCTATTTCATGTGTTTCCTTTTGATGTTCCTTACAATGCATCACTGCTGCTTCTTGTGGAGGGAGAACTGAGGACAATAACCTGTTAACTTCCTGGTGATATTTTATAGTAGATCCGTTAGTAGTAAGAAATATCTTTCCTTTTAAATGGCAGCATGAGCATGGAGAACTAAGGAAGCATACTTGGAGTCAACGTAAATGTTACCTACATTTCCCTTGCTTAATTCAAGTATTCTTGTAAGAGCTATTAGTTCAGCTAATTGAGTGCTTGTGTCTGGGGAGAGATGTAATTTAGAGTGACCACTGCTTATCCTGCGCTATGTATCGCTTGCTTTACTAGCTGTTTGTTAGCAAAAGGCTCCCTCTAGAGGACAGTAATTCTGCCACATTATGTAGGTATAAACGTTAAGTTATTTTCCACGGTTAATTTGGAGGCTTCTTTGACTAGTAGAGCCACTGTGGCAGTGGCTTAGAGACATATGTAAATAATAGGTCCTCCTAACTGCAACTAAGGGGTTCAGAAAGATACTGGATTACAGTTTTTCCTGAGATGCCCTTTATGGTCATGCCTTGGGAAGAAGGGAGGCCTGGTTTAGAGAGGAGAAGAGAGATACTGGCTGCAGTGTTTAGAAGGAGGTCTATCTTCCGTCTTCCAATTTCTAGAATCATATGAGGCTCTTGTGCTGTAATGGCAGTTTAAGCTGCTAGAGCCTGGGGTTTGAGCACCAGGACCCATTAGTCCTGTTGGACCATTTGTGAGACTGCTTCTGAATCCAGTGACCTCTGTCTCTGGGAGCAGTTTGATCTCCAGGGGTCTCCACCACAGGCTGGACAGGGCTGAGATGGCTTCTTTTTGCTGTTTGGGAACTCCTTTTTAAAGTGCCCTGGCTTGCCACACCGATAGCAACGAGCAGATGCACTTCAGGGATCCTGGACTTCGCAAGCCTGCAAAGCAGGTACTGGAGCCTCAGTCTTTCTTTTATGCTTTCTCTCTCTCTCTCAGGCCTCCTTGTGGTCCCTATTATAAAAGGCCCAAGTGGCCACCTTCAGGAGGTTCTTTAAGGTGCTATTTGGTCCTATAGCTTGCTTTTGTAGTTTCCTTTTAATATTGGGAGCTGCCTATGTAATAAACTTGTTCTTTAGAATGAGCTGTCCCTCAACTGAATCAGGGGATAAGGAAGTGTGCTTTATTAGTGCCTCTCTGCCTTTCCATAAAGGCTGTGGGATTCTCATTTGGTTTTTGGTTTATCATAGACAGTTTAGAGTAATTAAGATATTGGCCCTAGTTCTTCATAGGCCCTCTAAAATGCACATTAATAAGTGTTTTCTTTTCCACTCATCTGCAGAGCTATTGGGGTTCCAATCAGGGTTGTTAAGAGGAACTGCTTCCCTTCTTATTGGGAATGGTTGTTGTATTTTTTTCTCACCTTCCTTATCTCTGCTTTTCCTTTTTGGTATATTATAGGAGATATGTTGCTCATCTCTGAAATTCTCTGCTGCCTGTTTTTCGGCTGAAGTTAGGGTTTGGCTTAGAAGCAGCATAACATCTGTTCATGTGAAGTGGAACACCTGAGTTAAATTTTGGAAAGCTTCTATGTATCTATCAGGGTCAACAGAAAATCAGCCTAAGTCTTCCTTTACTTGCCTAAGGTCCCGTAATGAGAAGGGAACTTGAGATGACCTCAAAAAAGGAGAATTCTCTGATGGTTCCCCAGAAGTTGCTTTTCTAATTCTGGGGAATTATTCTCAATAGTCTTGCCTGATATGACTATTAAAAAAGCTGGGTTGATCTTAGAATGCTTGCAAAGGTTTAGTAAAAATGCCATGCTTTTGTGCCAAATAAAATGACTCACTTTTCAAGTTCCTGGGGTCAAAGGAGTTCGAGTATTTCAGAGTGCACTCCAGAAGGGTGAAAGCTGAAATTGGTCTGTTACTAATCTAGAAAAAGAGACAAGAGAAGAGGCATTCCTCAGTCTCCCTCTTCTTTCAGTATGACCCAGATTGGAGAGGAAGATAGTGGGAGCGTCCCCCACAACTGTTTTCCCTCCTTGGTTCCCTAGGGTCCCGGCACTGTGTTAAAAGTGTTACCCATGGTTGTGGGTGTGACTCCCCAAGCCATGGAAACAGATGAACTAAGTGATGGGATTTAGTCACAATTTACCCACACAGTCTTAGTTATCTGCTTGTGATTCCCTTTTGACTTCCTAAACTTCTGTGACCTGTGTGACTCCTTGATGGATAGGTCTCAGGAGAGACTATGCAACAGTTGCATTTCAGCAGTGCCTCTTAATAGAGGGAGTGTACTGGACTGAGTTCTATATTCTGCTATTATGGCCCAGACTAGAGAATTCATTCTTAAATGGTAGTTTCGGTTAACTTCCAGACATAGAATCCACTTTCTATTTAAATGACTTTCTAGTTGTAGGCAGAATAGGTGTCTCAAGAGAACATAAGGGTCAAATGGTGACCCTCCTGCTAATGGAGAGTATTGAGACTAAAATTTGGTTTTGGAGGACATTTTTCTGCTCACTGCTGAAAGCAGAGTTCTCCTGCTCACAGAGGGGGAATAAAGTTTGGTCTCTAGCAGAGGAATGCAAAAGGGAGAAGAACTGGAAAATCCCCCTGTCTGTAGGAAATAACAAAAACAGCAATCCCTTGATCTACATTCCTGGTTTCTAAGGTGGTTGCTAAGCCTGGCGAATTGAATTATTTTCCAGGGCTGTAAAAACTCCTGTAGCAGCACATACAGAGAGGGGATGGGAGACATTGTGAACGCGGAAAGGAAAAGAGGAAAGTAAGATTTGCAATAGGAAAGCTTGTAGATGCTGTGGCCAACACCCGGTTGGGCAGTTGGAGGCTGGGGTCAGTCCAGAAGCTTTTGGATAATGCCAGGGTGTAGCCCTGGCCAGAAATACTCAGTTGCTCCAGGACCTTTTCCAGCCCCATGTGACAGCAAGGTTCTCTGTGAAAAGAAACTAGTTTAGAACAGAGCCAACATTCCCAGCATGCTGAGGACACTGGAGGATTGACTAAGTCCTCCCCAGCAAGCCTCTCCTCTGAGTCTTCAAGACCGGCAGCTTCTCCTGGTGGCTCCTTAATCAGCTGTCAGATGCCTTGGTTTTTGATAGTTCTTTGAGAGAATAAAAAATGAGGACAAGAAGGCTTGGAAGTGAAAGTATAGAGTCTGCTCCTATACTCACCCTTCTGATGAATTTACCTTCAAATCCTGGATGAGACCCCAAGTATAAAACAGCCTTGTTGTCTGGGGTAAATACCGAAGTTCTTGGTCTCATAGCCAAGGAAATCAAGGATGTGGATGAACACACAGAGTGAGATTAGAGCAGGAGTTTAATAGGCAAAAGGAAAGAACATCTCTCTGTCACAGAGATGAGTCCCGAATAAGTTTCCAAATTGTAGTAAAAATGTCAAGGATTTTATAAATGGGCTAGTGAGGAGGGGGTGTCTTATCTCTGTAGGGCCCAAAGAACTGGTTAGGACCAGGTGTGCTATCTGCATAGAACAGAATCTCTATCAGCCCCCACTCCATTCTTTGACCTTGGAGGCAGACTCTTAGTTTATACTCCTCTGTGCTGCTTATCTGCATGTGCTAAAAAGGGGAGGGAGAGTTTCTGTGCCTGTTCCCAGACACCTTCTTACAGCTGCAGGTATCTATCCCTTGCGTGCTTCAAGCTTTCCTATCTTAGTTTGACTAAAGAAAGGGAAAAGAATGTGCTTATTAAGGCCCACTGTTTTTACTGGGGTCCATCTTATGTATGTGAAGTTTGGTGATTACCCAGGAAACTCCTGGCTCTGTGCCTGAGTTGCTTATCTGTGTTTTACAGCCTGATCTTCCAGGCTGCTCTCTGTTAGAAGAGAAATAATTTCTTTGAACTGCATGTGGTTACAAAGGGAGCAATTTCTTAGCTGCTTTTTTGTTAGAAGGAAAGTTTCCACCTGGGACTCTCTTCACCCTAGTGATCTACCTAAATGACTTTTTTCTATCTCCTGTATTACTACTTCCTAGGAAGAGTTTGCATCTCACAACTCTTTCAGCAGTAACTCACTGTTCCTATAGGGGAGCAGTGTAAGTAGGTAGTAGGTGTGGCAGAAGGGAATCATTCTATAATTTTATGAATAAATTTCAGTCTTTTAGTTGACATTTGTTTTTGGCCTGTTATTTTCCCAAGTGTTTCTTAGATTTTTTTCTTCTTCACGTGAGACAAAAGTCTAGAAGGGACTAGAGTGAAATGTCGTTTCCCTCTTTAATGTAAGGCTCTGCTAAAGTTTTTTCACCTGGAGAGTACATCTTTGTTATGTAGGGGGCTCTGGGCATTTTTTCCACAATTGTTACTCTACCCTTTTCCCTGATAGAGTCACAAGGGAATCTTTCTCAACTCTTCATCATGAAATCAGTTTTAAAAAATCTCAGGAATTATTACTTTAAATTCTGCTTATATCCCACAGCCTCCCTCTTCTATTTCTAGGGCTTTAATTTTACATGTAATAGATCATTTTACTATGCACGTATATTTCCTGTGCTCTTTTGTGTGATTTCTATTTTTCTTTTGTCTTTCATACTTCAGTCTGGACATTTTCTTTCTGGCCTATATTCTAATTTCATTCCTTTTCTTTTCAGCTGGACTTTACCTGTTGTTAAACCCACGCATTTAGTTCCTTATCTTGGTTGTTGTATTTTTCAGTGCAAAATTTTCATTTGATTCTTGCTTTCAGTTTACTGTTCTCTGCCAAAATAGCTACACTGTCTTTTATTTATTTATTTTTTATTTTATTTTATTTTATTTTTTTGAGACAGAGTCTCGCTGTTGCCCAGGCTGGAGTGCAGTGGCGTGATCTTGGCTCACTGCAGGCTCCACCCCCCAGGGTTCACGCCATTCTCCTGCCTCAGCCTCCCGAGTAGCTGGGACTACAGGCTCCCGCCACCTCGCCCGGCTAATTTTTTGTATTTTTTTTTTTAGTAGAGATGGGGTTTCACTGTGTTAGCCAGGATGGTCTCGATCTCCTGACCTTGTGATCCGCCCGCCTCGGCCTCCCAAAGTGCTGGGATTACAGGCGTGAGCCACCGCGCCCGGCCACTACACTGTCTTTTAATTCCTTGACCATATTAAGCATAGTTATTTCAGAACTCATGTCCAATAATTACATAATCTGAATCTTTTGATTATTATTCTCTCAGTGTTTGGTCACATATTGTTTTCTATGATGCCTAGTGATTTTTCTTTTAATGTCAGAAATTATATGTGGAAAATTATAGATGACTTGAATCTCTAGATGATGCTATTTTCCCACAGATAAATTGTATTATTACTTCTTTTCCTAAAGTGCTAGACACCTCAGATCATCTCATTCTAATCAGCAATTGAGATGATTCTAATTTGAGATTTACTTCTGTTTCACCCTGGATTCCTAGGGTGGGTCCCTTTAGGGTCTTAGCATAAAACTTGCAGTGTTAATAGGCTCACTTCCTCCTTGTAGTCCCTAAAATCCAATTTTTTTATTACCTGAACTTCTCTCACGTCTCTATTTAGCTTTCCAGCCTCAGAAGTTACTTTGGAATTGGCATATCCTGGGTTCACCTCTATGAACTTCCGTTCTCTCTGGGAACTTGGTCTTGCAAATCTACCATTTGGCAGCTTTCCTAGGGCTTTATTTTACTTTATTTCTGTCTATAACTTTTAGTCTTAAGTTAGAATTAGAATTACTGAGAATACTTTTTTTTAATAGGACCATAGAGAGTAAAAATATTTGTTTAGTCTCTGTATCTTAGTGATCTAAAATTTCAGTCCCATAGCAATTGAAGTATCCAGTAAGGTCTGGCAGAGAAATGGGATAACATGCTTTGGTTTTGGCAAAATACGAGGGCTCTAAATCAGCTAGTTTTTATACTGTATTTAAAAAATTTTCCCCAGAAATCCCTAGCTGATATCATATATACAAAGTTTCTTTTTGCAATTGTCCTTGGAAACACTAGTTCTGGATAAGGCAGCAAAATTTTATGGCATGTAACAACTGCAAAGGAGCCTGTGAAATTAACTATAGCTATTTGGATATTCTGTGGTTAAGCAAGCTCATAGGTAATAGTTTTCTCTTTAAGACCCTATAGCTGGTTTGTTCAATTTCATGATTACGGAAACTTAGGCAATAACCATAATTTTACATATTTTAGAGACATCTTAAAAGAAAATGAGCAAGCTTTTCAAAGTTACTTTAAATAAATTCTAAGCTTCTAGAAAAGATGCCTCCCCACCTTAACCAGTGCCTTTATGTTCCCTGGACCACACAAATGCTCAGTAAGTATTTGATGTATGCATGAGTGAATGAATGAATAAAAACAAAAGGCATTTTCCATATTTTCAGTGTTCTTTTGAAAATATGAAACCTCAAACTGAGCATAATATTCCATCTGTGTTCTTATCAACATCCAGTAGGCGAAGAAATAACCTCTGAAATTCTGGAAAATTTCAACTGGAGAAAAATATTTAAAAGAATAGTATCAAAAATGTGAGTAATACCATCACTCAGTTAAAAAAAGAACTGGGGCCGGGTGTGGTGGCTCACGCCTGTAATCCCAGCACTTTGGGAGGCCGAGGTGGGCGGATCATGAGGTCAGGAGATCGAGACCATCCTGGCTAACACGGTGAAACCCCGTCTCTACTAAAAATACAAAAAATTAGCCGGGCGAGGTGGCAGGTGCCTGTAGTCCCAGCTACGCGGGAGGCTGAGGCAGGAGAATGGCGTCAACCCCCGGGGGGCGGAGCCTGCAGTGAGCCGAGATCGTGCCACTGCACTGCAGCCTGGGTGAAAGAGCAAGACTCCTTCTCAAAAAAAAAAAAAAAAAAAAAAAAAAAAAAAAAAAAAAAAAAAAGAACTGGATTGCCTGTGGTTGAGGCCGTTATTTGCCTTTAGGGCTTAAAATAACTTCCAAAGGTTTATGCAGCTTAAATATATTTATATTCTCATAATTAATAAATTATATTATTTTAATAGGACTCTATTCGTTAGAATATGATACTGCTGATGTCATCTTCCTCTACAATACATATACGGAAAATCCAAAGATACACTAATGAACCTGACTAAACTGGGAAAAATAGAAATTTGGAAAGCACTTAATGACTTCCAACTTGATCCTTCTTCAATTTAATAAAGTTATTCATTAACCAACATGGTATCAATTCTCTACCAATTTATTTATTACATTCTACCTACTCTTTAAAGCTTTCTTTATGGTGATGAAAATAATAATGGACGATTAAAGAAGAATGTGTATCTTTGATTATTTAATAGACGATACTTAGAGTAGCTGATTGTTTCTTTTTATTTAAACTTAGCGGTATTTATCTTAAAGCAGTTTTTCTTGTTTTATTGTATTCAATAGCAATTAGATTAAATATATAGAAAATATTATAAATAGTCCTCTTTTTAGTACAACAAATGGTGGTTCTATCCCCCAAAAAGAAATCCCTCAATTAGATATTTCCTTGAACATACAACATTTAATGTAAAAAAAAAAAAAAAAAGTGTAGTTTTCTTAAACAACATCTCTAAAAGCACAATATATGACATCACATGGGATCTTTCAGTGTCCTCTCAGGAAGTCTTATGTGCAGAAAATAAACTTTAGAAGTTTTCTTGTGTATGTCCAATCTATTAAATTTACAATTTTAAAACCTGGATATTTTCTTAAGTATTTAAGTTAATATCATAATCTTATTAGTTACTTCTAAGATTCGTAAGCTTTAACCACTTTTAAGAGACCTTTGGATAATATTTGGAACTGTTCAAACAGTTGAACACCATCACCATTTCAAGTTGCATTTATAAGTCTAATGTACTTGATTTCCTTCTTGAGTACTTCAATTATCTTCAAATAGATCCTTCCTGATTACTAAAGTAACTCTTATAAACCTAAGACCAGGCACAGTAGCTCACACCTATATTCCTAGCACTTTGGGAGGCCAAGGCTGGAGGATTGCTTGAGCCCAGGAGTTTGAGACCAGCCTGGCTAACAAAGTAAGACCGCCATCTCTATGAAAAAATTTTTAAAAATTAGCTGGTCATTGTGGCATGTGCCTGTAGTCCCAGGTACTCAGGAGGCTGAGGCAGGAGGATGGCTTGAGCTCAGGAGTTCGAGGCTATAGTGAGCTATGATCCCACCACTGCACTCCAGCCTGGGTAACAGAACGAGATTCTGTCTCAAAAACAAACAAACAAAAACAAAAACAAAAAACAAAAAAAACACCTCTTATAAATGTAATAAATTAAATTACTAAACATGCTAAACCTAAACTTCTCTCAGATGTCCTAATGCTATGAAAACAGTAATATTTCTGCTTAAAAATCACAAGTCTAAATTAATTATCCAACTTCACATATTAAATTAAGTATATGAATGAATTTGGTTAATTAGAATGAAACAAGACTTTCATTCTAATTAACCAAATTCTTGTTAAGTGACTAATATTTAAGATTTTAATATGTACTTTAAACACAAAAATATACTAATATTCTGCTTAGAATATTAATTAAATCATAAACCTTTAAATTCTTAATTTATTATATTCTTGTGGTTAAAAGATGCATACCTAAAAATAAAACTATCCCGATTCACTCATTCACTCACATATTCATTCATTCAACATATATTTCCTGAATACCTATCATGTGCCAGGCATTGTTCTAGGCACTGTGTGTAAAACACAGTGAACAAAGTAGGAAAAAAAGCTTGCTGTCATGAAGCTTAACTTTTTGAGGAAGAGGACAAATAATAAATAAGACAAATAATTACAATTTATAGTATGCTAAAAAGTAATTCATGCTATGGAGAAAAAAAAAAACTTGGAAAGGGGCCCAACACAATTTTAAATAGTGTCACCAGGGAACTGAGGTGACTTACAATTGCAGATTTGAGTAGGTCGGAAGATCCGGATCTGCAAACATTGAGAAATGTTGGTTCTATTGTCATCTGAGCCTTCATTTTTGGTCGCTAGATCACTGACTACAAAATTTGTGTAGGGATTGATCTCACAGCTCACCTTACCTAATTTTCTTTTCACTCACAAAAGTCTATAACTCTACAGCAGATACTTCAGAGAAATTTGTATGTCTTTAACTTTTAAAATATGTAAAGTTTTCCTTTTTCATGCTAAAGAATCTTGTCCGTATTTTTCAGGACCTCTAAACTCTTATGGATATTTAAAACGTTACCTGATAGACTTTCGGATATTTCACAGACTTTGTCTAATATAATTACATTAAAATATAATTACAAAATATAATTACATTTATAAAATTATTCTACCTTCAAAAACATATGCTTTTCTTTTTGAATGCACAAAATATAAATATTGCTTGAAATTGTATTAATAATAGATATTTTTCCTGAGAAAATGTATTACCTTTACAAAATGATACTTGGAATATGTTTAAAATGCTAATAGCTGCCACAGGTAATTATGTTAGATTCGTATAAACAAAATATTAAGAAATTTTGCCAATTTAAACATAAAAACTACAGTAACAGATTTTAAACTTGATCTGGTCAATTTCATTGAAATGAGAAATACCTGCTTCCACCAATGGAAACTTATATGAGAAACAGCAAAAATTTTCCATGCACAAATTCAACAAAAAGAGTAAATGCCAATATTTTATATGCATTTTTAAATTTTGACAATTGACTTGTGTGACTCTAAGAAAAATACCAGACATGCTTGATTAAAATTTGCTGACCACATTTTGAAAAGACATAATACAGAAACCCAAATAAAAATCTATATTGTACATGAAATTGCACTGCTGGGTGCATGCAAGTGATATCATAAACTGACAAGCTTCTTCCGTTTAAAGTGCAGTCAGAACATTAACTCTCTAAAGCAGAATCACAGTTATTTCTCCTACTCCCACTCCAACACCTAAACTGCTTCTAGTAGCCAGAAAGAGGAAGATGCTGGAGCTGGAAAAGCTTTCTTTAAGACTAGAGGGTAAAAAAGTCATATGTGTTTATGGGTAGTTGGAATGGGGAAGTGACAGGGCCTTCAGAGGGAATAGCTCCACAGTGTACCAAGAAAGGTTTGATTTAAAGCACAGGGGATCCCACCCTGAGCAGAGTCTCTCAGAGTCTCTCACACCAACATGACTTGGAAACAGCAAAACTTCTTGCCAAGGGTCCTTCATAGGAAAAGTTCAAATACCAGGCTACCCTATTCAAAACCTGATACCCAGCAACCACACTGGTCAAAAAAATGGCATGGTGTTTTTGCATGTAAACTTGTATTTAGATTTTAAGATTAGGAAACTAATTAGTTTCACTCTAAACAACTTTTATATTGGATAATATATATTAAAGTAAGAAAACAAACACATTATTTAAAAATTCTCAGTGACTTGGTGATATTGCTAGCTTTTTTCACAGATTCTTGCTCTTGTCAGTTCTCACCATATTCTAAACTACTTGCTCCAGCTACAGTTAAGGAGAAGAGGAGTGAAGGTCAAAATAGAGATAAGAGGGAAGTGTGGCAAGTTACAAATAAAATAAGGGAAGTTAAAAAATATGCCCTGGGACAATGTGTAGTTATTCATATACCCAGTAGAAAAAGGGACTGATAATTCAAAAAGATGAATATGACTACTCTTACCCCTCTTCCACCTCAATAACTCTTTCAGTAACTAATTGCATGACAATTTGCTAGAAAATATATACTCAAATAAATTTTTGGAAAGAGATATGGCATTTGAGGGTACGTTTAGTTCCCTGAGATCATATACTGTCAGATCATAATACTTACAAAAGAATAATAATAGCTAATTTAACAGTGTCTTTGTTGTACCTTGGCTTGGGAGTACATTTAAAAAGAGAGTTGTGAGTTTATTTCCTTTGTATTATTGTATCATTAACATATTCCGAGTCACAAATAGGATCCACCTCTGTATCCATATGCTATCATGTATTTATGTAATCAGCAGATCATTCTTTTTTCCATTATTTGTTTAGCTCCAGCAATCACAAATTTGTGCATTGCGTAAATTATTTCTAGAACCAGAAGATGCTTTTACCTGGTTGATAGCTTAGATTATATACTAGACAAAAAAAGGAGAAAAGAAAAATAAGAAGAGAGAAGAGGGAAACCAGAAAGTAAAATATAATTCAGACAAGTTTTTTCTCAAGCAAAGACACATACTCAAATAAAGACACATACTCAAAAGAGTAGTTATTTGATAAAAGTTGCTCCAATGCATTTAGATTTCCCTTTGGTACAAATTATAAGAAATTGCTTAAAATAAAATTCAATTTCTTGTTCAGAATTATTTTATGTTTGTCACTTCCCTTAGCAGTAGTTGGAGAGTGTTAGAGCTTATGAAATTCCAAAAGTTAAAATACTTTTCATAAAAACTTAGAATATGTGATAAACTGAAAGTTAGTACATGAAAAGAAGTAAAATCATTAATAGGAAACAGTTATTCACTCCAGATTTCCATTTTATTCCACTTTGTCTTTTTCTAGTCTAACAGTGAAAATATAATGAGCCCCCCAACTTTGTTTTCTAAAATATCATTGATCTGCTCAATATTTTCTGGGTAAATTTCATCTCTCCTGAAATCAATATCCTGAAGTTTAAAAATCTATATATGTATCTGAAACCACCATTTGGATTACTAAAACAAATAAACAACAAACAAAACCAATCAACCTGTCAGCAAAAACAGGCCATGATTCTACATAATAGAAGATAACAATGTGTAGTGCAGAGTTGGAGCACATAATAGCCATAATAAGTCATGTCACAATTCAAAAAAGATAGAAGTGAACATTAAATTGAGTTAAATGTAAATTAAGCTGAACGTGGCACTTCAGCTGAGCCTGGACGGATAGATAAAATTTTCATAATTAGTGGAAAAGGGAAGAACATTCAATACGAAGGAATGCCATTTAGGTTTTTATTTATTCAACGAATACTTTTTGAGTATCTATTGGGTGCCAGGAAGATTCTAAAAACTAGGAATATGGTGGTGAGACCAACTCTTTGCCTTCAAAGAGCTTTTATTCTAGTAAAAATCAAGTAATTAGCCTATGTAAAGTAGCATTTGACAGGGTTCACCACCCCCTCCCACTTTCCTCCCTGCTTTCTATGAGGCCAGACTCACATTGTTCACCTTCTAACATAATGACCAATTTTTCTGTCTGGATGACTCTTTCTAATCTCATAGAACTCTAACTTTTGAGTACTGCAGCCCAGGGCTCAGTTATTTTACCCGTCTATCTATATTCACTCTTTTGGCGATCTAATCCAGGCTCACATTTAAATATCATCTGTGTGTACTTACCACTCAGATTGATTTCTCAAACTTTGAATCTCCTCCATGAACTCTATTAGACGTCAGATGTCTAATAGGCATCTCAAACTTAGCATATCCAGAAAGCACACTCTTAATTTCTCCTTCAAAATGTGTCCTCTTGCCATCTTTCTCTCTTCATAAATGACAACCAGACTCTGCAATTTCGTTGGCCCAAAGCCTTGGAATCTCTCATGTCATTTTCATTCCCTCACATCTTGCAGCCAATTCATCAGCAAATTCTATTTCTCTACCTTCAAAATATATCCAGAATCTCACTATTTCTCATGCTGTCTCTGGCAGGATTGTCATTATCACTCCACAATTAGAGGATGCTTTTGCCTGGGCCTCCTAGAGCTTATTCTTGAATAGAAGACAGAAAAAATATTCCTTTAAAACTTAAGTCAGAATATGTTATTTCTCTGTTCAAAATGCTCTGCCTATTTTCCATCTCGCTCAATATAAAGGCAGAGTACTTACATAGGCCTATAAGACTTTACACAATCTGTCCCCTTTCAAATCTGACCTCACAATTCTTTGTCTTCAGTGAGACTTTCTATGACAGATTATCTATTTTCCAAAATGGTACAATAATATTTCCAGTCCCACATGCTCTTCCAGAGCCTGGCTACTTCCAGGTGAAGAGGTAGAACCTATTTCCCAACCCTTGAAACTATGTATACCTTTGTAACTACCTGAACACATAGAAAGCAGCACAGCACTGCATGGTTTTTGAGATTACACCACAAAGTGCTTCTGCTTGGATTTTTCTCTCTCTGGGAACTCAAGTCCACAGAACCCAGCTACCATTTTGTGAGGAAGCCCAAGCTGTGAGGAACAGCCGTGCTGTTTGTAAGTGTTTCATCATTAACTGCCGTAAATCTGTGTGAGCAAGCCTTCAGATGCTGGTAGATCAGCCGTCAAGTCTTCCAGCTGAAGCCTCAGACATTGTGGAACAGAGACAAGCTGTCCTGTCTAAATTTTTGACTGAGAGATCCTTGAGATAACAAATGGTTGTTTTATACTACTATGTTGGGGTCATTTGTTATACAGTTATAGATAACTAGCGGGGCTACCAGTAGAATATGTGGGGCCCTAGGCGAATATTTACTGTGAGGCCCTTGTCTATATAAACTATCTGATAAAAAATATATACTTAATATTGTAAAAGTCATGGGCCCATGTGAAGAAAAGAGATGTATTTGCAAAATATTTTGTTTATTGTCCAATCATTGCACATGAAGATTCTTAGTCCTGTGTCTGACCTGTACTAGAGTTACATCAAGTCAGCAGTCAGTACTATTCTGGTGGTTCAATCTCTCAAAATCCCAAGAAAGAAATAATGTGATGGCCAGCAGAAGTGATGCCATCTTTCTGGGGATCTGGGGTCTGGCCAAAGGACCCCAGTATGACCCCAAAGGGATGAGTCCCAGAGTTCTTCAGGGCATCCAGTCAACTCCAAGCATAAGGATGAAGGTCAGAGAATGCCACAAAGAGGAGAAATTGAACCAGGACTCCAATTGCCTTATGGCATACCTGGCCTTAGGCAGTCTCAAACACTAAAGTAGCATTTAGAATATTTGGAGAAAGGAGGTCCAAAATATGAGGACCCCTGAGACTCAAGGACTGGGGTAGCGGTTCTGTTCAACCTTGCTTTCTAAATGTCATACTGATACTCAGAACACCTTCTGTAACCTCCTCATTTTAAATTTCTCCCTCTGATTCTAGCATGCTCTATACACTTTTGGTACACTTTTTTGTTTTTCTACATAGCACTTACAACCATTTCATATAATACCTATTTTAAAAAAGAATTAATGCTGGCTTCCTTCCTCTAAAATGTAAGCTCCAAGAAGAATAATTTTGTCTGTTTTGTTCACTCCTGTATCCCCATCACCTAGAATAATGCCTGCAGTATGGCAGATATTCATCATTCTCAGCAAACTATCGCAAGGACAAAAAAACCAAACAATACATGTTCTCACTCATAGGTGGGAATTGAACAATGAGAACACATGGACACAGGAAGGGGAACATCACACACCAGGGCCTGTTGTGGGGTGGGGGGGGGGGAAGGGATAGCATTAGGAGATATACCTAATGTTAAATGAAGAGTTAATGGGTGCAGCACACCAACATGGCACATGTATACATATGTAACAAACCTGCACGTTGTGCACATGTACCCTAAAACTTAAAGTATAATTAAAAAAAAAAAAAGAATACCAGGTAGAGATAACTGGTAAGAAGAAAATAGGAATAAGGGGATAGAGAAAGGTTGAGACAGATAACTACTTTAGATAGGGTAGTCAGGGAAGGTCTCTCTCCGAATGATGCGACATTTGAAAAGAAGTCTGAAGGGAGGCAGAGATCCAAAGATGTAGGGAGAACATTCCAGAAAGAGGAGTAGAACACAAAGACCCTGAAATGGGAATGTGCTTGGCCTGTTTGAAGAATTGATAAGGCAACTGTGATTAAAACAACAGAGGACAGTGGAAGGAAATGAGGTTGTAAGATCATCAGGATGGAGAAAATGAAGAGCTTTTATAGCCAATTTAAGCAATTTATATTTTATTCTAAGCAACTGAAAGCCTTTGGAGAGTTGTGAGCGGGAAACAACATGAACAGAAGGTGACTAAGCAGGCAGAGAGAAGACTGGCCCAACCAGAAATAAAGGACTTCATAGGGAAAATATAACAGAAGCACTTTAATGGAGGCAGAGCAGTTAAATTTAGATGTGATTGAAGAAGAAAGTAATTCAACAAGCATTTTTTATTACAACGTGTGTACTTATAGTACGCTAGGTATTAGAGACACAGAAGTCAATAAAATACAGTCAGAATTCAGGGTTTAGCGGGAGAAGAACCAAAAAGCAAATAGCAGCAATACCTGTGCAAGTGCAGCAATCATCACCCGATTCTAATTTCATTGTCAGCTTTCCCCACTGGACTAAGAGGAGCCCTAGGATAAGGGCCTTGTCTATTTTGTCTTTCTCTGTCATCTCCAAGTTTCCACAGAGTGACCATGACATAGTGGACATTATAGAAATACTTTTTGGATGACTAAGTAAATATGAAAACAATGAGGAAGATGTGGATCAGTGGTATGAGAGCACAAAGGGAAGGGACATCAGTTAAGATTTGCTGATGCTGATGCTACCTGAAGAAGTGGGCCACAAGTTGGCAAGCCAGGAAGATACAATTGCTTAGAAAATTCTGGAAATAATTGGTTTGGGGTAACAGAATATAAATTGAAATGTGGAGAGATGAACAAAATAAAGTTTAAGAAATAGGAATTTATTGTGTCATACAATTATTTGTAAGCCACCTTAAGATTTATTCTGCATACAATGGGGAAGGCAGCAAAGGGTTTTTAGTAAGTAAGAGGAGCTTAGGCAGATCCAATATGGCACTGTTTTGGAAGATAGATTTGATGTAGGCAACATCACATTTAGGAAAATCAGTTATTGGCTGTTTTAACAGACAAATAACAAAATGTTTTGCTGTCCATTAATCTAGAATTTTGGAATGGATAAAAGTTAGAACATTAATATAACTTCCCTAACCACCTACTGCCTCCATTCTTTTAACACTTGTTTTGGAGCCATTTGACTCCTGCCTACAGTCTTTCCCTTGCCTCAGGACTTGGAAGTGGATCTGTCTATAGTCAAAAGTAATTAAGAAGGAAGATCTGAGATCCCAAAGGACTCAAAAATCAGGTCAATCTTTCTGCTTCTCTCTTCCTGGCTTTATGCCCTAAATTTAGTAATCTGGCTGTTGCCTTCTTCCTATAATCTAGCTCAAAGCTCTACCCATATATTTATCAAGATTGAAGCCAGGTCTCATTATTGCTAATTGTCCTGACTGCACAGTGATCACTACTATATAGAATACTTTTTGTGGATTATAAAAAATATATATCCTCTCTAGGAAGAAACAGCTAGGGGTTAAGACTCACAGGATTGGAATTTAGCCTATATTGACTCCTTTTGTTGGACCCATTGGTATTGTTTACGAACTGTACTACTGTATATGTTGGCCCAACCTGAATCCTGTGAATTATCCCAGAACCTCAGCCTTATGACCCTCATCTTGCTACTAGACCTCTAATACTGGATAGACTACTGGCCTGCATATCCAACCATCACTTTCTTGAAACCCAGCTGAACTTCTCTTGGCTGCTGCCAGGGAAGTTTAGGATTTTATGGAAAAAATAGTTTTAGTTAAGGTTTTATTTAGACAAATATTTATTTTTTAATTAGGTTTAGAAATCATATATTAAGATTTCAAACTTCATTTTTAAAAATAAATTATTTATACACATTGTTATTAGAAAATTAATAAGTTATCATATAGTTACATTTCTTTTTTTTTTTTTGAGACAGGGTCTCACACTGTCACCTGGGATGGAGTGCAATGGTACAATCTCAGCTCACTGCAACCTCTACCTCCCAGGTTCATGTGATTCTCCTGCCTCAGCCTCCTGAGTAGCTGGGATTACAGGTGCACACCACCACACCCGGCTAATTTTTAGTAGAGACGGGGTTTTACTATGTTGGCCAGACTGGTTTCAAACTCCTGACCTTGTGATCCACCCACCTTGGCCTCCCAAAGTGCTGGGATTACAGGCATGCGCCAACACGCCCAGCCTGATTTCTTTTCTATAATTGGTCAAAATCCCTACTATTTGATTCTCCTCCTCAAGAGTGCCACTCAATAAGTGAGGTATTCATATTTGTGTGGATCTCATTTTGTAGTTGTTATTCAGTTCCATTTCCATATGTATATTGTTATACCAACACCATATTATATTACTCTAGATTTATAAAAGTTATTGATAAATATGTGTGATTTATATATAATACATATATATGTATTATATATAATACACATATATATATACATATCTCTACATATATGTGTATATATGCATATATATGTATGGATAGATGTCTATATATGTGTATATATAGGTATATATCTATATAAGTACACATGTGTATATATGTATAGATAGATACCTATATAATACATAATATCCATATATAATACCCATAATATGCATACATAAAGATATATATACACATGTATACATTTACATATGATACATACATATATATGTATTATACAGAGATAATATATTTACATATATTTCTCTCTCTCTCTATATATATATATATACACACACATATGTATTTTTATTTGAACTATTGTTTTGTGGGTTTTTACCTAGAAGTCTACTAGTTCTATTTTTTGTTTGTTTTGTTTGGAGATGGAGTCTTGCTCTGTCAACCAGGTTGGAGTGCAGTGACGTAATAACAGCTCACTGCAGCCTCCATCTCCAGAGCTCAAGGGATCCTTCCACCTCAGCCTCCTGAGTAGGTGGGACTACAGGTGTGCACCACCACGTGCAGCCAATTTTTTAGTGTTGTGGAGAAAGGATCTCACTATGTTGCCCAGGCTGGTCTTGAAGTCCTTGCCTCAAATGGTCCTCCTGCCTCAGCCTCTCAAAGTGCTGGGATTACAAGTCTGAGTCACAGTGCCTAGTCCCTACTAGTCTGATTGATTTTAATATAGTTACACAAACTTTCTTTTAGGTAATGTTTACATGGTATATCTTTTCGATCCTTTTTTCCTTACATTTTGAGTATTATATTTTATATGAATCTCTTATCAGCAGTATACAGTTGGCTTTGTTGTTGAGAACTTGGTTCATGTTTATTTAATAACTGATATGTTTGGATTTAAATCTATCATTTTGCTATTTGTTAAGTATTCATTTTGTTTATTCTGAATTCCTTTTTCTCTCATTTAGGTCAGTCAGTTGCTCTAAATATACATGATTTAAGTTATCTTAGCAGGATACCTTCACTAAAATACACATATTCTCAGAAATATATAACTTTAGCAAATGTAAAACACAGCTTGAAGGAGGCAGCATATAAAGTGAACAGTTAATGGTCTAAGGAAACCAGAATTGGAGAACCAAAGGAGGGCAGCTGTTAAGGAGAAAAATAAATCTTAAGAATAAGTTAGTGTCTATTTAATCCTAGTATTGGAGGGGAAGTTATATCTGAAGAAGTGTTCAAGGATCATGGGTGTGAGGATTGAACACTGAGCATTCTCATTAGTTCCTACAGTCACCAGGTATTGGTATTAGTCAGTTTTGGCTGCACATGAGACAACCTTACAATCACCATATTAAATATAAGTATTTATTCTCACATTAAGACCATGTAGGTCAGCTTCTATGGCTCTACTTCTGAGGTGGCTCCACTCCATGAATGTTCATTCTGGAACTTAGAAACTAGGAGTAGTGGCTACTTTGGAAGAGATCCAAAACTTTCAGAGGAATAAGTGGAAATAGACAATGACTTTTAAGATCTTAAGATTCGGAATAAAACATATTCACGGTCACTTTCACCCACATTCCAAGACCCAAATCAGTCACCTGGAGAAGGCTAACATCAAGGGGCAGGGAGGTAGGAGGTTAAGGAATAAATATTTAGTCTAATTGATCTCAGTGTATAACTAGAAAATGCTTTGAAATCAATGATAATTCTCTTCTGTGCTTTCAGCTCATGCCACAAAAATGTCATCCTTGGGTTCCTGTACCTTCTTATTTTGATCTTAATGAATCTTTAAATGAAATCTGAAAAGCAGCTGGGTCCTTTCTTTATAAACTCAGCTTGCAATAGTCTATCATATATTTTAGAACTTGAAAAAAGTTTATATAAGATAGTTGACTTTTTCCCTCCTCTCCCAACAACAGATAGTTCTTATTGCATTTAAGATGCAGGAAACGTCTATTTCAATAGGCAATTTTAGCTAGGTTCCATCAAATGTAGAAATCTGCTCTTGGGCTTTAGGATGTTTGCAATTATAGTCTGAAATTTAACTATTTTGAAATTGATTAATATAATAGGTATTAGAAGACTAGGAATTCAGAATATAAATCTAAGCATATTGCTTTTAATCACTTTATTTTTTGATAATGAAATATAGATAATAAGATGAAGGCATTTTCAAGAATATACTCACATAAATAATGGTTTCTGCTTCCTAAACATACAAATATAAAACCTATGCATAGAAGAAACTTCTGAATTAAAGATGAATACAGTGAGATACACATCCAAAAGAGCATGAATAAAACAAAAGCCTCCAGTCCACTGAATATATGCAGCAAAACAAAAGTATAGACTAAAGTGGCAGAATATTGGAGCAGCTATTACCAGTGGTGAACATTTCGTCATTACCTAATATCTTCAGATAAAAGGAGTTCAAAAGTAGGCACTTCAAAAAAATTTTAAAGAATAACTGCAAAAAGGGATTTATTACAGTACTGGAAATGGAACTGTATTTTAAAAATTGCGAAGGAACAAAACAAATTCAATGGGAATTTTAATAGGGTTTGGTTAACCCAGAATAGCAAAGCATCATTGATGCTGTGGAGTCACAAGCAGCAAAGACAGAACACAAATTAACCACCTAGGTGGAAGATAAGTTACAAAAGAAACAGACAGCCTTAGGGAAAAAAATGAGAAATCCAATCTGCAAAAATCAGAAGTTTCAGAAGAAATACATGGGAGAAAGGAAGGAAGGAAGGAAAAGAAGGAAGGAAGGAAAGGGAGGAAGGAAGGGAGGAAGGAAGGAAGGAAGGAAAGGAGGGGGGGAGGAGAGAGGGAGGGAGAAGAAAGGGAGGCAGAAGAGAGGGAGGAAGGAGAGAGAGGGAAGGAATTGGCAAGATATACCCAAGGCAATTGGCAGCTTTAACTCTCATGTGCTCTATGAATTTTTGCTTTGTTACTGTTTTTATTCTATGAAAATTTTTCTTTTTTTTTCTAAAAAGAATGTTTCAAAAATATATCCAGCAGTTTATATGTGCTATACTGAAAAGGTTTCTCTGAACATTTAAACTCTTTATTGCCAGAGATAAAAGTCTCTGCTTACGAAAATCTTTACCAAGTCTAAGGCAGAAATTAAACCCTCACATTATAATACCAGTTTCCAGTCTTCTTGGTGGTGGTGGTCTGAGATGCTCAGTTTTTTCAGATCAAAGAAGTTTTTTCTTTCAAGATAATTTACATACTTAAGTTATACCAATATACTGTAATGCTAAAGAATTCCTGTTTTCTGTTTCTACGATAGCAAGAATTTTTTGAGGTAAGATGTGCTCTGCTAACTGTCAGGAAGGGCCACAGGATACAACACAAGGAATTTTCAGAGGAGAATTATTTGGTCAATATTCATATTTTATCCCACCCTGTTTAGTTTTGAACCCCAAATTTATGAGGAACAGTACTGAAAATGCAAAGCATTTTGTGCATGTCCCTTAAGATTAGGATAGAGGGGTGTGTGAACTTTCTTCTTACTGCTACCTTCCTTCTTCAAAAACCATAGCTTCTTGGAAACATGTCTGTTTTAGTATACCATCCACCAAATTTCTTCATTTCTGTCATAAACTATTTTCTGGGTCATTCTCTTTTAAGCTAAACAGAAGACTTGAAATTCTTGTCTTTCACAGAGATCATTTACAGTGTAAATGTATTGGCCTTTCGCTTCTTTGATTTCATTATCTGCAATTTTCTCCCTGATCTTGCCAGCCATTTTTAGGGTTCCACTCAATCCTACACCCTATAATTACCAGTACCTGCACCATCACAGAAATTTCTGTTTCAAGCACCTTACACTCTGACCTATTAACTTAGTTCTAGTAGCTTCCATCAGTTCAGTCACTGTATTTAACTCAATCTGCCTCAATTATTTGATCTCAGCCAATCTACCTTTCAATATTACTGCTCCTTCCTTTCTTCAGTTTCCTCTTTACTCATGGCCAACGGCCATCATATCACTTTTAAATATTTTGCTTTCTCTCTTTTATATATACACTAGAAAAAAAATCCATTCTTTGTAGAACCCAGCTATCTTCACTACATTTGCATCACATAATTACAGAAGAAAAATATATATACTCTCATATTTTGTGAGTGAATGATTTAATATGTTACAAAAACTATGACTAAAGCCTTCAAATTAGTATTCAAACGTGCCCAGAAATCCTTTCATGTTTGGTTAGAAGTGCCGCTTTCACTTTGTGAGATGACTATTTCATAACTTCTCTCTTCAAACTTCTCATAATCCTTTCTTCACTTCCTTTAGTGATAATCTCTCTTCAGTTTTTATCATAAGAATACTTAAAACTAGACAAAATAAATCAACCCTGCCCCATCCATCCATATTCACAGGGTATGTGTCTTTCTTCCTGCCTCCAAAGAAATAAGTGTTTCTGTTCCCTGAAATAGGGTAACCCTTCATAATACTCTGGATCGTGTCTCGTCTTCCTTTCCCTCCTTCTCCTGAAGCAACTTCTTCCTGTCTACTGGATCCTTCTTATTCTCTTCAGCACATGTATGCTACCTCAATGTTATCTTTTCTTTTCAACTAGCCATCTCTGCCACACTTTCCACATCCTTCTTTGCCTTCCATCCTGTTTGTCTGCTCCCTTTTGCTTGATCTTTTTCATTTCTTCCCTTCCCATTTGTTATTGACCCTACTCAAATTGGGCTTCTGTTCCCATCAAATTTACTGACGTTGTTTTGTCAAGGTCTCCAGCAGTTTTCAGTTATTAAATTCAATGGGCTATTCATTAGTCCCATCTTGAATGGGCTCTCAGCAATATTGGATATCACTGAGCACTCTCTGCTTCTTGAAATAATTTATTCTCTGTTTCTAGGACACAACTGTCTTTCTAATTTCTTTCTGTTTTTTATTTCACAGGCAGTCTCAAGATCCTTGAGATTTCAACTTCTTTAACCTCTAATACTGGATTCCCAAAGCTAAATTTTGATCGCAGTTCTCATCTCTAAATACCCATTCTTTTTCAGGAAAGTCTAGTTGCATGCCTTTAAAAACATTTTATATTTTAACTTCAACATTTAGATCTCTCCACTCGACCTGTCCTCTGAACTCTAGGCTCATATCTAACTGCCTGGCTGGAATCTCCTCTTGTGCAATGTATTATTTGGGGTGACATTAGCTGCTTTAACAAATGAACCTTCCAAATTTCCGTGGCTTAATATGATAATAAAAGTTCATTTCTCATTTACAGAAACAATGACTTATTTTTGTGGGGGGAGAGTTCCAAATGTGTCCTCCTTCATGGTGGTGAGGTATGTCCCACACATCTTTCTTATGTTTTCTCCCCTATCTAGGGCCTGAGGGTATTCTGCATTCAGTTGATGGACAGTCAAGGTGCATAAAGCATGTGCATATCTCTGTCTCCTCTGCCTGGAATGATACACAACATGTTCTCCATTTTTCCTTTGGTGAGAAATAGTCATATGGCCCCATAGGGATGCAGTATGAGCTGGGAAATATTGTCTCTGGCTGAAAAATGCTCACCAGCAGTAGCTGTACTCTACTAAGGGGAATATGAATCTCTGATGGACACCTAGCCATCTCTGTCACACTGCCTTTCTTGCCACCCAGTAGGCATCCAAACTCTTTCTTGTTCTACACAAAATTCAATCTTCTGCTTTTTGAGTGAAACAACCATAAGTGTCATACAGCTGCTGCATACAGTGAAGAGTCAGGATCTCTAGGTGATGAATGATTCACTCTAGCAGCAGTGAATATGGCTCCCTGTGCTCTGAAAATATATGAACTAAAAGAAAAGTTGTGTGTCTACTCCACCCTCCACCGCCAACATCCAACACACAGGGGTAGAACAGGGACAAAGAAGTACAATAAAAGCTCACATTCTAAAAGGAAAAGCAAGGGACATATGGCAGTCACTGGTCCACAGTAATGATGAAAACTTCAAGGGTAGGCACTGTGAGATTGTTTAATCAGGTAAGGGGAGAGTTTCTTAATTAGTCTCTGATTCTACCTTCTAGGAAGAACTCATTTGTTCATTGTTCTATTTGGCCATTGTCTCCATGGATCAGAACTATCTTCTGGGATGTTCTGTCTTGTCCATTATATCGATGACCACATCTGAAGTGAATTTTAGAATATGTGCCCCTACTTGGGGTGTACTTTCACAGTCTTTTTTCCTGTTTGTGTAAGTTTGAGAGCACAGTGACTGTTTGAAGGCTCAAAGATAGGCTGCTAGTTTCCTTAGCAATATAATTTCTCAAAACTTTGTAGGCTTCTCATCTATTTGTTTCCGTTTCCATGTACTATAACCCCATCCAAATTTCTTTTTAAGACAGTAGTTCTCAGGTCAGCTTTTAAAAATCTTTTCCTGCCCATTGCTTCTCTCTTTTAACTTGATAGTGACTACTTTGAGGCAATCTGAAAAAATATGATTCAACAGCAAATCCATATCATTAATGAACTTCCATTGCTCAAGATTTATCAGTCATAAGATTGTTTGGAGTCTGCAGCAGTATTGGTTTTTTGTTTGTTTGTTTGTTTCCCCAATCCAGAAAGGTCGTAACTTTCTCCTGCTCACATTTAGTTTTGCTTGCAAAATGGTCAATTTTCATCTAAGCATATTTCTTTCTTTTACTACGCTGCTAAACACCACAATTAATAATCAACTAAAATTGCTAACATGCCTTTCCAATTATTTTCCCCTAGAGCAGAGGTTCTTAACTGTTTTTTTTCCCATGAACCCCTTTGGTAGTCTACATAATCCTATCAACTTGTTCTCAGATTTAAGAAAATATATAAAGTAAAACACAGAAGATAAAATAGAAAAATAAATGATATAGAAATATGACTATAAGCATATTTAAAAATGCATAGTGTAATATATTTGCTACTTTATTACTACATCTAATAAAACAAAATACTTTTTAAAAAGGCAAGTTAAAGTAAATTTCTTTTCAATATAGTCATGTAAGTTTTTCTTACTTGGCTTAGATAAGAGCATTAAACAGCAGGCTGGCTTCTGATTCATCTCTTTCCACATATAGGAAACAATTTGTGGAAAACTGTATACTGCCTACATATGAAAAATTCTTCCAATTTATCTGATTCTAGCCTTTCATTGTTTTTCAGTTATTTTATAATTCTTAAGTTACAGTAACTGATAAACATGTGTAAAATCTGTCCTAGACATTTAATTGACTTTTACAGCCTCCCTCCTCTCCCACAGAAAGCATTTTTGCTGTCATTTTCAATTTCCTTTTACTTCATATACATTGTGCTTTTTGGACGCTTTATTTGAATTGATTATAACATCTGCACAGTTCCCCATTGACTGCACAGTTTCCCCATTGAATAAATATAATAAATTATTTACCAAGAGTTCAACTTTATATCTGTATGAGAGTCATAATTTTACCTTTTTCTGGAAAATTATCTTTGACACATATAATGGTCCAACAAATAATTATAGAGAGCAAACATTAGAAAGCAACATGGATATCTATGTCCTAAATAAATATACACAGCTTACAAGTAAAAAAAAAAAAATGCCCTATGAGGCTACATGGGGTGCCAGAGAAAGAAAGACTCTTGACCTGGAAGTGACACATACCACCGTATTGCACATTCCATTGGTCAGAACTAATTATATGATCTCACCCAGATGAAACAGAGGTTAAGAAATGAAATCTCCGAGTGGGCAGCTACTTACTAGCAACATCTCATGATAGATGGAGACGAAGAATATTTAGTGAGCAGTTAATGTCTTGAGCAAGAATATGTAGCAGACACTTAGTGGTCTTTGCCACATGTCATTAGCAAACATTTCAAACATAATGCATGACACCTGAGAGCTCATGGTGCTTGCATTCAGTAAGACAAATGCTGTTTCAAGGCTGGTAAATATTTTTTTAAAAGACCTCCTCATTTTCTCACTTTAAAAATTACTAATTTTGTCCAGCCTCAATCACTATCAAAGTATTAAAAGCTTTTTATTACATTTCAGTATAAAAGTTTACAGAGAGAAAGGCATATAGGTATGAACAATTCTTAATAAATTTGTGTTACAGTGCCATGACAACATAGCCAACTGTGAAATATGCATAATCTTTGCAATTTTATTTTTAGAGAAAACTTTCAAACTATGAAAATGAGTAGCAGTGAGTCCCAGGTTGCATCATCATTCAGAACCATAACTAAAAATCATGTAAGAAAAATTTTCTTATCTATATTGCTTTTTAAAAATATACTGAATATATTTTTCTTTAATTATATATGCCTGCTTTGGAATATACTATTTTCGCTAGTTCAAAGTTGGTTTTCTGCCTTAAATGCCATTCTCTAGCCCATAATATTGACTGTAAATAAAATTATATGTCATTGTGGCAATTACTTTTTGAATCTGAAGTTTGGAACTTTACTTTGAAAGTATTTATCATAAACTTGTATTTAAAGGGGTATATTTGTGTGTCTGGGTGAAACCGACCCAATGTTTCCATAAAACTGACATTTATCGTTTCCGTTGAATAAACATAGAAATTGACTTTTCCAGGCTTGAAACTTGAGAAATTTCATTTGTCTTATCTGAGTTACCTTCTCATGAAACCAACCATCAGGTCTCTCAGATAATATCAAGGAATTGAAACTTACTAGATCACCACAAACTGGACAATGAGACGTCAGACCCCTCACCCATCATGATTGCCTCCTGCTTCCTATTGACCAACTCCTCTTTCTTACTCCTCCCTGATTCTCATTTTCCTGAATGTAGTCACCTTTCTGCTATAAACTCCTAATTCTGGTAGGTCAAGGAGATGGATTTGAAACTTATCTGCCATCTTCTCAGCTGCAGCATCCTACTATAGCCTTCTTCTATGGCAATATGCCTCATGTCAGTGACTGGCTTTCTGTGCTGTGAGCAGCAGGACATAGACCAAACCCAAGCTGTTTTGGTAACATGTGTAGCTTGCAAAAAATATATTATAGCTTTATGATTATTTTCATAAAATACACTTATTTGACTGTAATGTGGATTTTTCTTTCAAATTGGAATAATAATTTGGGATTATTTGAAAGGCTAAACCAGAATTTCCCAAATGTTTAATGGAACACTGGTTTCTCAAACAATGTTTCAAAAAAAATTATTATAGTAGAATAAATTTGGAAGTCATTGACTTAAATAAAGTAAAATATGTTTATTTGCTGGAGAACTTCTTAGAGCCTTTAATATACAAATGTTTAGTGTGAATTGATAAAAGAGTATATAATACTTTTTAAAGTTATTTGACTATAGATATTTTATTTTTCTGGCACAACTAGAATTATTAGTGATTGGAGAATACTTTAAGGAAACTGTTAGTTTATGAAGCTTGTTCTTAGGTTCCTCATGACTCCACCATTCAAATGTTCCTTGAAGATATCATAAAGGGCTGGGTGCAGTGACTCACGCCTCTAATCCCAACACTTTGGGAGGCCGAGGTGGGTGAATCATGAGGTCAGGAGTTCAAGACCAGCCTGTCCAGCATGGTGAGACCCCAGTCTCTACTAAAAATACAAAAATCAACCTGGTATAGTGGTGTGCACCTGTAATCCCAGCTACTAGAGAGGCTGAGGCAGGAGAATCAATTGAACCCAGGAGGCGGAGGTTGCAGTGAGCCCAGATCATGCCACTGCACCCCAGCCTGGGAGACAGAGCAAGACTCTGTCTCAAAACAAACAAACAAACAAAAAACAACAACTACAAAAAAAAAAAAAAACCATAAAGAACCAAACCCAATCCAAGACCATTCAGATTCCAGATAAAAAAGCTGCAGGAAGTTGTCTTGTGTCTATGGTTTGTGGACAAAATTCTCTGAAATGGAGTTTGAAGAAAAGAGAAATTATTCCAGTAAACAGCTTACAAGCCAAGAAGATGGAGCCATCAGTGAAAAAGAATAGTGCAGTCCCTGGAAGTCCAAGCCAGAGCAATCAGACAAGAGAAAATACAGGGCATCCAAATCAGTAAAGAGGAAGTTGAACTGTCTCTGTTTGCCAATGATGTGATCGTATACCTAGAAAACCCTAACTACTCATCCAAAAAGCTCCCAGAACTGACAGGTGAATTCAGTAAAGTTTCAAGATACAAAGTACACAAATCAGTAGCATTGCTATACACCAATAACAACCAAGCTGAGAATTAAATCAAGAACTCAATCTCTTTTACAATAACTGCAAAAAATAAATAAATGAAATACATAGGAATATACATAAACAAAGAGATGAAAGACCTCTAAAAGGAAAACTACAAAACACTGCTGAAAGAAATCATAGATGACACAAACAAATGGAAATACATCCCATGCTCATGGATGGGTAGAATCGATATTATGAAAATGACCATACTGCCAAAAGCAATCTACAAATTCAATGCAATTCTCAAGAAAATGCCTCCATCATTCTTCACAGAACTAGAAAACAAAATCCTAAAATTCATATGAAACCAAAAAAGAGCCCACATAGCCAAAGCAAGACTAAACAAAAAGAGCAAATCTGGAGGCATCACATTACTCAACTTCAGATTATACTACCAGGCTATGGTCACCTTGTATGCTCAAAACAGCATGGTACTGGCATAAAAACAGACACATAGATCAATGGAACAGAATGGAGAACCCAGAAATAAACCTAAATACTTACAGTCAACTGATCTTCAACAAAACAAACAAAAACAGAAAGTGGGGAAAGGATGCCCTGTTCAACAAATGGTACTAGGATAATTGGCAAGCCACATGTAGAAGAATGAAACTGGATCCTCATCTCTAACCTTATATTAAAATCAACTGAAGACAGATTAGACTTAACTCTAACATCTGAATCCATAAAAATTCTAGAAGATAACATTAGAAAAACCTTTCTAGCCATTGGCTTAGGCAAAGATGGACTAAGAACCCAAAAACAAATGTAACAAAAACAAAGATAAATAGATGGGACTTAATTAAACTAAAAAGCTTCTGCATAGCAAAAGAAAAAAACAGCAGAATAAACAGACGACCCACAGAGTGGGAGAAAATCTTTGCCAACTATGCATCCGACAAAGGACTAATATCCAGAATCTACAATGAACTCAAACAAATCAGTAAGTAAAAAACAAACAATCCTATCAAAAAGTGGGCTAAGGAAATGAATAGACAATTCTCAAAAGAAAATATACAAATGACCAACAAACATATTAAAAAATGCTCAACATCACTAATGATCAGGGAAATGCAAATCAAAACAACATTTTAATACCACTTTACTCCTGCAGGAATGGCCATAATTTAAAAATTTAAAAAAATAGATATTGTGGTGGAGGTGGTGAAAAGGGAACACTTTTACACTGTTGGTGGAAATGTAAACTAGTACAACCACTATGGAAAGCAGCGTGGAGATTCCTTACAGAACTAAAAGTAGATTTACCATTTGATCCAGCAAACTCACTGCTGGGTATCTATCCAGAGGAAAATAACTAATTATATGAAAAAGACACTAACAGGTACATGTTTATAGCAGCACAATTAGCAATTGCAAAAATATGGAACCAGCCCAATGCCCATCAATCAATGAGTGGATAAAGAAAATGTGATATACATATCATGGAATACTATGCATTCATAAAAAAATGAAGTAATGGCATTCACAGCAACTGGATAGAGTTGGAGACCATTATTCTTAGTGAACTAACTCAGGAATGGAAAACCAAACATCGTATGTGCTCACTTATAAGTGGGAACTAAGCTTTGAGAACTCAAAGGAATAAGAAAGATACAATGGACTTTGAGGACTCAGAGGGAATTGTGGGCAGGGTGAGGGATAAAAGACTAACATTGGATACAGTGTACACTACTTGGGTGATGGGTGCACCAAAATGTCGGAAATCACCACTAAATAATTTATGCAACCAAACACCACCTGTTCCCCCAAAACCTATTGAAATATAAAAATAAAAAAAAAATAAAGAATAGTGAAATCCAGAGAACAAAAGGAAGTTTTGGCTTTTATAGAGAAAGTTCCCACCCAGCTTCCCAATCAGATTGAAAAATGAAAAATTCAAAGGTCCTATTTCTAATTGATTGACACAGTTGAGTTCTGATTACTCAATACAGTTGATCCCTGATTGGTTGTTATAGCTAAGAACTAAGCATTGACTCGTTGATGTTACTGACCCCTGATTGGCCAGAGCAGATGAGCTCTGATTGGTTGGTTCCTGTGAGCTCTGAAAGTCCCAAAGTTAAACAGAGGTGTGGGTTTTGGGGGAATGCAGACGGTGTGAGCCCTAGTAAGAAAATGACCACTTGGCTCTATTTTACTATTTTATTTTATTTATTTTTTGAGACAAGGTCTTGTTCTGTCATCCAGGCTGCAGTGCAATGGTAAGAATGTAGGTCACTGCAGCCTTAAACACCTGAGCTCAAGGTATTCTCCCACCTCAGCCTCTGGAGTAGCTAGGAATAAAGGCACACTCTACCAACCCCAGCTAATTTTACATTTTTTGTAGAGACAGATCCTTATTATTCTGCCCATGCTGGTCTCAAACTGTTGGCCTCAAGCAATCCTCCTGCCTCAACTTCTAAAACCTCTAGGATTACAGGCATGAGCCACCACCAAGCCCAGCCTCTATTTTAAATTTAGATCTAGTTAGCCACTTGAAATCCTTCTTGAAGGATTGGCTCTTGCAGGTTCGTATTTGCTCACAGGTTTATCAGCCATAATATATACATTACAACAGAAAGTTAGTTTATTTTCCTTTTCCTCCTATCATGTGAAATAGGGCTGCTACTGATATAACCAGTTATGAATGTGTGTTGCAATATTGTCAAATTTGTTTCCTCCGAAAGAAAAGATTTGCATTGACTAGTCACTTAAGGCTGTCAATGCCAATCTTAAGGATAATTAATATTTGCTATCTTTTAGAAAACAGGAGTTTCCTTCTTTTTTTAATATTGTAAATTTCTTATTAAATCAGACCACTAAAGTACCTTGAAAATAATATTAATAGCTAACATTACTCTGAGCTAAGCACAGTTTAAATGTATTTACTACTTTAAATGTATTAATCTATTTAATCCTTGTAACTACCCTTATATTGTTCCCATTTAATAAATTATAAAGAGAAGATACACAGATATTTTAAAACTTTTTTTTTCTAGATTATACCACATGTGGACACACAGGGACCAAATTTAAACCCAGGTTCCAGGTCATTCTTAATCAGTGAGGCATAATACTCTGAGAATGCACCATTTTTCTTGCTCAAATTCTTTCCTAAGGGGTCCCGGGAAGGTCATGCCTACAAGCCATAACATTTTTGCTAAACAAGTATTTTTGACTCAGTATATTGTGGCTTACTTTATGACCTGACTCTAGCATGGCATTGCACAGTAACTAAGTAGTCAGACATGAGCAGGGCAGGAAGAGGGCTCCCCCACATCCACTAGGAATGTCAGGTGACCATCAGGTAATGCTTAGGCAATTGTTAAACTCTCTCTAAAATAATAATTGGTCACAGCCAGCGCCAGGGAAACGCAGTCTCCCAATAGATAGAAAACACCCAAAACTGGTGATCAGCAGTTTCCCAATAAGATCTGAGAAGTTGAGCGAGTGGGCTTAAGCATGCGCACTAAGAGGCAAAATGGTGCAGTTTAACTGTTATATAACCTTCTTCTGGGAACACTCAACTGGTAAGGGAAAGACACTGGAAGTGAGTATGTGTACAACTTCAGTAAACATACTGTCAATGTGGCCCCTCTTAAGTGTTGGCAGGCCACAGCGTATGCAGACAGTAAACCCCAAGGGAAGAATCAAGACAGAAGAGATGTAACCCCCTAGAAGCATGCCAACATATAAAACCTCAAGTCAATGGTGAAACCACACACTGGAACCTCTCCAATCCTCTGCTTGGCCCCGTTCCAATTGTGCTTTATTTCCTTTCATTTCTGCTCTAGAACTTTTGAATAAACTTTCACTTCTGTCTGAAAATGTACCTTGGTCTCTCCTTCTGCCTTCTCCCCCTTGGTCAAATTCTTTCTTTTTTAAAAATATTTTGTCAGAGTGTGGTTTTCTTGTCATCAACTCATATGGAGAAATAGCTTCTTAGATTCATTTGGAATCTATCTCAGAGAACTTTGTCTAGAAAGATCTTATTTGCTTCAAACTTTATAAATTGTCATTATTATGATTTAAAAATGGCTGAATAGTGGTAATTTCATGTTTGACCTCATAGCAAAGAAAAGTAGTATGATGCCAATGTAGTTGAGTATTTATTGAGCACATATCACATGTCAGACTTCTTTTTTTTTTTTTTTTGAGACAGAGTCTCGCTCTGTCGCCCAGACTGGAGTGCAGTGGTGCGATCTCAGCTCACTGCAAGTGCTGCCTCCTGGGTTCATGCCATTCTCCTTCCTCAGCCTCCTGAGCAGCTGGGACTACAGATGCCCGCCACCACACCCGGCTAATTTTTTGTATTTTTATTAGAGATGGGGTTTTACTGTGTTGGTCAGGATAGTCTCGATTTCCTGCCCTCAGGCGATCCATCCGCCTCGGCCTTCCAAAATGCTGGGATTACAGGTGTGAGCCACGGCACCCGACCTTCAGGCTTTTTTAAAACTAGAAGTTGCAGATACACAAGTGAGTAAAAAGTCTTGGACCTTACCAAAAAAATCAACTAAATTAGCAAAAAATTGAATGCCTAATTACAAACTGAATAATATGGTTTGTCCCTGTGTCCCCACCCAAATCTCATGTTGAATTATAATTCCCAGTGTTGGAGGAGTGGCCTCATGGGAGGTGATTGGATCATGAGGTCGGATTTCCCCCTTGTTGTTCTCATGATAGTGAGTTCTTATGAGATCTGGTTGTTAGAAAGTGTAGCACTTCCGCCTTCACTCTCTGTCTTTCTCTTGGTCCAGTCATGTAAGATGTGCCAGCTTCCCCTTCACCTTCCACCATGACTGTAAGTTTTCTGAGGCCTCCCCAGCCATGCTTCCTGTATAGCTGGTGGAACTGTGAGCCAATTAAACCTCTTTTCTTTGTAAATTACCCAGTCTCAGGTAGTTCTTTATAGCAGTGTGAGAAGAGACTAATACACTGAACTAAATGCTAAGAAGCAAGAGAAGCTGAAACAGAGTTTGCAAAGGGATCTGATTGATCCTGGGGATGAGATTAAGAAAATTTGCCTGAGGGGGAGAAACTTGAGTTGAAACCTGAAGGTTGAGTAAGATTGAATAAAGGAGAAGATAGAGAGGATGGAAAGGAAAGAAAGGGAAGGGAAGGGAAGAGAAACGAAGTTTAGTTTAAAAAAAAAAAAGTAAGGGAGATAGTAAGGAATAAAAAGAAGAGTTTGTTTGTTTGTTTGTTTGTTTATTTATTTATTTATTTATTTATTTTTGAGCCAGAGTCTCACTCTGTTGCCCAGGCTGGAATGCAGTGCTGTGATCACAGCTCACTGCAGCCTCAACCTCTCAGTTTCAGGTGATCCTCCTGCCTCAGCCTCCAGACTATCTGGAACTACGGGGAAATGCCACTGGCAAGAAGCCCCGGCAGAATTGAAGCTGCTCCTTTGAATTTGCAATTCAGCATGAAAAATATCACCTCAGGGCTGGTAAAAAGCAGCTTTAACCTCTGTCTTTAAATTTACAGTTTAACCACACCTGGCTAATTTTTTGCATTTTGTAGAGACAGGGTTTTGCCATGTTGCCCAGGCTGGTCTTGAACTCCTGAGTTCAAATGATCCATCTGCCTCATCCTCCCAAAGTGCTAGGTGTGAGCCACCATGCGCAGCCAAAATGGAGAGTTTTAGGTAGTAAAGAAAGGCCTTCCAGGTGGAACCAATAACACCTGAAAAGATCTGAGTTCAGGAATATACATGTTGTGATTGTGAGACTGAAAAAAGAGCACCATTTCTGAAGTGTGGTAAACTTTCAGAAGAGGAAAAATGGGGCTAAAACCTGGGGTTTTATAAAAAAAGTAGTGGGAAACTACTAAAAAGAGTTAGGGAATCAAGTGATATAATTAAATGCTTTTTTTTTTGCCACATTATGTGTGGATGGGTCTTATAAAAGAGACTCTGATGTCCATCAGAGTATTACCATAAAGATTAATTCCATTCCTGAGCAAGGACTCATAGAAATGACTAAAACTTTATTTTTAACTAAAATTGGAATGCCCATAAATCTTTGAATTCATTTTAGTAGTAAGTTTGTTCCAGTTTCTATAAAATAAGCATGTATATGATACACAATGATCCAGGTATTACAAATTACATGAAAGAACAGATTTTTAGGCCAGGCACTGTGGCTCACAACTTTAATGCCAGAAGTTTCTGAGGTCAAGGCAGGCGGATCACCTAAGGTCAGGAATTTGAGACTAGCCTGGCCAACATGGCGAAACTCCATCTCTACTAAAAATACAATTAGCCCGGCATGGTGGCGCACACCTGTAGACCCAGCTACTCGGGAGGCTGAGGCAGGAGAATCACTGGAACCTGGGAGGCAGAGGTTGCAGTAAGCTGAGATTGTGTCACTGCACTCTCACCTGAGTGACAGAGATTCCGAGAGAAACAAGGAAAGAAAGAAAGAAAGAAGGAAGGAAAGAAAGAAAGAAAGAGAAGAAAGAGGAGGGAGGAAGGAAGGAAGGAGACAGAGAGAAAGAAAGAAGAAAAAAATAGATTTTTTTAAAAGATAAAATTATGACTCATACAAATGTAACACATGTCAAATATTTTAACCCATTAACTGATGATTAAATTAGTAAGATGCTACAACCAGTTTAAAACATATATGGGCAAAGAAGAAATGCTCAAATTTACAAATAGAGGAACAATGGGTCTATTCTCAAGCTATAATCAATTCCATTTTACCTATCACAGTTAATTTATGTTTCTATGGGAAAGAATCTTTGCATTGTTATTAGTTACCCACATGTATAGAGTTGTAAAATATTGAAAACACAATGAAAGGATGAGAAAACCTGAAAGGCTATGCTAGGGAGAAATATTTTTTGTCAATTTCAAAGTCTTTCAGAACTTTTTTCCTCCAACTATATATATATATATATATATATATATATATATACACACACATACACACACACACTCTATATAATTATAAATATATACATATAATTAATGTATGTAGTATGCATACAAATTATATATATAATTTATATGTATATATATTTTATGGTCTATAAAAAGGTTATTCTAATACCGTTCTAAAAAAATACTCCTCTACCTTATGATAAATTTGACCTAAAATGAATACCCTTATTTCTGGCAAAGCTCTATGGAGAAGTTCTTTAATCTTGGTGGAGGTCATTATCAGAACCTATGATTCTAGACAGATTTCAGTCTTTTGAGACCCTGGGCAGGGAATCCAGTCATGCCACACAGGACTTCTGACCCATGGAAAATGTAAAGTAAAAAAGCTGCTAAGTTTGTGGTAAATTTCTACACAGAATAATACATACTGTATGATTTCATTTGTATGGAGATTGAATCTAGGCAAAATTGAGCTATATTGTTAGATGTTAAGGTAGTGACTACCTCTGGCAAGTAGGAAGAAAGTAAAAATTCGGTAAGGCCATAAGGAGGCTTCTAAAATCTGACAGTGCTTTATTTGTTGATCTAGGCAGGTGTGCTCACTTTGTGGAAATTCATTAAGCTCTTCACTTAGGATCTGGGTATTTACCTGCATGTATAGTTCAATAAAATATTGTTGAAAAAAGATAGTTTTGCTCTCATATGAGTTTATATTTCTGATTCTATTGCCAAAAATACATCTAATAATATCAATAGATGCCGAGTCTTTATTATTTGTCAGGCATGGTTCTGAGGGCTTCATGTGAATTAACATGCTTTTATATTTTAATTTTTGATTTTAGCGCACTTTTTAATATAGAAAGTTTTTAATTTGATACAGTCAAATGTAAAAATATTTGCCCTTTGGGGTATACTGTATCTTGCCTAAGAAATCTTTCTCTACCCTGTAATGCTTTTATTATTGTTTTTAATGTTTCCTCCAATCTCTTATTTTTATTTTTTTCCATAGGTTTTTGGGGAACAGGTGGTGTTTGCTTACATAAGTACGTTCTTTAGTGGTGATTTATGAGATTTGGTGCACCTGTCACCCAAGCAGTGTACACTGCACCTGATCTGTAGTCTTTTGTCTACCCTCTCCCCCGTGCCTCCCCCTACAAAGTCCCCAAAGTCCATTGTACCATTCTTATGCCTTTGCGTCCTCATAGCTTAGCTCCCACTTATGAGTGAGAACGTACGATGTGTGGTTTTCCATTCCTGAGTTACTTCACTTAGAATAATAATCTCCTCTATCCAGGTTGCTGCAAATGCCATTATTTCGTTCCTTTTTATGGCTGAGTAGTATTCCATGGTAATTTTTTTTATCTACTTCTTGATTGAATGGGCACTTGGGCTGGTTCCATATTTTTTCAATTGCGAATTGTGCTGCTATAACCATGCGTGTGCAAGTATCTTTTTCATATAATGACTTCTTTTCCTCTGGGTAGATACCCCGTTGTTACTCCATCATGCTTTTAGAGTTAAATCAACACCAAATTGATTAAACTGCTTCAGGTACAAGTAAAGTGTTTCCTACATATAATGATTAATTTAGTACACTCAATTTTTAATAGAGTAGTGCAAAGTCTTTGATGTATATGAAAAACAGTTTCCTCTTTCACAAGGAAACTCATAACTAAAGAACATTTTATTGATTATATTAAGCCTGTTTTCTCCATTCATTTTTGATAAGTGACACCACTTCTCAGTCCTAACTTATAAGGACTCCATTTTAAGACTAACGTTGGCTGTAAGAAAACTGGAACATTTTCTTATTAGAATTTTAAAAATCTAGGCTATATAGAGAAATTTTATTCTCAATTCTCTAACAAGCCTCAAGTATACACTCATGATTCCTTAAGCTAGCCATTCATGCTATGTGGCTCCACCTTATACTAAAATAAAAACGAAAGCTGACTTATACTTTAAAAATTATTCAGTAATATAGTCCTGAAATTATCTTTAAACAATCACTTGTAGGTGCACAGTACATAAGAAAGAAAACATAAAGTGGTGATTTCTGAATGAACTCTGACATTGGGCTCCATAATAATTTATTTATTAGTCATAAATACCTTAAAATCATGTCATTCTTAGTTATATGGTACAGAAAAAATGGAGATGTTTAAGAAAAAATTCTTATGCGTAGACAGTGTGTCAACTTTTACTAGTAAAATGTTAATGTCATTTGAATATAACAATAAACTATTTAAGAATTATATAGTAATAATGAAGTATATGACCATTCCCAAAGATGTTTATTACATTAAAATATGAAGACTGTTCCTACTGTAGAACAAGGAGGAGAAAATAAATCTATAAACATAAAAGGAAGAAATGCTTGTATTTATTATACTTTCCATGTAAGCATGTTAAAAGTTTTTATTTTCCTGTGAGACCATTTTACAATCTATAAGTCTTTCTTTGCATGAATGACAAATATTTTTTCTAAGTAATTGTTATTGTTTACCTAAAAGGAAGAAGCTGAGGCAAAATTAATAGTATAGAGTTTATTTGGGCCAAGGCTGAGGATCACAACCTGGAAGCATAGATTTAAGTTGCCCTTAATATACACTCTGGTTAATAGCAGTTACAAGTAGATTTTTAAAAGCAAATAAAAGGAGGGGATGAGTAGTGGGCTGATACAAAATTCTTTGTCAAAAATTCTCATTGGTTTGTAGAAATAACATTGATTAGTGATTGGCTATCCATTGTTAACTTGCAGGGCGTGGGTTATAGTATCCCAGTGTGGCATTATTAGGTTACTTTATAGGTACTTGTAGCAATAGCAAGCCCTTTGGACGGCGAATGCATAGCTCAAAGTGGGGAGTATGGTGTGATAACTGTCTCATTTTAATGAGTCTCTGGGCCTAATAATTTGAAAAGGCTCACATTCCTGAGATGAAAGTTATTTTCTTTCCTCCTTATTTTCTTGTTATGGTCTTAGTTTAAATCTCTCTCTTGTTTGTTATTTCAAAAATATTTAATTATATTTACTTACGTTTTGAGTCAATAATATATATTTTTCAAAATTCAAATGCTATAAAGGTGAATACAAGAAAAATATAGCTATAAGAATTAGAATATTACTTCTGTGTCTTAGACCTCAATTCTCTTCCCTGCAAGCAATAGAGTTTCATTTTCTTGTCTATCTTTACAGAAATATCTTATGCATATGCAAGTAAATATGTACAAATTATATTTATAGATATGTATGTGTATATACATATGTGTATGCGTGTATATAGATATGTGTGTGTGTATTTATACTTTTACTCAGAAATGATCAGGCCATTTTTAACACTTACAGACAAGCCCCTTAAGATGAGAGTGCCTGATTCATCTGTGTGATCTCCCAACATGTGTGTGTGTGTGTGTGTGTGTGTGTGTAGATATATACTTGTATAAATATATAGATATACTTGTATATATATATATATTCTGTACTATATTTTGTTTTAGGGTTTTGGTTTTACTTTTTACATAACAGCATTTCTTGTAGTAAATTCCACATCAGTACATAAAACACTTTTTATCTTCTTTTGTTGTGCTTTAAAATTTCTTCATATACATATGGCATAGTTTTTTCAACCAATCTTCTTTAGATACAGATTTGTTTCCAGTAGCTTGCTGTTACAATGTACATGTGACCATCAAAAATATTTCATAATCTTTCCTTCATTTATTAATAACTAACTTCAAATGAGTACTTAGCATAATTTCAGCCCCATGTTCAGAGCTTTATATACATTATCTCATTCAGTTTTCAAACTAACCGTGAGAGTTACTTTTTTTAATTTTAATACTGTTTTTCATTTAGTACTTTTTTTATTCCCTTTTTGCAGATGAAGAAAATCTATTTGCCTAAATAGAAAAAATAAATATGTGGAAGATTCAGAATCTGATTTCTGGTCTATATGTCTCTAAAACTCTTATAAAAGAAATGAATTACATAAGTATTTGTTGACAATCTATATAGATGTAATGTGCTGGTGAGATCACAGATGAATCAGACACATACATTCACCTTAACGAGTTTATTGTCTGTAAGTGTTAAAAGCTTACTCATTTCTGAGTAAGTCAATTAATTATAGCAGATTTCAATAAAGTGACAGGTCAGTAACAAAGATATATTCTATGTATACAAAAATTATAGTTTAAAACCATATTCTCAAGTTCAAGTTTTATAACTTAACTAAAGAGTACCATATTTACAAAGAAGTAATTACCACACTTAATAAAACTCCAAATCTGCTTCTGGATGTGACCACAGTAGGATATAATTTTGAGAGCTAAATTTCAAAGATGACCACTTTTTAGAAATGAACTAGGAAACATTTCTATATTATTAATTACGGCTAGAAATAAATCTTTCGATAGAGGAGAATTTGAAATAAATATTAATAAATAAAATCAATGGCTTAGGAAGAATTCTGAAAATTGCTAGTCTCTTTCTAAGACAGTAGTTAAATTTGATTACTGGATTTTGAAAATTTCCATGTATTTTCACTGCCAATTTCCATCAGGGACAAAAATGAAAAGTGTCAAAAATAACATGAAACAGACATTTCTTCCAAATGTTGGGGTTTGAGTAGGGATGGAAAATGTTATGAAGAAAACTGCTTTCAAATTTCTAGCCTAGTTTGGAATATTAAAAAAAGAAAAAAACTATAGTTGTAGTAAGAAAAGAAAACACAGTTTGTAGGGAGCCACTTATATCCAAAATGTAGTCTTGGAAGTTAAATTACTCCTCTCACTCTAGTTCTAAAGTTGCCCTTGAATTTACTAAAGACTTCACAGTTTGGCCATCATATTCCTCATCTAATACTCCTGTAATTTGCCTACATTAAATAAAAAACTAAGAATTTGCACACAGAAGTATTTTTAATTTTTGGCTTTGAACTGGCAACTGAATCAACAGATATATGACTATTAAAATGCAGAGTTCTTAGCCTCAATCCTGACATTTTGAAACAGAACCCCCAAATCTGCATTTCGGTAATTCTTATATACTCAAGTTTAGAATCACTGCAATGACAGGAAGGAAGGTATAGGGATTATGTTATGACTTCTCTCTTTCTTCACAAGCTCAGAGACAAAAAAATGTGTTAGAAGGTATACTACTTTAAGACTCTGGAAAAGTGTGTTCTTATCTGGGCTTGCAACTTCCTAGCAGACTGATTGTATTAGTCCATTTTCACGCTGCTGATAAAGACATACCTGAAACTGAGAAAAAGAGAGGTTTAATTAGACTTACAGTTCCACATGGCTGAGGAGGCCTCAAAATCATGGCAGGAGGCGAAAGGCGTTTCTTAAATGGAGGCAGCAAGAGAAAATGAGGAAGAAGCAAAAGGGGAAACCCCTGATAAACCCATCAGATCTCATGAGACTTATTCACTATCATGAGAATAGCACAGGAAAGACTGGTCCACATGATTCAGTTACCTCCCCCTGGGTCCCTCCCACAACATGTGGAAATTCTGGGAAATACAATTCAATTTGAGATTTAGTAGGGACACAGCCAGACCATATCATTCCACCCCGGCCTCTCCAAATCTCATGTCCTCACATTTTAAAACCAACCATGCCTTTCCAATAGTCCCCCAAAACTTCAACTCATTTCAGCATTAACTGAAAAGTTCACAGTCCAAAGTTTCATGTGAGGCAAGGCAAGTCCCTTCTGCCCATGCAAAAATCAAAAGCAAGCTAGTTACTTCCTAGATACAATGAGGGTACAGGTTTTGGGTATTTGGTAAATACAGCCATTGCAAATGGGAGAAATTGGCCAAAACGAAGAGATTACAGGGCCCATGCAAGTCTGAAATCCAGTGGGGCAGTCAAACTTTAAAGCTCCAGAATGATCTCCTTTGACTCCAGGCCTCACATCCAGGTCATGCAGATGCGAGAGGTGGGTTCCCATGGTTTTGGGCAGCTCTGCGTCTGTGGCTTTGCAGGGCACAGCCTCCCTCCCAGCTGCTTTCACAGGCTGTCGTTGAGTGTCTGCAGCTTTTCTAGGTGCATGGTTTAACCTGTCGGCAGATCTACCATTCTGGCGTCTGGAGGATGGTGGTCCACTTCTCACAGCTCTACTAGTCAGCTCCTGAGGACTCTGCATGGAGGCTCTGACCCCACATTTCCCTTCTGTACTACCCTAGCAGAGGTTCTCCATGAGCACCCCACCCCTGCAGCAAACTTTTGCCTGGGCATTTAGGTGTTTCCATACATCTTCTGCAATCTAGACAGAGGTTCCCAAACCTCAGTTCTTGACTTCTGTGCACCTGAAGGTTCAACACCACATGGAAGCTGCCAAGGCTCGGGGCTTCCACCATCTGAAGCCACAGCCTGAGCCCTATGTTGGCCCCTTTCAGCCACAGCTGGAGTGGTTGGGACACAGTGCCAAGTCCCTAGGCTGTACAAACCACAGGGACCCTGGGCCTGGCCAACGAAGCCACTTTTTCCTCCTGGGCCTCCAAGCCTGTGATGGGAGAGGCTGCCACGAAGGTCTCTGACATGGCCTGGAAATATTTCCCCATGGTCTTGGGAATTAACATTAGACTCCTTGCTACTTATGCAGATTTCTGCAGCCAGCTTGAATTTCTCCACAGAAAACTGGTTTTACTTTTCTATCACCTAGTCAGGCACCAGATTTTCTGAACTTTTATACTGTTTCCTTTTTAAAACTGAATGCCTTTAACAGTACCCAAGTCACCTCTTGAATGCTTTGCTGCTTAGAAATTGCTTCTGCCAGATACCCTAAATCATCTCTCTCAAGTTCAAATTTCCACAGATCTCTAGGGCAGGGGCAAAATGCCACAAGTGTCTTTGCTAAAACATAACAAGAGTCACATTTGCTCCAGTTCCCAGCAAGTTCCTCATCTCCATCTGAGACCACCTCAGCCTGGATTTTATTGTCCATATCAGTATCAGCATTTTGGGTAAAGCTGTTCAACAAGTCTCTAGGAAGTTCCAAACTTTCTCACATTTTCCTGTATTCTTGTGAGTCCTTCAAACTGTTCCAGTCTCTGCCTGTTACCCAGTTCCAAAGTTGCTTCGACATTTTCAGGTATATTTTCAGCAACACCCCACTCCTGGTACCAATTTACTGTATTAGTCTGTTTTCATGCTGCTGATAAAGACATACCTGAAGGAAAAGAGGTTTAATTAGACTTACAGTTCCACATGGCTAGGGAGGCCTCAGAATCATGGTGGGAAGCAAAAGGCACTTCTTACGTGGTGGCAGCAAGAGAAAATGAGGAAGAAGCAAAAGTGGAAACCCCTGATAAACCCATCAGATCTCGTGAGACTTATTCACTATCATGAGAATAGCATGGGAAAGACTGGCCCCCATGATTCAGTTATCTCCCCCTGGGTCCCTTCCACAACACATGGGAATTCTGGGAAATACAATTCAAGTTGAGATCTGGTGAGCAAACAGCAATACCATGTCACTGATCTTATATAGGTCATTGACAGTCCTTGAATCCTGGGTTCTGCCTGTGCCATCAGGTTATTGTGGGGTTAAGATAACATATGCAGATTATTTATCTCCTGCCATAAAGATCCATGACATTAATAGTGTTGATCTCATACTCTCAGAGTAGGTTAAAGAGTATTGTATTTTAAAAAAACATATCAATTTCCGTTTCCAACAGAAAGAGGAGTGAATAAAACCAAGGAAGAGAACAGACAATTACTATTTATAAATTTATTGCAGTATTAAATACCAACTTTTTCATAATTATTGTGATTCTTAATTTAATAGTTATTGTGTTACTTTTTAAAGTGGAAACAAAAAGTCCAAAAAACCTTTTACAGCTTTGCTTTCATTGATTAAAAAGGGCACAAGTTTCATGATACAAAACATTGACTACTTTTTGATATAATTGAATTGCCATCAAGTCCTTGAAAATTTTTTTTTGTTATTGAAGCATGTATGCCTTGGAGATTATAGTAGCTCTTGCTTTTTGTTCTAGAAAAAAAGCATAACTTAATTTGAAATGTATGACTAATGTAATTAGGAAATTAATATAATTCCAACCCCTGGGGAATTAAGTGGTTTTCTAGAGACATCCCTAAAGAATACTCACTGAAACAACTCCTGTCTGACATACAAATTACTCTATAAACCAAGGCTACAAACTGTCAGAGTGAACAAATAATAAGATGAGTATCTTTAGCTGGTTGCTTAAACTGGACAAATCATTGAATTTGACAAGTCTGCAAATTGAATAAGCTTCTTACCATTTTGGGACCTCAAAGATCCTCATGAAAAACTAAGAAACAGGATCAGATGATAAAGGCACTGTCTAGATCAGGGTTCTGTGATGTGCCTGATATCAACATGACCTAAAAATAGGGATATTTCAACCAACAATCAAGGGTTGAGAGGAAAAATAGAAAACTCTAGAACGATGAAGAAATGAAAGAAAATCGTATAGCCAAAGTACTGCATATTGCTAAAACTGAAGAGACAGAGAGAGAGAGAAATGTAGCATGCAGTGGGTATAGTTTAAGGGCAGAAGAGCCTAGTGGTGATGAAACATGATGGCTTCAGAGTCAGGTTGCCTCTATTAGAATCCAACTTTCATTCCTAGCCTTTTGGCCTTTGGCAAGTGACTTAACCACTCTGTGTTTCAGTTTTATTATCTGTAAAATGGTAATAGCTCCAGACACTGCTTGCCACATAAAAGCACTCGAATGTTAATTATTGTTAATATTATTAAACGGATCATACAGTTGATGTTCAAAGTGATTCCTGACAGTATCTGACATAATGGGTACTTGACAAATAATCATTGAATTTAATTAGTGAGTGATTGAATGAATCAGTGTATCTACTACAAACATTGAAAATAAATTTATATTTGAATTTTTAACACATCTATAATATGACAAAAGACAAAATGTATTTTCTATTTCTTTTATTGATCTGATTTATTCTTAGAATTAAATTATGCATATATTTCAATATAATTGCTCAACCTTATTTTAGGATTGTGTAAATAAAAATTAAAAGATATCAAATAAGTATTTTAAAATTTTGATGGGTTGGCTTTTTATTTGGCTTTTTATTTTATTTGGCTTTTTAAGGTTAAGCTCATAACCCAAAGGCCTTTTGGTGAATCTATGACATTTAAAAAGTAGCTGATCAATCAGTGTAGAGTGGTTACCACAAACTGAGGAGATGGGAAGGGAAGATGGGGGAGGGAGTCAATGAGTATGAAGTTACAGTCAGATAGGAGAAATAAGTTCTGGTGTTCGATTGCCCAGTAGGGTGCCTATGGATACCAGTAAAGTATTATACATTGCAAAATAGCCAGAAAGAGGCTTTTGAATGTTCTCACCATAAGAAATGATGAGGGCGGCCGGGCGCGGTGGCTCACGCTTGTAATCCCAGCACTTTGGGAGGCCGAGGCGGGCGGATCACAAGGTCAGGAGGTCGAGACCACGGTGAAACCCCGTCTCTACTAAAAAATACAAAAAATTAGCCGGGCCTGGTGGCGGGCGCCTGTAGTCCCAGCTACTCGGAGAGGCTGAGGCAGGAGAATGGCGTGAACCCGGGAGGTGGAGCTTGCAGGGAGCCGAGATTGCGCCACTGCACTCCAGCCTGGGCGACAGAGCGAGACTCCGTCTCAAAAAAAAAAAAAAAAAAAAAGAAATGATGAGGGCATGAGCTGATGGATTAGCTAACTCTCCTCATTTGATCATGATATAACATATAAACATGTCAAAATATCACATGGTACCCCATATATATGTACAATTACAATGTCAGTTAAAACATGTTAAAAAGAAAATGAAGAAATTAATTAGTCAATGGAGGGTATGTAGACTTGTGATTAACCAGGCAGGTTTAAATAATAAATAAATTAGACTATGTTTCATTTTATTTTTGAGGTAGTGTGTCGCTCTGTCACCCAGGCTGGAATGCAACACAAGCATAGCTCAAACTTCTGGGCTCAAACAATCCTCCTGCCTCAGCTCCAGAGCACCTGGGGCTACCAGTGCGCACCACCACACCTGCTTAATTAAAAAAAAATTTTTTTTTGTAGAGATGGGGTCTCACTTTGTTGCCCTGGGTGGTCTCAAGCTCCTGTGCTCAAGTGATCCTCTTGCCTTGGCCTCCCAAAGTGTTGGGATTACAGGTGTGAGCCACTGTGCTTAACCTGAGACTTTATTTTAAGTCTTACATTTCAGTCTGTATATTTTTGCAGCTGAAATACATTGGTATTGAAGTATATAATCAATCTGATTCATGTTGGGACATTTTAATGGAACCCCAGGAGAGGGCTGACTATAATCACGTTGCTGCTTGTGGTTTCATTACATAGATATCTGTGCAATTCAGAAGAGAAACAAGGAAAAATAGAGCTTGCTGCCATCACATTTTTAGTACCCTGGCCACCGTTGTGTGAACACTGCAGTAACTCTACCATTATATGTCACAGTATTATTTAATGACTATGGACTGAATTCATTTAGTATTAAGGGATAAGACTAACAAGGATTCAAAACACGATCTATTTGGCATTAAGAGAATACCAAAAGAACATTGGCATGGCACCTACTACTCCTTTCCAAGGACATAATCAAGAGATAGTTGGAAAACCCACACCACCCACAGTTCCCAGGTGGCTGAAAAAATAAATGGATCATTATAGCCTAGCAGAGTTTTATGATGTTTGAAACAAACTGTCCATGACTATTTTTTTCAAGTATAGAAACATCTAGGAACTCATTTTTTGACATTTAAAAAAGAGATTTTGGTAAATTATTTTCAAAGGAAGAAAGTAATCCAATGGGAAATGGAGGCAAAACAATTTCTATTGTTTTTTGCTGCTGCTTCTGCTGTTATTTTTTACTTTGACTAGAAAAAGCAAATGCTTTTACTTTGAAATTTACAGTTACAGTACCCTTACTTTATGTAAGAAGTTATGTAATTTGGTTACTATACATCTAAGTTTAGCAAAATAGTGGTTCCAATAATTAATAGAAACTTGTTGCACTCTTTGTTAAAGTTAATGTTTTTTGGTCTGTTTGCACATGTATTTCATCATGGTTTGACAATTTTGACAGGCATAACTGATTTTGATACAACCAAATTAAGAGAATGAATATATTTATTTATTTTGAAATCACTTTGGCATAATTACATGGGCAAACATGATTGAAATAATCTGCAATGGATAAACATATGGCAGTTTAAAAGTGAAAAAGCGTACAGTTTTCAGCAAAAAACCCATTTTTTGCATAGATATAAAAGTTTCCTTTTCTCTTTAGATCTATCCTATATTCTGCAGTTTAATTATTTTTCAAATAATAGCTTTATTAAAATGTCATTCACATTCCATAACATTAATTAGGTTTTTGAACAGGCATGTGTTTCCATTCCCTTGGCATATATCTAGGAGTGGGTGTTGCTGGATCTTATCAAACGTTAAACACTGCATTTGTAAGATTTGAAGTGATCGATGAATTGAGATATAAAGTGACTGATTGATTGATTGATTGATATTTAAGAATTGTGGATTGTTGTTAATTCTTTCAATGTTTTGTAGAATTCACTTGTGAAGTCATCTAGTCCCGGGCCTTTCTTTGTGGAAAATTTTCTATTATTAATTCAATTTCTTCCTATGAGGCTATTAAGATTTACATTTCTTTTCGAATTAGCTATGTTAGTTTTTGTCTTCTTAGGAAGTTCATTTCACTTAAGATATCTAATTTTTCTCATACTATTGTTCATACTATTCTACTTTTTATTTCTGTAAGGTTGGTAGTGATGTTTTGCCTTTTATTCCTAATTTTAGCAATTTGAGAGCTTTTTTTGGCAGTCTAGCAAGAGGTTTGTCAAATTTGTTGATCTTTTCAAGGAACCAAATTTTAGTTCTGTTAGTTTTCTCTATTGTTTTTCTTGTCTCGATTTTATTTTCTTTACCTTGAATCTTTATTATTTTCTCTGGGCTTTCTTTTGGCTTAGATTTCTCTCCTTTCTTTTGTTATTTAAAGTACAAAGTTAAGTTATTGATTGAAAATTTTTTTGTCTTTTTTTTTTAACAGAGCCACTTACAGCTATACATTTATTTCTAAGCACTGTTTTAGCTGTGTCCCACAAATGTTGTGTGTTGTTTACATTTATTTCAGAGTGTTAGAAGCTTCTTATGTGAGTTCTTTTTTTTTGCATGTTGATTATTTAAGACTATTGTTTAATTTTACATATTTATGAATTTTGAAAATTTCCTCTGTTACTGACTTTGTTTGTTTGAGACACAGTCTTGCTCTGTCATTCAGGATAGAGTGCAGTGGTGTGATCATGGCTCACTGCAACCTTAAACTCCTGGGTTCAAGAGATCCTTCACTGCAGCCTCCTGAATAGCTGGGACTACAAGTGCACACCACCATGCCCAGCTAATTAAAAAACATTTTTTTTGTTTGTAGACACAAATTATTGCTATGTTTCCCAGGCTGGTCTTGAACTCCTGTCATCATGTGGTCCTCCTGCCTCAGCCTCCCAATACATTGGGATTACAGGTGGGAGCCACTGCTCCTGGTTTCTGATTTTTAGTTGCATTTTATTATGTTTATAGAACATACTTTCTCTGATTTTGATCCTTTTAAATGTATTTAACCTTTTTTTCTGTCCTAACATAGGTTATTTCATGGAGTATAACCTATAGCCCTTCATAAAAACGCATTATCCTGTTGTGTGCAGTAGTGTATGTACATCTGTTAGGTATAGTTGGTTTATATTGTTTTCCAAGTCTCATATTTTCTAAGTTAGATATCATGTGTTAAATGTAAAAAAAAAATCACTCTATAGATGTAGTGACTATTATTAAAGATGATTTAAAATAAGATTCTTCTAAAACAAAAAAAGAGATACCATATTCAGCAGCAGCTTGGGCAGTCTTTATAAATAACTTTGATGTGAATTTGTTCACATTATCAAGCTAAAGAGTTTGGTTGGCAATTCAGAGGATAGGCAAGAAAAAAAAAGAAGCAAAGTCCACTATAAGCTTGGACTTTCTTACCATTTGATCCTGGTCTCTCCTTAAATCTCCTTAAATCCACTGACTTAAGTTTCCTACATCCAATGATAACCGATTTGACATATTCTTCCCCAAATAACCTGTTTCACTTATCTTTTCTCCCAGAGATAAGCAAACATCGTTCACTTCACTCTTTTCTATTACTTTTCCTACTTTTTACCCCTTTTGCTGTTGCGCATTCTGATTGAAACTGTGATGGAGTGCCTCTTCCCTCTATTTTATGACTCTTCTTATAGAAAAATAGATTTCTTACCAACAATTCCCTTCTTGAACTTATTAGAGATGATAATGAAAAGATTCATTTCTTTCTTTTTTTTATTATTATACTTTAGGTTTTAGGGTACATGTGCACAATGTGCAGGTTTGTTACATATGTATCCATGTGCCGTGTTGGTTTGCTGCACCCATTAACTCGTCATTTAGCATTAGGTATATCTCCTAATTCTGTCCCTCCCCCCTCCCCCCACCCCACAACAGTCCCCGGAGTGTGATGTTCCCCTTCCTGTGTCCATGAGTTCTTATTGTTCAATTCCCACCTATGAGTGAGAACATGCGGTGTTTGGTTTTTCGCCCTTGCGATAGTTTACTGAGAATGATGTTTTCCAGTTTCATCCATGTCCCTACAAAGGACATGAACTCATCATTTTTTATGGCTGCATAGTATTCCATGGTGTATATGTGCCACATTTTCTTAATCCAGTCTATTGTTGTTGGACATTTGGGTTGGTTCCAAGTCTTTGCTATTGTGAATAGTGCCGCAACAAACATACGTGTGCATGTGTCTTTATAGCAGCATGATTTATAGTCCTTTGGGTATATACCCAGTAATGGGATGGCTGGGTCAAATGGTATTTCTGGTTCTAGATCCCTGAGGAATCGCAACACTGACTTCCACAATGGTTGAACTAGTTTGCAGTCCCACCAACAGTGTAAAAGTGTTCCTATTTCTCCACATCCTCTCCAGCACCTGTTGTTTCCTGACTTTTTAATGATCGCCATTCTAACTGGTGTGAGATGGTATCTCATTGTGGTTTTAATTTGCATTTCTCTGATGGCCATCCCTTTATTTTGAGTCTATGTGTGTCTCTGCAGGTGAGATGGGTTTCCTGAATACAGCACACTGATGGGTCTTGACTTGAACTTTGCCCATAACTGGCATTCAGATAAAGACAAGTTTGATAAAGACCCTAGCAGTAGTCATACACATGGGAGATGATGGGGTTTCTGATATTGAATTTCTGTGAGAGGGGATTGCATCTAGCACAATCATCTCAACTTTAAATGAGGCTCTAGAGTTGAAGTAAAATGATAGCTTGGAGCACAGCTTGGTGGCAGTTACCAGTTCTAATGGCATCTCAGTGCTCTGTGCAGAAGAGGACTGTGTGGGGATTGAAAGAGATGTTTCCCTTGACTCTGAAACTCTGACACTGAAGCAAAGTGTCAGACCCAATTAATTGAGTCTGTGGGACCCAACTAATTGAGTGTAAGACAGAGGATAACATTTCTCTCACTTGGCAAGTATGATGAGAGAGCCCCAGCTCAACAATTCCAAGGCTCAAATAATTTTGTCACTAGTGACAACTTTATTGGTCAGCAGGAACAGAGCTCCATTTGTCTGTGGACCTGTCTGTTCCTGAGGCATGGGAGCCCAGCCCAGTGAGTTGTGGGAAGGACAGCAAGCAGGACTCATACATATTTGAGTGGAGATAAGGATAGGGAACGTTGCAGTCAAGCAGAGGAGGGTTTACAGATAGAGTGTTAATGTAGGTGTCACGATATTTCACGTGTAGGCTGATGATGCCAGAACATTAAGTTATATAAAAATTAAAGAAAATAAATAAGCTATGAAATTCCACAGCCCAATCACTCACATGTCTGTGCAAAATATCTCTTGTGTAAAATTGGTGATTACATTCTGAAGAAACTTGTTTCTGAATATTTTATGCTGCCATAGTTATATGAAACTTGGCAGTCTGAATATTTATGCTGCCATAGAGTTATTTGAAAATACAAAGTAAAATTATTTAAATTATTCTTGAAAATGAATGTGTTCATTAAGTCAATGTACAGCCACTGCTAATTAAGTGCCTCTTTGTAGGGGAGAGAGAGAGAGGGAGAGAGAGAGAGAGAGAGAGAGAGATACTACCGAAGCCTGAATAGATACAAAAATATCTCCATTAAGAAGTTTCAAACCCACTGAACCAGACTGAAACTGATGACTTGATTGTGATATTTGTCAAGTTAATGTCTAAAGACTTTCGTGTGTGAAAGATAGTGAAACAGCTATGCAAATTTATGCATAAAAATAAAAATCCCATATGTGCCTAGAGGGAGAGGTTTCCAGCCAAAATGCTAATGATATGGCATAATAATACTTAACATTTCTATAGATTTTAATTCAAAGAGCTCAAAATGTACTACAAATATCTACTAAATGAGAATAAACCATATTGTCTTCCTGTGTTACACATTTCAAGAGTGACTACATTTTAATTGAACAAAAATATATGCATAATAATAAAATCTTCAAAGTGAAAACACCAGGAAATAGCTAAACTGTTTAAGATTTTAAAACATCTCACTGACCCCATTGAATTAAATGTATGATCAAAACTGCATGCAAATTTGGACATCTGAAGCATTGTAAAGATGATTCTATTCCACACACATTTATGTTTTTACTATATGAGCTATCATAAAATGTTTTGAACTAGTGTGAATTCCAGGTTATATGAACAAAACATGACTGCTGCCTAAAGGAGTTTACAAACTAATGGGGGAGTAAAACAAGTGAGTGGTTCTAATATTAATCAGATGTTATGTGCCAAGGAGCTTTAAAGAAGGCTCCATGAGGAAACAGGAATAAGTGTCTGTGATTGGCACTGGAGAGGGCAATTGAGACAGATATTGGAGTAACATAGGACTTCCCACACTTGTATTGGAGGAAGTAAATTTGAGGCATAATAAAATAATGTTCACGGAAGCCAAAACTGATGAAAGGGATCAGGATATGCCACTCCAAAATATGCCACTTTGACATAAGCATTATTTGGAGCTGAAGGCATTTGAATTCCTAAAGTCCCTTATCTGCCTAAAAGCAGAGGCTCTCAAAAGAAGTCAGAAGAACTCAATTATCATAAATCCCCTCCCTGGGAGCAACTCTAATCTCTTCTCAGAGACAAAATGTTGAGAAATTGGCACCACAACCAAATAGACTCTTGTCACAATGTCATATCTCATAGACATTGTCACATTGTCATATCTCCCATTTATTCTCTAAGAGCCCACTGACCTTTCCAAAAAGTCATTTGCTTTTGTGTAAGTGCCCTTCTCCCCACTCTATTGTGCTAAATTAGGTATATAGGCCCCAAATTCTAACCGCCCTTTTGAGTTACTCATCACTAAGCGCTTTCCTGTGTATGCACTGTGCACACGTTCATAAACATCTGTTTGTGATCTGTCTTTTGTCAATCTCATTTACAACCTCCCCAGCCAATGAATCCAAGATGGGCAGAGGAAATAGAAAACTGTTCTCCCCTACACTGACAAACTGATAGAGTGTGATGTGCAGTTAAAGGGAATGATGGGGAGTAGCCTGAAAAGGCAAGTGATGCCAGACTAAGGAAGAATTATTTTCTTCAGGTAATGAGAAACAACTGAAGTGCTTTGAACATGACAGTGACAAAATTATGTGTGATTCTTGAATCTGTTTTCATAGCTCTAATGTTATAAATCTGAGATAGAAAAGACAGAAATAGAAGCAGTTTGGAGAGAGAGAATGATAATTTTAGTTTTAGACATGGAATCATAAACTGTTAGTACAAAGTCTTAGAAATTATTTCCTTAGCCCACAGCCCCTAATTCCCCAACCTGTTTTTTTTTTAACGCAAGAAACAGAGAACCCCAGAATAACTTATTTAACATGCTTAAATCCATGCAGTGAATCAGGAATGTTTTAAGGTGCTGATGGTATGTTTCAATAGAGACATCTAGTAGGAGATTGGAAATGTAAATATAGATTTCTTAAAAGAGTTGCAAGTTAGACCTATAGATTTGGGATTCTTTCTCATAAAATTTAAAAGAGCATTCAGTTGGGCGTGGGTGGACAGGCAAGAATAAGGAAGAAGAATGAAGGATAAATTATTCCATGAAAGGTAGGCATTAGAAAGCATGCTTCTAGTGATTTAAAAGCTACTTTGGCATAAAAGACCTGAGGCTAGATTGGAGAGCCCCACTTTGAACTCAAATGCTTCATTTTTTCCTATAGTTTATTGCCTGGGAGTGTTGAGACAAATAAGTTTTAATTTAGGGTTTTATTAAGAGCATTACATGCATTTTCTCCTTTAATTATCACAAAGTCCATGAGGCAGATAGTTTTATTATTCCTGTTTTATAGACGAGTAAACAGAGGGAGAGAAAGTTTACAGAGCTTGCCTAAAACATTAAAGTTAGTGAATGCACTATCTGGGATTGCAGTCCATTTATTCTTATTCTTAGGACCTGTCATTTTAAATACAAGTGCACCTTCCCGTCACTGCCTTTGTTCTTCTGTTTTTCTTCTGGTATTCACTATATTTATGCTTATACCAAGACACAGGAATGTGAAAGATATAAGAAAAAAATCAATGTTACTGAATAAAACATATTGTGTTATCTTTTTCCTATAGAGAAAAAGAAAACATTCAGTTGATCTGTTTTTCTTTTATGTAAAGAACAAAACCCACAAAACATTGATAACATGTTTTATTTTTGTATTATGAGTAGAAAACTGAATAGGAATAACAACGAAGACAAGGGGCATGAAGAAAAAACATGAAGAGAATTAGAAAAATAGAAGCAAAAAAACTGATTGAGAGAGAGAAAAAAACAGACATATGAGGAAATCGGGAAAATAAAATTGATTAAGCTCCCACTATGTATCACTGCCCATGGTGGCAGTGTTGATTGGTTTCCGACTTAGACCAACCTGTATATTCCCTGCTCTCATGGCTCATCCCCTAGGATAGAGACAAAAATTGCCAGATACTAACATTTGCAGATACCCTGACAGTTAGGGCATGGGCATATGCCCCAGTATTGGCTGGAAAGCCAAGACATTGAGATATCTGAGATAAAACCAGCCTTCCTGCTTGGCAGCAATGATGTGGAAGATTGAACCTAGCATTTTGGCAGCCATCTTGCATGACTGTTCAAGTCTAAGGATGAAACAATCTGAAAAGAACTATGAAAAAGCCTCACTTCCTCATGGTACTCTGTAGCCACTAAATTAACCAACCTTATAGTTATCCAACCCTTGATTTCTTGCCTATATATATATATATATACACATATATATACACATACACATATATATACGCATATATATATATATATACACACACATATTCACTGCTTTAGCCTTTTTTTTTTTTTTGAGACAGAGTCTTGCTCTGTCACCCAGGCTATAGTGCAGTGGTGTGACCTTCACTCACTGCAACCTCCGCCTCCTGGGTTCAAGCAATTCTCCTGCCTCAGCCTCTCAAGTAGCTGGGATTACAGGTGCCCGCCACCATGCCCAGCTAACTTTTGTATTTTTAGTAGAGGTGGGGTTTCACCCTATTGGCCAGGCTAGTCTCAAACTTCTGACCTCAGGTGATCCCCCTGCCTTGGCCTTCCAAAACTGCTGGGATTACGGGCGTGAGCCACCACACCCAGCCTGCTTTAGCCTCTTTTAATTAGGTATTCTGTTAGTTGCAATGGAAGAACTCATTTTCCCTGATTTTTGTTTTGTTTTGTTTTTTGTTTTTGATGCAGTATTGCTCTGTTGCCCAGGCTGGAGTGCAGTGGCATGATCTGGATTCACTGCAGCCTCCACCTCCCAGGTCCAAGCAGTCCTCCCATCTCAGCTCTTGAGTAGCTGGAACTACAGGTGTGCACTACCACGCCCAATGAGTTTTTTTGTATTTCTTGTAGAGACGGGGTTTCACCATGTCACCTAGGCTGGTCTTGAACTCCTGGGCTCAAACGATTCGCCCACCTCGACCTCCCAAAGTGCTGAGATTACAGGCATGACCCACCGCACCCGGATGGAAAGAAATTTTAATGAATACACATATTCATAGCAAATCTACAAGGTAGATATCATCATCACATTTTATATTTAAGAAAATTCAGGTTCAGCAAGGTTAAGTTTCCAAAGGCATACAATTAGTAAATGGCTAAACATGGTTATGAGCCTCTAACTCAATATCTATAGAATTTATGTTCATCTTATACAAGGCTGTCATATTAAAAGTGACACACTGAGAGACAGAGAAATGGAAAGAGGCTCAATGGATTTGAAATAAGGATAGTTCAAGATGATATGGTTAGGTTGTATGTTTCAGAACCTTAACAGTTATTATTAAATATTGTTTAGCCATTATTCAAAGCTCTGTACCTTAATAATTTTCTAATGCTTACTTAAAATAATGCAACAAGTGCAGTTTAGCAGCAGACATTATTCTCTGAGCTTCCTGTTAGTTAGAGGAGTATTACCCAGTCTGTATGAAGTCAGATGAAGGGAAAGGCCAGAACTTTCTGTAGCAAGTTCTCCACCACTGCTATTAAAATAGCTTCAATAATGTCTTTGACTTGAGCAGCACTTATAATGTCTAAAGTGCTTTCACCTAAATTACCTGTCTTAATGATCACTGAATAATAAAAGTGAAAAAAAAAAAAAAAGGCACCAAGAGGTTAAACCCCAGGGCTGTGTAGCAAAGTCAGTGCATACAGGGACTCCCAGTAGCCTTTCAATGTGACAAGTATTTTAGAGTTGTACCAAATGTCATGTACAAAATGGAAAATGTTTTGAATCATAATAATCAATTGAATAAAGGATGGCAAAACAGGAAGAGGAGGAAAAGAAAGAAGTGCAAGACTGATGAAATATAAAAGACAATAAAGAGGAAACAGGCATCAAGTGGTCATTGGCACAGAAATGTGGTCAAAGTTGGTGGTAGGGAAAGTCACTCTAGAAAGATCGTTAAGGTCAGGAGAAGTTGATGAGAGACAAATCTGGATAGGCTTGGAAGCATATTTCCTTTCCTCTTTTGGTGGTTTAGCCAAGACCTGGCTCAGCTGCCATCTGCAAAGAGACAAGGCTTGGGATGATGTCAGCATCCCTGGCAGGCAAGGTTGTTCCCAGAGCTTTTGGTGGGCAGACCTTGGCCATTGGTATGCATATTGCTTTGTGCTATTTCTGGACATCCCTTGATATCTTTCTTGTTGCCTAGAGAAACTAAATGTTCCAAGTCCCACTTAGGTAATCTATAATAGGCAACACAGTGTTTGAGGTGGACTCATTCTCACTGGTGAAAGTGCTCCCCATACTGTGTTCAGCTTTCTCTCAAGCCTGCTGGTCACAGCAAGCTCCTCTCTGCTTGCACCTTGTCCATGGTACATACAATATATCTAACCCCAGTTTACGCTATGGAACAGAAAATGTTTAGGGGATTGCATGCACTCTGCTACTTCCCTGCTTGTAAGTTTTGGCCCAATAAACCCTATGGTATACCTGCAACATGTGATCCTAGTGTGCATGTCTGTGATCCCTTTGCATGATAGAAATAGTGGCAATAGTAGATGACACCCTTAATATAACATGACAGAAAAACAGAAAAATCTGACAGCTAGCAAAATGGTCCACATGAGGCTATTGCCTACACTGACAAGTGAAGATTGATAATTGAGAGAAAGACAACAGAGGATATTGCATTAGTCCATTTTCATGCTGCTGTTAAAGACATACCTGATACTGGGTATGTCTTTTTACAAAAAGGCTTTTGACAAAGAGACTGGATATGCCTCTTTTCTTTACAAAAGAAAGAGGTTTAATGGACTTACAGTTTCACAGGGCTGGAGAGGCCTCACAATCATGGCAGAAGGCAAGGAGGAGCAAGTCACATCTTACATGGATGGCAGCAGACAGAGAGAGAGCTTGTGCAGGGAAACTCTGCCTTATAAAGCCATCAGATCTCATGAAACTTATTCACTATCACAACAACAGAATGGGAAAGACATGTCCCCATGATTTAATTACCTCCCACCAGGTCTCTCTCACAACATGTGGGAATTCAAGATGATATTTGGATGGGGACACAGCCAAACCATATAATATATGCATATAATATATATAATATATGCATATATTATATATAATACATGCATATAATATATAATATATGCATATATTATATATAATACATGCATATAATATATATAATTGCATATATTATATATAATACATATATATGCATATATTATATATAATACATATATTATATATAAATATTATATAATATATAACATATAATATTAATATAATATATATTATATAATATAAATATTATATATAATATATAATATATGTATTATATAATATAGGTATATATAATATATAAAACATATGCCTATATTATATATAATATATACATACATATAATATTATATATAATATATGTATATTTGTTATATATATTATATATATTTATATATATATCTGATACTGGGAACAGAAAACATTTAGAGGGTTGCATGCACTCTGCATGTGTATATGTGTGCGTGTGTGTATATATATATATATGTATATCTTATATAACTTTAAAAAACCAATCCATCTCATGTAACTTCAATTATATAGTCTATGGTAAAATTAATGTCTCTCTATTTTTGTCATAAATTTGAGGAGCTTTACCCTGGTCATTGATAATCTCCATAAACGAAGAAAAGAAATATTACTTTAATAGGTATCTCACTATTTCTCTGATCTACAAAAATTCACATGTCAAATTTTTTGTCATCTTTTTTAATTGCAAGTTTGTTGACAATCTCTAAAGCCCTAATCAGGCCTGTCCTGGTGCAAGAGTGAGCTTCTGCTTAAATAAATTAAGATCAGAGTAACTCCTTTTTTCTTTCAGGAGGCACACACCCTGGTAGAGAAGACAGACATTAAAAATCAAAACCATCTCTAAAGGCCATAGGTAAAACCATTACCATAAAATTATGCCAATAGAACATTTCCTTAATTTGGAACTCAGAGAATGGTGCAGGGTGGTATTTTATTTTCCTCATAGTTTATTCGACATCACAACATCCACCATTGGTGGGTACTGCGGAGTCTTTTCTTGTTAACTTACTTAATCTTCTTCCTGGGTCTTTAAGCTCTTCGATCTCCCTCAGAATCTTGGATTGCAGTCAATTATTTCTATAGTTTTCCCCTCTAGTTGATCTTTGGGAAGAGTAGGTGGATGCTCATAGGTCCTTCAGGTCTCTCAGGAGAAAACATCTGAAAGAAAAAAAAAATCTTTCTTCTGTGAACTGCCTCTTGTTGCATAACTCTCTTATCTCTGTTAACAGAATCTTTGTCTTTCTGCTTTTGTATCAGAGGAAGGAATTTACGTTAGGAGAGGAGAGGTATCACCTACCCAATATAAGCAAATATTTCATTACAAATGAAATAAATGTCATGAGGGCAAATACTGCAGGGACCTGACCTAGTGTGGTGGTTACTGTAGTGTGGTATCCAGTTACTCTTTCAGGACGGAAGCCCTGGTTCTCCCAGTGCTGAGAATGCCGCTTCATTTGGAGTTGCTGTGAGCACTTTGCTACTTCTCCACAGGGGGAGCAAGAGAGGAATATGATTGGCATTGAGGCAACTCACTTAAGCCGCTGTTGCTACTCTTTCACCCAGTTTTGTTAGACAGTGCAACAATCACAGCCTGAGAAGGGCACAGACCCCACAAGGATGAGTATATGTGTCACAACAGACTCCTCACCATGAGATAGCTTGGGGTGAGGGAATGTCAAATAAATTGTAGAGGAGGGAGACAATGAGTATCAGATGCAATCCTGAGACCTGCTGCAGCAGTAGGGACTAAGTTTGTCACTCTAATGAATTTACTCCAGGAAAAGAGGCCCACCAGAACTTGTATATTAACAAGTGGATAAAAGTGGCCCAAGAGGTGGTCTTCAGTGAACGCTTCAGTGAGCTGTATTCTTACATCTCAGTGTTTCCTTCTGCCCAATTCTGCTTCCTTACCTTCTCTTATTCTTGATGAATATGAATAAACCAAAAGAAGGGGCTAGAATAGTTGAGTCTAAGGCAATGGTTCTGAATAGAAGTAATCCTCCCATTCCCCCATGGGAGCATCTGGCAATTTTTGGTTGTTAAAACTAGGGGTTGCTATTGGCATTTAGTTGAGTGGAGGCCAAGATTGCTGCTAAACATGTCATGGTGCACAGAACAGCCATCCACGAGAAGGAACTATCCAGGCCAAAGTATCAATAATGCTGAGGTCAAGAAACCTTGGCCTAAGGGAATGATATATGGAGAGGGCTCTGAAGTGGGAAGGAGCCTGGAACAATTTGAGGAATTAAAAGCAGCCAAGTGTATCTGGAATAGAGTAACTGGGAATGGAGTGCTGGAAAAAAGGTGCAAAGTAGGTAGTGTAAAGGAAGTTGATTTTTATGTTACTGGAAAGCTGTTGAAAGTTTCTATTCTAGTGAATAATATAATCAGATTTATGTTTTTAAGAAATAACTGGTAATGAGTGATGGACTAGAGAGAGGAGAAGAGGGTGTGAAAGTATCATGTGAAACATGTTGGTGGCTTGGATTAGCCTGATGGCAGGGGAGATGGAGAAAAGCAGAAGGACTTGAGTGACTTATGAGGAACGAGTAACAAACTTAATTATAGATTGGAGAGGTAGCATCTTATCACATTTAAGTATACAGGCTCTGAAGCCAGAGAATATGGGTTCAAATTCCAACTTTGCCATTTACTAATTCTTCAGCTTTGAACAGTTGTATTTGTTGTCTTCATGTCCTGGATTTTGACCTATTGCTATGACTATGACATGAGTTAATTTTTGTAAAGTGCTTAGGAGTGCCTAGAACATGGTTTGTGCTATATAAGTCTCTCAAATTAATCAAATAAATCAGGGTGACAGATGAGACTCTTGTTTTTGTTTTTTTTCTTGGGGCTTAGAGGGTTGAGGGTTGAGCAGGGTCATAAGAGAGGCCTCGGCTACAGAAACATCTGGGAAATTTAGTTGTTAACATGGTCAAAGCTGCTGAGATGTCAAGAAAGATGAGAGGAGAATTAGACAATAGTTTTTACAAGTAAATCTTGACTATATTCTTAAAAATTGAGGTCTATACTAACAAATTGATTTACTTTACTCTAAACCAGGAACTACTAGTAAATATCGCTCCCTAACCTTATATTGTGGTGAGTAAGATGTTCTAGGCTTGATTCCTCTTCTTCCCAAGAGGTAATTAAGTGTTGAGCTAATATTAATTCAATTATCTTTTGCCACTTTGTGACATTAACTATTACTTGTCTGGGTCATCAAACAATCTAAAGAAATTCTACCAATAACATTTTAAGAATTCTATGAATCTGAAGACAGTTTTAAGTCTCTATGTTAATTATCTTTTTCTTACTAAAAAAAATTGTTTTAATTTTCCCTTTCCTTCAGATGTATAACCACCTTATGTCACAAGATCCTTGGGGTGTTGCTTTTCCAGCCAGAAGCCTCTGTGGCCAGTGGTATCTTCGCCCGAGTTTTGCTCGGGCCCGCTGGGCTTGTTCTGCTCACTTGGCCTGGTAGGCTGCACTTGGCCTTTGCTACTGACCTGGATCCCATGTCTGCCAAGGATGAGCCAGGCACAGAGCAATGAGGGGTATCTGAGCGAGCAAGAGCAGGGTCCAGCCACTGCACACAGCCAAACATGCCAGCTGCCATGGCTGGATGGGCAGCTCCAGGAACTGGCTTCGTGCAAGCCTGCAGCTGAATCTGATGCTCTGCAAGCAGCTTCCACTGTGGGCACCCACGTCTGGACAAGGGGAATGTGGAGGCACCTGGAAGCTTGGAGACACCAGAAACTGCAAAGCCCCAAAGAGGATGTCAAAACCTTGGCTTGGGAAGCCCCTAGGTCTGGGCTCCTGGAAGAGCCATAGCTCTTCTCTTCTTTTAGTCACCCACAATGTGGTGAGAGAGGGGGGTGTATTTCAGCCCTGTTTGTATTATAGCTTTTTTAGTCCGCCTATCCAGCAGGTCCCGAGTTCTTGTCCCACTTCCAGGAAGAATGAGGTATGCAGACAACTGGAGGGTGAGCAAGATGAAGAGGTGCTTTATTGAGCAACAATACAGCTCTCAGGAGACCCAAAGTGGGTAGTTCCTTTCTGCAGGCAGGTCGTCTCAACAAGTGCAGCCCTCAGTGGAGAGGAGACCTGGAGTGGGTAGTGCCTATCTGCAGGCAGGTTGTCCCAACATCTCTGTGAGTCTGGCTGGGGCTAGGGTTTTTGTGGGCTTCAGAAGGGAGGAAGTACATGCTGATTGGTCCATGGGCAGCCATGGGCGGGCCTGTAAAAAACAGCATAAGTTCTCACTCCAGGCAGTGGACTCCACCCAGAACTGGCAGCCCCAGCCCCCATCCTTCAGGCTGTCCCTGGATTAAAGGAAGGGTTTCACCAAAGACCCCCCACTTTCTGCTCAGAAACCTGTCTGCCTCCTGCTGCTATCAACATGTAGTCTCCAGAACTTCAGCTGTCCATGCTGAGGGGCACCTGCAGGCCCACACCCAGCTACCCTCAGAGCACCCTTGGCCTCCCTCCCATGCTCATTGGTGCCCAAAGTCCAGAGGGGGTTGAGGTGGCAGGGAACTAAAATGTCATTGCCACCCTGAGCACATGCACACCTGGCTGGGTCAAGACAGCACCCTGATTCGGCCACAACTTTGCTCTGACATCAGAGTGGGTGGGTGCCAGGAGCAGGGAGAGGCCAGGCAGCAGGAGCAGGCACTTCTGAACCTGAGGGGAAAGGGGGACTTTCTGAGCCCTCAAGAGTGCCGAGATGCCAGGGTTGACAGCCTGGGAGGGTGGGGCTCCTGCACCTCCAACTCAGAAAGGGCAGGGCTCCCACCTGTTCCCAGCTCCTGCATGTTCCCAACTCCGGTCAGCTCCATGGAGTGTGCAGCCGCAGCCATGCCTCCCTAACTGCAGCTGGCATCTTCACAGTGGCCACTCCACAGGGGATGCAGTGGCCATCACTTACACTCTGCAAAACCAGAGTATAATTGTAACCAGTGTATAATAATTAAGTTATACTTATATATAATATATACCTATATATAGGTAGATATATAGGCAGGTGAGAGAGAGTGTGTGAAAGAGGAACTGTCAAACACTTATAATACCATCAGATCTCATGATAACTCACTATCATGAGAACAGCACAGGGAAAACCACCCCCATGATCCAATCACCTCAAACCAGGTCCCTTCCTTGGCTCATAGGGATTCTGGGGATTACAATTCTAGATGAGATTTGGGTGGGGACATGGAGCCAATTCATATCAACCTCTAATATATTTTTTGAAGTATAATTATATTAAGTTATACATATATTATGCATAAGCTATATATAATATATCATACATGATACAAAAATATAAAGTTATACATGTATTATGAATAAGTTATATATAACATCATACGTGATACAAAAATATTTACTGCATTATTTTAACACAGTATGTTTTTAAAAAATTGTGACTCTTTCACCTGGGTGCTTGGAAGCAAATCTAAATGTGCAAAGGTGTCTATCTATGGGGACATAAAACAAAGATAAATTCGAGGAGCAATTATCCAAAATTATAATGCTAAGAGCTACTTAAGTAGCCTAATTTCACCTGAAATTTCTTGGCACAAAGAGCTAATAATCCTTATGATTTCCAACTGTTTATTTGGAGCATGGTTTTTCAAAGCAAGGTAAAAGATTTACAGGAGCATTGTCTGTAGCAATTTCTTTACTTCAACAGACACATTTGGTTGATTGCATGAACCGTGGAAGTTTTGTTTGTTTGTTTGTTTGTTTGTTTTTCAAGAAAGCCATAGAGGGCTTGGAAAGCTTGTTTTATGTAACACAGTCCTAGAATAGAAAGAAAGAAAGCCCAGTGATAAATTTGAAGTGTTAATTGGGTAGAGAAAAATAGAAATTGTTTTGCTTGTATAAGGAGTGTTAATTCTGGAATTTTGTAAATTTGCACTAGTGAGAAAAAGAAAATCACTTTTAATATCCCCTGAGCATAAAGAGGTTCATCATAGCACAGGCCACTCATATGTTGATTTTGCATAGATTTTATAGCTTACAAATGTTTTCATAAATATTATCTTAGTTCTCAAAAGGAACCAATGTTGCGTATACAAGTCATTGTAGCTATTTTACAGATGTAGTAACCAAGAATCGCATGTGAAAGTCACATAGTTTAGTACATATTTGAATTCATTTGAATTTTAGTCCCTTGACTCCAGGGCCAGAGCTACTTCACTCCATTCTGATTCTCATTGTGTGTGTTTTCTTCATTTGATTCAAAAAGCTTGAACCTTCTAAATGAAGCCCAGTGACCCGATTAGGTCACCACCACCAATTCTCCTTATGTTTTTGGAAACATCTCAGAACTAAATGTACTAATCCAAGGCCAGTTTAAATTCATGTCCTTGTAATTCTATTTTCAGATAATTTTTGTTTTCACAAGTGGCAAAGATATTGTTTACATTTTAATTCATCTTCCAGAAAGAGATATCTACATTGTATATGGGCAACATTTAGCCTGTCATTCAGTACATGAGGCATGGTGGCAAAATATTTCCTTACCGACTGCATGGATTGAAAAACCTATGTCTCAGTCCTGGGCAGGTGACAGACCTGCCACTTATACACGAAAGTCCCAGGAGTGAGATAATGATTATGCAAGACTAAAGTGATTCTTATTTTTTGGGTCGTTTAAAAACCTGTCTACAGAGGACAGCGCCATATCTCCTTTAACACTGCATATCTAAGCTAATACAGTGCCTGGGACAAAGTGCATGCTTAGTAAATTCTTGTTGAACAAATGAATAAATGGCTTTAATCGGTCTCAGCAGGCCTCCAACACTCATAAAAGACTACATAGCCTTTAACATCCAATTCAGCAATCATCCATTCAGCCAGTCAACAAATATGTAATGAGTACCTTTATATGCCACACTGATACAGAAAGGCTGGGCTCCTGGCCAAATCTCACCCTTAAGCCTGGAACTGTGGCCCTATGTGAAAATAGCTGATCCTGCTTTTCTGCCCAAATGTTGCTTTTTTGGCCTACCATGCCCCAATCCTGTGCCCATAAAAAGACCAACTTGCATCCATGACTGCATGCATCAGCCACTTGTGTTGCTCTGCCAGCTGAAGTTTTTTTATGGGCACAGGAAAGATGAAACAGGATTGTTCCCTTGACCTTGACCCCCTTCATGGGCAGGAACTGGAGTAGCTCATTTCACTCAGCCTGCTGCTGGCCACACCTCACAAGAGGGATTGTGCAAACAAGCGAGGGCAGGAACCAGAGGGAACAAATGCTGAAAGTGGCTGGTCACTCTTCTCTGGTGGAAGTAGGGTCTACGTGGGCCCTGCAGCAGCATCCAAGCCCCTACCCTGTAGGAACCTGGGTTCTTGTCTGGCATCCGAGAAGAATCGGGTCACATGAACAGATTGAAGGGTAGTTTATGTGAAGGATTTTATTGGGCAGCGGATGTGGCTCTCAGCTGAATGGGGAGTTGGAAAGTAGTTGGTGTGGGAAACAGGTAATATTTCCCTGAAGCTGCACCATCTGAAGTTAGCCATGTCTATCCATAGTCTCCGATGCTCAACTGCTTGTTTCCCCAGTGTTCACCAGCTTGTATCCTCGATGTTAAGCAGTTTGCATCCCCGACCACTTGCATCAGCCACTTGTGTGGCTCTGTCAGCTGCAGTCTTTTTATGGGGACAGGGTAGGGGCGCAGCAGGCCAAAAGAGCGGCATTTAGGTGTAAAAACAATGTCAGCTGTTTTCACTTAGGGCCGTGGTTCCAGGCTGAAGAGTGGGATTTAGCCAGAAGCCCAGCCATTCTGTATTAATAGTACTTTAGGTGCTGGAATAAATACATGAAAAATAACTCATTGAATTTATATTGTAGTGGCAAGAGGCAGAAATGAACAAGACAGAAATAAAATATTTAAAACAAGATAAGGACAAAATAAGTCAAAAGATGGAGATAAAAGGGTTGGTTTACAAGTGATGGGCAGAGTAGCCAAGAACATCTTTAATTTGTGAAAACTATTGTTATCTTCCTTTCATGTTTTCAATTACTAAACAGGGTATCTTAAAATTCACATCCATTTCTATTCTATTTTATAGGCTTATAATTGAATGCTGATTTTTAATAGCACCATATACATACACAAGTGTCATAGGATTTGTCATCTAAGAGCTTCCATTTCAAGGGCTACCCTCTAATAACAGTGAAGGATTTGTAGGACACACATGATACACATTAGACAGACTCTTGATGTTGGGATGGTGTTCAGATTAAAGCTTTAGAAGCTCACAGACCCAAACAGACAAACCAAACCCTCTGGAAATAAAAAGTGGTTTAAAGCCTTCACAGAAAGTGTTTCAAACATAGAAAATCAAGTCATATAAATGTATCAGGTAAAATGTATTTTCTAATTGAAAATCTTGAGCTTCCAAACAACTGCAAAAATGAAATAAAATGAAGTTTTACCTAGTAGTTCTTCAGAGCATAGCAATGATTTGGCTGAATATTTCTATAACATCAGCAATCAAACTGTATGAATCTACTTGTTGAATCATTGTAATCAGTAAAAATTGGTTTTGTAAGGCAAGTTTAGAAAATAGGACTTGAAAGAGAAACTCACAGAACACAGAAAGAACTATATGAAAATATTAATTAGAATAATCAATAAAACAATACTTCTTAGAAGTAGATTTTAAGATACAATATAGCCATGATCAAAAGAGAGGAAAAACAGATGCCTTTTTCCTTTAAGCAATTTTTACTTTTATTTTTTGATAGGCAAGCAGAGTTGAAGACATTTACTTTAAAAATTGGCAAGACAAAGGTTCTTCAAAGTTCTCAACACCTTTATTTATTGGTTTAAAAGATTTGAGTGTTCATCTCTCTGTACAAACATTTACTGAACCTTTTCATATACATTACGTTGGATCATATAAAATAGCTGATATGCAAAAATGGCTATTTTATATGGGCTTACCCCATACTTTTATATCATGAACATTATAGATTTTTTTTAAAGAACGTTGTGAAAAATAAATATAATGGGCAGTTGTTTGTCCATTCCAATGAATAGTCTTCCGAATTGCATAGGTTCCTTTAGAGTTCAGTGTACTGGACTACAAAGCTTCAAATACAGTATAGGGTAGCAAAAACAAATAGTCCAGGTAAGTGAAGTCAAGTAAACTTCCTTCCTGGGTTTTTACTCATCCTTTTTTTTTATGTCTACATATCCTTTGCTATTCACTTCACGTATATTGCCTATTGAAAAACTTCTTTGCTAATTAAAGAATCCTTCCTGGGTTAGACACATCTGCACTTTCCTCTCTACCCTCCCCTTTTTGTTTTGAGAGAGGGGGGAAAGATCGTGTTCAGTTCGTTACAGCTTTCTCCTTTATATCATACTTTTGAAAATAACTTAGATTTGGCCAGGCGCAGTGGCTCACGCCTGTAATCCCAGCACTTTGGGAGGCCAAGGCGGGCGGATCGCAAGGTCAGGAGATTGAGACCATCCTGGTTAACACAATGAAATTCTGTCTCTACTAAAAATACAAAAAATTAGCCATGCATGGTGGCGGGAGCCTATAGTCCCAGCTACTGGGGAGGCAGAGGCAGGAGAATGGCGTGAACCCGGGAGGAGGAGCTTGCAGTGAGCCGAGATTGTGCCACTGCACTCTAGCCTGGGTGACAGAGCGAGACTCCATCAAAAAAACAAAAAAAGAAAGAAAGAAAATAACTTAGATTTTAATTTTGAACAATTTGTTTAATCATTTTGAAGAATTAAAAGGCTTGTAAAGGAATCCAGAACTTGGCCCGGCACAGTGGCTTCACGAAACCTGTAATCCCAGCACTTTGGGAAGCTGAGGCGGGTGGAATTGCTTGAGCCCAGGAGTTTGAGATCAGCCTGGGCAACATAACAAAACTCCATCATTATAAAAAATACAAAAAAAAAAAAAAAACCACACATGAAAACAAAACAAAACAAACAAACAAAAAACGAAAGTTGGGCATGGTGGCATGTGCCTGTGGTCCTAGCTGTTTTGGAGGCTGAGATGGGAGGATTGCTTGAATCTGGGAGGTAGAAGCTGTAGCGAGCTGTGATCACACCACTGTACTCCAGCCTGGGAAACAGAGCCAGACCCTGCCTCGATTTAAAAAAAAAAAGAGAGAATTCAGAATTTAAATTTTAAAGTTTTGTCTTCACTATTCTATTCATGGTTATTATTTACTTCATTGTTTCCCTTCTAATTCAGGCTACATAATAAACTCACTTTGATTAGCATTCGTGGTCATAGTATATAAAATATACAAAAAAATTTCAAATGTTCAGGGAAAAATTTGATCATACTAATTTTACAAAGAATGCATACCAATATTATTCTAGGCCAAATATTATTCTAGGCACTTGGGTTATATGTGTAAACAAAGCAGAAATTTCTTATGGGATTTCCATGCCCTCGCGGAATGTACATTTCAGCAGGTAATATTTTCAAATAGATTTTAGTAATCCAAATATTTTATGCCAGATGATATTTTCAAATATTGTACTAGAGACTTGCTTGATAACAATTTTTAAAATAGAGCAAAAGAGAAAAATCACTTTGCAAAAAGTCAGGCTTTACTAAAAATACCATGCAAGATATGATGGCAAGATATAGGAGAATCTACTAAATATCAAAAATCATGTCAATGGGGCTTCAACACAATAAACTAGGTTTATGGAGCTGCAAGTATAAAAAAGAAAAAGTATTCTTTAGTGTAGAACTGAACAGTATTTTAGAGGCTTTTCCCAAAAGGCACAAAGAGTATTACAGATTTGGTAGAGACACGAAATAAGCAGGAATTAAATATTACATTTGAAAATCACTGGACGATTCCAAGAATAACAATGAAGTAGCAAGGGGACCTTTAAAATATAATTTATCAGGGATTAAAAATATTCAAAATGATTATTATGTCACAATGATTATAACTAGGCATTCAATCTGAGAGGAGCAGAATTAGAGTAATTTTTTTAAGAAAAGAAAGCTTTCCTAAAACTTAAGCTGTATCACTAATAATTACATAGCATTTAACAAATAATAATTGTTAAAAGCATATATTAAATACCATAATGTTGTGCCAACTTCATTTCTAAACATGGCTGATTAAATAAGACAGAAATGACCACTTTTGTCAAATGTGTCCTTTGATAGTAATGTGACATAAAATTTGGGAGTTCACCTGAGAAACAGCCCTGTCTCTCTACTGGAAGATCCCCTTCCTGGAAGATCTCATCCTAAATGTCTGAAAATCTAACTGCTCTGAAGACCCATAGCACTGGGTAAAACCCATTGGTTAAAAACAAAAGAGAAAGAGAGAAAGAAAGGGCATACAGCATCCTTTAAGTAACTTTTCTGAGACTTGCCCTGCACCCGCAAAAACTCCCTCTGCTTCAATACTACCAATACTATCCAAATATATCTAACACAGACAGTCCTTTGATAAACCCTTGGTAAGTTGGAAATATCATAAGTTGAAAATGCATTTATTTTATTTTTATTTTTATTTTTTTTTGAGATAGGATCTCACTCTTTCACCCAGGCTGGAGTGGAGTGGTATGATCTTGCTTCACTGCAGCCTCTGCTTCCCTTGCTCAATTGATCCTCCTGCCTCAGCCTCCTGAGTAGCTGTGACTACAGGTGTGCACCACTGCACCTGGCTAATTTTTGTAGAGACTGGGTTTCACCATGCTGCACAGACTGGTCTCAAATCCCTAGGCTCCAGTGATCCTCCGGCCTTGGTCCCCCAAAGTGCTGGGATTATAGGTGTGAGCCACCACATCCGACTGAAAATGCATTTAATACTTCTAACCTATTAAACATCATAGCTTAGCCTAGCCTGCTTCAAAGGTGCTCACAACACTTACATTAGCCTATAGTTGGACAAAATCATCCAACACAGTCTATTTTATAATAAAGTGTTGAATATCTCACGTAATTTATTGAATACCATACTGGAAATGAAATACAGAATGGATGTGTGGGTATCCATAGCATAGTTTCCACTAAATGTGCATCCCTTTTGCCTGTTGTAAAGTTGAAAAATCGTAAGTTGAACAGTTTTTAAGTCGGGACCATCTGTACTTGACCAGCAGTATTGCAAACCGTGAAGCACATGTTTTCATGTTCTACTGTTTTCACATTAAAAAGAACTGCAGGGATGGTGGTATTTATCTTCTACAATTCCAGCTTATACCAAACAATTGTCTTATTTTATTTGCAAGTTATTAATCTGCCCCTTTTTTTTCAACTCAGAGCATTTTGTATTTAGAGTAAATATTATAGAGTCTATAACTTTTCATCCTTGAGGGAATTAAAAAAAATCTTTCAGTTCATTGCCTCTTCAATATCTTTTAAATCTTCAAACATCACTCACAGTGCTTGCAGTTCATATTCTGAATAGGTTTTTTTTTTTTCGGAAAAAAAAAAAAAGCAAAACTTAGAGCCTGCCATGTTTATTTGGTATTTTTTCAATTACATATTTTAAAATAAAATTTAAATTTCAAATGTGTAATGATTGGAACTTACTGTGAAATGGAATTTGATTTACCTCTGAAACCATTTCTTTCCTTTCTAAAAATGGTTTTATATATTTATTGAATTTATAGATGGAGTCCCACTCTGTTGCCCAGATGGGAGTGCAGTGGCACCATCATAGCTCACTACAGCCATGAACTGGATTCAAGGAATCCTTTACCTTAGCCTCCTGAGCAGCTGGGAATGTAGGCACATGACACTGTACTCAGCTATTTATTTATTTATTGAGATGAAGTGTCTCTATATGGCCAAGGCTGGTCTTGAACTTCTGGCCTCAAGTGATCCTCCCGCCTCAGCCTCACGAGTCACTGGTATTACAGGCATGAGCCACTATGCCCACCCCACTTCTTTAGTATCAGTTTATTTTAAAAATAAGAATTCAAATATAAAAATTATGTTGCACAAAAGTTAATTCAACTCTATCTTTTAAAAAGTTCCCTTGGAAATTAAAGAAAAGGAAAGTCATAACTTCTAATTTATCTGTTAGTCAATTGCATTGTATTTTCTAGTGAACACATATTTCAATCTCAGATCATGATAAACAGGCAGAGAATTATGAATGAATTAATGAAAAGAATGCTCTAAAGAAAAAGTTGTACTTATTGAACATTGAATTGTATATGAAAACTTCAGCCAGGATGGTACCCAGATTGCTTTTAACATATTAGAGGACATTTGGCTCTGTTAGAAGTGATGTACCCTCAGGTGGTGTTAGAACTATGTCCAATAATGACTTGTTTGTTATGGTTCAAAAGAAACAGTAGAGTGCTTTTGATTGTGCTTTCATAAATTGATTTTGGGTTTACTGTTAGTAGCACTGCCTTAAATTTTATTTAGATCATCACAGACCTTATATATCTAACATTAAATTATTTTACTTATAAATATCACCCATGCCTTTTTACTCTGTAAGGTGTTACTAAAACTGCAAACTAGTCACTTAGGAGGAGTAGGATGACTTCAGTTAATTCTATTGAGATCCACGCTTTCTAAATTCCTTTTATGTTTTTTCCTCAAATTTTGTTGGTTTATGTTTACAAAGAATTCCTCTAGATTTTCATTTCTAAAACTAATAAAGCTAATTCACAAACACTAGAAATACTTGGGTGATTGATGGAGTTTAATTATACCAAGGGAGCAAAAAAACCCACCTGAAGCAACAGTAGCTGATAGCTGGTGAAGAACAGTGCTAGTTGGCGCAGGCAGAGTCTGGGACTTGCTGATTCAGCCGTGTGGGAAACAGCAGGCATGCTAAGCAGGGAGAAGGAGCACAGCTGCAAAGAGCAATGGTGCTGAGAACGGATGATTTCAGAGTCTGTGCTGTGTGGAGGAAAAGTTGCTGGCTGTCCAGGAAACTCTTGTTCCCACATGGCAGCAATTCCAATCTTCAGGATTATTTCTTTTTTTTATTTTTATTTTATTTTATTATTATTATACTTTAAGTTTTAGGGTATATGTGCGCAATGTGCAGGTTTGTTACATATGTATCCATGTGCCATGTTGATTTCCTGTACCCATTAACTCGTCATTTAGCATTTGGTGTATCTCCTAATGCTGTCCCTCCCCCGTCCCCCAACCCCACAACAGTCCCCAGAGTGTGATGTTCCCCTTCCTGTGTCCATGTGTTCTCATTGTTCAATTCCCACCTATGAGTGAGAACATGCGGTGTTTGGTTTTTTGTCCTTGTGATAGTTTACTGAGAATGATGATTTCCAGTTTCATCCATGTCCCTACAAAGGACATGAACTCATCATTTTTATGGCTGCATAGTATTCCATGGTGTATATGTGCCACATTTTCTTAATCCAGTCTATCGTTGTTGGACATTTGGGTTGGTTCCAAGTCTTTGCTATTGTGAATAGTGCCACAATAAACATACGTGTGCATGTGTCTTTATAGCAGCATGATTTATAGTCCTTTGGGTATATACCCAGTAATGGGATGGCTGGGTCAAATGGTATTTCTAGTTCTAGATTCTTGAGGAATCGCCACACTGTCTTCCACAATGGTTGAACTAGTTTACAGTCCCACCAACAGTGTAAAAGTGTTCCTATTTCTCCACATCCTCTCCAGCACCTGTTGTTTCCTGAATTTTTAATGATGGCCATTCTAACTGGTGTGAGATGGTATCTCGTTGTGGTTTTGATTTGCATTTCTCTGATGGCCAGTGATGATGAGCATTTTTTCATGTGTTTTTTGGCTGCATAAATGTCTTCTTTTGAGAAGTGTCTGTTCAAGTCCTTTGCCCACTTTTTGATGGGGTTGTTTGTTTTTTTCTTGTAAATTTGTTTGAGTTCATTGTAGATTCTGGATATTAGCCCTTTGTCAGATGAGTAGGTTGCAAAAATTTTCTCCCATATTGTAGGTTGCCTGTTCACTCTGATGGTAGTTTCTTTTGCTGTGCAGAAGCTCTTTAGTTTAATTAGATCCCATTTGTCAATTTTGGCTTTTGTTGCCATTGCTTTTGGTGTTTTAGACATGAAGTCCTTGCCCACGCCTATGTCCTGAATGGTAATGCCTACGTTTTCTTCTAGGGTTTTTATGGTTTTTGGTCTAACATGTAAGTCTTTAATCCATCTTGAATTAATTTTTGTATAAGGTGTAAGGAAGGGATCCAGTTTCAGCTTTCTACATATGGCTAGCCAGTTTTCCCAGCACCATTTATTAAATAGGGAATCCTTCCCCCATTGCTTGTTTTTGTCAGGTTTGTCAAAGATCAGATAGTTGTAGATATGCAGCATTATTTCTGAGGGCTCTGTTCTGTTCCATTCATCTATATCTCTGTTTTGGTACCAGTACCATGCTGTTTTGGTTACTGTAGCCTTGTAGCATAGTTTGAAGTCAGGTAGCGTGATGCCTCCGGCTTTGTTCTTTTGGCTTAGGAAGGATTATTTCTTGATTGAAATATAAAGCAGTGAAAAGGTAAAAGACATGCACATTTATTTTTATTTACTGTCTAGTCAATAATAGCATTTTACCCCAGAGACAATAAATGCTGATTTTTTTCCTTGTTTTTAAAGAAACTGGGGAAACAGCACCTTGTACATTGATCATTTTTAGATCCGTATTTTGTGATATTCATTAATGTACCCTCATCAGAGCATCTGCTACTCTGTGGAAAGTTATAAATAGAGTAGTCAATTTCCAGTACAAATATTGCAGGCCATTCTAAGGCAATTTTTCTTTTTTCTTTTCTTTTCTTTTTTTTTTTGAGATGGAGTCTCATTCTGTTGCCCAGGCTGGAGTGCAGTGGCATGATCTCGGCTCACTGCAAGCTCCTCCTCCCAGGTTCACGCCATTCTCCTGCCTCAGCCTCCCGAGTAGCTGGGATAACAGGCACCTGCCACCACGCCCAGCTAATTTTTGTATTTTTAGTAGAGACAGGGTTTCACCATGTTGGCCAGGCTGGTCTTGAACACCTTACCTCAGGTGATCTGCCTGCCTTGGCCTCCCAAAGTGCCGGGATTACAGGCATAAGCCACCTCGCCTGGCCTCTAAGGTGATCTTGTCCTATAAACTAATCTCTAACATTTAACAAAATAGAATAATACTGGTGTATTAGTTCATTCTCATGCTGCTATAAAGAACTGCCTGAGACTGGATAATTTATAAAGAAAAAGGTTTAATTGATTCACAGTTCAGCAGGGCTGGGGAGGCCTCAGGAAACTTACAATCATGGCGGAAGAGGAAGCAAACATGTACTTCACATGGCAGCGGGAAGGAGAAAAATGGGAGCTGAGCAAAGGGGGAAGCCCCATATAAAACCATCAGATCTCAGGAGAACTTACTCATTATCACAAGAATAGTATGGAGAAACTGCCCTCATGATTCAGTTACCTCGCATGAGGTTCCTCTCCCAACATGTGGGGATTACAATTCAGATTACAATTCAAGAAGAGATTTGGGTGGGGGCACAGAGCCAGATCATATCAACTGGCAAAGTATGGCCTCCAAAATAAAATTCCTAAACTTTAACCACATCCCATTTTTTCCATTTTCTTATATTTCATATTCTTATTTAAACATCAACTCAAATGGTTCTTCCTCCTTGTAGTCCTCTCTAAATTCCCAAGTCAGCATTATTGCCATCCCCGTAATGTTCCTGAAGCTTAGTTTGCATTTCTATTATAATATTTATTTAATTCTGTCTTTATTATATTATGAAAAATCGACTCTTACAAAAGTAACAAATTACTGGTCTTTGATAATACCTAAGGTCATTTTCACGCTTGTCTAACTCAAGGATGTTTTCTCAGGATCTGATTTTATTTATCACCTTTGCTGTATATCTGTATTCAACAAAGGCGTGTTTGTAACAAATTGCTTTAGCAACCATTATGTGGCAGTAAAATAAAGGATTGATATCTTTAAAGCTATAATTATTTATGTATAAACAGTTTAAAGGTTAAACTTTCCTCAAACAAACAAAAAACCAGGTGACATCCCGGGATGTGAGGGGCTGAGTCTCTCCTAGGTGCTGGGTAGCACCAGGCACTGGCTGCACAAGGCCAGGGAGGTTAGGTGGCAGCTCTCTAGAAACCCGACCACACAGAGCGCTACATTCCCTGTAGGGCATTCACTTCTTCCAAGTCCAGTTTGATATGTGGAACCTCATCATCTGGCTCCTTTTTCAAGGTCCTCCTGGGGAGGCAACCATGATAGGCAGAGGGCCACATTCTTCCTAGAATTCCACAACCTGGAGGCCCTTCTTACCTGCCAGCTGTTGACGGGTTTCTGACTGAGAGCCCATGGAAGAGGCCCCAGGTGAGGGGGAGCATACTGATGGACCCAGAGACCTTGGCATACATGTCTTTGATGCCAGCGAGCTGGCATATGGTGTTGATGGCCCTGTGGCAGCAGATCTTGTAACCTCTGGGTTGTTTCTTCATCTTGATATGCCTCCTTTTAAATCTTAATGAAATATCATGGAATATTGTATGGTCTTCATATCGTTCTATATAACGCAAATAGTGAATTGCTCTATTCTTTGCTTTTCTGAAAGCATCTATCCATTTAGTGGCTTTCCCAACAGCAAAACTTGAAGCTCGTTGTCCATTCCACACAGCCGGCAGGACACCTACCAATCTCTTTCTTCCCTCTTTTGCTGTCCTATTGAAAACATTTCCTACCTCAAGTATCCTGGTATCAAAATTACCATATGTTGCCGGGCGCAGTGGCTCAAGCCTGTAATCCCAGCACTTTGGGAGGCCGAGGCGGGCGGATCACAAGATCAGGAGATGGAGACCATCCTGGCTAACGCAGTGAAACCCCGTCTCTACCAAAAATACAAAAAATTAGCCGGGCGTGGTGGCGGGCGCCTGTAGTCCCGCGTAGCGGGAGGCTGAGGCAGGAGAATGGCGTGAACCCGGGAGGCGGAGCTTGCAGTGAGCCGAGATCGCGCCACTGCACTCCAGCCTGGGCTACAGAGCGAGACTCCGTCTCAAAAAAAAAAACAAAAAACGAAGTTACCACATGTTTCTCTGTTGGGACCAGGGTCAAAGGGCTAAGACTAATGCCTCCCCACAAGTTTCCACTGCATCCTCGCTCTCATTTATCTTCATCCTCCTCTTCCGGTCCCATTCTTCTCTCTGCTGGGTCATGTTGGCCTCCTCCTTCTGTTTTTCCTTGTTTTTTTTGGGCAATGATCTGTACTGCTCCATTTTTAATAAAAGGGACATTCAGACCAGGCCACAGAAACCATAATGCCCTTCACCAATGATCTGACCCCTGTTCAAATCCTTTCTTCTCTTCTTTTTAGTTCTGCTGCCTCTTCCTTTTCTTGCTCCAGCACCAGTCTCTGCTAAAACACCTTTCCACAGCTCATCCGCAGTGGAATTTCCTAGACAGTCACCCAAATGTGCAGCAACTATAAAATCAATATCAAATTCCTGAGGAACTGAATTGAAAACTCAAATAAAACTGGTCAGCAAACAATGATCTGGTCTGTTACCAGCAAAAGAAAAAAAAGATGGAAGACTGTGATAAATGACAGCACTTCCAAATCTTCTCATCAGTGTATAATGTTAGTAAAACCATGAAAGCTGCTTGTTCATGTTAGAAGTAAGTCTCTAATCCTTGGAGGCAGCACTAACCCAGAAAAACAGTTTTAAAAAGACAGTGAGAGAATAAGAAGAAAGAAAAACTTTTGATATTGTTCCAGTTGGTGCAGATACTGACTAAAAGGAAGGTTTTTATTTGTTTTGAGAATACATTTTTAACGCATCTCACCATAAATATTATAGAGAACAGTTTTATATTTTGGCAACAATGGTGTCGTCTGGAAATGATGGCACTCCATAGTCAAGTAGTCTGTATGTGATTACAACTAAGTGATTTGCAGAAGTACCATCGTGACAGCTATCACATCCCTATGCATCTTATTATTCTTTCTTCAAATGTTTATTGGTTCCCTTTTATCTAAAAACTGAGGGCACAGGGTGCAAACAGACAGATAAATACACATGCTCCTAGAAGAAGTTGCAGATGTAATCGATTTTGCTTCTAGGGATAGAGGAAAGGCTGGGAAAAGTAGGAGCAGCCTAATCTAGTTTCAGGAATGGTTACGGTTTGATGAGTAGGTGGAGATGGGTGGGAAATGAGAGATTTTCCAGACAGAATAATGAGTGCAAAGGCCTGAGGAATGTAAACATCAGTAAGGTCAGACCTACTGAATTTGCTGAAGATCAATGGTGGGAGTTGCAGCTCAGATAAGTATGAAGATGTAGGCTGGAGCCAAATGTGGAGGGCCTTATATTTGAAGCTAAGCAATGGGACTTTATCCCGCTGGCAGGTGCGTCTCTTCAGTGTGTATAAGAATGAACTGAAACTTGTTAAAATGCCCAACTCTGAAAAATTCTCATTCAGTAGGTCTAGGATGAGGTTCAGAAAATCATGTGTAGCAAAAATGCTGGGTGATGTTTTTTAAGATAGTCTTTGTTCAAAAATCAGCCGGGCGTGGTGCCAGGCGCCTATATAGTCACTGCTACTCAGGAGGCTGAGGCAGGAGAATGGCGTGAACCCGGGAGGCGGAGCTTGCAGTGAGCGGAGATCGCGTCACTGCACTCCAGCCTGGACGACAGAGTAAGACTCCGTCTCAAAAAAAAAAAAAGATAGTCTTTGTTCATACCTTAAGGAAACAGCAGTTGTGGGATGTTGAGGCATTCTAACCAGAAGCACAACACTCTGCAAGATCATTTGGGGTGAGGAAAAGAAGCAAATTGGAAACACTTGTTCTAACTTGAAAGTACAGTTTTTTTGTAAAACCCATGGTCTGGGATGAAGGAGACCTGGATTCCTGCTTTGTCTACTTCACTGATGAGTTCTGTTTCTTAAGAGCAGTTGTCAAACTTATTTGACTTTCATTTGCGCCTTCTTTCTAAGTAGATAAGTATTAAGGGTAAAGATGCTTTAAATATATTTATGCTACTCAAATGGAAGCTTTATAATTATAAACAATGCAAATGTTACAGGCTGACCAGATCAAGGATGTGACCCAAATTAGAAAATATAAAGTATTAGTGGATGCCATGATTTGTGAGACAGCCGCTGGAGTATCCTTCATAGTAGAACTTGATGTTTGGAATTTGAATATAGGTTCTCAGACCAAAAGAAGAAAGATATGGTTAGAACTTACCCTTGGTGTTCTCTCAATGGCTTACTTACCATTACAAATGAAAAGAGTTAACATGTACATAAGAGCTCTTTGCCAGGAACTGTTAAAGCATTTTACATAAATTATCTCATTTAATTATCCCATAGCCCCGTACATATAAATATATCTTAATTTTTTAGTTGAAAGTACTGGCACCAGAGATGTCAGACAACTATCCCAAGGAAGCATTAGTAGTTAGAAACTAGAGCTGGGATTCCAACTGATGCTGTCCGACTCTAAAATCAGCACTTTTAACAACACCTTGATAAACTAGATGAGTCTCCCTTAATTTGGACATACACTAAAAATAGATTTGTTATGGATCACAAGCAGTCACTTAGATTTTGGTCTAATGTGTAATTCTCAGTTTCAATGATCTTTGCAAATGTAATATTAGTAGTTCGTGAGTTACGTAAATTGAAAATATCATCTGTCTCTTGTACAAAAATAAAAGCTTTGTCAAATTTATATTCACACACGTTGAAACAATGCATTCAGAGAACAATGCATTAATTTTATGTGGGAATTTAAATAGGTCCATGTGGGATAAAGATCAGACCGGTGTTCTCATGCAAAAATTACTGGAGTAATTGGACTAAAGTCAAGAAACCTGATTTCTCACACCAGCTCTGCTACTAAACACCTGTTGTTCAGAGGTAGCAAATTATCTCTTCTTTTTCTTTGCTTTTTTTTTTTTTAACCCCCTTATAGTATCACAGGACTAGACTAGGTAGCCTCCAGTATCCTTTTCAGTTCTAAAATTTTATGCTTAGATAATTATGAATAAACGTGTTGCCCATCCCTTGAGTTAAACATGAATGATGAATCATCTCGAGTCTGAAAAATATGGCTTTAATCTTATGTGACACCTCAAGCTCACGGTATCTCAGGAAAGCCCTACCAATCACATTTGGCTGCCATGCTTATGTAGTTTATGACCAGAATTGGTTTGCTTTAGATAACACACTCTTGTGCTGTACCACTGTTGCTAAGATACAGTTTTGTAAATAAATGTTATTTTAAATATACATCCTGGTGTGGGGAGAAAGAAATGTGAAAAGCAGTTGGCCAAAGATGTAAGCTATCTTTTGAGAGGACTGAGACAATGCTTTAGATAAACCTTTACAGGATCCACTTTTCAGCTCATCCTAAAATTATTTTGCTTTACCCTGAAACTGGGTGAAGGGAGGTTAAGAGTTTGGGGGTTTGGGAGAAAGAGTGATCAAGTCTAAGGTTACTGACAAGGATGAGTTGTTTTGTAACCCTAGTGATCTGTCCAGTTTGAAATGACACTGACACTGTTGCTGCAGGGCTCTGTGAGGACACTTGTTTTTTTTCCTCAACATTTCTGTCTCAGCCTTTCCATTAAAAATAAATAAATGAGAGAAACAGAAAGGGAGAGAATTTGATTGTTACCATTTATAATAGATTTTAAAAGTCCCCATTTTAGGAACCAGTATTGAAGGCTGAAGGGATTCCAACTGGGTGCCCCTGCTCCAGAGAGCAGGTGGCATGCAGGCTGCCTAATAAAGACAACAAAGTAAGTTGTTCCCCACGTGCTGAGCCCTAAGGGGGTCAGAATAGCCTGTCACTCCCTGATAACTCCTCCACCACTCCCTGAAAACCCACCATTAGACACCCACATCTTAAAGCCCCAATGACTCCTTGCTCGGGAGCCACTGCTGAAATGTGAGCACCTCCAGAGGAAAGAGGGAGGCATAACCACGCTCCAGCTGATGCTTCAGAGGGGATTTTCTGGGCAACTAGCTGTCAATAGGAGAGAAGGGTGGTGAGAGAAGAGAGGTCTGGAGGGTACCTTGCTTGCCAGGCAAGGGAGAAAAGGAGCTGGAAGTGTACCGTGGGGTTCCAAAGTCATATTTTGTCTGCCTCAACCATTTTGTCAAGGCCAGCTAACTGGCCTAATTAGTATTTGGTTTTGCGAATGAAGCCTGATCCATTAGCCTGTTTCATGTTGCTTTTATGACTCTAGACAAGATTCTTGTTAGCCACATTCAATGAATGTACCTCTTTGCTTCATTCCCCAAAACCGAGCTGACTTGTCCTATCTCTTAGCCTATGTGTACTCAGGAAATATAACTTAATTTTATGCTTATTAACTGTAAGTCCTTAAGCATCTGATAAGCTTCTGTGAGGACATTTAAAGTGTTGCCCTTACTGCAAAGGCCTTGATATGTCTTTGTAACCCTGACTAATTCAGAAGGGCCACATTGAGAAAGTGTTCATCATCCACTCACTCACTGACAGCAACTAACCCTTCAGGAACTCTCCCACAAACAGCGCTCTTCCTTGCACTCCTGGGGTCACTGCCTATTCCATGTCCAACTTCTTCACCAGACTTCAGGTGTCTGAGTCACAGGCTGGACTTCAATGTTTTAGTGTCACCTCCCCACCTTCCCCATCCCAGACATCCCCTGTTTGGTCCCAGTCCGTCCCTTTTCTTCTTTCCCTTTCCACTGACTCAGGATCACTGTTTTCCTGTTTATCTCCCTTCTCCAGGTTAGTAAAAGAGAACAGTAAAGAAATTACCCTGCTGGCAGATAAAAATTTAACTTGGAAATTACTGACATCTGGATTGCCTGGTTACTATAAGGACACACAAACCATGTACGTGTCCTGGGGAAAATGCTGAAAGAGGGTATTGGATATAGGATTCAGGTTGTTTTAGAGAAATGGAACAAAAAACAAAACAAATGACCAGACTATGAGGAATAGAAAGCTTGCCAAAAAGGGACACTAAAAAAACAGGTGAACGTAATAATGACAACAAACTCAGGAGTTCAAGGTGAACTGTCTTCAAATAGTCCTATAATTCTAAAGATTAGAGTATGTTATGTCTAGCCATTTCTTAGAATTTTCAATAATCCATATTTTATGGCTATGCAAATTTTAAAGACAATGGTTTGGTGTCAGCCAAATCTATGGTGGAGATGTTGCCCCACAATTTACTAGTTTTGTGATTTGGGGCTTTTGAGCTCTCTGAACCTTATTTTCCTTATCAAGAAAATCAAAATCAACTTCAAATAGTTGTTACGAAGAATGAAAGAAATGAGAATGCAAAAATTAGCACATGCCTGGCACCTAATGAGTAGGAAATAAAGGATAGCTGTTTTATGTACAATGTAATTAAATGCATATTGAGCCCTTTAAGTGCCAGGCACCATCCTAATCATTACATATGTATTGCCTCATTTAATATTCATATTACCTTATGAGGTAGAGACAATCATTTGTACATTTTTTTTCAGATGAGATGGTTGAGAAATATAAAGTTAAGTCATTCACCCAAGGTTACACACATGGTAAGTGGGAGAACTGGGATTTAAGCCCAGGCAATGGGCTCAAGAACCCACACTCTTAACTACTATTCTTTAAATAAATATGATTGCAAAATCTTAGAAATGAAAGACACTTGAAATAGTTCAGTACAACCCATCATTTACAGATGAGGGACGTGGGTTTCAGAGAATGAGTCAGAGTCATTAGTGAGTGACAGACCCAGGAGGAGCCACTTTTCTGTCTCTTGTGTCCTTGCCCGTGGCCTCCCTCTGCACTGAGAGAGCTTTCCCCACACGTGATAGACACTCATTGGGTTGTCCAAGCATTTTCAAGAGTGCAAACAAAAGAGTATTTATTTTAAGAAAAGGTTTTCATATGATTTAGATGGTTTATATAAACTGGTGAAATAAACCTGGCCTGGGGGAATTTCATTTCATCTGTAGCATTAGAAAAAAAAAGAATCAACAAAGCAGAAGGAAATGGAGAAGAGAGGAAGTTAACAGAATTCAAGCTAATTTTGATTTTTCACCATATCTCCAAATACGGGAAGGTATGGCCATTGGATTTTCGTCCTCAGTCTATCACTTACTAGGACTTCATCTGTATAAAGAAACAAGAGAGGGTACAGGAATGTTTAAATTTTTGGACTCGTTTTGCCTACATGTAATCTGGGGGATGTGTGTTCAGTTCCCTTAGTACTGGTCTCCAGTTGGCTATGTTATAAGACTGCAAGGGGTCTTTTATAAGAGTAGCTCTGAACTGTTCACATTGTGTAATTTATTCTTGACAACCATCCTGGGAGAGATGCAGTGGAGATTCAATGATCTCCTTCTGTTGGAGAGGAAAGTGAGGCTCAGAAAAGGTAAGTGGTATATATGCCAAGTCCCTACATTTACATTTTCATGTCATATTTTGGAGCATAGTTTCACGGATCACAACCTCTTTCTCTTTCTCTCAAGCATAGTGGCCTATGCCCCAGGAATGTAGCATAATGCATATTTACATCTATCTCTGTATAGGCAGGTGTAGATTAAATTGCAATATAATTGTCACAGCATTTGTCTCTATCTTAATGATAATACAGATGGAAAACTAATAAAGATGAGAGATTTTTCTTCTAAAAAAGACTTTTAAAGTTATGGAGTTGGAACATATAGTTACTGTAGACCCAATCACCACAAGTGCTAGCAATTGTCCATGTATATACAGAGACTTAAAGGCAAATTGAGAGGCAAGCAGTTAATTATTTAAATGCCTTAGAGCTATGTAGCAGCCCAGAGATAAAGGTTAACAGGAAAGTTTTCAATCACAACTTTATTGTGTAGGTATACACCATAAGCTAAACTTAACTCAAACACAATCCACCTTCAGACCTCTGAGCAGCAAGTTATATAGGGAAGGAAGGAAGACACAAGATTGAATGACATCAGCCCAGCAAGCTAGATAAATTTTCTTGATAAAGTATCATAGATTCAAATTTCAGATCAGCCTCTCTTTTCTTTCAGAGTTCTGAACAATTTTTGACAGAATTGCCCTATTTACTGGTTGCTCAGTTATAGGTAAATAGTTGCTATCTAAGACATCGAGTAACATTCAAGATTGTTTAGGGCCCTTAAAATAGTCTTGTTTTAGTATGACAAATTAATTATTTAATAATAATTATAATTATTAAAATTATATACTATATATTATTATATTATAATATATAGATTATTAATAATTATTTAATTTTTATGGCATTTGCATTAGTTAGGGTACAGGCTATGTTGTTTTACTAAGGATACCTTAAAATGCTTAAAACATTTTCTTATGCTCACAGATACTGTGTGTTAGGAATTCAGATGGGAGTCAGAGGGGATGGCTTATCTTGTTTCAAGATATCTGGGGCCTCAGTTGAGAAAGCTTGTATGTCTGAGGGTGATTTAAATGTTGGGGGGCAACCTGGAGATTTCTCTACTGACATAGCTGTACTCGGTCTGGGAGGACACGAAGGCTTGGTTCAGTTGGAACTGTCAACCAAGCACCTATATGTGGCCTTGGTTGTAACACAAGAGGGCAGCTGAGTTCCAGTGGGGACCATCGTGGGGATGAGCATTCTGAGAAAACCAAGTAGAAGTCGCAAGGCCTCTTCTGGCCAAGCTATGAAAGTCACACATCCTCCATTGTATAAGAAGTCTATCCTTCGTTGTATAGAAGTCACAAGGCCTTTGAAAAAAGAAGACATAGACTACAGAGACTTTACCTTTTGATGCCATGTTTTTAAACTTCCACAAGGTCGTTAAACAAATAAACACTTCAACGGTGAGCGTTCCGGGGCTGGGAGTGGTCTTCTATCTTCAACCTGTGGTTTCTTCCACTGTCAGTAGTTTTCAGGCATCAGAAAGCAGAGAGTGCAGAGGAAGCATCTGTAAAGAGATGACCAGGAAACTCCATACTTCAGATTCTTTCACACTTCATCAGCTTGAGTATAGTCCACATGGGCTCACATCACTAGAAAAAAGCCTAGGAGAATAGTGTGTAGCTTGCAGGGAGTGAAGGTGTACACGTTCCCAGGTAAAAGTTGAGGGGTTCTGTTACTAAAAGTAAGAAGGAGAGAAGAAATACTGGAAGCAGGAAGCCTCCATCTGCCCCTCTGATTTCTGTCTTCTCCCGAATTCCACACATACGCACCGTTTTTCCCATGTATACAACACACACTCCCTTTCCCACCAATAGAGACAACTCAAAATTTCATCCTGTTTCTCCATACAGCAGAAAGTCAGAATTTCTGGGTGATATTCCATCGTCTTCATCAGATCTGGCTCTGGTTTCTTTTATCTGGCATACTACAAACAAAAACCAAGCAAAATGTGCTAATGGCAGAGCCTCATAATTGGCTCTGGGCAACTCACTTGTGGCTATTATAGACCCTTACACTACTCCAGGTAGGTTTAGGGAAAGGGTCACTGGAATTAGGTTTTATATGGGAACTCTTGATTCGTTAATACATTTCTAAGTATTTTTTCAGTGTCGTTTCAATTTTTGAAATGACAACTACTTCTGGCTATTACACAATAGAGAAATAAACTACATTTTAAAAATCCAATACTGTTGTATGGGTTTTTTTTTTCTTTTTCTTTTGGTTTCTGTTATAGCAGCTTAGCTTTTACCCAAATCAATACAGTATATATCACAAAATTACTTGAATTTTCTACATTTATTTTAGTTTTAAATTTAAAGATGACTTCTTAAACAACAAGAATATATATTTGAGCAATTTAGGATTCAGTGAAGTAGAGTCTATTTTGCTTATTCTCACTTATCTTGTTCAATGATCTCAGCAGACGCTACAATACAAGCACACAGAGAAGAGCAGATGGCCTGGAAAAAGAATCAAAGCAAATTTGGCATTCATTGTTACTGTAATTGCCACTTCTTTTTCTTTAAAATGAGAAAAATTATTATAGTTAGGTTTTGGAAATTTTCCTACAGACCCAGTGAAATCCAGGGGTGTTCCGAGACAGAGATGGAAGAAAATCCTCTCATCCTTGCCCACTCTTTTTCCCACTAACTAATGAAGCCACCTGAAAATTGCCTGTGGAATAATTAGGTGAGGACTTTGCATTCATGAACTAGTTTCTGCAGCCTTTAATCCACACCTGACTCTCTAGGAACAAGCCAGACATTGGCAACATGGTGCAGGCTTAGGTTTATTTTTCGGAAGTATTTAAGGATTTTTTGGATTCTTTCTTTCTGAAGTCTTCTTAGGTTTATTTTAAATTCTAGGATCAAAATGATATAGTAATACTTTAGTTAGCCAGATTACCTGGGTAAAGGATAGTCTTGTTAACTGGAGGTGTTTTTTGGGTGTTTTTTTTTGTTGTTGTTGTTGTTGTTGTTTTTTGAGGCAGAGTCTTGCTCTGTCACTCAGGCTGGAGTGCAGTGGGACGATCTCAGCTCACTGCAACCTCTGCTTCCCAGGTTCAAGCAATTCTCCTGCCTCAGCCTCCTGAGTAGCTGGGATTACAGGTGTGCGCCTCATCGCCCTGCTAATTTTTTTATTTTTAGTAGAGATGGGGTTTCACCATGTTGGCCAGGCTGGTCTCGAACTCCTGACCTCAAGGCAGGCAGCTGCCTCAGCCTCCCAAATGCTGGGATTACAGCTATGAGCCACCACACCCAGCCTGGAGTTTAATAAAGTGAAACAGGTTATTTTCATTTCAAAAATTGTTACTGAAAAATGTTTACAAATGCATTAGTGAATCAATCATTCCCATATAAAACCTAATTTCAGTGACGCTTACCCTAAACCTACCTGGAGTACTGTATGGGTCTGTCCCTAGTGTGTTTACATAAAGTGCCAAGGTTCCTCGCCATAAGCAATTTATTCCAAGAAAAAAAGAGTATCAAGAAGCATAGTTCAAGTTCTGAAAAGAAGGGTGTTTCTAAACAGTTCTCAGATTGTCCTTTAATTCAGTCTCCATGAACATACACCTGTTGTGAGTCCACAACAAGGCAGTTGCAATAAAAATAGGAGAAGAAAGAAAGAAAGAAGACCTGGACAGTGTGGAGCATGTGTTTGGATTTCAAACATGAGATGATGCCAACACCACAGACATTAGCACCCTTCACACCAGCAACCTGCATTTGCTGCCTGGGCATCAGTGGCCATAAGTATCAGGAAGGGCTGCTTTAATCTTTAGAAGATTTATGACTAAGAATATTAGGAGTATTTTCTCACATGGAAATTAAAAAATAGTAATTCCAAACTGCTAACTATGTGTAAGTAAATTTAAATAGAAATTCTGATTTTTGCCATAAAAACTATAATCATGATTTTTAAAATAATTAGTGTTAAATTATTTACAGAAATTTTTCTGATGCCATTTTTTTAGTTTCCTAAGCATGTGTTTTCCTTCCTATTTGCTAATCTAGGTTGGCTTTAATGGCAGTCCCGTAGAAGTGGGGAAAGTTGAGCATCAGTACTCTCAGCATTAATAGCATCTTGCTCAGAACAAAGATGCCTATGCCACCAGAAGGCATCAGTAGAGACAGAAAGCACAGACAGGGCAAGCTACAGCAGGAGAAGAGAAGCTTAGCAGGCACCACAGGTCATCAGGAGTACTAGTTTATCTAGCACACGTGGGAAACTGTCTACATTCTACAAGAACTATTCAGGAGGAATTTGTGAGGAGTCTAGAGTTTCTGCAGAGCAGTTGAGAAAAGAGAGAAAAGTGGGTTTATAATGAGAATTGTGTCTATTTTTACTTTCAGATTGGTATGACTGGGGGGCATCTATATAAATCTGCACAAGGTATGTGTGTGTAATAAAAGATAAAGTATATATTGCAAATAATTGAGTCTTGGTGATTGAAAACCTTGAGGTACCATAATCAGAAATCTTTGAACATTGCTTGTATTATAAATTAGCCTCAGTGTATGAAAAGAATGCGGAGGTGATTGTATTTAATGTACAACCTGCCATAATGTTCTGAAAGCTATTTTCTCTTATATTCAATTTTCCATCATTGTGTTTTTGTTCTTGTTGTTTAAGGCTGCCAAGAATATTTCTGGTAAACATTTCAATTCAATTCAACAAGCATGTATTAAGCACATACAATGTGTCAGTCAAAATTCAAGGTTTTGGTATGTAGATATGATTAACACATAGTCTTTATGTTCTAAAACCTCACAATGAAAAGATATGCTAAAAAATGACTAGAGACAGTGTGACTAAGTTTAATCATATATAAACTGAATAAGTTGAAGTAGCCACAATAAAGTAGCAGCATATAAAAAGAATACTTACTTTACTTGAGAGATGTGGGGTTTCAATGAGAAACTATTTCTAAATGTAGGTATTGATCTATCTGTCCTGCGTGAAAAATAGAAGTTGGCCAGGCAATTAACTAGGGGGTGGGATCCATGAGATTGTGAACAAAGTGATGGGGTGTGAGAACATCTGGCCAATTGAGAAACTGAATGTACCTAGGTGTGATTGATGTGAAGGATATCTGTGGACATTTTGGGAGGTAAGCTTGAAAGGGTAAGCAGGGAGTTGAAATTAATCCTGAACATATGAGAAGCTGCTCATATTAGTAGCATACTAGGATTTGCAGGTGAGGAAATCCACCTTGCAGCTGTTTGGAAGGTAGATTTTAAATGATAATGAAGACACCATTACTGAAGTCTAATCAAGAAATGACAGGCCGGGTGCAGTGGCTCACGCCTGTAATCCCAGCACTTTGGGAGGCTGAGGTGGGTGGATCATGAGGTCAGGAGATCGAGACCCTCCTGGCTAACCCGGTGAAACCCCATCCATACTAAAAATACAAAAAATTAGCCAGATGTGGTGGGCGCCTGTAGTCCCAGCTACTCAGGAGGCTGAGGCAGGAGAATGGCGTGAACCTGGGAGGTGGAGCTTGCAGTGAGCCATGATCATGCCACTGCACTCCAGCCTGGGCGACAGAGTGACTCCCTCTTAAAAAAAAAAAAAAAAAAAGAAAGAAATGCCAAGTATGGCCTTGGCACTAAGGTAGAAAGGGAAGAAAGAATTAAAATATTTCAGAGGTAATGTTTGGGGAAAAGGAGAAAGAAATTTAATTCTCATTTTTTTTTTTTTCTGGCAATTGATGATTCCACTAATGGAAACTAGCAAAGCTAAGTGGAAAAGCAGATTTGAGTTTGTGTCCAGGGAAAGGCTAGTGGCTATAGACATGGAAGGCAGATTTGCAAAGCTTGGAGAGGTCTGTGTGGAGATGTCTGAGTCATCAAGGAATGGGCATTTAAAGAGAAGTCCAGGAAGGAGGGTGATGTGTTATTATTGGTCTTATTGCATTTCATGTGGATCATCTTACACACTATGGTCTTCTGTTATCAAAATGTAAAATTCCCTTACTCCGTGGTCTATTGAGTATGAAACACTGTATCATGCTTTTATGAGTGAGAACTAAGTAAATGGAATTATGATGAAAAAGTCTGTTTTAAAAGTCAAAAATGAAAGGACAGTGGCTGATAATGAATCCTCCAATAGCCATATTTAAACATAATATTTCCTTAAAAGTAATATTTTCGATTATTTTATGCATTCTTTCCATTGCTGAAAAGCAGTGTAGGATTACAATTAAGGATATATTTTCTAGAATGAACTGTATGCTTTACTGTTAGTTCAGCCTCCTTCTAGTTGTGTGATCTTGAGCAATTCATTTAAGCTCTCTGTGTGTCAGTGACCTCGTATGCAAAATGATGTTAATTTGTGGATAAGCAACCACACAAGATTTTTGTAAGAATTAAATAAGATATTTCAGGTTAAGCATTTAAAAGAGGAGTTGGCTTGTTCAAAGTGTTTAATAAGCAATATCTTAAATGACCAGTGGTTTTTGTTGTTATTCTGACATGAGCTCCCCAGAATGATCTCAGATTTTTTTTTATATCTATAGCAAATGAACCCAAAGTTGGTTCATGACCTAAGTAGAAACTGTGTTCATTTCAAGAGAAGCTTATATAAGGTGAATATGTACATTTTTTTTCTTCTGGATAAATACAGATCTTTTCCAGTGTTAAGAAAAGTAAAAAAGCATATTCAATATTTTTTAAAGTATATTAAGTTAGGGGGAAATTTAACTGTTTGGCATTACTTACAAGAAATAACCAGCTAGTGTTCTAAGTTTTTCCTGCAATGTTGATTCAGTTCTACTCTCACTAAACCACTTATGTGAAGGATAAAAGGGAGAGATCAGAAAATCTGAAAATTGAAACATTCGTAACTTCAATGCAACTAATAAGCCTTGATTGCAAGAAACTGAGGAAGGCATTTGTTCTTTTGGCTTTCTGGTGATGCATTTCTAAGCAGAGAAAATTGGCTTGGAGAGTCAGCTCGCCATATGCAGGAGAGGATATGGGCAGAAACCTGCAGAGTAAAGGAAGGGAAGGGGAAATTCAGAAAATAAGAGGATTGAATAACAAAATACATCAAATCAAAAATTTCAAGTCAAAAACAGAGAAATAAGGCCATGCACAGTGGTGCATGCTGCAATCCCAGCACTTTGGGAGGCCGAGGCGGGAGGATCACTTGAGCCCAAGAGTTCGAGACCAGCCTGAGCAACATGGTGAAATCCCATCTCTACAAAAAAATCAAAAAAATCTAACAGGGCAAGGTGGCATTTGCCTGTAGTCCCAGTTGCTTGGGAGGCTGAATTGAGAGGATCACTTGAGCCCAGAAGTGCAAGGCTGCAGTGAGCCATGATCATGCCACTCCACTCCACCCTGGCTAACAGAGCAAGACCCTTTCTCAAACAAACAAATAAACAAAAAGAGAAAAATAGCATCCTGACCCTTTCCCTCTTCCCAGTTTCCAAAAATCCCTATTAGTGTATCTTGTGTTAAAAGAAAGCAATGAGAACTGTGAGAAAATAATTTAAGAGAAGTATCACTCCTGCTGTGTGATGCTCAGTGCAGCTTCTGGACAATAAAAAAGACCCAATTCTCTCTCTTAATATTTTTAGGTATTTAAATGCCTTCTTCTGAATAGTCAACAATTCTTTCTTAAAACTTTGTTTATGTCTTATAATTGTCTTGAAATAAGCACTGAGTTTAATTTATATATATATATATATAAAATGCAACAAAATCATTTTCCTTTCTACATACACATATAGTATGTGTTCAATAGATTTATACCTGACTGAAGCTTTACTAGAAAGATATGAAAGATAAAAGTGGCAAGGTACAATGTGAAAAGGCAAAAATATAGGACTCTAAAGGCCCATTCGAATCTCTTTAATATAAATTTCTACATAATGCAGAACAATTAGATACATATTTTAGAGAAAACAGCATACAAACAAAGGAAAAAAAACCACCATACTGCACATTTTGCTCCGGGGAAACCACCCACACTCTTAGAATTAAAAATATGCCCTTAGGGCATTTTTGCCAAAAATAATTTATCTTTTTCCATGTTTATGTGTTCAAAGAAATCTTTCTACTATTTCCCTCTACTTTTGACACAAATTTATACTTATGCAACCTAACTCTGATCTAGCCTCTGTTCTAATGCATTTTTTTTTGGTTGGCAAAATACAAACTTAATATTTATTATCTTTGGTCTCACAGAAAATTGGTCTAAGTGGAGTCAGAATGTGTTGGCTAGAGATGACTTCCACACAGCGACAGCTTTGGCTGCCAGGTAGTTATGTCCTCAGGTTGACTAACATGTCCTTATTCTGATTCCACACTCCTCAGAGAGACAGTAGAATGGGAAGAGCTAAGGTCATGCACTGGATCCATCCGTTTATAGCCAGGGTTGGAGTTGGAGTGGGAAGCATAAGGGGACACACTCAGGACATTGCAGCCTTCAGAAAGTGTGGCTATGGGATGAGCCACACCTCCAAATTATCTCAAGCTCTAGCCAGGGCTTATTTATCAACAGGATAAAAAAGTATTCAGGGAAGGAAACTGTTTAAAGAGATATTCTTGGAATGTTATTTTTTAAAAGAGTTGCGGCATTGCTTTACAGGTTCAAGGACATGGTATTGTGACAGTGACAAAACAGAAAACCCAAAGGTATCTCATTGCAGCTACAGGCTAGATTATTCTTTATCTCAGGTCAAGGAAAGCCAGGCTAGCTTTGATGACACTAGTCCTCTCACAAGACTCCTGCAATATAAAACAGAAAATAATAGTTTTGAATAGGTTCTTCTATCAAATTTCATTGTGCTTTTCTGAGCATGATGTAGGCAAATGTGGCCAAAACAAGATGCCGTGATTACTCTTTTCTGTATCCAATCTTTCTCAAATAAGTAGCACTGGATATAAGAGGCTACCAAAATGTTACATGCCTCCAAATGCTTCATTGTTAATGACAGATCAAAAGTAATAGTAGCATAAATTTAGTTTTTAATAAAAGTGATTACTGTAGTCTTAGTTGCAGTATTGTATTCTATTTGATGATAATAACTACAGAACAGAAGAAATGGAGTATTTTATGCTTAACTATTACTTTTAAATAAACATTCCCAGCATATAAAAATCCATAGTAATATGGACAAGCTTACACTAAAATATATATGGAAAATTATAGGCCTAGAATAGATAATTCAATCTTGAAAAAGAAGAATAAAGTGGAGGAATCACTCTATATTAAACTTTAGTATATCACTACACCAAGCAAGACATATAGTCTTGGTGAAAGGATTGACATCTAGATCAATGGAATAGGAAAAAAAAGCTCATTGATGCACCCACATACATAGGCCCAACTTATTTTCTTAATAGATTCATAAGCAACTCAGTAGAGGAAGGATAGTCTTTGAAAAAATGAGTGCTGGAACTATTGAACCTCCATAAGTAAAACAAAAACAAAACAAACATTGACCAAACCTCATACTTTAAACAAAACTAACTCCAAAATAGACCACAGAAACAAATGTAATACATGAAACTATAATTTTTTAACAATTAGGAGAAATTCTTCACTTTTTTTAAATCATTTAACAATTTTATCTAACTGAAAATATATGGACATACAATTGGTTTTGTATAATGATTTTGGCATATTGACCTAGCAATATTTTTCAATTTACTTACTAATTCTCAACATAGATTCTTATGGGAATGTCTGTATGTAGTAATCATGTGTTCTGTGAATAATGACAGTTTATTTATTTCAAATTTTCATGCCTTTTATTTCTTTTTGCTTTATTGTCCTGGCTAAGATATTCAGTGCACTGTCGAATGGAAAGGATGTTAGCTGACCTCCTTATCTTATTTAAGATCTCAAATTGCAAGATTTTATTATTTATTATTATTTTTTAATCATTTCAACAGGTTTTTTGGGAACTAGTGATGTTTGGTTACATGAATAAGTTCTTTACTGGTGATTTCTGACATTTTGGTGTACTCATCACCTGAGCAGTGTACACTGTATCCAGTGTTACTGTTTTATCCCTTATCCCCCCTCACTGTTTTCCCCCAAGTCCTTGAAGTCCGTTGTATCATTCTTATGCCTTTGCGTCCTCATAGCTTAGCTCCCACTGATGAAGAGATGATGTTTGGTTTTCCATTCCTGAGTTACTTTACTTAGAATAATGATCTCCAATTCCATTCAAGTTGCTGAAAATGCCATTATTTCATTCTTTTTTATGGCTGAGTAGTATTCCATAGTGTGTGTGTGTGTATGTATATACACTATATGTATATATGTGTGTGTGTATACATATATATATATATGTATATGTATATATCACATTTTCTTTATCCACTCGGTTGATGGGCATTTGAGCTGGTTTCATATTTTTTTCAATTGCAAATTGTGCTGCTATAAACATGCTTTTATAGCACTCACACATGCATGTGCAAGTATCTATTTAGTATAAGGACTTCTTCTGGGCAAAAGGAGTAGGGTCTAAAGATCTACTTTTAGTTCTTTAAGGAATCTCCACACCGTTTTCCATCGTGGTTATACTAGTTTACATTCCCATCAACAGTGTAAAATTGTTTCCTTTTCACCAAATCCACACCAACATCTATTAATTTTTGATTTTTTTAATTAGGGCCATTCTTTCAGGAGTGAGGTGATATCCCACTGTGGTTTTGATTTGCATTTCCCTGATCATTAGTGATGTTGGGCATTTTTTGATATGTTTACAGGCCATTTGTGTATCTTCTTTGAGAATTGTCTATTCATGTCCTTAGCCAACTTTTTGATGGGATTGTTTGTTTAATTTTTGCTGATTTGTTTGAGTTCCTCGTCGATTCTGGATATCAATCCTTTGTCAGATGTATAGATTAAGAAGATTTTCTCCCTCTCTGTGGGTTGTCTCTTGACTCTGCTGATTATTTCTTTTGCTGTGCCCAAGCTTTTTAGTTGAATTAAATTCCATCTATTTATCTTTGTTTTTGTTACTTTTGCTTTTGGGTTCTTGGTCATGAAGTCTTTGCCTAAGCCAATGTCTAGAGGGGTTTTTCCAATGTTATCTTCTAGAATTTTTATGGTTTCAACTCTTAGATTAAGTCTTTGATCCATCTTAAGTCAATTTTTGTATAACGTGAGAGATGAGGATCCAGTTTCATTCTTCTACATGTGGGTTGCCAATTATTTCAGTGTCATTTGTTGAATAGGATGTCCTTTCCCCACTTTATATTTTTGTTTGCTTTGTTGAAGATCAGTTGGCTGTAAGTGTTTGGCTTTATCTCTGGGTTCTCTGTTCTGTTCCATTGGTCTATATGCCTGTTTTTATACCAGTACCATGCTGTTTTGCTAAGTATGGCCTTAGAGTATAGTTTGAAGTCAAGTAATGTGATGCCTCCAGATTTGTTCTTTTTGCTTAATCTTGCTTTGGCTATGAGAGCTCTTTTTTGGTTCCATATGAATTTTAGGATTGTTTTTTCTCATTCTGTGAAGAATGATGGTGGTATTTTGATGGGAATTGCATTGAATTTGTAGATTGCTTTTGGCAGTATGGTCATTTTCACAATATTGATTTACTCATCCATGATCATGAGATGTGTTTCCATTTGTTTGTGTCATCTATGATTTCTTTCATCAGTGTTTTGTAGTTTTCCTTGTATAGGTCTTTCACCTCCTTGGTTAAGTATAGTCCCAAATGTGTATGTATATATATATTTGCAGCTATTGTAAAAGGGATTGAGTTCATTATTTGATTCTCAGCTTTGTTGCTATTCATGTATAGCAGGGCTACTGATTTGTGTACATTAATTTTGTATCCTGAAACTTTGCTGAATTCATTTAACAGTTCTAGGAACTTTCGGTTGAGTCTTTAGGGTTTTCTAGGTATACAATCATATCATCAGCAAGGAGTGGCAGTTTCACTTCCTCTTTACCGATTTGGATGCCCTTTTTTTCTTTCTCTTGTGTGATTGCTCTGGCTAGGACTTCCAATACCATGTTGAAGAGGAGTGATGAGTGTAGGCACCCTTGTCTTGTTCTAGTTATCATGGGAAATGTTTTCAACTTTTTCCCATTCAATATAATGTTGTTGGCTGTGGGTTTGTCACAGATGGTTTTTATTACCTTAAGGCATATCTCTTCTATGTGGATTTTGCTGAGGATTTTAATCATAAAGGATGCTGGATTTTGTCAAATATTTTTTCTGTGTTTATTGCGATGATCATGTGATTTTTGTTTTTAATTCTGTTTATGTTGTATATCACATTTATGGACTTGTGTATGTTAAAGCATCCCTGCATCCCTGGTATGAAACCCACTTGATCATGGTAGATTATATTTTTAATATGTGGTTGGATTTAGTTAGCTAGTATTTTATTGAGGATTTTTGCATCTAGGTTAATCAGTGATATTGGTCTCTAGTTTTCTTTTTTTGTTATGTCCTTTCCTGGTTTTGATACTACAGTGATACTGGCTTCATTGAATGATTTAGGGAGGATTTTCTCTTTCTCTGTCTTTTCGAATAGTGTAACTAGGATTGGTACCAATTCTTCTTTGAATGCCTGATAGAATTCAGCTGTGAATCCGTCTGGTCCTGTACTTATTTTTGTTTGGTAACATTTTGATTACTATTTCAATCTCACTGCTTGTTATTGGTCTGTTCAGAGTTTCTATTTCTTCCTGGTTTAATCTAGGAGGGTTGTATCTTTCCAGGAATTTACACATCTCCTCTAGGTTTTCTAGTTTATGTGCATACAGGTGTTCATAGTAGCCTTGAGTGACCTTTTGTATTTCTGTAGTAACAGTTGTAATATCTCCCATTTCATTTTTAATTGAGCTTATTTGGATCTTCTCCTTTTTTCTTGGTTAATCTTGCTAATGGTCTATCAATTTTGTTAATCTTTTCAAATAACCAGCTTTTTGTTTTATTTATCTTTTGTGTATTTTTTGTTTCAATTTCATTTAGTTCTGCTCTGATCTTGGTTTTTTCTTTTTTTCTGCTGGGTTTGGGTTTGGTTTGTTCTTGTTTCTTTAGCTTCTTGAGGTGTGACCTTAGATTGTCTATTTGTGCTCTTTCAGACTTTTAGATGTAGGTATTTAGTGTTATCAAGTTTCTATTTATGTAGGTATGTAATGCTATGAGATTCTATTCTGGTGTATTTCGAGGATTTGTTTCAAGATTTAGAGCTCCTTTTAGCAGTTTTTGTAGTGCTCAGTATTTGCCTGAAAAAGACTATCTTTCCTTCATTTATGAAGCTTAGTTTCACTGGATACAAAATTCTTGGCTGATATTTGTTTGGTTTAAAGACTACAGATAGGACCCCAATCCCTTTGTCTTTGCTGTATTCCAGAGGTTTTGATAGTTTGTGTCACTATTATTGTTCAGTTGAAACAATTTTTACATTTCTATCCTGATTTCATTTTTCACCCAATAATTTTTCAGGAGCAGGTTGTTTAATTTTGATGTATTTGCATTGTTTTGAAGGTTTCTTTTGGGGTTGATTTCCAATCTCATTCCACTGTGGTCTGAGATAGTACTTGATATAATTTTGATATTCTTAAATTTGTTGAGACTTGTTCTGTGGCCTATCATATGTTCTATATTGGAGAATGTTCCATGTGCTGATGAATGGAATGTATGTTTTGCATTTGCTGGGTAGAATGTTCTCCACATAGCTGTAAACCCATGTGTTGTAGGGTGTAGTTTAAGTACATTGTTTTCTTTGTTAACTTTCTGTCTTGATGATCTGTCTAGTGCTGTCAGTGGAGTACTGAATTCCCCCACTAATGCTGTGTTGCCATCTATCTCATTTCTTGGGTGCTGTAGTAATTGTTTTGTAAATTTGGGAGCTCCAGTATTAGGCACTTACATGTTTAGGATTGTGATATTTTCCTATTGGACTAGTCCTTTTACCATTATATAACATCTCTCTTTGTGTTTTTTAACCGCTGTTGCTTTGAAGTTTGTTTTGTCTGATACAAAAATAGTTATTCCTGCTTGCTTTTGGTGTCCATTTGCATGGGATATCTTTTTCTACCCCTTTACCTTAAGCTTATGTGAGTCCTTATGTATTAGGTGAGTCTGTTGAAGACAGTAGATACTTGTTTAGTGAATTCTTATCCATTCTGCCATTCTGTATCTTTTAAGTGGAGCATTTAGGCCATTTACATTCAGTGTTAGTATTGAGATGTGAGGTACTATTCTATTCATCATGATACTTGTTGCCTGAATACTTTGGTTTTTTAAATCATTGCATTATTGTTTTATAGATCCTGTGAGATTTATGCTTTAAGGAGATTCTGTTCTGGTGTATTTCGAGGGTTTGTTTCAAGATTTAGAGCTCCTTTTAGCAGTCCTTGTAGTGCTGGCTTGGTAGTGGTGAATTCTCTCAATATTTGTCTGAAAAAGACTGTATCTTTCCTTCATTTATGAAACTTAGTTTCACTGGATACAAAATTCTTGGCTGATATTTGTTTGGTTTAAAGGCTACAGATAGGACCCCAATCCCTTCTAGCTTGTGAAGTTTCTGCTGAGAAAGATGTTGTTAAGCTGATAGGTTTTCCTTTATTGGTTACCTGATGCTTTTGCCTCACAGCTCTTAAGATTTTTTCCTTCATCTTGACTTTACATAACCTGATGGCTATATGCCCAGACGATGATCTTTTTGTGATGTATTTCCCAGGTGTTCTTTGAGCTTCTTGCATTTGGATGTCTAGATTTCTAGCAAAGCTGGGGAAATTTTCCTCATTATTTCCTCAAATATGTTTTCCAAACTTTTAGATTTCTCTTCTTCCTTGGGAACACCATTTATTCTTAGGTTTGGTTGTTTAACAAAATCCCAAACTTCTTGTAGGCTTTGTCAGTTTTTTAAAATTCTTTTTTCTTTGTATTTGTCAAATTGGGTTAATTCAAAAGCCTTGATTTCGAGTTCTGAAGTTGTTTCTTCTGCTTGTTTGATTCTATTGCTGAGACTTTCCAGTGCATTTTGCAATTCTCTAAGAGTGTCCTTCATTTCAAGAAATTGTGATGATTTTTATATTATTTTTTATATGTGCTATTTATTTCACTGGAGATTTTTCCCTTCATATACTGTATCACTTTTTTTATTTCTTTAAGTTGAACTTTCACCTTTCTCTGGTGCCCCCTTGATTGGCTTAATAGTCAACCTTCCGAATTCTTTTTCTGGAAATTCAGAAATTTAATCTTGGTTTGAATCCATTGCTTGTAAGCTAGTGTGATCTTTTGCGGATGTTAAAGAACCTTGTTTTGTCATATTACCAGAATTGTTTTTCTGGTTCCTTCTCATTTGGGTAGACAGGCGAAATTCTTCAAGCTTTATGCAAAGGTTTCTTAGACTTCACACCAAAAAGCACAATCCATAAAACAAAAAACTGATATATTCAACCTCATCAAAATGGAAAATTTGTACTCTGTCTGCAAAGGCATTCTTAAGAAGATGAAAAAACAGCCTACAGATTGGGAGAAAATATTTGCAGATCCGACAAAGGACTAGATTTCAGAATATATAAGGAACACTCAAAACTCAACAGTAAATAAGCCAAGTAATCTAATTAGAAAGTGAGCAAAAGAGATGAACAGACATTTCACTTAAGAAGATATACATATGGCAAATAAGCCATCTTATGTGAAATGATTTTTAATTTCATTAGCCATTAAAGAAATGTAAACTAAATGTAAACATCAAGGAAATGTAAACTAAAACCACAATGGGTTATCTCTGCAAGTGTATCAGAATGACTAAAATAAAAAATAATGCCAACACCAAACACTAGTAAGGTGAAAATGAATCATTTTACAGAGAAATAATCATATGTTTGATCATACAAATGACCAATACAAAGAAAATGGATCATTCATACAATGCTGGTGTGAATATAACATGGTACAACCAAAATGACAAAGTTTGGCAGTTTCTTATAAAACTAAATATGCAATTACTGTACTACTCACTAATTGCACTCTTGAGCATTTACTCCAGAAAAAATATAATTTATGTTCACATGAAAAACTTACACACAAATGTTCATTGCAGCTTCGTTTATCATAATCCAAAATAGGATACAACCCAGATATCCTAAAATAGGCGAATGGTTAAACAAACTGTGGTACATCGATATCAGAAAATATTGCTTGATAATAAAAAAGAATGAAATATCAATACACACAACTCCCTGAATGAATCTCCAGGAAATTATGCTGAGTGAAAAAAAGTCCAAACAGTTATATATTATACGCTTTCATTTCTATAATATTCTAGGAAATAAAAAAATAGAAATGAAGACTAGGTTAGCGGGTGTCAGGGGCTAGGGATAGGGTAAGGGAGAGTGGGAGGGACATGGCAAAAAGGTTACATAAGATATGATTATGTGATGGAACTGTCCTGTATCTTGACAGTGGCAATGGTCACAAGAATCTACACATGTGTTAAAATTGTATATACCTAAATACACACACTGGTGAAGTGTGAATATGATTGATGGATTTTTAATGTCAATTTCCTGGTTGTGGTATTATACTATAGTTATGGTAGATGTTACAATAGGGGAAAACTAGACAAAGGTTATATGGGATATCTCTGTATCATTTCTTATAACTGCATGTGAATCTCAATTATCTCAAAAAATCTTTTAAAAAAGAATAAAACACATTTCCTCAGGGGAAAATCTATAGCAATGTTCTAGCAAAAGAGCACAGAAAATGCTTAAATTTCAGTTATACAATATAAGGTACATTTATATAATAACTAATATAGTTCGATAAACTGGGTGTCTTGTAACTAAAGTAAAAGAAAACTCTATCTTTGAAGATCTGTAAGTTTTATTTTAATTAGTAATCTTCCTGGCCAAATAGTGAATTCTGTCTCCATCAGTCATTACCACTTGTTCTTTTCACAGTAAGTGGACAGAAAGTTTGGATACTAGTAGTCACTCAGAGATTCAGAACCTCACACCAAATAAAAGAGTTGGCAGTGGAATTATTTGTTCATCAATGGGCCTGCCGCTTCATGTGCCCAGGTTCTAACTGGTGATGGGCCAGAAGGTTTGTAATTTTTACTTTTCTTTCAGATCCTGGAGCATTTTTTTTTGTTTTTTTTGTTTGTTTTTTTGTTTGTTTGTTTGTTTTTGAGACGGAGTCTTGCTCTGTCGCCCAGGCTGGAGTGCAGTGGTGCAATCTCGGCTCACTGCAAGCTCCGCCTCCCGGGTTCACGCCATTCTCCTGCCTCAGCCTCTCCGAGTAGCTGGGACTACAGGCACCCGCCACCACGCCCGGCTAATTTTTTGTATTTTTTTAGTAGAGACGGGGTTTCGCCATGGTCTCCATCTCCTGACCTCGTGATCTGCCCGCCTCGGCCTCCCAAAGTGCTGGGATTACAAGCATGAGCCACCGCGCCCGGCCCCCTGGAGCATTTTATTAAAAGTCTCCAAAGTTGGTGCATCTTACAAAGCTCCTTCCTAATTATTCGAAAATTATTTTTGTCTGGGAAGGGATAGGAGGGAGGAAACTGTCTTAAAACTTCCAACTTTTTGTTTGAAAAGTGAATCAAGCATAATAAATGGAGATTTCAAAGCTCAAGGCAGATATTAATTTATTTAAATATTCTGGATTGGAAACTGAGGAAACTATGGGAATGAGCACCCAAGGAATTGAAGTATTCCAGCATATGTTTGTGTAGTGAGAGCAGAGGAGACAGTGAAAGGAGTGACCAGATCATGTTGAGCATGAATTTATTCCAGAGCAATGAATATTGCAGGGCTTTGATCAGGGATTTGACACTATTAACTTTGTATTTTAGTTGTACGTATTTTTAAAAGATCACTTTGTCTGAAGTTTGGATAATGAATGGAAGAAAGCCAAGAGTGCATGTGGAGGTTTTTGCTGTAATCCTAGGAAAAAATGATGACAGAAATAAAGTGAGCTAGACTTCTGTACAGTGCTTAAGAACTCAGAGGCATTTAAAAATAATATAACAGAGCTTTAGGGTTAATACTCAAATAAAAACATTTTTTTTTTACTTCTTTTAAGATTTGTGTAGACTAATGTGGTGATCCTTTTGTTTGTCCCTTCTTTTTATAGAATTGTGCTTACACGGTGCATCTGGCTTTATTTTAAAGGTACTTAAAACAAGTGGTATTTCACTTTTTATTTTTTACTTTGTAGAGATAGGGTCTCATGTTGCCCAGGCAGGTCTGGAGTTCCTGGCCTCAAGCAGTCCTCCCACCTTGGCTTCTCACAATACTGGGATTACAGGCGTAAACCACTGCACCCAGCCTGGGCAGTATTTTAGAACATCATGCTAAAAAACAGTGTTTGTGAAATACTTCTGAAGCATGCACATTTCATTTGTTACTCTAGGTAATCTTTATTTTATCCCTGACACCTGACCAAAAAAGAAATGTATGCCTGAACCACAAGATTAAAAGCATTTGTAAAACTGTCCTCATTTACTTATGCTTTTGCTAATGTTCTATATTGAGGAACATGGTAAGAAACGATTTTATGAAGCTCATTGATGAACTTATTTTAAAGATGTTGCTGGAATTATTGTTTCTTAAAATATGCAGCATCCTTCTTTAAGAGGATGTATTAGTCTGTTCTCACACTGCTATAAAGATACTACCTGAGACTGGGTAATTTATAAAGAAACGAGGCTTAATTGACTCACAGTTCTACATGGCTGGGGAGGCTTCAGGAAACTTACAGTCATGGCAGAAGGGGAAGAGGTGCGTCTTACATAGCAGCAGGCTAGAGGGAGGGAGTGCGTGGGAGCTCAGGAAAAACTACCATTTACAAAACCATCAGATCTCATGAGAATTCACTCGCTATCACAAGAACAGCATGAAGGAAACCACTCCTCATAATCCAATCACTTCCTTCCCTCCACAAGCGGGAATCATCATTAGAGATGAGATTTTGGTGGGGACACAGAGCCAAGCCATATCAGAGGACCTTAAGATAAATTGTTCACTTTTCTCAGTACAATAAATGAGTTTCTCCTAAAAAGTGTTTGCTTTTATTTTATAAACCCTAAATCATAATCTATTTTTACTGCTGGAGATTTTCATGTCTCTTCTATCAAATATACAGAAACTTAAGGAATGATTACAATAATTATACTACTTTCTACTACGGAAGTGAGCTTGAGTCTGTTTGGGCAGGGCTTCCTGAGTCCTGTGTGCCCAGAAAGTAGTATAAAAGAAGGGGCATGAGCAGGGTGTGGTGGCTCATACCTGTAATCCCAGCACTTTGGGAGGCCAAGGTGGGAGGATTGCTTGAGTCCAGGAGTTCCAGACAAGGCTGGGTAACATAGAGACACCTCTTGTGTACAAAAAAATAAAAAATAGCTGGATGTGCTGGTGCATGCCTGTAGTCCCAGCTATGTGGGAGGCTGAGGCAGGAGGATTGCTGGGGCTTGTGAATTCAAAGCTGCAGTGGCCTATGATTGTGCCCCTGCACTCCAGCCTGGGTGATAGAGGGAGACCTGGTCTGTTAAAATAAAGAAAGGAATGAAAAGAAAGTAAAGAACAGAAGGGAAGGGAAAGTGAAGGGGGAGGAGAAGGGGAAGAAGAAGGGAAAGAATAAAGAAGAGGAAAAGAGAGATAGAAAAGAAAGGCAGGCGTGGACTCCCATGTGGGCATATTATTTCAGCCTTTGGACTCCTTGCACTATGGAAGCAGCATGGCTAAAAGAGTTTCCTTTATCCAGGGAAAGGTCTGTCAGGAGCCATGTCCCAGCAGCTAAATGGAGTGAGTGCTCCAGTCTTGTAGGAGAGACCGTCTGACAGGCATACCAGAACACACACTACAGAAACAGATGAACACCAAAATTTCCAAAACATGTCTTCAGTGGCTGAGAAAACAGACTTTCTGGACTAATATCCACACCTATGAAAACCATGGCAAGATAACATTACTGGTTCAAATCCTTAGTGGAAAATAAACGATGCCTGAAAATCTACGGGACTTTGACAGACTTCCGAATAGAAATCTGAAGCACTTCACTTCTTTGTTTATAAACCTATTACTTGGATCCATTGGTCTAGGTATTAGGAAAGTAATCTGGGTGTAACGCTAAAAGGCATGCCCTTTAAGAGGTCATTTGTGTTAGAAGTTTGGAACACAATTTATAAATCTCATAATAAGGTCAAGTGGATGCTGGTTTAAAAGGATGAGTGGGTATATTTAATCCACTGAATGTGAATGCTTAGCCTTAGGTGCATAAGGTAAGTGCAGTGAGAAGGAGAAAAATAGTCCCTTCTGAGTGAAAAAGAATGAATATAGGCCGGGTGTGGTGGCTCATGCCTGTAATCCCAGCACTTTGGGAGGCCGAGGTGGGTGGATCACCTGTCAGGAATTAGAGACCAGCCTGGCCAACATGGTGAAACCCCATTTCTACTAAAAATACAAAAATTAGCCGGACATGGTGGTGGGCGCCTGTAATCCCAGCTACTCAGGAGGCTGAGGCAAGAGAATCGCTTGAACCCAGGAGGCTACTCAGGAGGCAGAGGTTGCAGTGAGCCGAAATCGCGCCATTGCACTCCAGCCTGGGCAACAAGAGGAAGACTCCGTCTTAAAATAAAAAAAGAATGACTATAAATGATGTGCAGTAGGTGTGTGTTCAGGAGGTGTTCTTTAGAAATGTAAACTAATTTGGGTAATGTCCTACTCCACCACATAATTCAGACAAAGCAGGAAAAGCTAAGGCTGTGGATAAGGATTTCTATATAGCCCCAGAAAACTAGGGTCAAGCAAACCCAGCCTCCTTAAAATTTTGAAATTAGGCCGGGCGTGGTGGCTCACACCTGTAATCCCAGCACTTTGGGAGGCCGAGATGGCCAGATGATGAGGTCAGGAAATCAAGACCATCCTGGCTAACACGGTGAAACCCCATCTCTACTAAAAATACAAAAATAATACTACTACTAATAATAAAATAGCCGGGCATGGTGGCACGTGCCTGTAGTCTTAGCTACTTGGGAGGCTGAGGCAGGAGAATCACTGGAACCTGGGAGGCGGAGGTTGCAGTGAGACGAGATCGTGCCACTGCACTCCAGCTTGGGCAATAGAGTGAGACTCTGTCTCAAGAAAAAAAAAAAAAATGAAATTAGAGGCGCCTTTGAGATTTCTCATGAAAACCCAGGATTCTCTCTTGAAAAATGCACAAGATGTTTATATACACATTCAGGGATTTCCACCTCCCTGGAGCTATTTCCAGGAACTCTAACATTCCAAGGAGCCCAGGTTGGAGCCTCTGATCATCCATTATCTTTCATTTCGAGTATTACCATCATAATTCAAGCCAATCCTAAAACTGTCCTCATCAATATTATCCTCTCCTAATCTCTTCTGTTGTGTTTATACTTCCTGATGAATATACCAGTATCCAGCTTAAAGTTTTAAACGCTTTTCCCTTTCCTACTTACTGAACAAAGTGCAAACTCCTCAGCCCATTGTCTTATCTCCCTATAAAGCCCACTTTCCTATCTGCTTTATATCTTGGATATACATTATAGAACTTCTCCATCCCCATGCTTGTACTTAAGTTGTTTCTGCTTTCAAACCCTTCCTTTCCATCTCTGCCTATTGAGCTTAAGGCTCAATTAAAACACCCACTTCTCTTTAAAGTTGCCTTCATATCTTTTTCCTCTCTCTATGCTTCATGGATTGAGTTTGTGTCTTTCATGTAGTGTATGGTATGTGTTTATTTATACTGTAGTCATTAATACACATGAATTATATCCTTTTAAGACAGGCCGGGCATAGTGGCTCACACCTGTAATCCCAGCACTTTGGGAGGCCGAGGCGGGTGGATCACGAGGTCAAGAGATCGGGACCATCCTGGCCAACATGGTGAAGCCCTGTCTCTAGTAAAAATACAAAAATTAGTTGGGTGTGGTGGTATGTGCCTGTAATCCCAGCTACTTGGGAGGCTGAGGCAGGAGAATCGCTTGAACCCAGGAGGCAGAGGTTGCAGTGAGCCAAGATCGCACCACTGCACTTCAGCCTGGCAACAGAGCAAGATTCCATCTCAAAAAAATTAAAAAAAAAGAAAGAAAAAAAGACAGTCAATGCATTGTGTTTGGAATGTATTCTTGTGTATCTTTTTCATGCACATTTTATTTAATTAACAAAATTTGATTGAAACCAATCATGTTCATGGTATAAAGTTATTAGCAAGTTGTACATGGTCCTTGCTATCATAGAATATACAGCTAAACAGATAATAAAGTAGCAAATAAATACAAAATGTGAAATGTCATGAAATAAAGAAACATGTTAGTTAAAAAAATAACAGAAGAAGAACCCACTTAGAATGATCAGGAAATGTATCCCTAAGTAAGAGATGTTGAACCGAGAGCTGCAGGATGAGAGGAAAGCTACTATACAGAGCTTAGAGAAGAACATTCCAGACAGGAGGAACTGCATCAGGAGAAACCCTAAAATAAGTGAAGAAAACTCTCAAAATGTTCTAAGAATGGAATTAGGGCCCATAGTGGCTGAAGCATAGTGAGTGAGAAGAGAAATTGTACCAGATATTGCAGAGATAAACAAGGGCCAGGTTACTTAAGGATTTACAGTCCATGATAGAAATTTTTAATTTTATGCTACATGTGGGGATCCCAGGAGAGACATAATTCAATTTGCAGGTAAAAGCTCAAGGAGGTTCCTGTGTGGAGAATGAACTGAAGATGCCATATACAACAGAGAACCAGGAGAACTAGTTATAAGGCTAATGCTCCATTGAAGTAGTAGAGATACAGTGGCAGCAATGGAGAAAGTACACAGTTTTTGTGGAGGTAAAATTAACAGGCCATGGGCATGGATTTGAAGTGGGGAAGGAGAGAAGGAGAAGAACCCATTATGATTTCTAGAAGCTGGATGATTAGTGATTAACTCCAGTCTTCTGGAAGACAAATGGGCTTGAGGAATTAATAATTCTGTTCCTTGCTTTTAAAAAAGTCACAAGAAGCTTCTAAGAAGATTGTGGCTTTAAGATGACTGTTGATGTACTCCTCCTACCCCGGTTCAGCTGCTAAGTGACAGCCTCACAGGGGCAGCTGCTGGAATCTTGGGACAGGAAGGCTGGAGAGTGAGAGTCTGTCCGAACCCTGCTGAGATCCCAATTGAGAGTGTTGGTACAGACTTGTTCCTCCCTAGATAGGACAAAAACCTTGAGACTGGAAATTCTTGGAGAATATCAAAATGCTGGGATAAAGCTATGAACCAAAGCAAGGGGCAGATTTTTTCTGAGGGGACCTGTGAGTCTCCCTGCCATCTGGGGAGAGAAGAAGAATGTTGAGCAGAGTCCCGTCTACCTGTGAGTGTGGAAGAAGAGGAGTGGATGTGAGATACACAAACTGTAGCGTCTACTGTGGCAGTGAATCTTGTAATACACGTATTCAATTTTGAATTAAGAATGTTATATGATAAATAATGGTTTCTAAAATAGAAAAGTCATGTAAGGGGAAAGACTGATAAAATCAAGACCATGTAGAATTACAAGTATAAAATCACCTCAGTTAAAAATCTAGGCTATCTAGAATTAAAAGTATCCAACCACCTTAGCAAGACCTCAGCAACTGCACTACTGGTATCTCCATGTTACAGATACAGAAGCTGAGGCATACAGAGAGTAAATAACTTGACTAAAGACACATAGCTACTGCATGGTGAAGCTGGTTCTTAAATTCAAGCAAACAAAACTTGGGTACAAATTGTTTGCAGTGATAAAGATGTCCCACGTTTTTCTGTTATAACTGGTGGCCTTAGAAGGGAAGTCATTTGATCTTGCTAAGCCTCAGGTACATCACCTAGAAAGAGTGGCATGGAGATTAGATGATCCTATGGTCTCTTCCTACTTCAACATTTCATGGGAAGCGTTTATTTATGTCCTTATGTAAATCAACACTTTGTTAAGAATCATGATCCATTTAGGGTAGATTCAATAAAATTAATATTTCTTAAATTGGGCTTTTTGCCTTCGCAATTAAAAACAAAAATTTAGTCACAATCTATAGCATTGAAAAGGATTTGATCAATATTGACAATCTTTAAATGAACCATAACATATAGAGGTTTTTCTTTTGTGGCTTTGAGACTAATGTACTTTTTAAAAAATAAATATCAGGCAAAGTAAAATGTGAACCATTATAAAGGTCTAGATACCTAAATTCATTAAACTGATACCTACATGGTGTGAATAATGGCCTAAGTCAATGGAAAAATATACTTAGTATTTAGTGAAATTTTTGTGATGCTGATAGTGGAAATGAATGTACCTTGGCTTTCTGATAGAGCTTTACTTTGGCTAAAAAATAAGCACATAAAAAGAGAAGAAAAACACCAGCTGTACACTAATAGGAACAATTGATCATGATATTAGGTCATAAAATAACCCGCAATGTGTGTGCATTATTTTTACTTAATTAACTTCTTCAAGAGTTAGCTTTTAAAAACTATTTGGAAATAATTATAGTTTCATAGGATGTTGCCTTTTAACAAGTCTTCTCCAGTGTTTACATCATGTATAATTACTATACTATATCAAAATTAGGAATTTGACATTGGTATAATGTGTGTGTATTATTCTATGTCTTAAGAGTTTCTCTTAAACCTTAGAAAAATACACCTTCAATTCTTTATGATTAAGATGCCTTTCCACCTATGCTTTTGGCTGAAATTTTCACTTTTGGCCTAAAATTTTATAAGGATAAAGCCTGTGCTTGAATAATGGGCTTACTTCATGCTCTTGTTGCCATATTTAGGACTTGCTTGAGATATTTTCAGCATTAACTAAATTATATCCTCATTTGTTCAACACCCAGAAATTTATTCTATTTTTATAGATAAAGTTGCTACAAAGAAAAGAAGTATTTGACAAGTCCATTAAAACATTAGAAAAAATAGTACTTGAGAATTCACCTACTAAAATCAGAACAAGTGTTTCAGGCCAGGCATAGTGGCTCACGCCTGTAATCCCAGCACTTTGAGAGGCCAAGGTGGGCAGATCATCTGAGGTCAGGAGTTCAAGATTAGCCTGGCCAGCGTGGTGAAACCCCGTCTCTACTAAACATACAAAAAATTAGCCAAGCAAGCATGGTGGCACATGACTGTAGTCTCAGCTACTTGGGAGGCTGAGGCAGGAGAACAGTTTTAACCCAGGAGGCAGAGGTTTCAGTGAGCTGAGATTGCACCACTGTACTCCAGCCTGGGCAACACAGCAAGACCCTGTCTCAAAAAAAAAAAAAAAAGAATAGGTGTTTCAAATTTTAAATACTCTGAATTTAATTTTTTCCCCTCTAGCTGTCCTTTGATGTTGTCTGCTTTACCATTGTTTTAAACACTTCCTCTGGACACCCTGGTTTCATGACAAGTTGATGAAGCTTATTTTATTATGTTTGGTCTCTAGCTCTGGTAGAAAAGACAAAGCCTGAGTTCTCTTCAACATGCAGAGAGAGTTGCTGACCTTAAGCTCCCTCCATGGTGTGGTTTGGAAGGACCACAGGCATACTTCAGATCTATTGTAGGTTCCTTTCCAGACCACCACAATAAAGTAAACATGACAATAAAGTGAGTTGAACACATTTTTTGGTTTCCAAGTGCGCATAAAAATTATAATACACAGCCAGCACGGTGGCTCATGCCTGTAATCCCAACACTTTGGGAGGCCGAGGCGGGCGGATCACCTGAGGTTGGGAGTTCGAGACCAGCCTAACCAACATGGAGAAACCCCGTCTCTACTAAAAATACAAAATTAGCCCGGCATTGTGGTGTATGCCTGTGATCCCAGCTACTCGGGAGGCTGAGGCAGGAGAATCGCTTGAATCTGGGAGGTGGAGGTTGTGGCGAGCCAAGATCATGCCACTGCACTCCAGCCTAGATGACAGAGCGACACTCCATCTCAAAAATTTATAATACACTATATTAAGTGTGCAGTAGCTAAAAAACAATGTATATACCCCAACTTAATAATACTGTATTGCTAAAAAATGCTGACAATCAATTTAGCCTTCAGCGAGTTGTCAGCTTTTCCACTGGTGGAGGGTCTTGTCTTAATGTTGATGGCTGCTGACCGATTAGAGTGTTGGTCGCTAAAAGTGGGAGTGGCAGTGGCAATTTCTTAAAATAACACAACAATGAAATTTGACACAGTGATTGAATCTCTTTTTCGTGAAAAATTTCTCTATAGCATGTAATGCTGTTTAGTTGCATTTTAACCTCAGTAGAACTTTCAAAATTGGAGCTCATCCTCTCAAATCCTGCCACTTCTTTATTAATTAAGTTTATGTAATATTCTAAATTTTTTGATATCAATTAAACAATGTTCACATCTTTACCAGGAGTAGATTCCATCTCAAGTAACCATTTTCTTTGCCCATCCATTAGAAGCAACTCATCATCCATTCAAGTTTTGTTTGTTTGTTTTTTTTTGAGATGGCTTGCTCTGTCGCCCAGTGCAGTGGTACAGTCTTGGCTCACTGCAACCTCTGCCTCCTGGGCTCAAGCAATTCTCCTGCTGCAGCCTCCCAAGTAGCTGGGATTACAGACGTTCACCACTATGCTCGTCTGATTTTTGTATGTTTAGTAAAGACAGGGTTTCGCCATGTTGGCCAGGCTGGTCTCGAACTCCTGACCTCGGTGATCCACCTGCCTCTGCATCCCAAAGTGCTGGGATTACAGGCGTGAGCCACCACACCCAGCCCCCATTCAAGTTTTCTCATGAACTTGTAGCGATTCAGTCACATCATCAGGCTCCACTTCTAATTCTAGTTCCCTGCTTATTTCCAACACATCTGCAGTTACTTCCTTCACTAAAGTCTTGAATCCTCAGAATATTCTGTTTACATGCTGTAAACAGAGGTGCTGTCATCCAAGCTTTCTTGTTTTATTTATACAGCACAGGCAGAGTAGATTTAGCATGATTCTGAAAAGCCCTACAGTTTTTGGAATTGTAAATGAACAGTGGCTTCAACTTAAAGTCACCGGTGCATTAGCCCCTAATGAGAGATTGGGGGCATCAGCCTGACCTTTAAAGCTTTGAAGCCAGGTATTGACTTCTCCTCTGTAGCTATGAAAGTCCTAGATGGCATCTTTTTTCTTTTTTCTTTTTTTTTTAAATTTTATTATTATTATACTTTAAGTTTTAGGGTACATGTGCACAACGTGCAGGTTTGTTACATATGTATCCATGTGCCATGTTGGTGTGCTGCACCCATTAACTCGTCATTTAGCATTACGTATATCTCCTAATGCTATCCCTCCCCCCTCCCCCCACCCCACAACAGTCCCTGGAGTGTGATGTTCCCCTTCCTGTGTCCATATGCTCTCATTGTTCAGTTCCCACCTATGAGTGAGAACATGGCATCTTTTTTCAATAGAAGGCTATTTGTCTCCACTGAAAATGATTTTTAGTGTTGCCATGTTTATCTATTGTCTTAGCTAGATCTTCTGGATCACTTGCTGCAGCTTCTACATCTGTACTTGCTACTGCACCTTGCACTTTTATGTAATGGAGATGCCTCCCTTCCTTAAACTTCATGAACCAACCTCTGCTAGCTTTCAACTTTTCTTCAGCAGCTTCCTCGCCTCTCTGTCATTATACAGGAGATGTAGGGTCTTGCTCAGGATTAGCCTTTGACTTAAGGGAATGTTGTGGCTGGTGTTATCTTTTATCCAGACCATGCAAACTTACTTCATATTGGCAATAAGTCTGTTTTGCTTTCTTCTCATTTATGTGTTCACTGGAGTAGCACTTTTAATTTCCTTCAAGAACTTTTCCTTTCCGTTCCTAGCTTGGCTGTTTGGCACAAGAGGACTAGCCTTCAGCCTATCTCAGCTTTTGACATATCTTCCTTACTAAGCTTAATCATATCTAGGTTTTGATTTAAAGTGACAGAAGTGCAACTCTTCCTTTCACTTGAACACTTAGAGGCCATTTTAGGGTTATTAATTGGCTGAATTTCAATATTGCTGCATCTCAGAGAATAGGGAGGCCCAAGGAAAGGGAGAAGACGGGAACAGCCAGTTAGTGGAGCAGTCAGAACATGTACAACGTTAAGTGATTTAGTTTGCCATCTTATATGAGAGTGATTTCTAGTGCCTCAAAACAATTACAATGGTTACATCAAACATTACTGACCACAGACCATCATGATAGATGTGATAATAATAAAGTTTAAAGTATTATAAGAATTACATGACGCAGAGGCACCAGCACATGCTGTTGAAAAAATGATGCTGATGGACTTGTCTGAGGCAAGTTTGCCACAAACTTTCAACTTGTAAAACATGCATTGTCTGTGAAGTCCAATAAAGCAAAGCATGGTGAAATAGTCTATCCCTTTATGTTGGAGAAAGGGCTCCGACCAAAGCTCTAATTCCAAAGTTAGTATCAGTTCATACTGTGCTACTTAGGCTTTGCTGAGCCTCCATTTCCCATCTTTAAAAATGTAACTTACACATTCAGGGGCTTCTAAGATATGTTCTACTTTCAATTCAGTAATTCTGTGATTCTCCAATTTAGCTGGGACATGCAAATTTAATCCTGTAGCCAACAATCCCTAGTGTAGGATGTTATCAGCAGAAGCACAGTTTCATTTATTTGAAAGGATTCAACTGATATGCTCGAGGCATCAGTGCTAGCCTGGATGATGGACAAGAGAATCTTTTCAGCTATGACCATCTGGCTTAGCCATGTCCCTGACCTTTGCACACTCCAGGCTAAGCAGTCTTTGCTAGGCTATGAGCTATGTCAGGACATGAGCAACAACAAATTATAATTCCACTGCTCTGTTGTGAAAGATCTAGGATAATGGATAATGTGACGTGCAATGGGAACATGAGATTTGGAGTCAGACCTTGGTTTAAATGCCGACCCACCTCGTACTAGCTTATGTGTATAAATAGATAAGTGGATCTGGCCAGAAGGAGAACCAGGGCAGGTGAACTCTGAACAGAAATCTAAGAACAGGCACAGAGATGGTTTTACTCTCTGCCCCATTTTAAACTGCCTGGACAGAGGTGCTCCTGTCCCAGAGGTGTGATTTCCAGCCTGCCAGAAGCCAGAGGCCTGAGAGCGAATCCTACCCTTAAAAAGTGAAGTCAAGAGAGGAAAGGATGCCCTCACAGCAGCTGAATACAAGCAATTAGCACAAATGAGCGTCAGAATCATAGACCTTCAGATTTGGGAGAAAACTAACTGATGTAATTCTCAATATCCTACAATATCCTGACCAGTGATGGTCTATTCTCTGCTTCAGTATGCCCAGTGGTGGATAATTCATCCTCTCCCAGGAAAAAAAAAAAAAAAAAAAAACTTTAATTTTTTTGCCTTCTGAAATGCATTATTTTCTGAGGACTGTTTAACTTTCTTATGTTTTCCTTGTGCAAGGGTTTGAGTAGGAAGTATAAGAAAGAATGGAAGAGAAAAAAAACAATAGCATCTATTGCTGAAACTTGGCCTGATGGCTTGATAGTATCAGTTTCATTTGTTTTATTTTCAGGAATAATTTAACCTCAGAATCCATGAATTGCTATGGAGAAGCAAATCTTTGTGAGCATTTTCTTTGGACTTATTTTGAATTTCATCACTTTAGAGAGAACTATTTTATATTGCTTAAAAATTCAAATTATTGTGACCAAGTTTTGGAAAAATGCCAGAACAAATGGTTTCTTTTTTATATCTATTTCAAATACATAGTTTGATGTTTTCTCTAAGCTCTTGCTTAAAGTGTGAAATTGTTCCCACGGCTCTGGTAATGCTTCTTAAATTTTTTATTAAAAACAAAGTGCAGAAATATACTGTATGGAAAAAAAACTACCTTTAATAAAAATAGCTAATCTTACATAGAATCAGACCTACAGTGTCTATATAATATTTACAACCTTCCAGAATAGTTAATGGGAATCATTTTCATTTTTCCTCAAACTGGAGTGCTCTTTAGCATTATTTTCTCTTTTCTTAAATATATAGGGCTTATATTTGAGGAAAATTAGAACCATTAGAAATGCAGTAACTGTATTTCATAGGAATAATTTGTGCTCTCTACAACCCAATTGCCACTGTATTTTAATATCTAATACACAGTCAATAGAAACTTGCTTTCACTATTCAATTATTCAGTTTTTATACCCCAGAAAGAGCAAACACTATTAATTCTTCTATGTATGCAGTTATGAAACAGGATTATAATGAGGTTGAAGGGTCTTACTCTTTTTTTTTTTTTTAGATGAAACCTCACTCTGTTTCCCAGGCTGGAGTACAGTGGTGCGATCTTGGCTCACTGCAACCTCCACCTCCTGGGTTCAAGAGATTCTTCTGCCTCAGCCTCCCAAGAAGCTGGGACTACAGGTGCACGCCACCATGCCCAGCTAATTTTTGTAGTTTTAGTAAAGATGGGGTTTCACCATATTGGCCAGGCTGGTCTCGAACTCCTGACCTCGTGATCTGCCTGCCTCAGCCTCCCAAAGAGCTGGGATTACAGGCATGAAGCCACTATGCCAGTCAGTTCTGACTCTTAAGGAATCATCCATCCAGGAAATTAAAAAGATTTCAAGAGGAATATTTATGCATACCAGTCTAAACAGTGCCGTTTATCATCAAGTCATACAAAAACCTACCATTTGAATCTGACTGATTTTTTCTAACAAAAGTGATGAATTTTAAGACAGGAAAACAGAGCATGTAGTGTTTGAGAGGGCAGACTCTGGAGCCAGCTGGCTCTGAGTTTGGATTTTGTCTTCATTATGACTACCTACATGACCATGAGCAAGCTATTCGGATTTAAACCTAAGCATTCAATTATACACTTAAAGATAAGCCTAATAAGAATTTTTAATCTCATTAAGCTCTTGTGAAGAATAGATAAGATAATACATACAAAATATCTTCTATGACACCTAACACAGAGTAGATGCAATAAATATTAAGTGCTGTATTGGTCTATTTTTATGCTGCTAATAAAGACACACGCAAGACTGGGTAATTTATAAAGGAAAGAGGTTTAATTGACTCAGTTCTGCAGGGCTAAAGAGGCCTCAGGAAACTTACAATCACGGGTGAAGGGGAAGCAAACACGTCCTTCATGGGGCGGCAGGACAAAGAAGTGCTGAGAAAAAGGGGGAAAGCCCCTTATAAAACCATCAGAGTTCATGAGAACTCACTATCATGAGAACAGCATGAAGGGAACTGCCCCCAGGATTAAATTACCTCTCACCAGGTTCCTCCCATGACACGTGGGGATTATGGGAACTATTATACAGTTCAAGATGTGATTTGGGTGGGGACACAGCCAAACCATATCAATGCTATTATGGGATTGCTTAATCCTGCATTCCAGAATGATACATTGTAACTGCTATATTCCAGGCCTTGTGAAAGTACTGGTCATATGAATATTCAAAATTCCTGGTTTTATTGGTTCTCAAAATCTAGAAGAGATGAAAGAAACATAAATAAACAGGAGTATAATGAGAAAAATGCAGTGGCAAAGGGACATGGGTATATTGCCTTGGGGAACCAAGAGAGGCATCACACATAAGACAACGTTAAGACGCAGAATTTTAGAAACATTTCTGGTCCTTTTCTAGCTATGGCAAAGGCTCTACGGATAAGATTTCTGGGAATAAATCATATGCTTCTGAAATCTACTATAAATTCTTCAGGCTTTTAAGGATGCTGTCCAGGCATTATTCTAGAGATTATCATCAAAGACAGCATTCACAGCATTTCCAGAAGTGTCAGGAAATTCTATAGAATCTCTTGGGTCCCTTAGCTGATGGGAGGACATATGTTATCTCATATGATGTAGTGGGTTAAGTGTGGCCTCTGGAATCAGACTCCTGGTGTTGAATTTTGACTCTTCCACAAGTACCAGTTTGCTGTATGCAAAAGACTCAGCTTCTCTACACCTCAGTTTCTTCTTCTGTAAAATGGGGAAGCAGAATAACAATTTTATACAATTTTGTGAGGATTGAAGAATAATATAGGTAAGTCACTTTCAGATGTTAAGGGACAAATGGATGTTAGCTTTTATTGTATATGACGAAAGAGCTAAAAACTACTCTCATTTCAGGAAAGTTGTCATTTTTGTTTGGTTTGGTTGGACCATGACCCACTAATGAGGATAAAAAGATGCAACTCCTGGTGAAAAGGAAAAATCTAGAGGTGCTAGAAGGAACACCTCTATTTTTTATTCTGTTCTGTCCTATTTCCCTGGATGGTGAAGGGTGAAGGGTTCTGTAAGTGTCAAATAAGATAAGGGGCTAGTTTCCATTTACATTGTTGTGATAGCTCTATTTTCTGTGTGCTCGTTCATAATGTTCTTATTTAATGTGTCAATATGTTTTAGTCCTGATACAGCGTGCTCTTGGTTTTATGACCAAATCTGTAGCCATGCTGTCCATAGTTTTGTTTTTCATATTTTAATAAAGATCCATTGGTTTATCCTTTCATCCGGCTCTTCTTGTGAAAAGATTCATGTAAGAATCAGCCAGAGCTAAATAAACAACCCCCTAGCTACCCAAGGCAATAAAAAAAGAAAGCAGCAAGGTCTTGGAAAGGAAGATATGTCATCCATAGAAATATTAATAATAAACTCTGAACACAGGAAGTGGTGGGAGTGTAATTCATACTAAAATAAACATACTGATTAATTAAAATCTCAGTCACCATGCCTGCCTGCAGGCACTTCATTGTTAGTGTTATCAGGAGCAAAGCTGTATTGTTATTCTCTGATTTCTAGAGATTATCATATGGGATGTCTTATTATAATTTGAAAAGCAGCTCCAGAATCACCAACTGCTCCACACCACATGACAATGAAAAAACACACAAACACATTTGATGCGTACTAACAATTATATATATACCATTTCAGCAGTAGACCAAACTTATTTCATTTATCCCTTTTATTTCTTAACCCTAAATATTTATTATACTCAAATTTGATAGTAATAAACATTTCACAGGAGGTTTTCTGCTTAAGCAGGCTTTTTAAAACCTGTTCAATATTGTGAGATATAACACAAATACAAAAAAAGTATAAAGCATGGTTGAAGAATATAATGAAAATTATAGAGAACACCCAATATGAGAAATAAAATATTGCTACATTCATAGAGGTTTTCTATATCACTGTGTGTCTCTTCAGATTCTATTCCTTCTTCCTTCCCACTTGAGACAGCAATTGCCTTGCTTTTACAGCAACCATTTTCTCTATAGCTTCCCAACTATGTGCATTTCCCTAGTAATGTAGTTTAATTTTGCATTTAAAAAAATTAATTTGGGCCAGGTGCGGTGGCTCACGCCTGTTATCCCAGCACTTTGAGAGGCTGAGGTGGGCGGATCAAGAGGTCAGGAGATCGAGACCATCCTGGCTAACACGGTGAAACCCCGTCTCTACTAAAAATACAAAAAATTAGCGGGGCGTGGTGGCAGGCGCCTGTAGTCCCAGCTACTTGGGAGGCTGAGGCAGGAGAATGGTGTGAACCCAGGAGGCGGAGCTTGCAGTGAGCTGAGATCGCGCCACTGCACTCCAGCCTGGGCGACAGAGTGAGATTCCATCTCAAAACAAACTAAAAAAACAAAAACCAAAAAAACAAAAAAATTAATTTGAGTGGATACATGCAAAATGTATTATTATATGTTCTGGTTTCATTTATTCAATATCATATTGGAAGATTTTAGAATACGGCCAGGGTTTATTTTATTTTATTGCTATAAAAGTTCCAATCTATGAATACATAATATTACTTAACCATTCTACTGTCTTTGGACATTTGGATTGTTTCCAGTTTGGGATAATTAGAAGAAATGATGCTATAGACATTCTTTTGCATGTTGTGTATTCTGGTCCACATAGGAGGAGATTGTATGAGTTTTATTCCAGGGTTTGAAATTGTAGGATGATAAGACATGCATATCTTCAGTTTTACTGGCTAATTCCAAACTGTTTTCCAAAATGGCTCTACCAATTTTTACCCTTACTAGCAGTGTATGCAACTCATACTGTTCCCATCTTTCTCAGTCTTATGGCTCTGTAAGGGTGTCATATTACAGTTTTAATGTGCCTTTTCCTGATTACTAATAATGTTAAACACCTCTTATATGTTTGACAGCCATTTGAATTTCCTTTTTTCTGAAGTTCCTGTTCAAATATTTTGTCAATTTTTCTACTGGATTTTCTTCCTTTTTCTTATTGTTTGTTCTAAAGTTTCTGTACTAGTCCTTTGTTATTTATTTAACAAACTTTTTTTCAGTTCTGTGACTTGCATTTTTACTCTATTGATGATGTCTTTTGATAAAGGAGTTCTTATTTTAATGTAGTCAAATTTAATAATTTATTTCTTAAATGTGCTTGTTTTGTGTCTCAGTTAAGAAATATTTTCCTAACCCCAAGGTTATGATGATAGTCTTCTACAGTATCTTCTAAAATCGTTCTAATTTTATCTTTTACATGTAAGTTTACATCCCACTTGGAGCTATTGTTTTTATATGGTCTAAGGCTAGAGAATAATTTCTTTCTTTCTTAAATCTAGAACCATTTTTTCATATAGTTAACTATATTGAGAAGAC